>NC_041030.1:3113951-3736742 GCF_900634625.1 Parambassis ranga | reverse complement strand
CAACCATCCCACTCATAGCTTTAATGACAGGAGATCCTTGGCTGTTTTTTTTCTTCTTGGGTTCCTTGGGTTCCTGTTTGATGGCCAGATGTGGCAATCCTTCTGCCTCCATTTGTGGCCACCATTTTTTCAAGTTTTGGCAACTCAGAGGTGCACATGGGCCTGGTGCTGGAAAGCCAGAGGAGTGGTTAGAGAAGAGGTTCCTCTTGTAGTGAAGGTGCTGTTGCAAAGCTGCCTGAGTAGAGTGGCTGATGGCTGCTTGGCCAAGGTGGTGCTGACCCTGCTGTTGACCATTAGCCATGCCATAATGTCCCATGGAGGCAGTGTGATGGTAGTGCTCACCAGAGTCTGACTCTTGTTTTATCCTGGACAATGCTTGGTTGTCCTGAGCCTCAATACCCCGACTCTGGTTCAAGCTGTGGTGCTGTGCAGCTGGAAACTTAAAAGGGACATGGCTGAACTTACCACTGTTGTTACCAAGCAATTGCTTCAGCTCTGACATGGGGTCTGAGCTACTGTGAGATGCAGTGGCAAGGTGAGACTGGGGCTCGGACTTTATACACATCCATGGATTACTCTGTTCAGAGACTCTGCCTGAGCCCTGCCACTGCTGGGGATTCGGGCTGAAGCTTGGAGGTTTTCCCTGACCTGGGAAAGGAGAGGTAGTGGATGGGAGTGGGGAAACATGGGCTGGGTGGCCATGGGACTGTGGCCTGTGGTGCTCAAATGACACAGGGGCCTGCTGGCTAGTGTGTAGTCCTGGAGGGACGGACTGAGGGCGCGAGGAAGATGAGTGGCTGGACGGGATTAGGCCAGCATCATTGGAAGTCTGAGCTGTGATATTTTGGGTATCTTGGTGGTGATGGGGGTTACTTTTGTAGGGAGCTTGACCTGGAGAACCAGCAGCTTGTGGGCTGGTACCAGATAACTGGGTAAGGGCATCTATGGCAATGGCTGTCTGAAGACTGATGTTCTTTTCCTTGGCTATGGAGAGCACCTGGGGAGAGCAGGGAATTGGGGGTTTGGAGCAGGGCACTTGATCTGGATGAAGGCCTTGAATTGCCTGTGGTTGCTGTGAGCATGAAGAAGAAAGGTGGGGGCCGCCATTCACCTGTTGAAAGGTTTGAGAATGATGCTGCAAACTGTGTTGCTGTAAGTGTGGGGGAGCATCAGCCTTTTTGCGGGAACCTTGATCCTCACATGTTGCTAACTTAATCTTCTTCTCCAGCCACTCAAGATAGTCTGGACAGTCAGGCCCATCACAGTCGCAGTTAGGGGGCTTGTGTCCATGCTTGGCTTGGCTCAGTGCTGTCTGTAGGGTGTTTAGATCTTCTGGAAGTTGGCAGCCTCCCTCTGGAGCCCCTGCAGAGAGTCTGGCATTAGCCCCCCCAGCACCTGTCTCCTGGGTAAACTTCTCATACAGATGGGCTGTGTTAGGCTGTACGAGAGGGCAGGAAGAGGAAGAAGATGGAGGCAAGGAGCCAGCAATGACAGAAAAAGCCACCAGATTGTGGGCATCCTCCATGTCTGCATGGTGGACAGGCTCACTGGGGGTAGCACCACTGCCGCTGCTCCAACATGATTGCTGTTTTTGGGTGTCACTGACCTTGCCATGTCCTGGCACCCAACATTGCCTTGGAGGCACACTTCCTGCCCTTTGCTGCTCTGTTTCCATAGATGCCTCATCATCATTATGGTAGCGATTCACCCCATTGGCCAGTTCCAGGCTCAATGCGCCTTCCTGGAGGCGGTCATGTGACCCAATTTCCATCTGGCCTCCACTTCTGGGGCCATCCACTGAAGTGACTTTGTGAACAGTCTGAAAGACAAATATGGAGCAGTGTTAGTAAGGTTTTAAGAGGGTAATAAAACCTACTGCAAAACAACATTATGCACCTACACAGTTAATGATTATGTAACAATGACTGTAAGTTACTACATCTGTTTACTCATTAATAATTAGATTTTCCTAGACTTGAGAAACCAACAACCACAAAACACATGACTCCATTCCAGCTCCTATCCATAGTTTCCCTCCTACTTTTCACACATACATAGTATACAGTGCAAGAGGGACAGGTCAGTGAGGCTAAGGAAAACTAAATAAGGCAGAATCAACTACTTCAGTATTCACTGTAGTGAGTTCACAACAGGCAAGTGTTTAGTCAGGCAAGTCACAGATCATATGACACAGTTCCATGATCGCTTATAAATAGACATTTTGCACCAGATCAGCTGGGCTCTGCAAAGCAGGCAGTTGGACTAAAACATGTCAACTGTGGAATGAGGGGACTGTGTGTCAGATGTATAGCATTATATACACACTATAGTCTGAAAAAGAACAAAATCAACAAAAGTATATTTGCATGAACTTCAGATGTGAAGCTGATTGAATACTGATTAAACTACACAGAATGGAAAAAAATCAAGCACAACATTTAGAGAACCGATGACCAACAGAACTCATTTTGAACATAACCTGTTTAACCATTACAGATATTGCATTACCATTCATCGTGCCTAAGCTTGTCTGTGACACTGCTTGCGTGATCCAGTCACTTTATCTCTAACAAAAGTCACACTAAATGCAGTATACATTAACCCAAATTAAGGGGAGAAACGTGGGCAAGGTTAAGGAGGATTAGTTAAGTTAAAATAAGTTGTGTGCTATGAATAGTAATGAGAATGTTGAGTTAATATACACCAGAGATGATAAATGAATTATATAACTACTGAATTTAAACTGTCATGAAAAGTTAATAAAAAAACTATTCAGGTGTGATTTGATCTGCACAGCAGTCAGCATGACTGAGTTTCTTTAAAAATGACCACAGGAGAAACATCCTATAACGTAATTCAAACTCTGCTCCTGTACAACTGAGTAAAGTCGTGTCATTTCTTTTGATAAATAAAAAGTTTTTTAAGTTTATTTCTTGCAGGTAATGCAACTTTGTTAAAGTATAAGAAAATCTAAGATGCATAAGTATTTGAAAAAAACATGATTACTTATGAATAAATAAGGGATTCTTCTTTGGTTCTCAGGTCAAAATTGTAAGTTTCACATTTGTATTTGCACTTAAATCTACAAACACATCACACAACCTTGTCTCATATTAAATATCAATTGGTTTAAAAAGTGTAAAATAGTAGGCTGAAGTAAAAGTTGCTGAATCAGAGCAAACTTGATGTGTTACTGTGGTGCAGCCAGGTCAGCTCCTCATATATTACACTGAAATAAGAGGAACAGCAAACAAAGATAATTCGAGGCCAGATTCAGAAATCATTGACAGAGTTCATGTTGTGGCTGAACAGTGTTTTCCAACATGCTCAATGACTCTTATGATAGGAAAACAAAGGCAGAGTTGATATATAACTACATGAGCTAGCCCCATAAAAAAGGCACCATGTGTTTAGTGTAAACAGTCAAGACATAAAGCATAAACAAGCACAACATCTAAGAAAGAAGGCACCACAAAAAACTGAGCTAAGATTACCACATACAAAATATACAAACTAACCTCAAGCCAGCTGAAGGTCTCACACACCAACATGAATGTGAAGTAGCTCCTAATTTAGTTAGACATAAGCAGTCCAGTGTTCTACCATGTCCAGCCAGAAAAAAAAGAAAAAGGTGGCCTCTGTTTGCAGATCCATCACTGTATGATAGTAGAAGTGAGCCTGACACCCAGCTTCCCCATCATTTAAATATTATTGAAATGAAGCTTTGAAGTAGCTAATTACTGGACAGGCAGTATGCTCTGGTCTTTTGAATCCACCTTCTGTGCCGAGTGTCTGACGAGGCCGTGTGGGGTGGGGGGTCCCAGTGGGTGTCAACACTATTGGTGAGAGGTGCTGTGGAGTTAGGGGGGTCTGGGGCGGCAGTGAACAGCCGGCATGCAATACGTGAGAGGCCCCATGTCTGTACTATCAGTGGCATCACATGGGAAAGAGGAAGGAGGGGGTAGCTGTGTGCGGCAGTTATGAGAACTGCAGTGTGTTGAAACAGAGTGACTGCAACGCTGCACAATCTAACAACCCACAATCACGCACTGTGACCTGTCACACTAACACTCTTTTCCTCTTTTTCTTACACACAAAACGAATGGGCTTAAAGCATCTGTATCATATCATATCTGTACACCCTGCCAGCACACAAAACAAACACCTTACCACACACAAAATAACTTTTTGAATTATCATCTAACCTGACCTTCAGTAAACCTCAAAGTTTTTAATGTGCCGGTCCAGGATGGTAATGCTGTACTGACACTTGCTACACCTATCTGGGCATTTCAGACTTTATAGACCACGTGCGTTGACAAATATTTACACTATGACATATCCAAATATCATTTGCTTCTCTCTAACTGTGTCACACACACATTTGTAAATCCACAAACATCAGCACATCAAACCAGATCCAGTCTTGTAGGACCCGGTAAACCAGACAGTTGAGTCTGGATGCCCTTTAAACCAGATAAGGCTTGTGTGTGAAAAACACAAGTGCAATTTAACACTGACACTGCACAAAAAAAGCAGGAGGGAGGAGACAAAGCACATAAGGTTAGTGGTGGTGAGGGGGTTAAGTAGAGCTTGTGAGTAGACAGCTGAACCTGAATCCCAGATACACAACGCCACCCCATCGTCCCTCTTGCACCCCCCCCCCCTCCTTTGCTGCCGTGCCGATCAGGAACATGAAGTAGAGAGCCTGACAATATGAAGCCGGCTCTGAGGAGCGACACATACTTACTCGGTCCTAGATGTCCAGACAGAGCTGCCGATCAAAGAGCAGAGAGCAGAAGAGGAGACAGAGAGGAGCATGAGAGTTGCTTGCCGGCACAGCAGTCCACAAGCAATCTGGCCTTCCTGGGTTGTATTCCTTTTTAATTCTTTCAGTCTGTGCATAGAGCATAGACAGAGCAAGCGCCGCAAACACACATGCATTCATTTACACACACACACACACACACACGACCAGCTACACACACGCTGAACACCTCCCCCCCAGCACGGCACACACGTTTCTCATTCTCTTGCCTCTTCTTCTGGCTGACGCTTTCTGTTCTCTCCTTTTTCCTTTCTCATTATCTCTGTCTGCTCCTCCCTTCCCTTTTTCAATATCCTCTTTCTTTCTCTTGACTACACATACAGTCAGCTTCTCTTCGCAGCCCCCACCTTCCCTTCTCTCTGTCTCTCTCTTTTCCTCCCTCCCTCCATTTCCCTCCCTCTCACGCAGCCTCTCCCTCCATCTCCTCTCCTCTCTCTCTCTTCAGTGTGTGTGCAGAGTGAGAGGCCATTATCTGAGCCACAGCGGGCACGTACGATGGAATGGGGGAGTGTGCAGTGAGCAGAAACAGAGAGAGCAGTGGGGGATTGTCGCTAGTAGCAGCAGCCTAGGAAACAGCACAGTGCAGCAGAGCTCTTACCAATGAGAAAACCCCTCTGTCTTTATCCACGCCCTTCAATACTCTACTGCATTAGGTGACGTTACATATAAGACTGTGTGTGTGTGTTTTGTTTGTCCACGAAAGCCCAAAATTGGCAATTTCGGCCATGACAGATCCCTGCTTTCGAGTGAAGGGCTGAACCGGCAGCGGCTAAAGGAATGCACAACTCAAAAAGGCATCAACAGGAAGAAGGGAAGTCGCAACAAAAAGCAACATTACATTGCTTATTTATGCCTTTTAAAAATGACATCCGCTTTTCCTTACAGCGATTGTGTTCCAATGTTTGAGCATCTAGATCCAGCTCAGCCCTGGGATGAGGAGAAACCAGTGATAAAGGGTCTTCAATCTTCCACTTTTATATCCTACCTCTCACTTTACACCTGTGGCAGTAATAACAGATTCTACAGCAAGGATGCATGCCTCTCAGAGTGAGAGCTTGGTAGACAGAGACAGAACCGGCTTGCTGACGGTCTTGCTGGCCCGTCCTCCAAGGTCCAAATGGTACAAAAGAGATAGCTGAAGGTAATTTGAAATAAAATCATTCATCACACCCCGTCTCACTCAAGAAAATACATGAACGATATGGTCAGAGGTAAAAGAGCAACACTGCATTGGGTAACGGATAGACAACAGCGGATGGCACTTTGGCAAGCAAGAGGAACAGGATGAAGATAAGGGGTTAGAGGAAGACAACAAGAGGAGGTCTGCTAAAAGTAAGATAACTGCTCAGTTATTCGTGTGATTCTGCAACGGGAGGCAAAGATGATGAAGAAGAGGGACTGGTACAAACAGAAAGAAGGATTGGGCATGTTGTCGCCAAACCAAAATCACAAGTAAACAACCCCACTCAGAATGTCGGGCTCCTGTCCTCTCCTGTCCACCAGCCTATGATAACAAGCCCTCCTCACCGTTGTTCTGTCTTGGCGTCACTGACTTTATCATTATCAACGTGGTCATCATCGCTGGATGCTTCCTCTCGCCCATTTGCTGGCTGGTCGGCCTTGTGGTCCTCTCTTCGCTTCTACATTCCTGGAGTTTGGACGAGATTGAACCAGGAAAAGGAGGAGGGGCGGCATGGCTGTCTGCCCCATGCAGATTGCTGTCAGTTCCTCTGCGCAGTATTTTTCTTTTATATTACTGAGTATTAGTCGGCTACACAGCACGATGGCTGGATTAACTTTCCCTGCTCCTCTTGGTCTTTCTTGATCTCTGATTTTCTCTGCCTCTGGCTCCCTTTCGATTTGTCTCTGTTTTGTTTCCTGAGCCTTTTTTCCTCCCAGCATCGCTTATTGTATTACCGTTCCAACACTTTCTGACGCACTCGCTCTCTGGCCCTGCAAATTGTACACTGTCTGCCACACATATTCGTATATATATATACACACAGATGAGCGTCAATCCCAAAGAGAAACACAGCACAGCTGAAGCTGTCTAAGGGAAGGAGAGGAGAAGTAGAGCATTAGGTCACGTGACCGAGTTGGGCCAATGAGCGAGAGGGAGAGCAGTGAGCAAGAGAGGTAGGAAAGCACATGTGGCGGTGACGTAGCTGCATCGTCATCAGCATTGGTGTCTCCCACCAGGACACTTGCCTCCACCACTAGGTGGGCACACTCATCAGCTGACACATGCCCACTCTCTACTATCGCCAACACCACACACCAACAGACACTTAAAACATACTCTTTTATTCACTCGCCCGGCTCATGCTCACTCACTCCCCCGGCTGCAGTGACACAGCGTTTGTTGCTCAACGCTTGACTTAACCCCTGAATCACATGCTCTCTACGCACAGTTCCTCCTTTTAATTAACACAACTTTTCTACACTTCAGTGTTGACTCTGATCTGAATTCTTTTCGTTTCCTTCAGAGCACCAACTATGAGCCAAAATAAAACGTCAAAAATCAGGTTGAAAGGAGGCAAACAAAACAAACTGATCTTGTGATTATACTTTGACTAAAACACCAACACAGTAAAAGGAACCTCAAGGCATCATGCTAATACATTTAACTCTACGTAGGTATTTCAAGACACAGTCACAGTCAGACTTAACACAGTTCAGCGTATATACAGTGACACTTCTCACCAAGTATTGCTTAACATTTCTTGGCTTTAAGATGTTTATTTGTGATAAGAGTTCAAGACAGAAGCAATGCTGACATCGTTTTTTTTTTTTTCCAGAAAGAGCTGTCCTCACATCACCTCCTCAACACAATAGTAGACTTCCCAGCTACAACCAACACTCTATGACAGATAACATTACAACTGGAAGTCACCCACATGGCACTTGAGAGACTTGATGGCATTTGAAACAACAATCCAAGTATCTTTAACTGAAAATGAAATAACACTTACGGTAAACCTGCTGTAACCCGGCATTTTGAACGAGAGAACCAATACAGTCTCCTAATCTTACATCAATCACTTCGTCTCACAATGTAGCCAAATTATCATCCAAATGAGCTGTTTCACGCCTTCTTCTCTCTCTATCTCTCTCTCTCCATCTCTTTAACTTCTCTGCCTCTCACTCTATTTCTCAGCAGCGTGGAAGAAAGGTCCTCGCTGTGGGAGGGATGACTGAAAACAAAAGTCCATCCACAGCAGTGTGTGTTGGGTTGACTAGCATATGACTAAGCCTGAGTCATCTTTGTCTTTTTCTCCTCAACAAAGTCCTGACATAAAAACCCTCACACACACTGAAACAAGCTTTTAAAATTTCACCGGTAGCACATCGTTTGTGGGAGGTGTGTGACACAGCTAGACAGTGTGTTCATTAAAGAACAATGTGTACAGTTTGAGCAGATCCATGGCTGAAATGTGTTTCACTATTATAACTGCTTTAATTATTAAAAACTGATCTTCCATTAGTCAAGCTTACAAGAGCACAACGGTCATCAGGGTCCTTTCTGCCCCTCCTCCCATCTCTCTCTGTCAGCTGACTCCACCTCCGTACACCCCCCATCCCACATTGTGCTGCAGTCTAATGGCATCAAGGTCATCTGATCTGACACACTCTCGTTGCTCTGTGCCTCTACATATTGTACTCTTTCCTCTCTTCCTGCCACCTTTCCCCCTACCTTGCATGCACCCCAGCTATAAATATTAAGGGATCCTGCAAGTGGTCACACGCACACACCAGGCAGCAAATGCAGAAGCTGCTTTAAAGATCTTCCCTACACATACAGTAGCTGCACGCTAGCATGCACACAGTGTTCAATTGTTCACTCAGGATCAGTGGGTTTATTTGTGGGTGGGACAAAAGCCTGTAGGGCACATTTACTATTTAACATAGTAGAAGTGTGTCAGCCTGACTAAACAAATTACTACTGATTAAACAGTGATATTATTTTACACCATCATTTTTAGAGAGGACAGTGACTATATTTGTGCAGCATATAGCAAAAAAGGCATATGTATAATTATGGCCTGTATGTTCCCATCTGTCTGCCTATAATGGGCAACAGACTATTAATATATTGTTCATATATCGCTATATTATTCCTGCATCTTTCTCTCTTTGTCTGTGACTTCCCCAGGCAGGTCGGTGTTAGGTTCAGGGTGTGTTTGGGTGTGGATTATAGTACTGAGTGTAGGGTATCACTCTGAGTCATACCTCCTGATCCTGACATTCGGCACGTGCAAGTCAGCACGAAACGCCCAGCTGGGGGAAGGTCTATCTCCCCTCCCTCCTTTCTACTCATACCCTTACCCCACCCCCTCACTATTCCTCACAAAGAGAAAAGGGAGGAGTGGTTTAGAAGGGAGGGAAAAAATGGAAAGGTAGTGATGGGCAGGGGGGTGGGGGCTTCTAGGCAAGGGTGGAGCCACCAAAAATAATGAGAAGGAAGAAGAGGGGGGGCGCTGTTTTTTTAAGAGGCAGCTCTTTGTGCTTAGGGTTTGGGACATGAAGTGAATGAACAGAACATAATCATTACACATAATACTGTGTGTTAAGATTTGCATCAAAGACAAAAAATGAAACGGGTGAAAGGGAGATGGAGGTACACTGTATACAACTACCTGCCAGACTGCACCAAGTCATGAAAAGAGCCGAGTAGCCAAATCCCATAAGACGTTGATGTAATCATTAACAGAACATAGTAGTTTTGATAAGCCAAAGACATTACAGCTTAACAAACTGGCCAATGGGACAATATTGATAATTACAAATGTCTCAGACCTGAGAGAAAAACAGAGAGAAAATAAGAGAAGCCTTTTTCATCCCTGCACAGTGGCTGGTTGCCAGCCTTGTCTCTCTCAGGACCTGGGCTAAGATTAGCTTCCCATATGTTCAAGTCAGGCATAGCCAGACTTAAAGGGCTAGTGCTTGACTGTGGAAAAACAGGAAAACCTTCACTGTGCCCCATGAAGTGTATTGTAAGACACACATGCATAATTCAGTTAAAAGTGTCTTTTTAATAACTGATATGAAAATGGAGGATTTTAACAACCAAGTTGTTATAATCAGTCCAATTCTCCAAGAAATGTACAAAAATATATGCTTCAGAGATCAACATTTTCATGTGCGTGATTCAATACTGTGTGATAAAGCTCCAGCAGCTGTTGCACTGCATTACATAAAACCTGGCAATGTCTGGCAGCAGAGGGATTCAGGACTGTATAAACCGCTTGCCCAGTGGGAGCAGAGGAGCAGCCACCAGAGAGGTGAGAGTTAAAGAGCTCCAGCAACAGCTGAGGGCTCCTCCCCCCTCTCTTTCCATTCATTTTTTATTAACTGCGGCACAAGGTGCCTTGACAATCTCCCCTTCGACATCAAACACACATACCACCAATAATTCCAGCAGTTCACCAGCACATTGTACCATGCAGGATACTGAACCCGTCCAGTGTGGGCCACTGCTATAGCATGGTAGAAAATCTGCTAACTGTCATTGAAGAGAGATCAAACATAATAACAGGGAACATCTATAAATGATTGCAAACAAGCAAGCAAGGAAATTATTGGTGACAACTAAACTTTCATTAAAGTGTCACTTGACGTCACAGAAGACGTTTTAAAATGCATCAAGTCTTAGTGAAACCACTTGGTGACTCTTCCAACTGCAACTGTAGACTGTGTTGCACCTTAAACTTAATCTATATAGTCAATGTTAAGTAAGAGATGCAGTTAGGGACATAAAACACGTTTTAAATGCCTTGCATTATCACCCACAGGAACAAGACAAAATGACTCAGGATGAGAAAGACAGACTGAATACTGGCACACTTTCTCACAGCGCAATCTATTAGATCCTTGGTTGTGGCACATGGGTTCTTCTCAGACTGAATGGAAACTGTTCCGAGCAGTGACTACATCGAAAGCTAGCGCTGAATGGAAGACGTGAAAACCCTCCGCTTCCTGCGTCTGTATTATATACACCAAAACACTACACACACATACACACAGGCACACGTGATGCCGGCTTGTTCAGTCACATGACCAACCTTAGATGCCGGACTTGAGCTAAAATTAAAGCAATGATGTCATCAGACATTCTGTGTTGCCACGGAAACTAGGTCAGTGTTAACTCTTTGTGAACGGGGCTGAGGGAGGAGGGGGATTCCACACGCAAAGCCAAACATACGATTAAGAAACATTCCAGCTGCTGCATCGCACTGGAAGTTTAGTCTCTCCCACCTGTGTCAGGCTCTTCTTGTGTATAAAGAGGAAATCCTGTGTATGGGTGTGGAAAAAAAATCTCACTAGTGCAGTCTGTCTTTTAACATGTTGTGGTAAACTCCTGATTCATTTTTGCTTCCTGCTCTGTGCTGTAAACTTGTAATGAATCATGTCACAAAATGTTTTTATGTTCCAACTTCTCAGAGCTGTTGTGTGGCTGCTGAAAACATATAATAATACTGTGCAAGCGCTTATTAAAATGTTAAAAATAGTGCCCTCAGCTTGTTGGGTGTAGACGTTGTTTGTTTTTGTATAGCCAGGGAAATGTTCGAAAGGGAAACAGATCTTGAAACAACATAAACATTCCAACCAAGACATGCACGCCAACAATGACCCTCTACAAACAGAAGTTCAGGACTGCAACAATGAATAGAAACTACATTTTTCCCTTTAAACCAGATGGTCCTGTGTACCTCTGCACTGTAGATACACAGACAATCTACATATGGACAGGGATTAAAGAAGGCTTAGAGGTAAGCTAGAGGAGGACGTGGAATTTAACTAAACCCCCTTCATAACATTTAAAACGAAATGCCTAGCCCATTGCGTTGAGTTTCTGTATGCATGCAATAGAAGCTCAGAGAACCATAACACAATTCTAATAACAGCATGTCCTCCTACACTGCTTTCCACATAACCACACAAGTATGCCCCAACCCGGCGAGTTGTAGAACAGCAGCTCTCAGCCGCCACGCGCCACAGGTTACTATGTCCAACAATCAAACACGTACGCATGCGTGACCCACTAACTTTTAGTCCCTTTACCTCATTTGACTCCAGAACCTAGGAGAAGCAGGACGGCCCCCATGGCTCCTGAGCCAGTGCGCAGGGTTCCTCCTCTTCCCTCCTCCTTTCCCTGGTCTCTTGTATCTACACACGCCTGGCTCTGGCACCAATCAGCGGGCAGCGTGGGACGCTTTAAACTGAGGATGCTGCCGCTTCATCACTAAGACCGTGAGCTCGCTACGGTTTGAAAATAAGGTCGAAGTGAGTTGATTTAATGCAGTCAACTTCCGAGGAGTGACACTCGAATTGCTCAAAGGCATTTAAGCACCTGTTTTCTACACCGCAATATGAGTGATAATATAATGAGCGCATGCCAGGGGAGCAGCAAGTAGTCAAATGATACCTTACAATCACACACAATAACAGCTTTCTCTGTGTTATGGTTACCATTTTGTAACCCATTCACACAAACGTACACATAAAAAAATGTGGAATGTGAACAGACATACACAGATAGAGAAGTGGAACCAGTCACTGTGTTGACTAACCACAGCATTTACACCTCATAAGAACATGAACAGAGATTATGCACATGGGCCAGACTGACAGACACACAACAAAGCAGACACACAAACCTGTTGCCCACTCTTACCTCTGCTGCCAGTTCAGGATGTCCCCAGCAGTCTTGACTGATGTCTTCAAAATGTTCCACCTTTATAGGGATTCAAGCAAACCAGAATGGGGGGTGTAGGTGAGGGAGACAGAGAGAGAGAGAGAGAGAGAGAGATGGGAGGGGGGGGAATAACAATCAATAGAGTAATGCGACAAGGGCCTGTTCAGATACACTCGTCATTAAGGACAGCAGGTACTACTAAAAAGATTCCACCTCTGCAGCCATGTAGAACAGCTGCACAATCTATGTGCCACTCTGCACACAGCCTCCTTATCATTCCTGTCATCTTTAGCAAACATCAAAAAGCTGCCATGCACAGAAATCTCTTCTCTTTGATTTGTACTAAAACAGTGCACCAACACTTCTCCCTGCCGGACACAGAATGAGAGCCAGCAAAATGAGATTCGATTTCAATTACAGAATTATGTAATGTCTATATTCCTACCTAGTGCTGCCTTCCAAATAGTGTGCATAACCCATTTTATTTAAATTGACAAAGCATGCAAAGTGTCAGTGTGCTTGTTAGTTGAGATATGGAAACACAGAAATGGTTCATTCAAAGCAGGGATGATTATTGGAAAACAATAGCATCTTTTTCTTTTGTACAGCATGTCCCCCTTGTCAACATTACCCTGGCTGTCTTGGTGTTAAATGATGTGTTTTGTCTCAAGCTGTTCCCCAGTCCCGCCAATCTCCAATCCCCCCCCCTCACGCCCCCACCACCCGAACCTATCAATCCTAAAATAGTCTGAAGTGATGAATATTTACCCTCCAAGCCTCTGAGCTGCCTCTGTTTGTACTCCTCCGTCCGCTGGCCGAAGCCCCATCAGAAGACTCCGGCTCCCACTCGTCTTAACCCCTACCCTTCTATCTCTTTCTTCTCTTCTCCTTCTCTCTCTTTATCGCTCCACTCTTCTCTCTCTGTCTCTCTCTCGTCCGTGTTCCAGCAGCCCATTCAGGAAGCCATCTTGTGTTTTTAATCTGGTTTTACATGAGCCCTCGTACGCACGTTCTCTCTCTCTCTCTCTCTCGCTCTCTGCCACTTGCTCTACCCCACCTCTCTCTCTCTCTCTCGCTCTCTCTCTCCTCCTCCTCCTCGTAATAGATCTACCACACACATGGACACACGCACACACACGAGGGATTTTTTTTCTGTGTGATCTCTGCCACTCTTTCCTCTCAATTGTTCAGTTTTTTTTCCTCTTGTGCTTTGCATACATGATGTGAAGGTCCCTTTAACCCACCACCACATACACACTCACACACCCCTTTTCTTCACGAGCAAATGTACACACACACACACAAACAGACCTCGCCGGAGAGACGTCACACTAGAGACAGCACACAAAGGCAGACTGTCCACCAATCAGAGACCGGCTGGGTGCTGCTGCTGGGTGAAACTGAAGGAGAGCAAGTGAGGGTGGTGTGTGAGAGAGACAGAAAGAGAGAGAGAGAGCGAGGGGGGGTAGGAGCTAATAAAAAGAAGAGGTTAAAAAAAAACAAAGGTATCTGAGAGTTTGTGTTTGCGTGTGTGCGGTATCTTAATACAAAGGCTGACAAAAGTAAGCAAAGTGAAGGTGGACAGGAGGTGTACACGGGCGTGCGTGCGTGTTGGGGGGGGGATGGGATGGATCCTCTCTATGCTTGTCAATTATCTCCTCGAACTCGCCTTCCCTAAACAATGCCTCTGGTATGTGGTATCGCTGAGCACCATCTGTGTCAGGGCTGCCTGCAATAACTGGACTGGACTACACAGCACAAAGACACACAGTCTCACACACATGCAGTCTCACACACGTGCAGTCACAAACCCTCACCCCCCACTCTGACAGGAAAGAAACATGCAATTACACAGCAAAACCCACCGTGCTGACTCAAAGCAAGTGAAATGGGTGCATTGTCACAATGCTGTCATAAGAGTTTGAAAGAAGGCTGACAACATCAGCTGTGTTTAAGTATATAAATCAGGAAGACCACCAAAAACTCTCACCTAAAGGTCAGGGATCTGCATTTCCTTTTTTACAGTGTCTAGGAAAATGACATACCAAGAGGTTCATAATGTTTGCATTGAGTTAAATCAGATCATCTCTAGCATTTTAAACCAGACATCAGGGCATGGTCATCCTAGAGTCCTGAATGTGACCACAAAAGCCGAGGAGAAATCAGCGACCGCTTAGCGCAGTAGACCTAGATGCTTTTCTCTTGTTTAATGATGCCGTCTTACACAACCTGTCACTGATCAGCTTTGGTGATGGGGCGGTGAATCCCAGTGTTAAGATATAAAAAACAGTAATGACGTTTGAGAGTGAAAAAAAAAACGACTGCTAAATTAGAAACCAGCAGGACGAAGTCAGCGAAAGTTCAGGCACATCGAGGTGAAGCGGACAGACAGCGTCGGAAGGCAGACACAGACAGAAAGAGAGAATCGAAAAGAGAGAGGCAGCTGAAGTGTAGCGCGGTGAGGCAAGGCAGCCACACAGTGACACAGCATTTGTAGTGTCTGTCTGACGCTCTCTCTGGTATGGCATGGGAAATCCCCTCTTGCTGACGTCAGACGGGCCACGTGTGTGTGTGAATGTGTGTGTTTATGTGTGAGCAGAGGCCTGTTTGTGGTAAGCTGGACAGCGAAAGCTGCTACTTGGCCTTAATGCGCTTCGTTACAGGTGGGCCGACGTGTTGTAGTAGGTGAGCTAGTGGTATGAATGGCGCTGTCGCTGTATCAGGAGAGATTAGGGTTGTAGCAACGACAGGTAACAATACAACCAAAAAGGGGAAACAGATATAATGCCAGTCATTATAGAGGAAATCACATATCCTCTTTTTATGTATGTATGTTATTTAAAGTTGGCCAACCGCCCAGCTAAATGATAGGTGTCTGGGAGGAAATAGCTAACATACAATCAAAAGAAAAAAAGAGATAATCAAGCATGTTTCTCCAAAGATCAAACCTTCATTCCCAGACTTTATAGCCTCCAATTCCCACGATCACACACACAAATCCCATCTACTCCTAGAGCGTCATAATCCTACATTGCCTTCATTCATCCATTCGGTTTCATTCAGACACACCCTCTCTCTATCCGCTATCTACTCACGTTTAAAAACAGACACAGACCCACAAATAGAGGCACACGCTCACAGACAGCAGAGGGAGGAGGCTCATTATAGCTGTTTTGCTAGCGTGTTGTGAGGATTTGCATTTTGTAGCAGAGAGGTACATGAGGGTGCTAGAGTAGTTTTCCTGCAATTAGACAAAGTCTAATTAATGGTATTAATTAAGCAGGGCTGTCCTGCTATTTATACAGACAAAAGCACTGCACAGCCTGCTGTTAACCCTAATGGACTGTAAACAATCACAGTCACCTGTCTCAAGGAGTTTAATTGCAGAGAAAACTCGGAGGCACATTAAACACATTACTGACTATATAATGTAAAGACTTCGTAAAATGCCTACTGTGCATTTATCAGATTGCATGAAAAGGGGCGAGAGGTTTAAGCTGTACGCTACAGAGCACCTGTCACAGCAGAGGATGGAGGATGTGTCTGGCAGTAAGCCAATAAGGGACTCAGCTGGCGCATCCACACAGAGGTCAGAGGGCAGAGATGGAGGCACTATGGGGGAGGGATATGAATGAATGGACACTTAGTTAAGAGCTAGTTGTGGAGGAAAGCCACTTCTCCTACACGCCTATCTTCCAATTCTTCAATATTCAGTGACGGCCACTGTTAAATAAACAACAATGGATTAATGTTTGTTAAATATCATTATATAGACAAAACAGATCCAGTAAAGCATACTTATATTTATTAGACAGTATGCTGCTGCTATATTAAAGATATGCAACTGTGCATTTGAAGAGCGTTCTGTGCTCTACAGGCTTTTTGATGAACAGCCAATATAATAACATTGTGTCACAATAAATACAGAAAAATAGATGAAGAGTTCTCTCAAAGGTCAGGGCATTTCAAATATTGGTGCTGTAAACTTCTATTACCTTGAATAACAAGAGAGCTTCTAATAACACAATGGCACAATTAAGGAATCTCTTTAGCTAAGGTTTCCTTATCAACTTCTGAAGTCACACCAGCACACCAGTTCTGTAACTTTTAAACTATAATGTTCATTTTTACGAACTTGCATACCAAAAGTCTTATGATTGGCTGAAAATATAAAGGGATTTTCTGTCATTTGCTCACTTTTGGTCTTAAAACTTTCTAAATTTCTGTATATATAAACAAAATAACCGCACTAAGCTTGAGTGTTAGACTGTTTATGTTAACAAACAAGACAGGATAAGCCTGCCGACAGGAACCCAGATTTTCTGTTTGTGGCTAAACAAACATCAAACCTCTTCCTCTAGACTTC
This sequence comes from Parambassis ranga, assembly GCF_900634625.1. NCBI lineage: Eukaryota > Metazoa > Chordata > Actinopteri > Ambassidae > Parambassis > Parambassis ranga. The sequence continues at coordinate 3,719,852 of NC_041030.1, read as the reverse complement.
ACCTTTCGCAGCTTCCTCATCAGTCATCAGACCCCTTTTATACATAGTGGGTGGTATGATTGTTATACGCATCTATGCATGTATATAGAGTGAGCTATAATTTATTTGTTAGCCCACCCAATCAATTTCACCACCAGCCGCCACTGATTCCAGCCCTAATAATAAACCCTCAGATCCCAACACAGTTTAAGTTGCCAGTTGGTTTTACTCTAGACTGCACATCGACTACAGGACACATGCACATCAGCCAAACTGAACATGACTGGTGCTCACAAGAGAATTAGCTGTAGTGTCCTAGTTGTGACAAGAAGCACAGAATTCAGTTTTTTTAGTCATCTTGGTGCACACTGTTAATTTAGATTAAATTGTTAATTGAGACATGTAAAATAAAGTTGGTTCTGATAATGTTAATGCCAGAAAATGAGATGGTGTGCTTGTTTTGCTGTTTAATTAGCCTTCCTTGCTAATGCTTTAGCAGTCTATTTTTATTTTGGTTGCTTTTTACCTCCCTCTCCGGTCCTGCTGACCATTTACTGCATCTTCCTGCCCTCCTTTTTGACTTTACAGCCCATCCCCCTTCTTTAAGAGCCTACTGCCCATACACACACACACACACACACACACGTGCACTTCCATTTAAACACAAGTGAACACTTTAAAAACCTGCACTCTCTTTCTTTCTTTACACACACCCACACACACAAATACAAAAAGGTTAACCCCCACCCTCCTTCGAAGCCTCAGAGGTCAAAGGACAAAGCACAGGCAACTGCAGGAATTCTGTGTTTAGTAACCCTCACAGCCTCCCAGTGAAACACTCACTGTTTCAGTGCTTTATCTGAAGGAAGATGTTCACAGACTGCAACACATTTGCGCAACCTCTGCGATTAGAGGGTTACTACATCCTCACACGTGCACACACACTCACACAGTTCGATTCTATAGCAGATATAATGTTCCTCTTTAGTTTAGCGTTCTAGTGCAGTGCAGATGGAAGATGGTGTGGATTTTCGATTGCAGTATTTGTTTTAATGGTTACAGTATAACCCGCAGCAGTATAACTGTGTTTGCAAAGCACACAGCATTACATCACTCTATGAAGTGTGCGCTATAAATATATTTGAGTTGGCAGCACTATCACTTCTATTAGCTCTGGCACAATGAAATGATGGCTTGTGTTTACAAGCAGAAGTGGAGACAGAGGAGCCACAAATGTTACACTCTAGGTACACATTCATAAGTTTGAAAGTCATAGCTTTGTTCATGTTATAGTCTGCCTTTTGCTTTTTAGGGTGCTTTAAAATAATAAAAAGTATGCATTTATGGCACGTGCAGCTGATTATCCCTCCAAGCCAAGCCTGTGGAAAAGCAGGTCTTGGCTTGCCATCAACATCAACATCAACCCTAACCCATGAAACAGTAACGCACTTAAAAAGGTGGAAGGAGTGTTGGTGAACAGCATTTTGTTTCAACCTTTTATCCTCAGTCTCAATTTCAATTTAGAAAGGGAAAAAATGGAAAGTACACTACAGTAAACATATCTTACCTCCCCCTCGTGCTGTTTCCTCTTCAGCTGTTCACATTTGCGCAGCTTGCAGATCTGTTTCCCCGTCTTGCGGTTCAGACAGTTTGCGCAAGTACCGCAGTTCTCTTTGCGGAGGCAGGGAGTGCAGGCCCCACATTTCTTCCTCCTTTTCTTCTGGAGGTCGAGAGCAGTGTAAGGGGAGACATCCAGTGAAGACAGAGCAAACAGTCCCGCTTGCTGGTGTTCAGCCTCTATATATTTGCTCAGTGAAGAGGTTTTCTCAAAACATTTCTTTGGTAGGAGGATAGGCTGAGCATCCTCAGCATCCATTGAGAATTCGTCAATATCTACAGGTGGTGGACCAGGCCCGGCCCTTGGTCTGGGCATGGTTACGACCCTGCGTTATGTATATTCAAACTGAAAAAACTATAAAACATGTATAAATATAGTTTAAAAAGTTTAAAATAAGCACAAAATGTAGCATAAATATCTGGCTGTGTCCTAAAAAATGAAAACTTCTTGAATTTGCTTTTCAGAAAACTCAGTCTGATGGATCTCTGTGGGCTCTTGCCAAAGGTTTGTGCCTAATATTCATCTTGTCTTCAGGGACAGTATAATTATGATACCGTGCTCCTGGTCACCCAGATGGGCCTGGAGAATCCTTGAAGTGGAAACCTTTACGGTGGAGTCCATCTATCCTGATGGATGGTTGGCAGCCCAGCACTTTCTGAGGAGCAGAAGATTCATGGTAAAGTTCTTCCCGGCTGTCTGGAAATATGCAAAGAAAACTTTTAAATTAACAGTCATAAGATAAAAAGATATTGGTATTTTCCAAGACTAACATATGTCACTAGCTGTGATGTTAAACAATGCATTACCAGGCATTAGAGTTCTGTCTGACTTCCACGACTTTGTGTCTGATTATCGTCTGGTTTCTAAAAACAGCTGTCAGTGCTGTGAATCCAGTTGGCTCACTGCCATAGAGGCCTACGTGAGCAGTTTGAGAAGACCCAGAGTTTTAATGGCAGACCCCACATGGACTGGGAGACAGGGACTTATATCTCCACGCAGGAAAGAAGGGAGTGGGGGGTGGGGATTGATAAGTTGATGCCAGGGACAGTTCTCTTTGTCTTGTGGTTGCAGGCTTCAGTCAACCGTCAGTAAAGTGAACTAAGCTGAGAAAACCAGTGTTCCTTTGCTTCAGCCTCTGTCACAGCCGACACTGAGGATGGTTGTAGATAAAGTTGTAGATATTTCTATAGAGGGTAAATGTCTAAGCCTAACATTTCACAATGGGCTTGTACACAGAATATGGATTCAAGCAATTAGTGACAGAGAAAATTAAATGTGTTTTTTCTTGACATAGAATTATTTAAAATAATTTTAGTGCTATATATATATATATATATATATATATATAATGTGATGTCACATGGCAAAAATGTGAAATTCATCATTTTCGCAGTTTTTCAAGGGACCACAGAGACAGCACATGTTATATGTGTATATAACATGTGCTGTCATAGCCCATGTGTAACTAATGCTATTTACAACTTAAGCTAGGCTAGCAGGATAGCTCATTTTTGTTTATAAATGTATTAAGAAAATAGCCTGTGTAATATGCACAGCTACGAGTATCTTATAAACACACAGTTCACATGTGCTTAATTTTGTTAGAAATAAACCTTGCAGACGTTGGTTTGCACAGCTAGTCATTTTGTTGCCTAGCTATAGTAGTTAATGCTAATTATAATTTTAGGCTCTGCTAGCAGGACAGCGCATTTTTGCTTATGAGTAAATATGGGGGAACATAACCTGGGTCATTTTGGTCACGAGTACCTTCCAACGCCACAGTCCACAACCCACTCACTCCATAACTGCAGGAAGAAATGAGCCCGTGTTCATGTCAGGTCTGCCATTAACAGCACAGCTGTCAGGCCACAGCTGGAATATTTAGATACAGGTAAGTGCTAATGCGCAGCCGCAGCGCGCGTGCTGCCAACGCTGATTACTAAAGATTTTTTTAAATCAGCACGCGCTCCTGTCAAACATGCTACTGTTACTGTAGACCCACGTGCTGAGTGGCGGGGATCGCTGCAGGGAGCGCGGCCGGCCCACACACTGATCAAAGCAAGCAGATAGAACCAACAGACTTACATCACGACAATGACCGTTATCTGTGGCTGCATGAACACACACACACACAAACACACACACACACACACACACACACACACACACACACACTCAGGAGTGTGACTGAGGACACGCGGCTAATTACGTTAAGTGACATAAACGGCACTTCCCCGCGCGTGAATACACATGTTATCTTTGGAGCCTGCATCCAGCGTGACTCTCAGGTCCTGATGTTGTTGAGCAATACCCACCAAAATGCACTCATAATAAAGATTAGATTAACTATTAAAAACTTTTGTTATTCAAAGTACTGCAGAGGAACAGAAACTGCACAAAACTCTAAAAAAAGCATAATAAAAGTGACAACTTACCACCAATGGCCTCGATCTTTCTCCTCACGTCAACCTTTTAAAGAGCGTAAAGTTATGAGAAGTTCTGTGCGTGTGCATTAGTTGACAGCGGGGGAAAAACGATCTGAGCTTTCCCCGCTTCAACTTACGCACACAAGAGGTGAGGATTAAGTTAGAGCCAGTTGTAGTAGTTGTAGTAGTAGTAGTAGTAGTAGCATCTACTTAAGTCATCAGTAAATTATGGAGTGGAGTCCTGCCAGCTGGAGCACAGGGAAGCGGGTGGGGTCACGCAAACTCTTGGCCGCTCCTGTGATGTCACGGGCGGGATTTTGGCCAGATGTTGCTACTGTGACGAAAACGAGGATGAGGAGTTTTCATATTCTGCTGATCACATTTGTTTTCTTTCGTTCATAAGAGGAAGAGCAGCGTCCTCTGGATGGCTCCATCCAACCTCAATGTGTCAAGTTTGTCAGTAACTTTAAAATAAGGAGTCACATTAGTCATATTTTGAGGAATGCATGAAGAATGCTTCCAGCAAGTTTTGAGTAACTAAAATCTATATTGGTGTCATTAATCATGCGATAAATCACAGGGAGTCATGCATTAGCTGAACATTCTGACCTGAACCCTTAATTTAAGGTTTTCAGTTAGATACATTAGGTATAGATACAGTTTAAGGAAATTCTTTAACAAAAAAAACAGCTTTACACCACAGTGAGGAGCAAGACTCACAAAAACATTTGATAACCACAATTTGAATAGAAATCAATATATCATTAATCAATATCAGCGTTCTTTCTTTGGGAAGAAGTAATGATGGCAAACATTAAGAAATATAGGGCACATCTTAGATGGTGTCCATCTGACACCAACTAACACATCGTCTCCAGTATGTGTCTGTGTTATGATAAAGTATCTCACTGTGACTAAACTTTCACAAGTTTATGGCCAAATCACTGCTAATACACATGAAGAATCGAAACTCATTTCTACCGTCCCAGTATTAAGACATATTCACAAAGTGTATTCATTCATATAACACACTGAATATTTATTTTCCTCTCCTTTGGAGGCAGCTGAACAAACAAACAAAATGCTGTAAACACAAAATGCAAACTTTCAACATTTTCCGGATGTTCCTCTCCATTACCGTGGACTCTAAATACACCGTTACATATGCGCTTCCTTTTGTTTTGGGTTGTGAACACCAGTGTATTTGTAGTAACCATGAAAATCAGTGCCAGTTGTAAGAGAGCAGAACATGATGGTGGGCTGATTCCAGCACAGACCCAGAGGCATGAATGTATCACCTTATCGCTCCAGCACTGGTTTAGCTCAGTTGCCATGGCAACATTCAAAATGTTATGCTATATAGCAGAAACACACATTATACCGTTTCTCTGACAGTTAGGGTCGTGATGCACCGAGAAAACATTTTGAGATAATTTGGATCTCAACAAATCAACAGATTTGTTTCAATAGAATAGAAAATGAAACAAAAAAAGGTTTTTAGGAATTCAGTCTTAGTATTAACACATTACTGGGTGGTTTAGTTTAATAAATAATAACAGGAATTGGTAATAAATAGCCTGAACAGCAATACTCAAAATGAAATGTTAGTACCAGCAGCTGCAAAAGGTGCATGACTGAGGACGGTTCCAGTGTCACATGTCTCATGTGTCCTGCAACATGTCGACTCCAGTGCTGCAGACAAAAGTCAAATCATTGCAGAGGAGACAAGAAGAGAACAAACAGAAAACAGAGGGAAAAAAGAGCTGCCAGAGGAATCAGAAACACTGGACAGATAGTCAGTCAAATAGACTGAGGATTTTCACTAGCGGTTAAAAGTGGGGACTCTTCGGAGAATAGGTGATCATTAGAGGAGCAACTGTAGTTTAAAAAAGGTCACAATCATAATCACTCAGGCTGGTACATAACATTGATCTAATCCATATCAGTAGTTTCTTGACTTGTGTGCTGCCATTGATCTTGCTTGACATGACAGCACTAAATATTTGTCTGACAATACAGATCATGCCATCACAGTTATTATACTATAGCATTAATGAGGCCTCGGAGATGACAATGTTTTAGGACACTTGGTTCAAACTCGCAGTCGGAGCTTTAACCAGTTAACAACAGAGGTTTTATTTCTATGTGCAATGGTCCACTCTTCACTGATACAAGTAGCCTCCAGTTTGTGTAGGTAAACCTTCATAGTAAATGCAAATACACAGGGAATGTACCAACTTCCGTCACTAGGTCTCTTGGTGGTTTGGTCCAGTAGCCACAGAGTAGCAGTCTTTATGTCCGGACCTGGAACTTGCCAGCCTTGGTCATGTATTTGATGCCTTTGAAAGGTTTATACTTCTCACCGTACATGTCCAGCCGATTCACCTTTAGTCCTGAAGGACACAGATATTAATAAGGGATGTCACAATATGCTGGTAATGTGGTGACTATTGTGGACAAAAGCAGTCACTGATATATAAATGATTGATGACATGGTAAAAAGCACTCCTGATCTCCGAGATTTTGTTAAAGACAGATTATATAGGTAGGATTATCATGTAAGAAAATAATACAGAAAATAAGAAACAGAAAGTAAGAAAATGCATGTATTAAAATGTAGATTTTTACACTGCTGTAATATCCTAAAACCTATTTGTTCTCGTTATGTGAGGAAGGAAGTGTATTTGTTGCATTTGGCACCATCTAGTGGCCGCTGTGTCACAGTTCTCTAAGAGTAGGACTGTCAGGTGGTTGTCAGCTGAGCAGGGCATGTGATTAAAGCTGCTTCAACACATGGAGTCTGAGATCATTTATCAGCAGTTCAAAATAGAAATTAATATGATATCCATTGATTAAAAAGCTGATCAATCTGCAGCTGTCTGTGAAAGGATGGAGAATTTTAACATTTGTTAAAACACAGCCATAAATATTGTGTGTACCTGAAATAGCCATCTGTTGGATCTTAAACTGGATGTTAATGGTGGGGTTCTCGTCAGGTTTGGAGGCTCCAGCCTGCAGGCTCATAGTGCCCTTTAAACTGGGAAGCTTCTGTGGATTGATCTTGCCAACATCCCATGACAACAGCTAGCAAACATTCAAAAGATTGCAGTATTAAGTGTCGACCATAAATCAGAAAAAGCAAAACGACCTTATGGCATTTCTTTATCCTAACAAACAAACTCACCTTTGTGACTGGGTCAAAGGTGTACGTTCCCTGGGAGGGGTTAAGGTTGGCATTGAGGACACCCCGGGGCAGCTGGCTGCTGACTAAGACGGATTCAACGGCCTTGCCCATTGTCTGTTTGGGACCCAGCGTCAAGTCAAAGCGTCCCTGCGAGCTTCCTTCTCGAAAAGTGATGTTATGCTTGACATATACTGGAATCGCCACCAGGCTGGAGAAGATGCAGATCAAAACACAGCCGAGTCAGAGACATAATTGTTTCTGTTTTCCAATACTTGTAGACTGCTCCATTAGACAAGGCACAGATTGTAACGGTGGCCTCTGGATAAAAACACACAAGAGAGGATTCTAAATGCAAACTGACTTCTGTGAGCTGACGTGGTAGGAGAGCAACCGGAAGTTTCCATCAGGCGGGATGAAGGAGAGGATCCGCTCAGCCTCCCAGCGCTTGAACCGAACACATGGGTGGAAACTGACATCATCAAGCAGCCGAGGATTCTGGAAGAGAAAGGAAAAACCCTTAGTTGGTTTGATTACTATTACAGTTATTTTTTTCTCTAACATTTCCAACCAGCCAAGTAAAGAACAGTTATGACCACTTGAATGAGTGGAAACTGGAAAATGAGAATTTACAGTATATTTGACAAACATTATAGGGAGTGTAGATCACAAATTGGTTCTCAAGTCTTAACTGAGAACAGAAGACTCAAAAGTAAAAAAAAAAGACTCACCATGAATGAGAGAGTGAGGTCAGGCATTCCTGTCAGCTTTACACAGGCATCAATAACTCCCTGAATTTCTGCTGTAATGGTGGAGCCTGTGGGGAGAGGTCAGTGGTTGATTTGAGACTGTAACAGTGAGCAAGAACTTTGTATTAGTAGTGAGAATGTTTCTGAGGCTCTAGTAGTGGCATAAACATATATTTCACTGTATTGGGCAACATCAAAATGTCATTTTCTCATGCACATAGTTCTCTATGTGATGTTCAAACAATACCTGATTTATCAATGATAGCATCAATTTCCTCCACCACGTCAAAATAGGCTTCATTGTTTGTGTACTTGACCCCAGTGCGTCGCCATGGCACCACTGACAGCTGGCCTGTAGGTAGCTGTTCGCCCACATTGGTGCTACCTGGAATACAGACATTAACCCGATGTAGGATACAGACACAGAGTCCATTTACATGGTAATAACTATACTAACAAAGCAAGCCAGTTAAAATGTAAATGTTGACCTGTGATGGTGTTGACCATTGTGCGGAGGATGGTGGGAGGCTTAATGAGCTCTTTGAGGATGTTGGACTCTGTGGCCAAGGGAAACCCATTGTCCAGCATCTCCTCCAATAGTTCATAGACTACTACCACATTGTCTTTAATGGCTGCTTCTGTACACACTCCAAAATAGTCCTGAGAAGAAAGAACACAGCATATGAGTATATAAAGTCACATATAAGGTATTAGAATTAAACACAAAAATTAAAGGTAGGCACAACCTGGAAGGTGTCGACAACTCTGTGCAGAAACTCGATGACGAAGAGCGGTGGCACCTCACTCTGGATGACTGCCACAAAGTAGATGCGATGCCTGAGCACACTGATAAGGTAATGATGCGGCGTAGGGATCACCGGTGGGACGTTCTCTGGTTCTGTGGCGCGCTCCAGTGCCTCAAAGAAGTAGTCGCACACTGAGCGGCTGACCACGCTTTTCCAGTGTTTCTCCAGGAAAATATCCCCCGAAGCATTGACCAGAAACAGGCTGTGGATCATTTTGGCTGGAGGGAAAAAGAACCAAAGCACTCCAATGAACAAACCTTAGAAAGCTCCTTCTGTTATATAAATGAACTTGTGGTCATTAATACTCATTAACCTGTGTTTAAAAAAAAAGGTGTGCATGGTCTTTATTGGTTTCCTTACATGGCACACACTATGACAAATACAAAATGGATTGATTGCATGATCACACTGCTCAGCCAGAGGCACCTGCTGACTGATGTGTGTGCCTAAGGATCAACCACATGTGATGGCTGACAAGGACTGAACCATCAGGTTAAAAGAGGGACAGGGACAGACATGTAGCATGGTAGATGATTGTACTCTGTAATATCTGGTATACTTACATTGATCTGTTCATGTTACTTACCTATCAATACTGTCTGTAACTAAATTCTAAAAAAAAAATCTACCTATATACATATATAGCATAGCACTGTGGGTTTTAAGCATTATTGATCAGCAAAATTAATGCAGTGTACACATGATGAGCCATTGCAAAGTCACCTTAAATTAATATTTTAAAATTAAAACAATTTGATATATTCTGAACTAAATACCCCAGGTTACTTAATACAGTAAGTTAGTAGAAAGTCGTCTTAACTTAAACTGGCTGCGAAATACGACACGGGAACTATCATTAAATATGCGGAACAGGTATCGGGTTCGGACCGGACAGAACTCAGAGATACAAGAGCCTTAATAAACTGCACGCTTGACCATTGAAAGAAAACATTTCAGCGAGTAGTCGCTAGCTGTCGATAACATATTGCAATTGTAGGCCTCCATCTCCGTACAAGATGCTACATCAGTCCCTCCTCCGGTCTCATGACAGAGGAAAAGCTCCGTCACCCGGCACAAAACATTATGGAAACACGGTCAGTTAACGATGCAGTGTGGTATAATTTTCCGATGAATACATTCACAGACTGCAACTGACTTACCGAAGACAAATTTTGGACGGTTTCGTGTCGCCTTTTTTCTTCAAATGAAAGATTAAGCCGCTGTCCTTGCTTCCCGTTAGGTGGAGAAGCAGATCCTGACGCGAAAGGATGGAGAAGGACAGCAGACCAATCAGACGCCCGGAAGACTGCTTAATCCCGCCTACTGAAAAATGTCATAGGTCAAATTTACGGAAGTTGGTAGCTCGTGACTCGGCTGTGATTGGTCCGTGGTGGGAGTGCCACAGTAAACAGCAGCAACGCTTCACGCTGATTGGCTTTAAGATGTACCTGGTCTGACATTTTGTTTCCAGTATCAGATTTCATCTTGTGGAGCTCTGCTCCATTTAAACCACAACATTTACACAAGCAGACACTGCAGTCTGCAGGGCGCATGTAAACAGAACATGCACATTATATTACCCCCAAATAAAATACAACTATAGAGGTAAAGATGGGAATGGCAATGGAAAATCTGCAACATATTTATAGATGTTCAAAACAGTATAAATATTAAGAAAAATTAGAAACAGGTACTGAACAAACCTTATCAGTGTCATGTATCATACCATTGTTTGCAGTGCTCCAGAACTCCTTTATATTTACTTTCTTTCCAAGTGCAGGCTCCACCCAAGACAAAGTAACAGTGACTAATCATGTGTGCAAACAGTGAAAAGGTAACCAGTAAAAAGCCAGACATTTATTAATGATCCTTGTGTTAAAGAAATTATCACGACTCGACATTTAAAGTGTGATTCATCACAAACTAAGAAAAGTTGTTTAATGTTTTGTGCAGTAAAATTGCACTTTAAATAATTAACCCGGCAGTGTTCTGCATAATGTTAATGTGACACTTAGCCATGTAGTATCTTCCTCAAATCCCTATAATCTTTTTTTTTGTTTTTTTTTAAGAGGAAAAGCTACAGAAAAACTACAGACACAGAGGGAAACAGTGCTACAAAGAGAATGACCAGTAACAGGGATATGAAGACTACTAAGGTCTATGTAGCCCTCTTCTGGCATGTGCTGCTTTCTGAGACAATTCTTAACATTACATTATGCGTGCAATAACGTGAATTGTAATCGCATGTCTAGTACAGACGTTCACCAGATGTTCTGATGACAGTGACTTAATCAGACATTTGGATTTTGTTAAAGTGGAGCCTCAAGAAGATAAAACAGGGACATCTTGTGGTCACAGGTGAGTGGAGCAGTTCCATTATATATATATATATATATATATATACCCACTCAATTCTCAGAAAACAGTTACCAACATGTTTCTGTTCACAATTCTGAATTGAAACCTTATGGGTGTATTTTCTTTTTCCCCCACATGCTTACTGAAACTACAGAACCTTCAGTAGGTTAAATATGAAGGGTGTTCTGATAAATGCACACCATGTATCAGGTGCTTATTTTTCCATAATGTAATGTATGAAGTCCATATATTTACCAAAGTTTACTCTTAGGAAAAGGATTTATCTGAATTAGGTTGTACTCAAGGGAAACATGACTGGCTCAACATAATTTATTTTCATTTTATGTTAAAATGTACAGAGTTCTTTGAAAGTACTTGCTAAGAAAGAAAAAAAATAAAAAAACAAATAAATGGAAATACATACAGGGACAGAGTTGAGAGTTGAGGCGGCTGAGCGCAAATCAACCTTCACTGTGTGCCCAACTGTCACCCCCTCTCTTTATTTTGCGCTCTCTCTCTTAGCATACAACGCAACATGTACAATTACAAAGGATACAAAAAGGGAAGCAATATAAACAGACAGAAATATACTGAGCTCATTTTTACATGCCTCTTAAATGTAAGGAAGTCATCCTATACACACACAAGTAAAAAAAAAAAAGAAAAGAAAAGAAAAAGAATGCCAGGTGACCTTTAGATATTTGTAGTCCTTTTGTTTAAAATAGCATTAATATACTACACAAAGATAGAAAAACTCTAGAGATGAGATGGAATGGAGAGGTTAAAGGCATCTTAAAGTCACTAAAAGTGAGTGGTAATTTTTTTAAATTTTGAATTTCTTAGTAATTATTACCCAAGAGGCGAGCTAAAAAATATGTATTGTTTTGTTTCCTGAAACAGAAGTGAAAAAAATGACAGTACCAATATCAATGTCAGAATTTCCTTTTATATTATAGAAAAAACATTTTCTCTACAATAGGTTTCTAAAGTCAAAAAGAGTCAGCTTGTGTCATAAAAGAAAGCTGCCCAGTCTGATAAAATTCAGAAAAGAAACGAAACAAAAGAAAAGTACAGAACAGAACACACAAATAAAGTATGCATGTCAGGCCTGTAAGTAAAATAAAACTCCTCTTTTGACTTAGAATACTGGTACATGGAGTAACAGGGCCAACCGTCTCCTGCCCGCCTGTTGAACGCCGTAACCAACAGGACCAACACTGACTCGCCTCGGACCCTGCTTTCGTTAGTGAGCCTCCACCCGAGGGCCAAAACCATGCACAAGCTCGGGCGTTTAGGCACACCTTTGATAAAGGCTAACTGTCTGCTGTCGTATTTTTTTTTAGCCAATAGGAGTGCAGAATTTTGCAGAAAAGGGAAAAAAATACATTATAACAAAATACACCATTCAGAAGCAGACTCCTCGACCTCTGTGGGTCACTAACACTTGAGGAGGTGAGGTCAGCTATAGTTAACCGACTGTCCTTAAAGCAGTTAAATGGAGATTCCATTTTTTTGTTCTGCATTCCCTAAACTGCTAAGAAAGGCTGACATTATACACCATATGTCAGTGGAGTGTGGACAAAAACAGCTGAATGTTGTACTTTCCTGAGCTAGCCACCATCTGGTCACAGCTAGTCAGTATGTGTGTGTTTGTGTGTGCATGTGTTGATGTGTGTGAGCTGAATATTGGGAAGTACCAGAATATTTACATCTAAACGTTTCTGAGTGGCGGCAAACTGGAAAATAATGCTACTTGTTTTCATTTATGGATATATATAATAGACAGTAACACATCAGTCTCCTCTGTGTCTTTGCTGTGTTTTTGGTACAACACTGTCCATCTGGGAAGACAGAGACTCTGGAAACAGCTCAACTCCTCTAACACCCAAGGCCCCGCTCCAAGTATGCTTTTCTGGAACCAGATGAAAATATGTCAGCCCGAGCAGCCTCAGAGATATTTGGGTACGTCTGAGAGAACAAGAGGGTGCATCACCATTTCAGAATGCCACACATATAAAGACCAAAGCATATAAGAGGTCGGACTGCACACAATTTTCAAAAAACAATCAACAAAAACAACAACAACAAAAATAAGATTCAACATTATGTTTTAACAAAACAAAACAGTCCGCCAACAATGTCTCATTGTCTCTTTTTTCAAGGTAAGGCTTCCTATATCAATTAAAAGATTGTGTGCATGGTTGAATATACTCAGTTAACCACTGTTCTTTCATCCGCAGTCTGATGAGCAAGGTATTCCTGTATTGTCTTTGTATTTTCCTGGTCATCCTTGTCCTCCCCTGCTCTCTTCCTGTGCGTCATGATAAGGAGGAGCCTCCTGGGCCTGTGTGAAACATTTTCAGGACTGTGCAGTCATGGCCTGAAGCAGCATGGCAGGGCAGAGGTCCATATACATGCCCCTATGCTGAATCTAGCACACTTGCTCCTGTACACAGCCAACTGGGAGGGAGGGAGGAACAAAGCCCAAATAAAAAGGGACAAAATGACAACATAGAAAACAGGAAAGACCCTCTTTGACTCCAATCACCACCACTTCCTGGTGCCAGTTGAGGCACAGGAGAAGGTGAACAGGAGTAATGGACAATTACAGTACGGTGAGCATCAGCTCTGGCCCCGTTGTCTCCCTTTTTAGTTCATGGCAGCTCATCTGCTCATGTAAGGTGACTGTTTTGGGACACCAGCATAGCTATGATGGGAGGGACCAGTGTACATCATGTTGCCATGGTGATTGGGCTGCATAGGCTGCTGCGGATAACCCTGTCCTCCCATCATGCCCATCTGCATTTGCATTGGGTACTGAGCTGGCTGATTCATGTAAGCAGGATTGCTGTGATAACCGCTGTTCATCATGGGTTGGGGCATTCGATAGCCAGCTGACATAGCGTTTAGAGGTGTCATGTTCATGGAATTATATGGTGCTGGCGTGGGCATGAGGTTTGGCATCATACCACGCTGCACAGCCAGGGTGCGCGGCGTGCCCTGCATGGCCACCGCTCCTGAGCTGCGGCTATAAAGCTGCTGCTGGTGTGGGGCCGGGGCTAGCTGCTGGGTGGCTTTGGACCGAATGGCAATGTGGCCTTTGACAGTAGCCATCTGACCCTGTAGACGTTGCGTGTGTGGTGGGGGTCCCAGACCGATGTTGGTGGTGGGCATGTTGCATTGAAGCTGCAGGGAGCCCAGGTTCATGGAGCCAGAGCTAAGATTAGGAGGAGGGGTCATAGTGGGCTGGCCCTGGGGAAGAGGAGTGTGGGGTGAAGGGGCCAGCCCGGGGTTAGACAGAGAAACACTGGTAGCGTAGGAGGTAACAGAGGCTGAGTGAGAGTAGGACATGGCGTGAGGGTCCATAATGGTGTTGGTGAGCTGCTGGAGTTTGGCCAGGCTAAATGTTGCTGAGGGCTGGGGGTAGCCCCCTGTGCCAAAGTCCTGACCCATACGCTCATACAACGTGCGGCCCCCTCCTCCACCTCCGCTCTCTGGAATTTCCATGATCATGGGAGTGGAGGCAAAGCCATTCCCCATGCTGCATTGGGACAGGGCTTGCTGTGGGGGTGGCGGAGCTGAGGGTGGAGGCTGAGGGTTGGGGGCCTGTTGCTGCTGCTGAGGAACCTTCTTTTGCGACTGCTGCTGCTGTTGCTGGTTGGTGCTGGATGGTCTCTCAATTACACCACAGCTCTGAGGAGACTTGATGCCACAGCTGGGGGTATTGGATGGTGGTGGGGGAGGTGGGGGCTGGGGCTGGGGTACAGCATTGCCCACATTGCTGGCACCTGGTCCACTGTTAGGCCCTGGGCCTGTTTGCTGAATGAGGCTACAGCTGCCCATTGCTAGCTGGGATCCCCCATTTCCTGTGGAAGATGTGAGGCTAGGGGCTGGCACAAAGGAACAGCTGTTGGACTGGGAGGAAGAGGATGGAGTAGCTGAGCTGGAAGAGGACGATGCTGATGATGATGAAGCCGTGGAAGTTCCAGGAACGACAGCAGCTGACAAACCCCCTCCATTACCTCCATTACCCGTTCCATTGCCCCCTCCACCCATGGTGGAGTCATAGCTGCTCGGGTTGTCATAGTTCTCTGTAGTGCTTTCTATGCTGCCCAGGTCACTAAAGCCACTGTCCACCACCTGCTGTGAGTGGTCTGACACAGACGGCACATCCATCATCGGTGATGTCTCCATGTTCTGCTGGGAGGGGGCAGACAGAGAACTAGGATGCTCTGGAGTGATTTGAGTGTATCCTCCTCCAGTACCTCCACCACTACCCCCTGCTCCGTTTGGGCCAGGTGTCCCACCCCTCTGCCCTGCTGGTGTTGTGTCCACAATGCTCGATGGCAATCCTGGACTGTTCACTGAGCGAACAGACTGATTGGGCAGTGGAGGTACTGGGGGATTAGGGAGGGGGCTGCTGTGTTGGGAAGCCCCACACTCCTCCACTAAGGCTAGAGCCTCCTCTTCAGCCTCCCCACTGTGGCTGTAACTCTGCAGGGTGCGGCAGGCAGCTAAAGTCTCCTCACAGTCCTGGTAAGCCCCGTGGTGTGGCTGGGGTTCAGTCTCTTCATCCTGGGCTTCACCTTGGGTGAGAGACTGAACAGCCTGCATAGTCTCCAGGTCAAGCTCATTAGAGTGGTGATGGGGGTGATGAGGGTGGTGGTGGCCCAGCTCCTCTTTGAAGTCAGAGTGCTGGTGAGGGTGAGAGTGTGGATGCGTGTGTTGTGGTTCCATCAACAGTGTGACGTCTTTGTCGTCTGGGTGCAGAGGCTGCAGCTCCATGGGCTCGGTAGGAACAGACATGGCCGTAACCGTTTCCACTGCTGCAGCTGCAGCAGCAGACTCCTCCTGCTCTCTTCGCCGCCTCTCTTCCTGCTGAGGGTCAGCTGAAGAGGACCGACATTTAGCCTCCTGCACCTCCTCCTCAGCCTCCTCCTCCTCCTCTTCGTCCTCCTCCTGCTTGCTGACATATTCCCGGGCCACGCTGTTCTCCATGTCTAAAAAAGCCTCTCCACCTTGGGGTTCTTCTTTTACTGGAGGAGAGTTTGCACGGGAAGCAGGTTCCTCCTCCTCGTCTTCATCATCATCTTCATCCTCCGAGTCCTGACTTTTTCTCTTCTTACTGCCATTGCTCTTGTCTTCCAAGTGTCCATCACCTTCATCATCCGCATCATGGTCTTCACTGCGCCTGCTACCAGAACCTGGTGTAACTGCTGCACGCCTGTTGTTACCGCCACTGCTGCCCATGCTGCCACATTCTTCTTCCTCCCTCTCTTCATCATCATCATCGTCTTCCCTGTCACCCACATCTGTGTCCTGAGGCCGGGACTGTTGGGCCCGGGGCCCTGAGGTGGAGGAGGAGGAAGAAGGGGAAAGCAGTGGACGGGATGGTGGCCGACTGGGCTTGTCTTCTTCCCAGGCTCTTTCAGTCTCCTCTTCCTCATCCTCTTCTTCTTCTTCTGGCTCAGAGGTGGGAGGCGGTTTGGGTGTAGGCTGTGGTTGCTGGTGGAGGTTGCGGTTCTTGGGTGGTCTCCCTCGTCTTTTGGGCACTTTCTGTTCAACGGGCTTAGGGAGATAGTCATCTTCTTCATCAGAGTCTTTCTGTTTGTTGTCTCTGTCAGTGTTGGTTCTGCAGACTCGCTTACTGTTGCGGTCATCGGTCTGGAGCAGCTGAGGGTCTTTGCCCAGCTGTTGTTCCAACAGCCTTTGTCGTTCTTGCTCCTGCCGCTCTGCCTCCTCCTGGGCCCGCTGCAGGTACCAGCTCCGGGGCTTGCGACCAGGCTTCATTTTGATTTTAGGGGGTTGAGGATCCCCACCTTGAGCCTGGTTGTCCACAGATGCTCGCTGGTTTAGCCCACAACTAGGTGGTTTTCCAGGTCCTCGCTTCTTCCAGTGCAGTGGTTTGCGACTCTTTCCTTTGGGCCAGCCTTTCTTCTTTTTGACTGGAACCTCAGGGTTGGCTGCTAAAGTGTCTGATGGAGTGGATGGAAGTGTAGCCTGTAGAGCAGGCTTCAGCACTGGCGTTAGCTCTGTAAAAGAAAGAAGATAAGCCAGAGTTAGGTACCACATCACTATGAACACTAATAAGCACTGTACAATTTGCATTTAAAACTGCTCACCATCTTCCTCTGAATCTGAGAATGTAGAGGGCCGGCCCCTCTTGGGTGCTGGGTCAGACAACCTCAGAGCAGATCGGGCTGGGGGATAGCGGCGCAGTGGGTGACCCAAAGGCGTTTCCTCTTCCAGCCTGGGCATAGGCCTTTCTGAGTCTGAGTCTACAAAGGGCTCATCCAACACCTCTGTGGTCTCAGAAATCGTTTCTGTCACCACGCTACTGTGAGGGTGGCTGCGCTGGCGAAAACGGCGCTTCCTCAGGGGCTTCTAGTTAGAAACAGAAGAAGATATTAGATGTGCCGTTGAAATTTAAGAGAAGGTCTGATTTCAGAGATTTTACCATTAAAATAAGAGTAAATCTAAACACAATCCATTTCTTACTTTGCATTTGAGCCCCATGGCTGGCTTGGTAAGGATGGGTGGGGAGCATGCCCTGCTCTCTTCATCTTCATCTTCGTCGTCATCGTCGTCCTCCTCTTCTTCACTGCTTTCACTACAGCAACTCTTCCTGACAGGTGGAGACTCAGTTAACCTGGATATCATTGGAAGCTGTGTCAGCCCATCTGTGGGTCCTTCTGTTAGTCTGGGCTTAGGTCCCCTCTTTTTCCTTGGGGGACGCCCTCTTCGTGTGGGGGTTATGGAGGGGTGCCTAGCCATGTCCAGTGACTTAAAGGCTGTGGAGTCTGCTTGTCTGTCCATGGAGAAAAGGGAGGGAGGGCTGCTGGCCGAGCCTGTGGTTTTTCCTCCCTGTGTTCTTTCATCATCATCATCATCATCCTCATCCTCCACTGGACGGATCTTAGGTGGCCGCCCCACTCGAGCACTGTCCTTTACTTTTCCCCAAGGCCAGTTTTTGGGTGGGCGCCCCCGGGGGCGGCGTTCTCCATTTGTTGGCAGGGGGGGTCGTGGTGGTTCTGGGACAAGGGGTGGACAGCGCATAGGAGGGGAATTTGGAGAGCTTTGGCTGATGGGAAACCCTAGAAAGGTTTTTCTTTCCACTTCCTCTTCTTCCTCATCCCTCGTCTTTGCTTGCCTCATGTGCCAGGTTAGTGGTGGGACTTTGTGACTTGGTTTGATCTAAACAATTGAATGAAACATGAATCAATAAAAAATAACCAGACATGAAAACGGGTCAGGGGTGAAAAATGTGAGAAGGGTGCACAAAATATATGAGCGGGCTAAAATGATCACATATCATATTAAAATTAGTTTTGATCGTGTTTGATAAACAATTAAATTAAAACATTTATCAAATGTACTAAATTATGGGCAAACTAGTCAAGTCTGAACATACTGAATATCTAAGCCAGTTATTTGTCCTCCGTTGTCATGCCATAAAAGTATGGGGGGAGCTTTTTTGGAGCTTTTTTTAACTTAACTAGGTGCCATTTCCTGCATTGTGGTGGATTTTAACAGGTCGCTAAACACCCATTTTACCTACAGTAGTAAACCCTTAGTTTACGCGTCTTTGTGAGAAATCTCCTTAGTGTTTTAAGCTGAGAGCACACAAACATGAACAAAGAAGTTTCTTCTCGCTCTCGGCGCTCTCCAAGCGCTTGTTCGGCAGCTCTCGCAGCCTGTTCTCGACACATGGCCCGGGCAGAACTTTTCTCTCAGTGGTGTGCGAGAACAATTCTGTGATTGGTTGGAATTTAGTGGGCGTGGTGAATGTGGTGAAGCGCACAAGCTTCTTCAGATGCAGAACACACAGACAGAAGGAGGAAGTACAACGACGATGGACAGTTTAGATGAGCAGCTGGCAAACAGCTCCTGGACGGAGAAACACGGCGCACAGAGCAGAGAGTCTGTCCAAAAGGTGGCGATAAAAATTAATCCCAGTATTGATCACGGCGTTACAGCGGCTCGACGCGCACATTAAACACCGGGAGACGGGATGTATTATTGCAGACAGTCATCCACACGTTCACAGAATTAAACTCACACAGACCAGAGGTCTGCTACAGTCAGCTGCACTGATCTTCTATCTATTGTCAGCTAAAGGAGAGAGAGGTCTGACTCTGTTCACGTGGCGGTTCACGTCCGTATTGAACAAAGATCTTTAACAGTATAAGGTCTCACTCCTGCAATCGGCATTATAGAAGATCTTTGCAGCTCCAAAGCAGTCAAGCAGAGTAATTACCGAACGTGACTTTTTAAGCACCCCTGCTTAAAAACATACCGAGGTCCGGATGCTATGGCCTTGCCTTCGCTTCAAACCCACACACGCATTTTTTTTCTCATCGGATCTACACAATTCACGTAGGTAACCTATTTTGGTTTAAAAACGGCGAATTTCGCCGAAAGGTGAGGGATTTCCATGTCTGAATAACTTAAGATACAAGTCCATGTAGCTATTCAACATATTTACCTCCTTGCGGTTGTCTTCCTCTGGTTCGTCATCATCCTCCTCATCATCATCATCTGCGTCAGCATCAGAGACCACAGTGTTTGTTACAATGACAGGAGTCCAGCGGAGGCACTCGGGGTCAACTTCTAGCTGCCGCGGCCGGGCCTTGAGACGAGTTATGTGGTTTGCTACCAGCTTCTCCCGTCGTACCAGGACAAGTCTGATGGGGCAACAGCATAAAAAAGCAAAAGCATTATGACTCCACACATTACCAAATTATCTACTTGTGTGTGTACCTACATGAGGCAGGCCATCTGTGTGTGTGCGTTTTAACGGTTCCATTTAGGGACATTTGGTCAATTTTTTTCTGCTGCCACTGACTTTATATTAATTCTGTCAGACAATGACAGTCCATTACTCACACAGCTAAATCAAAACAGTATTATTTTTACATAATTAACTGAGAATCATTTTTATTCTTATTTTTTAGGCCTATGTATTGCTACAATGTGAAAATGTATAGTGTCTTTTTTGTGCCCAAGTGTCAAATAACCATGTGTTACAAGCCACATCAGGCCATCACAGCAAATGTTAGTCTGTAAAATTACTCATAAATGCAGCGAGAATAAACAAGGATTCACTTAAATTAGGTTGCTGCAGGATAACTAGGCACTATGATGGTCAGGGGAGTTTTAATGGGTCCCATAATATTACAGGAACTATGAGAGCAATGATCCCTTTGCAGTCTACTTGAAAGGCTGGCTTTGTTTACATGTAAGGTGTAACCTGGCTACAGGCCATATACTGTTTCATTTGAGCCTTTAATAAGCTGTGACTGAGTACTGTCTGGCAACCAGGTCCTCCTTCTATCCCACACTGCACTATAGTAACTCAAGTAATACGCTATTTAAGAACATGCAATAAACACAAAATAATATTCATCACATTTCCTCAGTGAGGTGCAAGACGTTTCCCTGTTCCCTGTTTATAAAGTATAATTGGTCATATTACAGTAAGCAGCCTTGTTTTGAATAAACTCCCATTGATGCCATTCGCATTAATATATCAAATTAAAAGCCCTCTAGCATTACAGCAGATTGAAACCCTTTATTTATTAACCGGGCCTTTATTGTACCTACAAAGTGCAAACAAAACCAGATGGATTGAGAGGACTGGTGAAATAGGAACACACACACACAGAGACACACACAAACACAGACAACATGAATAAAACAGAACCCTAGGATTACTGTATATTGTTGCTTAAAAATTAAACGCTTCACTGGAATTCACATAATAGGACAGTTGCTTGTACTCGAGTGGCTGGCCACTTCCCCTGTTTTTGTTACAGGGTCAGTTTCTAATTCACTTGTAACACTACTATTACTACTAGGGACACTTTTTTCACCGAAACAACTCTGCCGAAACAGGATGTTGTTGTGATGACGCTCCAGCATGTCTGAGGTGTCTTTTCTTGCTCCATTTGAGCAGCTAACTAAAGAGATCAGCTCCTCTGATGCGTCTGCAGCTGACGTTATTCTTTTAAATGCAAAATGTGGGGTCAAGCTAAGTTATTTCATTTTATATTGTGCATTGTTGGAATGTGAAATAAATATTTTCAATTGCTTTATTCTTTGAAACATTAATATTAAGTTGTGCATTTGCAATGCCTTGATTTTACTGAGGTTAGTACACAGATATAGCCATAAATGCAATGGTACTAATAATTGGCCTAATACGGTTTGTTTCAGTTTTCGGTTTCGGACAAGAATTTTCATTTCTTCCATCCCTAATTACTACTAAGTAATTTTAGAACTTACATCTTCAAAGTGAATCTTTCAAATTATTTAAAGATTAAATAAAGTGGCTTTCTGAGAGTAAGTCATGTCCCATGTCTGACCTGTCTCCTCGCTGCTCCAGCATGTTGAGGCTGTGCAGGGTTGTGGTGATGTCCTGCGGACAGATCCCTGTCAGTTTGCTGAGTAGTCGTATGGTAATCTGGCGGTCGCGGACCTCATGGAGACACTCCAGCACCACACTGCGCCAGTAGGCCATGTAGGATAGCCGACCTAGATCCGACAGAGGCTTCTCTGGAGATCCAGGTTGTCCTTCTCGCTTTGACAGTAAGTAGCCTGCAGGGAAAGAGGACAAAGGACACAAACCTCATGAGCCAAATATCTGGACTTCTTTGTTCTGTAACAACAGATTTCAGTTACTGGTGTGTTTTGCTAACGGTGCCATTCTTACTGAAGTCAATGAGAAAGCGTCCATAGCCCTTCCGCTGGTACTGTGGAAGAATCATTATGCACGATACGTTGTATTTCTGTTGACAGTGCTTCTCCTGAGGAAGAAGAAAAGACACAGATGCATTCAGCCATTAAGGAAAAAAAATCATGGAAGCACATTAGGCTATAGAGCAAGCCTGTGTGGGTGTACAGCAGGGTGTTGATGGTGCCTTGTCTGCTCACTAACTACTGTGTTTTGGCAGTGAGGTGGCATGTTAATGGGAGCACCTGCGACTGCATACTCCACAGAGGGTCAACGGAGCTCACAGCACCCACTGTTTATCTGGGACACAACATGAGCATTTGTACGTTTATAGGAATGTGGAGTGATGCGAAAGTATTTCAGTTTCAAATAATTTGAATACGTTTTCCTCACTGCTTGTATGTTTGCTGATTGATGGGAGACTGAGTGGAAATTCACTGAGAGAAAGTGGTGAAGTTGCAGTGAAATCCCACTTACCTTGGAGAAGTAGCCAACTAGGTGGCAACCTTTGTCGTCATTCTGGGTCAGGACGTAGAAAAGGAAAGGCTCTACATCATAGTAGAGGGTCTTGTGGTCCAGGAACAGCTTGGCCAGCAGACACAGGTTCTGACAGTAGATTGTGCTCACATTCCCATCGACCTGTTGTAGATTATTTAGACATTATTTAGAAAGCAGAAACACTAAGATCTTTAAATGGCCAATATCTGCAATAGTGCAGAAATAACATCTTTAAGCTGCTGTTAAGAGCAAAGTGAGGGTGAGTAGGAGTTAGTGTGAGACCATCTCCACTGTGTCTCTTGAGATACTGAAAGATAGAGAGGCTGAAGGAGAAAAACAAGATAGAGAGAAAGAGATGTTCAGTTTGGCAAAGTGCCAGGTGTCTTTGCTCTCCTCCAAGCAAAGCTGAACTGCAGAGGAAAACAGAGGATGCAGCGGCCATTGCCTGGCAAACATAAATACACCACTGCACTGCAAACACAAAAGAACAGCTTTGCTGTAAATTGGTAATTATAATTTCATTAATAATGGCACCTTTTCCTTGATGATGCATGCAAAAGAAATGTACACTCTAATAGAGAGGAATGCCATTTAAACACCACAAAAAAGCCTCTGGACAAACCTTGCCAGGACAGAATCCTGTCTCTTTCAGGTATTCACTTGTATGACCTTCATCACAAATCAATTCTATGTGAACACTCTCCTCACCTCATACACAGAGACCTCATCCTTCCTGTAAATCTCATTGGCAGGAGGGTGGAACCAGTTGCACTTTTTCATGTGTTGGTAGAGGATGCTGCGACTCTTCATGTAGCGCAGGCAGAACTCGCACAGGTAGAGTTTGGGCAGTCTGTGAGGGAAAAACAAGACACAACAAATTGAAAGCAATGGTTTTATTTTGTCTGCTAGAAGTGAAACAAATTGTTGATACACAGAACTGTTACGTGCCGGGATTAGTTTGTGGTGTGTATGTGTGTTTGTAGTCCAGGTACCGTGTGCACTGCCGGTGAAGCAACTGGATCGATCACAGCTAATTCCACTCAATAAGCTGGCTGTGTGCACATGGCCGGGGCCAGTGGGCCAACTTGTGTGCATGTAAGGAACGTGTCTTTGCTCTGCCCAGTGGGACGGCAGTGTGATGATCAGTGCTGATCTTTTGTGTGTTTGGCTTTTGTCGTTTGGTTCTTTAACTAACCTCCTAGTAACTAACATACATCCTGTTTTTTAGGCAAAGTTCTACATAGTTTTTACAGTCACACACATTTTATCTTGTTTACTATTTTCAAATAACTAATGGAAGAAAAGAGGAAAGGAAATGTACATTTCAATATACAATAACAATAAATACACAAATCTGTTCTTGCTTCTCTGGCTTTAGCCGATTACTTGTCAGAGTAGGTGGTATTGTAAGAAAAGCTTATTATTTAACCCCATTACACTTGTGCTCATTTCTACACCTACTGTAAGTAAATTATGCTGTTGCCAACTTACCTACTGTACTCCTGTGGGTAAGGAGATGAATACCACGTCTGGATTTCAAACTTTCCAAACTCAATGACTGATGGACAGCGCATTTGAGGGTCTGGTGGACCTGTCACCCCAACTTTCTGTTGGTGCAGAAAAGAGGTAAAGGGAGAGAGAGAGTTGTAAGTTCAGACAAGTTTGAGGAGTATGTAACAGGCTTTATATAAGGATTAGAAGATAATGGGTCAAGCAAACTACACAATGGAGATGGCAGACCAAACATCTTGGAAGGCGGGCAAATAACAGGGTTTCCACGAACACACAAAGACAACCAAAAGTAACAAGCTCTCGTCAGTTTTGAATACTCAGAAAGACATCGCTGGACGATTAAGTGCCTCAGAAACAGATCCCTACCGGACATTTATGATGATACCGTACTCCATTGCAAAATCAGGGGTGTCCAAACTTTTTTTAGGGAGGTTTTGATAATGCGAACAGTCAACAGTCCCCAAAGACATTATATAAAGACATAATTTAAACTATAATAGATGCATGCTGTTTATGGAATTATTGCATTTCAGACAGCAAACAGTGGAAACAAGTTTACAGCATAAATTTAAAACATTCTGAAACTGTGTGAATTGAGCAACAGGCAAGTTATTGACACTGTGAAGGAGAGATCTGATCACATATGGCAGGTCTGATTTTAGAGCAGCAGTAGAGATGTATGCAAAATGTCATATAGACTATTATAGGTGGGAGTCATTTAGTGCTGATCAAGCAGGTCTTGTTTAGTTTTATGTAATGTTTACACAGGTTTGGAGTGCATGCTAACGAGAACCGGTGTTGTGCACCTTCAGAGCCCTTTTGAGTTTCACGCCCCGTGATGACGCAGACAGCATGAGCATGACGTCCTGAACATGGTCTGCTCAGGACGTCATGTAAATGTTACACAATGAGTTAAAAAGAAAAAAAAGAATTATCTGTTGATTTTGTATGAGTAATAGCTGGTGGGCCAAAAATAACACATTTTAAGACACAATCCGCGGGCCATTTAAATCTAATTGCAGGCCGCGGGGCCAGACTTTGGACACCCCTGGCCAAGATAGTCACCCTGCCTGAACCTTTCTACAGTTTATCACCTCTTACTACTATTTTATTCATCAAACACTTAAACACAAGTGGGGATATTTCAATCAGGATATAGTATAGAATGACAGTCCTGAGCGTAGCCAAACACCCACTCTCCAGTCAGTTCACTGCACCACTTATGCCATTAATGTTTCGTCTCTGTACTGCCCAACCTGCTTGGACACTATCATTAAAACTGCCTGACCCACAAGCTGTGTCTGGGAACAGTAACCAACCCTGACCTCACAATCATGGAGTAGACTTTGCCAGTCACAGACAGAATGTGAAATTCAAGCAAACCTGATACAACATTCAAGCATAACTGCCTTGCAGTGAAGCTGTTTTTCTATATTCAACCCTTGTTATTAGCATCTACTGGTTATTTAAACACAACCTCATGAGCCTCACTGTAATCTAAATTCATCCTAGTCGGGCCCATGTGCTCTACATCTATGGTAATAGATGAATCCATGCTGAATCTGGCAGCTGTTCCATGCCAAATTAATTTCTTTTCAGTGCTGAAATTCAATGGTCTCTCACAGCTCATTGACTTTTCCACCCACAAACGAGCCTGCATCCTAGAGACCTCAATCTGAGCCAGCCACTTCATCTCTTACCACCAGCCAGCTGTTGACTGTTCTTTCTGACCACACTCTCCTCACTACTAAAGTAGAGGTCCTCCTCCACACATACAGGTGCAATGACTCCAGTTGGCAGGGTCAAAAGTAGACTCATGGATTTCCATGCTTTATTTTCTCACCACCACTCCTTCACAAACTTCAAAAATCATTTAATAATATGTCCCTGAGCACACATACCTGTAATGCCAGCTCCTGGATGTGTCTGAACAGTTCAATGTCTTTTTCTGTCAGGTTCTCGTGGCCTGGCAGTTTGTCATCCTCGTCACGCCAATCACTGCCATCCTGATTGTCTAAAGGTTAAAACAAAGAGATGATGTTATGTGAACCCTGTAAGAAGCTTGCTAACCTGTTTGATAACTTCTCCCCCAATATACCTTTACAATGAGGCACACAACTAGTGGGGCATACCGAGATAGACTGCAGTGTGTTATAAACATTTCTGATATTCTTAAAACAAGATTGTTTCAGGTATGTGGACTTGTTACTTTCTACAGTACATTTTCAATACTGTGAGCATTAAACACTAAATAGAAAATGAGCAGCAGGTGGCCACTTCTAATTACAAAGCATTATAACATAAAGGCAATAATTTTCACAATTTACAGTATCTGTTGATCTGTGGGGTACAAGCATACTAGGCAGTCCTTACCTCCCCTGTCATCTCCATCTTTGCGATGCGACTTCTTTCGGATGCGGCACTGCTGTGAATAGTCCACCACTTCCTGCCGTGCCTTGCGACCCTCAGGTGACGGTGTAAAGAACTTTGTGAGGGCGTCAATGAGACCCTTGGTCTTGTTGTTAAAGCGCAGGCTGCTCTGTGACAGCTCATCGTCATCCCGCATTGAAAACAGCAGCCGGTCATCACCAGGGTAACCTTCGCAGGACGAGCTGGAGGATGAGTTGGCTGAGGCAGAGCGCTTCCGCCGACCACGGCCTCCTAGCTTCTTGAAGGGCCGTCCTGGCCTGGTGAGGAAGTCGGGAGTCAGGTTAAATGTCAGGAAGTAATAGAAGTTAACAGCTAGTAAACCAAAGTGAAGCCTACAAACTGGCAATGAAAGAAAAACAACTGTAAACTCATTCCAAGAGAGGTGTGTCAACACTGTTAGCTGCCTGGTGCTCTAGGAGATGTGTTGTACCTGTTCTTAGGCCGTCCCAGTGGTGCATTGTAGCGCCGTTTGATTTGTGCTGCCTTTTCATGTAAAAGCTTCTTTCCCTTTTTCCTGGGTTGGCAAATTTGACAAATCCACATGCCTGAGAGGGAAAGAGGGGAGGCATGTGTTCACAGACAAGACAGGCTTCAGTGCAGATTTTAACATGATACAGTTACACTTGTTGGTGATGCATTAGAGCTGAAGGGTTTAACCATTCACTGTGACTACAATGCTGAAGAGGGAATAGTAATGCTCATAGGTACCTTTTGGCATCCGCGTGAGAGGTGGATCGCAGCACTCCATGTGGAAACCCCGGTCACAGGAGTCACAAAACAACATGTTGTCCTGTATGCCGCAGGCATACATATGTACAAATGATTAACAGTTAGTATCAGTTAGCCAAATAAGATCAATATGATGCACTCTTTAACCTATATGTATTTAGTGACAATCCCTCTATCCTCATGTATGATTTTATCATTGTGTATAATGACACATAATGTGAATTTGTGTCACTGTTCAACTTTCCTGCAAACATCTGAATAACAATGATTCCTCACTTGAGAAAAGGGTGAAATCATGCTGAGGCTGACTAAAATAGCTCAATCACAGGACTGTGTCTATCAGCATCTCTATCTGGCACTTAAGCAGAGAAGAGAGTGTTCACAGATACCATCTGACTGCCAGCCCCCCATATTTGTACATCTACTCACCGCATTCTTGCCTTGATCCTGACAGCTGCTGCAAGTCTTGCATTCAATGCACTGCCACCACAGAGCCTTGACTCGTGCTGTGAGCTCTGGGGAGAACTTCAGACAGGACGGGTGGCCTGCAGGTAGAAACACACAAGCACACAAACAAGTGTGTAAACGTCACACCGTTTTTTTTTTTTTCTCTTGTCGCTGCTGACTGACAGCCGTGACCCACTTGCATTATTGTAGAGGGTAAAACAAGCTCCTTTTGGAACTGAAAGCCCTTACTGAATCAAATCAGACTGCAAAGGCAGTGTTCAAACATAAATGACAATCTGTCAGAGCTGTGCTTTTACTGTTTTTTAAGAGAAGCAAACAAGACACCCTCGTCTGGGATAGAACCCTACTGAGGGAAGAAGAGGAACAGCATCTCTCTTCTAGCATCTTCTTCTTTGTTTGATAAGCAACGTCAGCCTTAGCCAGAATATTACAGCTTATAACCCAATTAAACAGGATTTAATGGGGAAAATATCACATTGCACATGGACACAAGACAAGGGGCCTTAGACGCAGCAGTGGCTCAGTGGTATAGCAGGGTTGTCCAATAACCGGAAGGTTGGTGGTTCAATCCAAACTCCTCCCTAAGTCATTGTTGTGTGTCCTTGGGCAAGACACTGTGAGGCCTCCAGTGCACTCACTGGTGTGGCGCTTTGCTGGTCATTGTATGACACTGCTTGGCAGCTGCCTTAAAAAAAAACTATTTTCCTCTGGGATTTTTAAAGTATCTAAAATAATAAAAACACATAAATACAGACATTCATAAACATATAATTTATAACATCTAACTCTGAAAATAGAGTTATACATAGAAATGTTGCTCAGATGTTGTTTGGTTCATTTCAGCTATTTGACATATTGGAAGTTGAAGTGGCAGATGCAATGCAAGTAGTATAGGAAGTTAAATGGCAGTTAAATGAAAGAGCTGGAAGAAGTTTCATTCAATGTGCAAGCACTAAATGCTGAAGTGCAAATTAATTCGTAATGCTGATGATTCTTAAGTGCTGAAATGAACTGGAAATTCTGTGCCAGTTCAAGAAAGAGCTAGCTACAGTGGAATCAACAAATGAAGTTGAGCAATACAGACAGAACCATAGAAAATGTTAAAAAGCAGAGACTGAAAGCAGCTACACTTGTAAACATGGATGCAGTTGAAGTATTAATGAGTAATAGATTAATAATGATGAAATGCGAGATTGTTGAAGTGTGCAGATTTTTAAATGTAGAGCCCTATAAATGCCTTTTAATGAATAATAAAACTCTTTTGTGGTAGTTTCAAGTACAAAACTGAGAAGTGTAACCAAGTCATAATGCTGAAATCAGGCTGAGAAATCAAACATTCTTGCGGTAAACAAAGGTGCACTCACCACTATTGCCGCAGTCGGCACAGGAGATGAGCTCCTCCGGCTTCTTATCGCGGTTCTGCTCCTTGGTCCCCAAACAGAAGCTGCAGATGGGGATGGGCTCTGCCACCGGCTGGCAGAAGGACAGAGCAGAAGGGGAGGAGGAGGGGAGCGCAGGACAGAGGAGAGAAAGTTGAGACAGTCAGTCAACTTAGCAGCTTCATTGTACAAATGAAAAAAAAAACAAAGTGGCCTTGTGTGTCTTGCCATAGTGAGTGACTGTTTCTGTGTGTTAACAAGCTAACAGTAGACTGAAAGCTACAAGACACCACAGAGCTTGTGGATGTGTTAACTGAGAGTTTAGGATAATGAAGCGCATGAGAGACGCTGTGATGAGTGAGCTTGTATAATTTATGTAGCACGTCATGTTGGAGGCTGCCATCATGTGTCAGTGTCTCCACAGACTGTTCAGAAGCTCTGTTGCTTGTACTGGCTGATGAGTTTCGCTCCACTGCAACGTGTCCCATTTTGACACTTTCTCAAACAAGCCACCAGACGTTCACTTCCTGGTCTGCATACGTACATTTTTTTTTTTTTTTTACTGTTCACCATGTACACAAACCATGCCAGCAGGTGAACACACAGACAAAAAACAACACAAACCTAAGCCAGGTCTCCATCTCAAATACAGTTAACATTTTGTTAGACATCAAATAGGTGTTGTGTGTCCTATAAGGCTGAAAAATCACACCCCTTAAGCGCTGCAGGTGCACTTCACAGGGAACACAAAAGAGGGGGGAACGTGAGGTGACTCTCCTTCAAAGTTTCTGGAGCCTGGAAGCCCTAAGGGGAAGTGGTGGCTTACTTCTACCTCAGAGTACTTTGTGAGTCATTTTTACCATCATTCTGTTTTCGACTGAGCTGTATCCATACAACAACTCATTTGTTTTGCAATTTAGACAATTTCGTTATTGATACTTTGATTTGCAGCCCACATAAATGTCTTGTTTACAGATGTTGGTGCAATTAAATGTGTATGGTGGTGCGAGGAACCTATAAAACCAAATAAGCCGAGGGAAGCATTAATATAAAAACAAACAGTATTTTGCACCTTGTGATGAAAAATTAAAATCCAATTCTGGGTTAAACATGTCAATATGAAGAGTACAGTAAAGTCTCCAAAAAGAACTAAGAGAGGAATTCCAGAACATATCCAAACCCAGGTAGAGGATCACTTCATTAGACAAAATAAAAATGCAGCCATGGAACATCCTGCATACAGAACCCAGTCCTCAAAATCTCTACATACCAAAAACTGGTGATGGACACTGCTGAGCTCCAGAGCTCTAAAACGGAGATGGGAAACATTGCTTACGACATCTGCTGCCCGACTGCTTCCACATTCTTAGCTTTATAGCAATGCGGCAAAGAGAAAGCCAGTGGTGAAAAAAACCACACATGACATCTGGACTGGTGCTTGCCAGCAGCCTTATGGAAAATCTGAAGCAAAGTAGGAGAAGCTTCTTCTCTGATCTGATGACACCAAAGAGCTTTTTGTCATTTTAAACTCTTAGGCTTGGTGTAATTCACACATACATTCCATGCTGCTTCTTTACAACGTAACATAGTGGGCAACATGACTGCAAAAACATCTGCACAGGAATTTACACATGGGAAAGGATGCATGCCCAAATACAGTATAAAGCCAAAGCTTTAAAGAAAGATGCCAGAGTGGACGAAGGCCGGAGTTTCATTCAACTTGAAAATTGCTGTTTACTCCCAGAACTCCTGAAGCTTGACAGAGCTTGGGCTGTGGCAAAGCACTCAACTGAAAACATTCTGAAACCCAGCACTACAGAATAATCAGCAGTGATTTGTTTTAACTTTGACACAATCTTTGTTTTTAGTGTCAAGCCCAATAACTTCACAAATTACTCAGGTTGTAACACCATGGGACATGAAAGGCATAAAAGCCAGGACTAGGGCTGGGAGATATGGATTAAAAAAATAACACTTCTCATTTTTTTACAAACCCAATTTACATGATTTACTGATGTCGCAAAACTGAACCACTTCCAAACTGCCTCGGATACAGGTGGGGGGAGGGCTGGGCCCACTTTGAACTATGGGAGCACAGCAGGTGCGGCAGCGGTGGAAGTTAAAATCCATTTTCATGAAATCGTTCCAGAGAGCAAGTTCGAATGAATCGATCAAATCAATTTATCGCCAAGCCCAAACCAGAACCTTTAGAACTGTGAAATTACAGCCAACAAATCTGTATCCAAGCCAAAGAATATTTTTCAGTGATTGTAGGATGTTCTTACGATGTCATGACACATGTTTTTGTAGCATTCCTTATTTGACACAGCTGTTCATTTTGTTACTCCAACCGGTTAATAACATGAGTATCACCACGCTGTACACCTCATACATATGCAGTTTAACTGTGTTCAAGATCCAAATTTCATTGACTACTGCTTCTCTGGTAAGTCTGGTACTTTAGGCGTGTGACTTTTTATAGAGGAATAAAAGTCGAGACGTCCTAATTTATTGCTCACCAGAGGTTTTTACAAAAAGTTCTAAACAGTCTGTTGTTTAGTTTTATTATTTTAATCTCTTAGTATTGATAAAATATATATTAAACATCCATATGTCCAAATATTACACAAGAACAAAGACACAGGCTTTCATTTTTTCATATGACTGTATTTATTCATGTATGGCGTTGAATGGGGCTCCCCTGTAATTTTTCCAAGTAGGAAGTTAAAAAAATCCAGACTTAGAAGTTGCATAGAAAGCAGCATAAGACACCTGCTTCAACACAGAATGGATGGTATGGATTCAGAACCAACTGCAGATCATAGTTTATAAATATAGGAGGGCATGTTTGAAAAATAAATATGATCGGCTTTCTATTACTGACTCCTTCTACCATTGGCCATGTATTAATTACACTTTGTATGTTATTCTACTCTAAAACCCCACCAGCAGCATTAGTTATGTTAGCAGGAAGATAGCCTCTGGCCTGCAGTAATGTGTGAGGTTTAAAGGGGTAAATACTGTAATAAACTACACAAACACCATAAACAAACAAGTATTTATTTTTAGAGAGGACCCTCTTTAGACAAAGTATATACCGCTATTGAATACTATTAATGCAGAGGTTGTTAGCCACAACTGAAAGACACAATGTGATGAGCGTATTTGAATACCCTTTGGAAATATACAGTATAGACTTGTGTATAATTTCAAAAGGTAATATGCTTTCTGCAGTTTATTCATCAAAGCTAGAGTTTCAACACTGTAAATGCAGGCAGCTGCAGAGAACTAGGTAGGCAGCGTGTCCTGGCAGGGAGGACACAGGGACAAGAACTTGATTTATTGGGTTCATTTCCTTCCGACTCAGACTGCTTCCTACACCCTCCAATACCCCTTGCCCACCTCACACAGCAGCACAGAGGCTGAGAAACAAAAGGGATGCAGAGAGAGTTACGAAAAGTAAGAGGTAAACAGTTAGCGGAGGGTTGTAGAGAACGATTGCTGAAACGACTCACAGAGGCAGAGACACACACAGAGCCGGGAGAAGACAGACGCTTACAAGAGGACAAACATAAGCACTGGCTTTTTTTTTAAAGACATTTTACATCTTTTACATCTAAACATTTAAAAAACAAATCACGACAACACGCTCTACTCTCTATGACCTGAATGCAATAGGAAAAAAGCCATGATCTACAAAACAGACTGAAGAGAAATGGAAGTCAGCAGCAAGAAGGAAGAAAATAGGAGAGGAGTGTGAAAAAAAGCAGAGCAAGGACAAAAATAACAATCCACAGGGCAAGAGAGGGAAGGAAATGGAAAGCGTAAAGAAAGAAAGAAAGAAAATCTGCAGCAGCCATCCTCTGAGCAGCCTGCGTGTGACCAACACCTCAATCATTCCTGACGCTTAACCCTTTCCCCGCTGGAAGAGGTCAACTGCTCCCGCTCGCCTTGTGAGCGCTTGAGTAAACACGAGGCGAGAGAGCATGTTGCCTCTCATACGGACATCTTTTATAGAGAGCCGTGCTACAGTGAGGCTTAAGTTACTGGCTGCCATTATAAATTAATCCCAACAGATACTATAAACGAAAATCTAATCGTCTTTCTATGACAGGGGTATTGAAACTGTGAAACACAGTCCTGAAATTCCTCCTGAGAGCCATTTTTCCCTCCTGTTTCAGCCATCTCTACCTCTGGTTGCCAGGCCCGCTCTAACACCACAGGAGCACTCTAGAAATTTCTCATATTGACTGAATGACTAAAGCATTGTGGTCGACATTTAACTCGAGGTGTGTGTGTGTGTGCATGAAGATCTATTTTAAGCGTGTGTGGACATGTTTTGGAGTGTTCATCTCTTTTCAATGAAAGGAGGATTTTGAGGAACAAATAGTGTGGTAAGGATTAGCAGCTACCTGCAGTTAGTGTTAAGTGTTGAATTGACAACTTTATTCCAACAAACCTGTCTTACAACTAGCAGGTGTATCTATACATACAGACCTAACACACCCACCTGTGTTTAATGAATCTCTTAACCATAGTATTGTCAGAAATACTCCCTATACTGGTTCTTTGTGTTGCTTTCAAAAGGTCAAATGAATACTTAAGGCAACACACTGCATTATATGCAACCTTGCACTGGGGATAATAGATCATAGAAAACAACTGGTGGCCCAGTTTCTCCGTTATATGCTGGATTCTCCTAACCAAAGACAGAAGACAGGAGAGCGAGTCAGGAAGAAGAGAACAATGGAGGACAAACGTAAAAGGAGAAATGGAGGGATTGAAAAAAGGCAATGGGAGAAACGAGAGAAAAGCATCGCTGTTGTCCTTGTCTCGTCTCAAGTCAAGGATCTCATTAACATGGGAGCCCAATCTCAGCTGCACCCCCACCAACACACTTCCCTTATGGCCGCCCCCACCTCAAGCACAAACTCATTGATCACTGTTACAGGACATGACGTGCAAGCAGAGACAACACACAACAACATATGCACTTGTTCTGGAAAATCATTAGATAATCTGAGCACTAATACACACACCTCGACATACCATTATCCTATTTGAATGCACTGATGTTCCTGTGCCACCAGCTGACAGGTGAAAAAGTAAAAAGAGAGAATCTTAAATCTGAAACGCTTGTTGCCAAACAGCCTACACACTACCTTTTTTGTGCCCTATCGTCTACAGCCTGAGGAAGACCTTGTGTTGTGCCAATGTGCTCTCCCTTCAGCCAAGCAACACCATCCATTAAAAATCGAGGTTAGCGGAGGAGCACAAAGCTAAATCACAGCATCAAACGGAGTGAGGCTGGCCGGGATCCAGTCGTCACTTCCACAGCTGCTCAACACATTGGCTCTATTTGTGGGGTGTTGAGGTTAGCTATACGCAAGGCCTCACACAGCTACACTTCCACCGCCAAATGCCATTCACATCACAGTTGCTGGTGAGCTTGAGGTAACTGCTCCCCCTGGGCGCTGACACTACAGTACTAATGCTGATTCTATAGACTCCTGCTCAAAGACTCATACTGGACCTACTTTAGAAAAAAATCTTTGGCTGTGAACACTGAGCAATTCTCAAGTTATGAATTAATTTACCAACTGTCTCAATCCTGAAGAACTAAAAATACCATAAAATCAGTTCTCCCACATCTCTGCTGCATCAAAAATGTACTAGGCTCATGGTGGCAGTGAAATTTGATGTTAAAGCTTGCAAGATCAGAGAGTGAAAGGGGCCTTTTCTAACTTAAACTCTAATAATGGGTCAACAAAGGACAAGGCTCCTGGAAAAATGGAAACAATTGATGCTTGTCAAGAAAAGGAAGCCAGAAAAAGTCTCACCATTTCACTGCTTGAAAAATGGATCTATCCACAAACTTGTATTAAAAGTGACAACAGACCAAGGGGGGTCAATTTCATTGCACCCAACTTAGTAATTTTCTCAGCATTCCAGTGGTGCTGCACTGAACCTGGGAGTTGCCTTCATCCATCCAGCTAACACACAAAATCCTCTCCTGTGACTACATAACATCATGTAGAAGCAATGGGGGATGGGAAGGGGAAGAGAAAGAAAAAGATGAGGTAGGCTGCATATGACGCATAGAATCAATGTCTGGGAGCATTTTGAATTCACTGTTCTCTGGGTGACAATCCTTGAGGTTTTACCTGGAGAAAATACATAAGAAGGGGTGTGTGAAAGATAAGAGACAAGCGGGAGCCAATTAAATATAGACATTGTGCTATGAACTACATTGGATAAATCTATCCATAATAAGCAATGCCAAAAGTAGCAGGTCTACCACAGTAATAAGCAAAAGAAAAATTAGCGTACAGGATGCTAATATTAGCCAAACCTGTAACAGGGTCAGTAAGTGGTTTTGGAGGGAAATCAGACAAATGCGTTTTGTTCGCCGGTCGCTTTTTTTCACACGTCCTTCCAGTGACACCGCGCAACGACATCAAGAACTCTGGTTCACCTCGCTCCAGCTGTTGGAGAGGGGGCAAACGCAGGGCAGGACGATTGCTCTTGCCTATTATGATAGGTTAAACATCTCACACAGACATACACCGCATGTGCACAGCACACATAGACCCACACAAATATACACACAAAGGCTCAGCGTCAAACCCATCCCACCTAATGGCTGTAGCCTCATACTGCTAACGGGCGCTCTGGGAAGCAATGAGGTTTGCCATCTATATATCCATGACCCCTGGATGACTTCGCTCCCCCATTCAACTCCCCCTTCATGACCTGGCAATGGCACCCAATTAGGGTAAGAGGGGGGAGACAGCGGGACAGAAATAGTGTCTAGGATCCCTTTTGAATGGAGCATCCTGATGCAAACATCATAGTGTTGAGTACACAAATCTCTCCACAATTGGGGTCAAAGCTAGTGCTTAGCCATTTGTTTTCATTCCCCCTCCTCTGCTTTTGCTCACTCTCTCTCTCCCGATCTCTCTCTCTCACCCATTTCCTTAGGAAATCATAACTGTTAGCGATCATGCAGGGCAATATGGCAATGATGCTCCAGTGGAAAGGTGGTGCGTGGAGAAGAGTGATCTTGTAACCTCCCTCTCCATCTTTTATACACAGTTTCATCTCATTGATGCATGAATATCTCACACAGGCACAGAATATATGCATACATCAACAGCCATGCCCAAAACACACGTGATTGAGCAACAATAAGGTTGCTTCTCCTGGAGAAATATATCACATCACCATCACAGAAAAGCTGGGAAGTCAACAGGATTGTGTGAATGCCAGACACAAATGTCAATTCCTCAGTGCTTCAGCAGCTTCTGTGTGCCCCATCTAGCCTGAAGCTGCAAAAAGAAATACAAAAACTCTGTCTTCATGCCCACACATCTATTTATAATCTCAGACTGATTAATCACTTCACTGATGCAACAGATTATCAGTGCTAAAATTCGTTCTGCTGCCAATATTTGAATTTACAGATGATAATAGCTCCATGGTGCATTAAACAGAAACAAACACATGCTTTCATCTATGTAGAAACAATTGAGTCTAAGGTAAGCATTACTTTGTGTTTTCTTGGCCCTTAGAGGCAGTGTAGTAGGCCGATCAGGAGCTGAGTCAGAGAGGAGGAGGGTGATCTCTGTTCATCTTAAGAGGTGGACCATCTGCAGCCAAGCAGGTCACTGTGTTAGGCAAACCCCATGTGACTCCTGCCTGCTCTCTAGGCTAATCCTTCTCTGTGTGTGCACGTACATCTATGGGCGCCCTAACTAGGAGCCCCTGTGGCTGCATAGACATGTACACACACACACCCACACATGGGCTAGACAAAGCCAGCAGCCAGTCAAAACAGTGTTTAGGACCCCTCTAGATCTGTGTGACTTCATGATGGGCCACTCTGTTATCAGTTAGTATGCAGATTTTCATTCCTACAATAGATGTGTTGTTAACATAGATTTGTTTGTAGTGTCTGCAGGTAACTAATACTAAAAAGACTGATCGATGACACCTGTGGTGTGGTCATGTCGAATCACAAGAGTATTGTGTATATCCCCATGTTCTTTCTGTGCATACTGCATACAACAGTATACGTTCAAGTGTGTGTGTACATGTCTATGGCCCTTACAGCCAGAGGTTAGCAGCGGCTGCTTTCTCTGATCAGGTTACAAAAGTGGGTGTGTTCCCTCTCTCCACTGTCGCCTGCATGTCTGCCTCTCCCTCTCTTTAACTCATTCTGTCTCTCTCACTTTCTTCTCCTGCTATGTCTCTTACTCTCTCTCTCTCTTTCTGGTTACAGAGGCCTGTAAGCTTGCATCATCCAAGCCTCTCCTTCTGGCACCACTACAGACCACCTCTCTCTCAGTTGTCTGTGTTCCTCCCTTTGCTTTTACTTCCTTTCTTTCTTTCTCCCATCTCCTGACAGCTTCTGACAGGGAGCAGCCCTGCAGCTGGTCCACACTCTCTGCAGGAGGCTGGGAGACATGTGACTCTGTCCCCTGACCTACTCCTCCCTCCTTCGCTGCTCAACACTAGCCCACCAGCCGCCCACCCAGCACCACTCCAATGTTGCCAGCCTGGACCAAAGCCCACACACCTGAGATTCTGTCATTCACACTTCAACCCAGCGAAAGAAAGCGTACTGGTTAGAGTTAGAGTATCTTTCTATCATGTATCTGACTCAGTACTCCTGCTACAAACCCCTGTTTGTGGGGAGATGCTTGCATCTGTCCTATAACACAACAGTTTCTTTGCTAATTTCAAACACTTCTAAAATAGTTCTGCTACTCTATATGCTGGATGAAAGCTCACAACTGACATGCACAAACTCAAAGACCTTATTAATGCGTAGTGACATACAACAATGGAAGAGGGCATGATCAATCTGAACAAACAGAACAGGCAGTGGCAATGTCTTAGGTATTGCTCATTGATATATCTAGATCATTTGATCATTTTTGGAGTGCAGCAGCTATGTTAGTAAACAATGATTAGAATGGAATTCAAAAAACATGCTCACTTGCATTCTCATGCTCCAAAAGGTTGGGTGGGGAGCACATTGGACTAATGATTTGTCACAATATCCTTTACTACACTTGTTGTTTCAACAGGATATCCACTGTTTTATCAGAATCATCTGAGAGTACCAGACAACTCTGCTGCTGTCAGATGATTGGTGTCAGCTTACAACCATGTTATCATTTTTAGTTCGGCTTAGATCCGACAGCTCAGTTGTTTTACATACTGCAATGGGTAACATCACTCCCATGTGTCTATCCTAAGCATCATATATGTGACCAGGGGTGTTCTGTTATGTATTTTCTTTTGTGTTTAAGTTCAAGGTTTATGCACACAGTGTTATGTGCATGTACAGAGAGACCTTACCTTGTCTTTCTCATGTGGCAGTAACCGGACGGGTGGTAGTGATTCCAGAGACACCGTCCCGGTCCCATCATCCAGGGAGCTGCTACGGCTGATGAGCTGGAACATTGGTCCCTGTTTGGCCACTCGTCCATGGGCCACGGCCCTCTTCAAGGCAACTCGCAGCTGCTGGTGGAAGAGGCCAGGCCCCATGGAGCCACTGCCTGACAGGTAGGCCGCCACATCAGCCTGACACTTGAGAAAGCGCTCAATGTTCTTTAAGCTGGAGCCACCGGGCTCATGGAGCCCTTCCAGTGCCCGCTTGATCAGCTTGTTCCAGTCGAGTCCCGGTTTCTTTCCTGAATGGGAGTGAGAACTGCCACCACTGCTGCCACTGACACCAACCCCACTCCCAGGTCCAGCTCCAGCTCCAGCCCCACTCCCACTCCCACTCCCCCCTCCAGAGCTTCCACTACCTTTGGGCTTTGGCAGAGCCAAGCGTCCAGGGTTGTCTGGGTCCTTGTAGGAGTTGAGGCCTTTGTTGGTGACCTTAAGTATGGTACCATCCTTGACACTCAGCTCCAACTGCTCCAGAATTGTTTTGCGGTCCAGCCCATGAGACATAGAGACTGCATTGCAAATGCGCTCCTCTGATGGTCGCTGCTTTTGCTTCTTCACCTTTTTGATGGCCTCTAGGATCCATTGCGTGTACATTGGGTTTGCCAATTTTACCATGGCTGCGGCTTCAGGTGGGTACAGGGGCCCTGGGGCCCTACTGTCACAACCACACACAAAAATAGGGACTGTAAGCCAAGGAAACACCTGGCCTGCGCCGTAGCGCCGCCGCCTCTTCCTCTGTGCCCTCTACCTGCTTACTATCCCTTGTCCTGGGGTCGTACAGAGAGTCCCTCAGAAGGTGAGTATGAATAGCACGGAAAGGAGCAGCTGATCATAGCACAACTCCCCTGAGCTGCCCCTACACCTGGCAAAATCTGGTTTACCCACCACCCACTCCCAGCCAGGTGAGGATCCCTGGCAAGAAGCAGGGGGAGTACAGGAACAAGCAGGTCTTTTAGCGCCTTAAACTCCCACAGCACACAGGATACAGCAGAGTAAGTGATGATAGGAGGGTGTGTTCCACCACAACTGTGGCAAAAACCTTTGCCCACACAATAACACCTGTTCAGTCTGTTTCCCCCCCCCCCCCACTAGAAAACTAGGCCACTTTCAGTGTTGTGGGAGAAGACCATGCCCCCCTAGGTGTGAAATTAATGTTAAAATGATATGAAGATCAGGGCAATACAGAAAAAAGTGTTTCTGTGGTTTATAAAATCCCAGATGATGGTAAGTATCCACTTGTCCTCGTCTTCACTTGTTCTCTGTTCCTATCCTTTACTCTTTCAGCAGTCTGGGCTTCTCAGCTCTGGGACGGACCGGATATCTCACCCCAGGGAGCAGCCAGGGCCGATCACCTTCATGCCTATTGCACCTCTATAGCTGATGAACACTAAAAAAAGCATAAAACAGAGATCAAGAAGTTAGAGACACACATAAATAAAACACTTTGTGTTTAAACAGGACCAAAACATGGCAACAAAGCATAATTAAACTGTAGCACATCCTGTAATGCCTTCACACACACAGCCATGCTGTCAAATTGAAGCTTTCTGGGGAACCGCGAAGAAATCAGTGTCAAATCACAGCAAGCGTTGTTAACAAAAACATTAAGAACGCGGGATCTATTAAACATAAGAGTTAGAGCAGCATGTCACACATGCCGTAAAATCTGAAATATAAACTTCACCATCATTAAAATTGCACAAAGAAGTTGACAACCTGGCTACTTGGTTTGCTAACGTAAACATGATGCAGTCAAAGCACAGACAGTTAGCAAACATTAGCTCAGTGGCTAGCTAAAAACCAAAGCCAAGTTAACCGTCGCATTGCCAAACTGTTTCCTGCCGTGCTGTTTACTCTCACTGTTGTTATGTCACGTAGCTAAGTATCAACAAACCTTCCCGCTAAGTGCTGTTGTTTAGCAGGCTAATGTTAGGAGCTAGCCACTGGGCTAACGTTTGTGGTACTAACGTACTAACGTAACTCGCTAACCCGAAACGTAAACAGCATGAAACGAGAGGTTAGCCGGCGCTCCAACACAAAAACACACCATTTCCTCTTCGACCGATATTACCAACAACACAAAGTCTCTCACCGCAGTAAATTCAGCAAATAATCTCATTCTAAATATCATTCAGATATTAACGTGAGATCGCGGCCTTGTAAAAGGCACAATGCAACTTGCAGACGGCCATCTCGGCTAGCGGGCAAGTGCAAAATCTAAGATATCTTAGCGGCGGACTCTGCAGCATTACACGTTCCAAGGCCTAGTTTTCAGTCTTCGGAATGGGCGAGAAACCTCTGCCCGCTTAGACGCATCCCTGCAAGCGGTCCCCACCTCGCTGACTTCCTCCCTCCACAAACCGCCCTCCCACGTAACGCTACAGCCTGCGGTGCGGTGAAGACAAGGCCGCTAGAACGGAGTAGCTAGGCCTCGGCTCCCCCCTCCATACCCCCCACCCACCTCCGCGATCACCATCCCTGCGTACCCCTCTCTCCCTCTACCTCTCGCGGTTCCCCCAGAAAGCTAGAGCTGGTCCGGTTCTGGTTTCCGAGGTAAGCTCGGGTAAATGGGACCACGGAGAAAATCTCATATGCTCCCATCCGGCTTCCGCTGATACTCACCGGAATTTCGTGTCGAGCCGCCGTGGAGAAGGTGCCAAAACCGTGCGAAACGAAGACAACAACAAGCCTAAAAATGCAGCCAGAGACCAGGGGCTCTAGAGCCGACGCCATCTTTGAGTGAAACAGGAGCACGGCTGGTGGGGGAGGGGGGAACACTGAACCGTCAGGCAAGGCCAAGGGACCGTCTGCATGGTGCGAGGCGAAGATACAGGGGAAGAAAAATTCACTGCAAGGCGCGGGGGCGGCGGCGGCGTGCTGTTGCTATGAGAGGGGTGTGGATATTGCTTGAGCACATGAAATGGAAGAAAGGGACAGATGGTGGTGGTGGTGGGTGGAAGAAAAAAAAAATAAAAAGAGAGGATAGGTGCTCACGCATTCTCTGCTGTACTACAGCTGCACAGGAGGGGAATGAAGGGAGCGTCTGCATTTTGCCCAGTAGTTGTAAAAAAAAATAAAATCAAAGCCAATGAGCGTGCCTTAACGTTAGAGGGTATTTAAAGATCAAAGTGAGACACCCCTCCACACTGCAGTCTATTGTAGAAGCTGTGTGTGTGTGTGTGTGTGTGTGTTTTTCCCATAGTGAAGATGGAGCCACGCAGATTCAGTCCCCAGAGAAGATCAGATGTTGCAGTATCTGGAGTGTTACAGTACATGATAAAGCATGTTATTATCTGCCTATGCAGAGGAGTCTACTGATGCATTTTGCTCATCAGACTGTGAAACAGAGAAATGATCTTTCCGCCAAAGAAAATGATTATGTAAACTGTCTGCAGTCGATCCACTTTGTTACATTTCATCAAATGACAGCTTGAGCCTAACACCTTTTCCTTATAATTTATGGTTGGAGGAAGGAGGGGTTTCACAGCTCTCAGTGCAACATCAATTACAGCATCTGCTGGAAGACAGAAGCATGAAAAGGTATCACTCTAAAGAGCATTTGAATCTCTCATTTAA
Source organism: Parambassis ranga (assembly GCF_900634625.1). NCBI lineage: Eukaryota > Metazoa > Chordata > Actinopteri > Ambassidae > Parambassis > Parambassis ranga. Next base: position 3,677,949 of record NC_041030.1, on the reverse strand, counting down.
ATTGGATTTATTCAGAATATTTACAATGTTCTTTGAGCACTAATATGTTAAGGAAAATTAAAAACTACATCTATTCTACACACACATTACTCTGTAATTTGTGAATCTGCTGTGGGGGAAGCTTAAGTGTAGCAATCTCCTTATTCACTGGAAAAACAATCAATAAAGAGAAAAACTGAATTTGCTGCTTCAATTTCATGATCATCATGATACAGAGGCACTTGTGTTGGAAATCTGGCAGCAATCTTCCTTTTCTATTACAGCGTAATGCTGAAAGCTCCCTGGGTGGAAATTAAATTATCTACAGCTTTGTGTAAAATGATGTGTACAGCAGTCCTGAGAGACAGATTATAGAGTGTCTTATAGGGAGCAATTAGACCTGATGTTTTCCCATGTTAGAGGTGTCTTATGAGAGGGTGAACCGCCGTCAGCACAGTGGTGATCAAATAAAAGTGGTAAGGTCACACTTTAACACGCATGTTTGTCTTGCGCTTCTTCGGGGACAGATAAATCACATTCCAACGATGGGGCACTAATTATAATTAAGGGTAGTGTTATTACACAGATAGTGTGAAGTATTAACACATGAATGGCTATTATCACGCCTCCTGAGGACTCATGTTACATTAGTTTGTACAGTAGGTCAGCTAACAGATGGGCAATACTCGGTGGATAGTCGTCCTCGGCCATGAATAAATAATGTTGTGTGCCACGATCCACAGCAGAGGCCGTGTTCTCTAACAGAAACAAACAAACCAGGATGGGGCATGAGGGTGGAGGAGGCATTTCACACTAAGTTTGATGAGATGATATTAATATTAGGGCAGATAAATGGAAGCAGAGGAGTGAGGTCTGACTAATTACAGTATACAGCTGCAAAGCATAAACAACACTTTCAAACACTAAGGGTCAATTGGCAATAAATTGAAAAAAATATATATTTAGTTATGTAAGTACGTCCGTATGAAGGCCAACAAACTCCACATACAGAGGCAGAGGGGGGAAGGTGGCATGAACCCAACTCCAGACTACACCCCACTACTACAAAGAAGGCAAAGGTGTTCGTTAAGTTAGGAAAAAACTTCTTTCTCAACCATGATGGTGATAAGTGGTGTTTACATGCACTTTTATTTACACATTACTCAAGGTGCACAAATAGTAAACACAGGTGGGCTTCACAGTGAGAACTGGCTGTGTGTTTTCAGCTCAGGTGTGCAGCAAATCTGATTCACTTCAAAGAGGTCTACAAATCAACATTTTGGAAAATGCACATTTACTCCGGAGCTATTGATGAACCCTCACCAGCCTGTTCTACTGTGCTGTGCTATTGATACAAAATCTAATCATCCAATCATTTGGCAGCAACTCAGTGCATTTATGCATGTAGACATGGTGAAGGCAACCTGCTTCAAAGACAGCATCCGACTCAGGGAGAAAGATGATTGAAGTGACTTTGAATGTGGCATGTCATGGAGGTCAAAGGTGAGTGTTCAGACTGGTTGGAGCTGATAGAAACAGGGACTCAAGCACTGATTCCAACAGAGAACAACAACCTTGAAGCAGATGGGCTACAGCAACAGGCGAGCAGACCAGGTGCCACTCCTGTGTGCTAGTAATAGGAAACTGAGGCTACAATTCACAGACTCACCAACATCGGGCAGCAGAAGTTTGGAAAACTGGTCTGATGAGTCTTCATTTCTGCTGCCACGTTTAGATGGTTGAGGATAGATAAAGACAAAGGTTTTTTGGCACATTTTGGGCCCTTTGGTCCTAAACTGGAGTAGAGTTTAAACACCACTCTTGAGTATTGCTGCTGACCATGTTCATCTCTTTATGAGCAGAGTGCAGCATCTTCTGAGGGATGCTTCCAGCAGGGTATCACACACATCACAAAGCTCACATCATCCCAAACATGGCGGTGAGTTCACTGCACTCATTGTCAGCACATAACCCAATAGAACAGCTTTGAGATGTTGTGGAAGGGATAAGTCACATCATGGATGTGTAGCAGACAAATCTGCAGCAACTGTGTGATGCCACCATGTCAGCATAAAGGAGAATATATGAGGAGAGTTTCCAGCACCAAGAAGTAAGGCAGGAAAAGAGGTCCGAAAAGCAAGGAAGACCGAAACAGCTCTGCCATTAACAAATGGAAACAGTTTGGAAACAACATGAATGCATTTGTTTTGACTGTTTGGCTTTCTTTGGGATTTTAATCCGGGTTTAACACTCCTGTGTCACATGTAACTTTAGTCTTTACATCAAGGTTTTAACACAGGCATTGGCAGTACTAGCAGATACAATATTCTGACAGAGTACTTATTTATGTTTATTTGTGCAGCGTACTGGACAGAAACAGTAGCTATAAATAGTGGCTCCATCTACTACTGTCAACAAAAGGTCAGGTCAGGTTTTTACATGTTATTATTCATCTGGTATTATGTTTAAAACCCCCAAAATGTTTTTATTTACCACTGCTACACACGCATAGAGAGAAATGGGAGAAGTTTACAGAATATTTTCTGATCATTTTTAATAATAATATTAAAAAACAAACAATCAAACAAACAACATCTCACTTGTAGTAGTTCATTTTTGATTTCACCAGAGACTCTTGGCTTGTTTTCTATCTTCGGCGCTGAAAAGGAGACGAGTAATCCTTAGCTTCCTTTCATCTCCTTAATCCCTTCTTTTTTTAATTTCTATTCTCTGAGCATCCACCTGCTGGGGGCCCAGAGCCCCCAGTGAGTTGCACCAGTTCCACCTGCCCCCTGTAACCCTCCTCCTCCTCATCTCTCTCTCACACACACACACACACACACACTGTCCACCTGATGCACAGCAGCACCTCCTGCTCTCCAGGCCTGCTGATGGGCCTGCTGGCTCTTTGCTCTGCTTCACTTCTTCCTGCCTCTGCTTTAAAAGCTGGACCTTTGCCAATTCAAACAAACTCACGGCATCCCATTGGTTAGAAAAAACATTTCATGCTACAATTACAGTGCTCGTTTTATTGTTACTGCTGTTCCTTTTAATTGTGAATTGACCACAGCCTATTAATAGCTTTCACTGTTTAACATTTTGCAGCCAGCTTCACATTGTGAAATGTACTTAAAATAGAGTCTGATTGATCGCCTGTTTTGGTTCAGTAAATGAGGATGTTTACATATTGAGTCCAGTTGGAGTAATGTTCTCCTAGTAAACAAAGCCACCGGACACATGACGGATTCAGTTTCAACCAGCTTTTTTCCTGACGATTAAAGAATCAGTGTGAGAGAAGTCTGGCAGTGATCCTCTCTGTTTCTGTTTATGCACTTTATCAACATAAGAATATATGAACATGGAGTGCAGCTGTGAGTGTGGGCCCCCACCCACCCACACACCACATTTATGAGTTCCTGTTTTTTTAGGGTGATGATCGGAGTGCTTTGCTCAGATAGCCAGGCAGTGTCCAGGACTACTTTATTTTTTTGTCCATGTGAAACTAGCAAAAGCTTCCTGCTGTGGCTGGCAGCTCGCCAAGTCCTCAGACCCCCAATCCAACTGCACCAACACCCACACCCCACCCCACCCCAACCCAAACTCCAAACCCCTCCCATCCTGACAAAAACTGAGACACACAACGGAAATTTCCAGGGCCATGTTCGCCCAAGAGCGTGCCCCCACCCAACAACCCTCCTCCACCCAAACCCCTCCTCCTTCCTCCTTCCCTCCCTCCCTGTGGCCCTTGCCCCCCCCCCATCCCCCCCCCCACCCGCCTTGAATCCAAAGGGACACAGAGCAGCTGGAAGGTGAAGTGCAGCTTGTAGACGCTGAGCTGAAAGTCAAGCCAGACACCTCACACACTCCCTACTCTACTCAACCTGTCTGAAACCTCCCTGAAAACACCACCTCCTTCACTCCCAGCCAGAAGTGTTTTAAGAGTGCCACAGAGTACACTTGTATGCTAGACATAAGCAGCAGGGAGACAGGGAAGGAAATGTAGAGGACTACTCAGTTTGACAAATCAATTGTGCTGCTGTGGTTAACAGTCTTTTTAAGTGTGCATAGTTTTGAAGCAGGGGCCCCTGACAAGGCCATTAACATGGGCAAATAGCTCTGACTGTAACACTATTAAGAACAGAGGAGGAGTAGCACTCTGTGTCTTACTGGCAGGAATCATCAGGTAACTTTATGCAAGTTTATTTGGTACATACTGTATGTGTATGTACATACATCTATATGTATTTACAGCATACACCTCTCAAAGATATGACACCTTCTCCTTTAATAAATGGGGCCTCCGTGAGCTTGGCACATTACACTGATCCACACCTTGATAGCACCATACAACAAGGCCAACGATCATGCTTGATGTACATGTGTTTATAAGACTGCCTGCTACAAGCGGCCAGAAGCCAAAGTGCGTCAACGCCAAGTGGCAACCTCCTCCAAGGCTGAGACGAGAAGCCAATGTGGAAGTGCGAAAAGTTGGCTACTTGAGATTGAGATTAAAATGGCAAACTTATACTTACAGCTTAATAAAGGAGTATAACTTACAGCAGCAACCATGTTTAAAGCCTGGTACAACACAACGTCTCCATCCTGATCACTCACACAGGATAAGCTATCTAAGACAAGAAACAGTTGGCACAGCTCTGTCCAAAGGACACAAATCCCTCTGTCTGCATCAGCTTTATGTTTAATGCATGAGAGTAAAAGCTTTTCATCTTTCAACATAGAAAGTAAATGATCATATTTTCCATAAACCTTTCCTTCAAATAGCTGAATATGTGCTCTTTTTTCCATTTTGGATTGCAGGGTTTCAGCTTCACCCACTTCCTGTCGCCACACTTTTTTTTTTTTTACAGTCCTGAAGCATTGCTCTGCTTTATTATTCCCCTGTGCTCTGTAAAGCAGCCTGACTGTTAAACCAAAAGCACCACCAACACAGCTTTGGCACAAAAAACACCAACAAAACCGAGTTTAGACAATGAAGATGGATTCAGGAAGTACGTTCACAATCAAACACATAAAAGTGGAAACAGCAAGGACAGCGAGGAGGGCCAAGGGTTTTTACTTTCTACTTGTTCTGGAGTTTTTTATTTTCCTCAGAGAAAAGAGGTTCGTCTGTGACCAAACAACTACTCCACAGAGGGTTTTCTTCACGCTTTCACACAACAAACAGCAACTTCATCACATGAGGCCTTGTTTGGTATCCAGACCTCCCACATAACAGGCTCCTTCCAAGTCCGAGCCTCAGAGTTTCAGAGTATAGCAGCTCTGCAGTGTTTGCAGAGCAGGATGCACCACAGACAACAATGCAGCCTCCAGGACCCTCACACACACACACACACACACACACACACACATTCCTGTGGGCCTGGTGGTGGTGGTGGTGGTGGTTGGGGAGGGAGGACTAACCTCTGGATCTCAGCAGGCTTTGTCTACTTTCCCCCCCCCACCTCAATGCAACCCCCACCTTTTTTTTGCTCATTTACTTACACATCCGAGCTTTCTTACAGCAAAACATGAAGACCTCTGCAATCAGTTCCATTAAGAGCCAGGAACAAGATTTATGTCAGAAGGGATAGGTTAGTTAATGGGCGAGCGAACGCAAATGATGTGTGATTCCTTGATCTAATCAATGCAATATATATTAAAAGCCACTCACTTCACAGTCATTTATATTAATGATAGCACTTTCAGATTACTGTGGGGGTAATGGGAGCAAAAAGTGTACATTCCCATGAACGATGAGCCCTCCACGGTCGCACTAAATTGCATTACAGAGGCAGTAATGATCTGTGTTGTTATTATGTAAACTGTGGCGAATCCGTTATTCATTCAATACAGTCCCTAATTGAATAATTAGATTCTTGTCTGCGTACAGATATGCACGTTTGTCTCCCCCATGTGCTAGCAAGGGGCAGCAGATGGAGTATATTATGTAATCATATTGATGTGAATGAAAATCACAGATTATCCTGAGAGACGTGGAATATCGTGACATACAAATCACGCTGAAGGTGATAAATCCCATCAGTCCTTCTGGATAACAGGATCTGGAGCAGGTGACAGTGACAGAGGGCCTGCTGTGTTTTTCATATGGAGAGACAACAGAAACTGCAGCGGAGAGCCATGATACTATCACACCTCATCCATCCAGGTTTTTCCATGTACACATTTCCTGCCTGGAAACAGAATCTACTGTAAATGGATGGAGCTCCACCCGAGCTTTAACATTAACACCATTGACAGGTATAGGGGGATTATATTGATTATCCTGTAACAATGGCACCTGTCAAAGGGAGGCAGCAGGTTTAAGAAACATGGACCAGATGATGGACTTTGTACTCCTGGTATGCAGTGGTGCTAAAAATGGTTCAAGGCGAGGACAAGTGCACAAACATGGATGCCTATGAGGCAAAAGCTGTCCCATGTGGCCTGGTCTCTCAGGAGAGGAAAATCTCTAGGTCATTCACAATGAGTGTAAATAAACTGCATTACCCATGAGGCACTAAGTGAGACTATTGTCTTGCATGATTTATTTTTCTGTCAGCTGCTACTCCAATACAATATAATGATGATAAATCAAGAGAGTATTTAATATGACACACATAGCAACATGTGAATAAAGAACTACTATCACTTTTCCTCTTCAGTCTCTGGCCTTTCTAACTATTAGTAACGAATGCCATTCCAGTCAGCCTCAGCTGTAGTCCCATCAAACATGTCCTTTAAGCAGCCACTGTCACAGTCTGGCTTTTTGCTTGTAAATGATTCAAACAACTGTTGCTGCAATAAAGACACGTCCCTCATTCCTGTTATCCATTCATGTTAAGTTGGTTATTTCTACTAAAGTATCAAATTACTTCAATGAAAACGAGTGGATATTTTGCATTTAAACATGAAATGATGTGTCTGTAACAGTGTGTGTGTTTTTGTGCATGTCTGTCATGTGTCAAGTGATTGTTGCACATAGTGAAATGTTTGGTTAAATTTCTACACTGTGTCTGTTTGTAGTTTTTCGTGGCTGCTGTAGTTTTCCTGATCTGGTTTTTGTAAAATAATGATTTTAGATGTGCAATGGGACATTTCAGATATTACACTCAGAGCACATATATTAGCTGTTTCTGACTTCAGATCAACATCCTCTGCTCAGCAGGCTCTGCGTCTCGTTGGGGACTCGGGGCAGGCTCTGCGTCTCGTTGGGGACTCGGGGCAGGCTCTGCGTCTGAGCAGCAGTCACCAAATTCTCTCCAAGCAGGCTCTCCAGCACTCAAGAAGGAATCATGGTTTTGAGGTGGTTTGGCTTCTAAATGTTCTGTGGTTGGATGAACTTTTACTATAATAATGTTGCTGTTAGCAAATACATGAGTTTAATGAGTAAGGTGGGGGGGAGCATAAAGAGGAAAGGCTTTACTGTAATGTTTGGATCAATCACTGTAACTTTAATGGAACTTACTGAAGTCTACTCATAATGAAATGAAATTCAAATATTAAGTGATAGGTTTGAGTTCAGCAAATTTAGACAGAACAAAACCATGAAAGGAAACTAATAAAGTATTAAACAAAACTGTGCATGCTGAAGACACTGGAGACCCAGGACAAAGTGACAAAGGGGAGCACAAGACCTAAATTGTCAGGGTTTGTCAAGATGACCACAAATGCGAGGCACAGGGCGGTCTAGTGGCAAAAACTCTTTTATTTTTACTGACTCAGTGCAAGAGTTCTTTACAAACAAAGCTTAATCTCTACAGGTAGCTTTCAAAAACATGGCTTGACATGGTTCAAAAAAATACAGATATACTAGCAAACCTCATCATGGGAGAACAAATTCTGCCAGGTGAAGGCTGGCAAGGCTTGGTGTGGAAGACACATAGATCCAGGAGCACAACGAAACACAAACTCCAGAACAAACCCCTCTAACAACAAGGACAAACTGGCGCCCAGTGCACTAAACACACAGGGACCAGGCAAGACAACGAGACACAGGTGACACACATGAGGGAGGAGCAGGTAATCACACAAGGCGGGAAACACAGGAAGTACAGCACAAGACAAAACACAAGGAGGACTATCAAAGTAAAACGGGAAGCACAAGACAAGACCACAAGGACAACAAGACACAAGGACTAAACAAAAACCCAAAGAGACGAAACACCTAGAACTACAGGAAAATAACTAAACACATATTAAACTCAAAACTCAAAACAAGGAGAACAAAACCAAAAAGAAACACAGGGTCATGACATAAATACACAAAGGTCAACACACAGGGGAGAAGAATCAGGGCAGGATGCAAAGGAAACAAAACTGGGAATCATGACATTAGTAATAATTAAAACATGCTGCAGAAATGTTTGGTTTAATAGATGAAATCTTGTTCCACCTAGAAGGACAACAAAGAAGCCGGGTTAAGCTGGACTGAGCACGGACATACGTGTGTGTGATTTGAAAATAGGTCTGAACGTATCCAGCTTAAAGGCTATCCGGATTCAATCCCACTCTAGCTGGATTGACTTTCTCCAAGACAAAGTAAACATGGCAGCATGTTTGTATTGGCATCATAAGAAAGTTAGCTTGTCCACGTTAGCAGATCTAATCTAATCTAATCTAAGACTGAGGAAACAATCACCATGTGTCGCTAACATCACCTGAGTTTATATTTGCTTAGACTTCCACTGAATGGGACTCCTATACAAATGATTCTTCCTGCACACTCAAGCCTCTAGACTGCATTTACTCAGCACATATAATACGAGCACATGACCTTTGTATCTCAGATTACTGTCACCATGTTTCCAAACCAGTCCACACAGACACAACCACAGAGCTCCAGCGCAAGTGACCTTCCTCTTTTGAGGTCACCAGTCCAAGCTACTCGTCTTAACCCTGCAGTGGCAGACAGTGCAGCCCGGCCCCAGGGCAGCGAGTCCTTCCCTGACCCGCAGAATCACAACACAACAACCTCTTTTTACTGCAGCAGGGGCCTGGAAGTCATCATTGATACTGGCAACACACAGAGAGCTCTGAGGTCATCAATAATGACTCCATTTACTTAACACCGACCCAAACACCTGGTCATTTATCACGGCTGACACGTGTCAGCCTGGCCCATTTCTCACTGAGGAGCCAGCCAGCCACTGCAGATCTTGATCAGGTCACCTCCGGCACTGAGAGGGCTTTAGCGAGCAGATTAACGCGCAGAAGAACACAAGGAGTGTTGTGCAAATAATTACACAGTACCACGAATGACTTTCTATTGGGAAATTATGAAGGGTGCCCGAGCATGTGCATGGATAGTAGAAATTCTATCCATGCACATCCCCGCAGGAGAATTTTGGCAAGTGATATGTGCACAAATGATTTCTTGAGCCACTCAAACACCAGAATGCAGCAGTGGCCCGGGTTTACAGCTTTTATTAAATTCATTGAATTATTTGCCTTCATTGGCACCAGCATAACCTCATATGAACCCTTCAGGTACCCCAGACTAAATGGTAAAAGGTGGCTACTGTATCTACAGCCTAGCAGATTTGGCTGCACGGTGCAAAGTGCTGATTAAGCCTGCTGAATTGTTTACCAACAGTATGATATTCACCTGAATTTGTGGTAAGGTTTCCGCACTCAGCCAGAGGTGCACCCCAGACCTGCACAAAAATCCACCCAAAGTCTCCAACAAATATACTTCGCATATGAAAATAAGCTTAACTTAAAAAGTTACATTATACGGTGTCCATGTGTAAGTATGTGTTTGAGTCTGCGTTTACTCAGTAAAGGAAAATAGACTCAAGCTAAAGGTAGCGACAGTTCAGTTGTAGCTGCCTTCAGTGTCCCTTCAGGCTGATGCTCGCAGAGCTGAACCCAGCAGGGAGAAGACAGAGCTTCTCCTCAGAGAGACTTCTTGCCATGGGAGACTGCCTCCTTTTTTCTGGGGATACGATGCTGACGGTGTGCTCAGCTCTGCTGCTCCGGGCAGATGGACAAGATTGTGATACTACTGTGCATTTTAATTTGCCCTGTAAATGTGCAGCATGGCACTTTTCTATCTACCACTCATACTATCTGCTAATATTAAACAGGGGGAAAGAGGTGTGGGTGTGTGTGTGTGTGTGTGTGTGCAGTTCCCATCAAGCAACAGGTAGAGAAGAGCAAATCACCAGTAGTACATGAGACAAAAAGTGCAGGAGGACTGTATGAACATGAATCTCCTGTAGGTCACCTTAGTGTTGAGACTTATCATACTTTAAATAAATGCAGTAATTCATTGGACAGCAGCGTTTTTTTTAAGCACATTTGTATAATCTTAAGAGCATTTTACTTCATCTGAACATCCTGTTGTCCCCATAACTGTTATGGGTACGTCAGGTTTAGACACGTCCAGACACTGTGGGGATTTGTGCAGGTATGTCACTGGGCAGCTCTGTGTGTTCTCTGTAGCACACCACGCTTAACACTGTCAGTGGTCTTCTGTTTACCCGCTGTCCATAATTTGAAATCTCTATAACAGTGACCAATAATAAAGTATATGTAATAACAGAGAAACAAATGGCTATAAGATACTTCAAAATACTTGCTGCCTGAACCTGAGGAGGAGTAGTGAAACATCTTCGAGTCCAGTTGCCTCAATTTAAACTCTTGGACAATGTTCCATACATTTCCTTTCAATATATCAATGCCACTATATAATGCTGTATATATAACATAATCGGGTTATATCCCACTGAACACCATGTTGTCTGAGGTCTGCATGCAGTGGCAGCTATCTCAAGCAGGTTTGAACCAGTCCCAGCTGCAGCATGCAGACACTAGGACAGCACACCAAACTGAGTATATAGAGGGTCTCTTGTTGTTGTCCTGCCTTTGTTTTGTTGCCCTCCTCCTGCTGTCTTCAGCTCCACAGGAGAGCCATGCATGGCTTAGAGATGGTGTCTCCGAGCATCAATAATACAGGGCTCAGAGCACCGTGCACAGAAAGGGCCGAGGCAGCGGGACAACTTAATACCATTCAGCTACTAATTAACTAATTGAAAGACGAAAGTCTCTAAATCTGGTAGCACAAATAACTGATTATGGCTCTTTGTGTCTGTACAGAAAGTGCTCATCCGTTTTAAAATGAGGCGTAAAATCAAGTGTACAGTGAGTGTGAAATCATGTGGTTCAGCCCCGTATTTGTCAATGAGCTCAATGTTCTCTTATTACCGACAGCAACAAGGGCCCATAAAGACCTGATTTATTGTTGGCTCTAATTTTTTTTTTGTCTGGAGGAATTGTAGGTGGTGAGTCAGGCCCATAAGGTCAATCACAAGAGGCTGTAAAAATAAGATGTAACCCACATTCATGGCCTAGTGTAGAGGAGGACAGGAAGAAGAGGGAAAAGATATAGAGCAGGGGAGCTTCAGTGGAAAGAAATGGACTCCATTTTTGTAAGTCCTCCTCTCCAGCTGTCACCCCGCTCTCTGTCCCATGGGGGGTTGCCACGGTGACAGGAGGCCACATGTCTTGGGGGCGTCATTTTGGTCAAAGGATCCCATTGTTTGTGTGTTAAGCCGTCTTCACTATGCCCGTCTGCCAGAGACAGGGGCTTCACACCCCTCACACACACACACAGACTCCCGCTCTCTCTCCCACAGACAACACACCCACACCCACTTGTACAGAGGTGAAACAGTTTGGCAGTATTTCAACAATAAAACCGCCCACTAGCAAAACCTCTACAACTTTTAAAATAAAACAGGGGACACAGTCATGACTCAGGCACATGATGCTGTCAGAAACAATGAAACCCATACAAAGCTTGAATGGTTTCTGTTGAGCCAAAAGACAAAAAAACCCTAAAAAACCATGACACTAGTAATTCACTTCCTCATCTACAACAAAGTCAATTCCTGTGACTTCTTTCATTTCTGAAGCTGCTCTAGTAGAAAAAGACAGTTACAAGCAATCCCTCCAAACCACCTCTAGATGGCAGCATTGTTTCACTGCATCAACACCACATCACTACATCACTGGGTGTATGATTCTGTCCATCTGTCTTCTAGTGAGAATACAGATGAAACCTTGGCACAAGCTGTACAGCCAGAAACCTCTGGTGTCCTTCAGCCAAGTGACTCTGACTTGATGTAAAAGGAGGAAGTCAATTACCCAGTGATGGATAGATTACGGTCATGCATCATTCTGGGAGCCAATTTTCCTATGTGAACTGAATATGAAACTCAATTTGTTACTGCTCCTTCTCCGTTCCTCTGACAGATGGATGGAGCCAGCGCAGAGCAGCATATCTGAATCTATAAGTGGTGGAACCTGAGGTTAGAGGTCAATTTACTTCCAAGCATTTGGCTGTTCAAAATGTAGATCAGAGTGGTAATTTACACCATGATTCATTCAGTTATGGCGAAAGGTCCTGGTTGATGCGAACAGAAAGCTGCTGTATTCGAACCAAAGTGACCACACAGCTGGGACATCACATTTGTTGAGAGAGCGTTTTATTATTTGGATGAATTCCTTCCAAATTAGTCTAAATGGAAACAATTTGGTCTAATGTGTTGTCTTCACATGGAGCCAAAGCATGTAATCAGCATAGTCCAGCAAGATACATCGCCATTTCAGTAAATTCATTTACAGCTCAACAGTTCAGATCTCAAAATGTTCCCAGCAACCCACAAATAAACAGAATTATTTGAGCGTATTAATCCCAAAGTGAATGCAGTACAGCAATCTTCATCTATCCACAAGAGCAGATATTGACTCGGAGGTGCTTGATCTACTAACTCTGGATAGGAAGAGTGAAGATGCACTGTGATTACCAGCTGAGTGGTAGGATATTGATCAGGAGGTGGTCAGCAGAGATGATTGGGCTCTCAGTGTATTGACTGACTTGGTTACCGGGGGGAAACCGGCAACAAATTACTGGTCAGCTCTAATAATTCACAGAGAACAAAAGCATCAATGCTTTTAGCCAATGTAAAAGAATCCGTCTCTTCAGGTTAAGGATGTATGCAGGCGCAATTAATGTGTCACTTCTCTCCCTTTCAACCCATGTGACTGAAATAAGCAGTTTCATCAGGTGTCCTGCGTCTCCGCAGGGAGTGAAGATTGGACAGGAAGAGCAGGCCTGAGCTGTGGGCCCTGGCTCTTCCTGCGGGCCTCCTTACTCGATATGGGGGACGTACGAGTCATCCAGGCGAGTCCTGCACTGTCCCCGCTCTGCTTGGTGTTGCTCTGGTTCCTCAGGCTGCGGCGCACTGACTGTTGCCCTCTAGTAGCCACGGGTTTAAACACATCCTCAAAATTAAAGTCAGCCTGCCACGAGGCGAGATCTGCATTGGCTGCCCCTCTTTCCTCCTGGCTATCAGAGATTGGCTGGATGTTTTCCTGTTGGACAGCTGCTTGGTCCTCCTGTGCCTTCTCCTCCAGGTCATGGTTAATTTGGCGCTCCTCTGTGTGGTTCTGCTGAACGGAGCCATTTACCAAGTTTTTCTTTCCCCGCTTAGCTTTCCTTTGTGCCAGCTCTGTGTTGCTGGATTGTTCAGCTGAAGGTGGGCAGACTGAAGCCTTGGATACCTCAAGGCTTGTAGTGGTTTGGTCTTCACAGAGCTCGTCTGTCTGCCCTGTGGTCTGGTCCTGAGGCTCCTCGCTTACAGCAACACTGACCTTCCTTTTCTTCAGTCCTCGTCTTCCAACAATCAGCCCTGACAGGCTCCTGCCCTTCCTAATGGTACTTTTGTTATGTGATTTGGGAGATGGGACTGAGACTTCTGATGATCTTTCTAAAGTGTCTGTCACAGCAAGATCACCTACTGCTTGATTGTCATCAGCCATTTCAGGGATCACCTGGGTTTCCTGATTTGGGACTGTTGGGACAAAGAAAGACAAAATAACATCAGGAAAAAAGTCCAACTTTAAGAAATCTAAAGAAATATTTTTTAATGGAAATGGATATTCAGCAGTTGTGCATAAGAGGGGAAACATCAGGAATCACATCATTTTCCTATATTTTAATATATACGAGAGGAAGAATCAATGAGTGACAATATCTTGTGATAAAGCAAAGTTAGTTCATGTCAACATTTTACCTGTGCAGCTTTCAGCCTGTGGTGCTGCTGGAGAGCGGCTAATGAAGGACAAGCTTTCTGTGATGGGACTCAGTGTGGGGTTCTTGGAGGCATGTTCACGTGAGCCGTACAGGGAGCGATCCACGTCCTTGCTCCATTGACGCGTGGTGTTGGACATCAGCTGCAAAAAAACATGATGTGTTGGAATAATTCTGACTTGTTAGCTGGTCAGCACGCTGCATTTTTTCTTCACTACAAACATCTTTCAGCATGTTTCTCCAGCTGAAAAGTCTCTTAAGGAGCCCAAGTGACCTGTGAGATTAACTTGTTACGGCCATTACATACTCCACAAGAAGAGAGAAATTTGTTCTTGCTCTCGGCACTCCAAGAAGAAAATGACGTCACTTTGTTTTCTAAATGCTTGTTCGACAGCTCTCACAGCTTGATCTTAACACATCACCTGGGCAGAATGGTTTTTCGTGGTCGGGTACAAAAACTATTGTGTGATTGGTCGGAAGTATAGAGTGGGCATGGCCAATGTTAAGAAGCAGAAAAGCTTCTGCAGGTGCGCAGAATCCACACAGGTCATTATTATCATCCCTCATTCAGGTAAACAGATATTTGGGCAAACAAGCAAAACTGTAAAATCCTGAATAGTAGCAACAAATCTTCCTTGTCGTCCTCTTCAAACATGTTCACTGTTCCTGCCATTGTTCAGCAGCGCAACGTGTTCAAAACAAAAAATGAAGTATGAAAAGTCCAGGCCGAAACAAACATTAGTCTTGTTCATGCCACCTCTGGGACACAAACAAATTTCTCTGTTCTCGTGGAGTATGTAACAAGCTATATTCTGCAGTATTATTTTACTCCTATTTATTATGCATCAGAGATTGATCTTTTGACATCTTTATCTTGTCTGCCTGAAGAACTGACAGTATTTGACTAGTTTAACTCATTGCATTTGCACCCATGTGACAATAACACAAATACATCTAACTTCTGAACTTCTGTAAACTGACTGGCTGGGTGCTTCATGTGTACAATTTGCGCACCTGTTGACTAATCCAAACAAATAATGTTTTTTTCCCCAACTCAAGGAAAAATGACTTGCAGTCAGATGGTGTGATTATTATCTCCATAATTATTTATTAGAAATAGACAAGTCCGCAGAGCCCTGAGAAAAGAGATGTAAAGAGAAATCAAACAGGAAGACCCTGCAGCTCACCTTCATCTTCCCAGAGGCAGACTTGGCAGCAGACCGTGTCGACCTCTTCACAGGTTCGCTCTCCTCTGACTGCTGGGGGAACAGAAATTTTGCCTGAGGGTACATTACATAGACTGGGACTCCACCACTCACACACACAGGAACATAAAGTGGAAATCATTTACTGTGATCAAGTACAGGTCCGGTGGAATTTAGCAGTAGATTAGATTGGAACATGTTATTAACCCTAAAATATTAAAAAGGCCTTCTTGTCTAGTAAATGGAGATTTTTTAAGAGGAGGTTGTGGTAATAACAGACCTTTCTCTTTCGGCTGGTGGAGCGAGCTGGGGCATTAAGTGTAGGTTCTTCTTCTGTTGCTGGCTGTAGAGAGAAAAGTTTTGGTATATAAAATGGAATTTTCACTCTATGGGATATTTATTGGATATTAATATTTGATTTTAGCAAGTTGGTAAATATCTTATGAGCTTACAGTAAATTGTAAATTGTGGCAGACTTTTTTTCTTCTGTGGCTGGACGGAGCTGGAACCGGATCTTCAATATGTGCTTCAGGCTGTGTTTCCTCTGGGCATGTTGGAGACTGATCAGGGACATCCGTCTGTGATGGTGTGCTGGCTTCTGTGTCAAAATCTGGAGAAAAAAAAAAAAAATCGACAGTATTACTGCTAAAATAACTGTTTGAGGCATGAGCTGTAGGTATTATTGGTTCTATTGATGAACCTAGTATTTGTCAACAAACATGCACACAAAATATTTTTTTATAATAATAGAATAACAGAATCCAAAAAATACATACGACAATAACAGAATGACTATTTTCTGTCTATATTCAAATTGAGAATCTGACCTGAGCGAGCAACACAAAACAAACAAACCTTATTCTCTGTAAGGCTTGACTACCTTGACACTCTTGCATTTGTCAGGAGACAGCAGAAGGTACAGAAGTTAGAAGAGAAAGACAGGAAGTGACACTAAAAAAGGAGAAAGTATGACAGCACCTGTCACAGTCTGAGAAAGAGACTCCTCGTGGAAAGTGATGTTCAAATTCAATGGCTGGGCATCCCACGTACATTCTGAAATTCCAACAAATGGAAAGAGCTGAAATTTACAAGAAACAGTAAGAACTTTCGAGGATATATTAATGATTACAATTAGCAGACCTGTGTCACTTGTCACTGCAGAGTCAAGGTCCTCTATTGAAGGGAAAACAATCTATGACCAGACATAAGGAAAAACAAGTTGTTTGTTGCTGAAAATAACATCACAGACCAACCACCATGTTACGCCCTGGTTCTTGCAGGTAATAGACGATGACTAATAAAGCAATGCAATAAATATTATCAGGATATTTCAGCATAAACTTTCAATATTAAGACTTCTACTTATGACATGCACACAGTAAACCCTATCAACAATAATAACAATGTTGTCAATCAAAACAATCAATCTACCTTTTCATCCTTCTCCTCATCCTCCTCTACTTGAGATGGCATTCTGCGATGATGAGGAATTGAAAGTACTGGGGACCCAAGTGCAGTGGGGCTGATCAGGTCTGGTTGAGGTTGTGACTTTTTTTGTTCACTCCTCTGCGGTGTCTTAAGCACTGAGCGCAGCTGTTCTCTCCCGCCAGGGGTGAGTGATAGGGCTGGTGTGCCTCCCTTCTGTAGCGGTGTACTCGGGGGCAGATTCTTATCAAAGAACTCAGGAGAGAGAGGTCCTCCAAAGCGTACCCGCTTCTTCTTCACTGTGGATGCCCCAGCGGATCCATCTTCTCCTGCAAGATGGTTAACCCATAATCCATAATTGAGTCATTTACTTTCTGTTACTTTTACTACACGTCTGAGACGGACAAAAAAGACAGGTAGAAAATGACTGGATATTAATGTCAAACATGCAATAAATAAACAGCACCAGCTGTCGTAGTTCCTACAAAATGTAACTAATTACTAATATTTTTTCCCCCACCAATACATTTGGTACCAGCAGCACTGACTATGTTGTCTGTTCGTCTAACGTTGGCCTGCTATTTGTAACCCAGTAGCACCATAGCTACAGAATCTTTATCAAAGAAGCACAAATGCACTACATATGATTTCTCCTGAAAAAACAACACTGGAGGAAGTGCAACATGGCTTGAGTCTTAAAGGCAGGGCAGTTTCAAAAGCCTGTGACTGTACCGAGGCCACAGAAAGCAGCTTGGGTTTACCTGTGGGTTTCACCTCCAGCAGAGAAGGGAAAGAGGCGCTTTGGAAGGGAGAGGAATGCTGGGGTGGGATAGCAGCTTCAGGATCATCAGGCAGTGGTTGACTAGGTTTTTGGAGTTCAAATCCACCATCCTGCTAAGAAAGAATATGTCAAATCTTCCAATTCTGTCATTAGATTTTTTTTTTTGTTGCAAAACAAATATAATCTAGATCAGTGGGGATTCCTCAAAGACAACAAGGGAAGCTGAGCTTCCTCTAACATTTCACACAATAAATGGTCAAATACGCACTGTTAAAAGCATCCTAGAATGTGTTTAACTCTTTATCAATCTGTTTATTTATTAATAATAACAATACATTTTTATTGTATTCTCTGATGATTTTGAGTGCCCAGCACACACCTTTTTGATTGGCAGGGATTTGTAAACAAACACCGGCATGTGAGCAAAGTAGAATTCAGTCCCTAGCGAATTTCCTAGAATAAAGTCGTGAGTCAATGTGCTGTCCATCCGGTCTGTTCGTGTTTCACATTATTGCACATATTACAGTCTAAATAAAACATACCAATCACTATAAAGTTATTGGGTTTTGTTGTGTAAGTTACATTCAAAATAATTTACCGTATTTTCCGGACTATAAGTCACACTTTTTTTTTAACCTTTGGTATGCGACTTATACTCAGGTGCGAATTATATATGAAAAAATATACAGTTAGTTAGCCTTGTGTCCTGACGTCCCATTACAAATATAATGGTAGCTGTCCCCCTCCCGACGGTTCCCTTCCACCTCCAGCTTGTCCAACCTTTGCATTCCGAGCATAGGTGACGCGTGTGGTCGATATGTCGATAATTCCAGACAGCTATATGAGCGCACAGTAGTCTGCCTTTGACTCATTTACAGGATATTTATAGGAATTTCTGTGCAGTGAAGCTAACCATTTCTCTGCGTGAGAACTTGTTGAAATGCGTGTCTCACTCTCAATGCCCTGCAGCCGCACCATTTAAGTTAAGAGGAATTCAAGAGGCAACGTTCTGCTAAAAGGTAGTGATTTACGCTGGCCAGCTGGTGCGACTAATAGTCCGGTGCGACTTATATATGTTTTTTTCGTCTTCATTACGCATTTTTGGCTGGTGCGACTTATACTCCGGTGCGACCGGAGTGCCTAGTTAGCATGCTATTCTGTTGTATACAGACACAGTTTAGGTGTGTGTTACTCCTGAAAAACATTTTCATGTGTGTTGCTGTAGTTCTATTGCATGGCTGTGGTTGACAACAGTCTGCCTTTATTAGTAACTGTCAGGCTGCAATGGAGATGAGAAAATGGAAGTAGAGATTATAGTAATTCAACGAGAGGGCTGGCATGGTAACATTTCTAAACGCAGAGCATCATATCTAGTCGTCTACAGCTCTATATATGTTAAGCACCTGGCGAACGAGGATGCCACCATCGTGTGGCTCCAGTATTAGCTGCTGTGTAGCTGCTCTGCACCATGTTGCAGATTCAGTGAGCCACAGACCATGTTTTATTAACAGAAATGTGTGAATGAACCATGACTTGGGCAGTTTATACTCTTTCTGAATCTAGTTACTGCATTGTTACCTCATGGGTCTTTGTAGGTGAACAGACATTGGGCACAGCCTCAACATGAAGTTGTGGGAAGACAGCTTGGGCCTCTTCTACAGTCTCACTGGACGACAATGGCCCATCTTTTACAGCCTGTATCTCCTGTTGTTCTTCCACCTGTTGAATGATAAGGACATTCCTACTTCTTACTACTACAAGTTTGTAATGGTTAGAACTTGATAATGCATGCGATAGGATTGGTGTAATGTGAAAGGAGTTTTAAAACCAAAACCAAAAAAGTTGCAATAATAAATAAATAAACCTAAATACTCAGGACTGCACAAACAGCATGAACTAGGTTTGGCATGAGAGTGTACTTTCTCTTTGGATTTTTGCTGTCAAAACATCCTGTTTGCACTTAGATTTACCATTCATAGATAACATAAAAATAATCGCTAGATTCAATGGAAGCCAAGGAAAGAGAAGTAAAAACCTTTTAGTTAAATTATTTACAGCAGTCAAGTAAGTGAGCGAGTCAGAGTGAGTGTACCTCTTGCTCCTTCAAACTGGAGTGGAGGATAGGAGTGCTGGCCTCTCTAATCTCCACACTGCAGCCCTTGACGGGTCCCAGACGCCTCCTCTTTCTGGGTGTGGGCGTCACTAGTGGGTTGTTCTCCTTCCCTCCACCAAGACTGCTCCGATCTTGACAGGTTAAAAAGCAATCAAAAAGATACACTATGTGCACATACAAATGTGACCTGGGGACATCGTCAGTTACATTAGGATAATATCACATATCAAATGATCAAAGGAATGCACTTCAGCAACACACTGACACATTTAGGAACCTGACCATGATTAGAAAAAAATGACTGCAGTAAGACGTTAGAGTCAGGCTTATACTGTGCAATGCATTAATCCTGTGCTTTTGAACAGTGCCTCTAGACATCATAAAGAAATCTTCCTGGCATAGATCCTCATTAAGAAATGAAACTATTAATCCTGTGGCAATGAGGGAACCTCACCAGACAGATAATCTCTTGTCTTGATGCATCCTCCAGTGTTGCTGTCCTGCGCTGGCAGTGGATCAGAGGCGTCACTCTCCTCCACATCCATCAGGCTCTGGAAAGAGGCCATCTTCTGCCTCAGTGTGGAGGCAACCTGAGGAAGGAACGGGCTACTTCCAACAAGCTGAGAGTTCAGACAGAAAAAAAAATAAACATATCTGCTCAGTGGTGCATTTTGACATTCACAGACTTCTGAAATAACAAACGTGGCATTACTGAGATGCAGCACATCTTTTATACACAGATTCCACACACAACTGGGGAGACATGCAGTTTCTTTCAAGAAGTCGCAGTAAGAGAATATTTTGCTTTTACCACAACAGTAGTACTAAAACACTTTAAAGTGAAGTGTGGTGCAAAAGCCCTTTAGAATCTGACTCACCTCATGGAGACTTGGGAATGTGTTTTCACAATGAAAAAAAGTCCACAGAAACTTCTTCAATGACCTCTTTAACATTATACACGTATCCTCTGTCTAAATCTAATTCCACTGTTTTCTAAACATGCATAATATTGTGAATACATCATGTGCAGCTCTCATTTAAACAATATGAGCAATAAGGGCTTTTAAAGAGTGTCATTGGCTTTAACTGTGTAGTGCCCACCCCCTGTCACTCATTGGTCAGAAAAGTTATGGGTGAGAGAGGACAGAAAAGGATAAGTAAAGAATAACAACACTAAAAGCTGTTTCATTATTTGAGTTAGTTGCCTTGTACTTCAAGTAGTTCTATATATCTAATTATAGTATTTGTGGTATTATTGTATATAGGTGGTTATATTATACTATTTATCTTAACCCTTATTTTACCAGAAGAACAGGTTGACATATTGGCTGAGGTAAGTCTTGAGATTATATTAAAATAAAACCTTTTAGCTTCTGCTGTTTTTTTAATCCAAATCCTTGAATGGCACAGAATCTAAAGATTGGAACTAAAATAGGCACAAATTAAAAACTCAACTTTAATTTCAACTTGTGACTAATTCATGAAACATCACATTTAAAAGACAGGTCTCCCTCTAATATAAAGTCCAGGGATTTGTATGAGCAACTAATTTTACTGGTCAACCCTGTAATGTATGGAGTTAAGGTGGGGGAAGGTCCAGACAGGGTTCCAATAAAAATATTTATTTGTCTTATCAGTCAGAATTAACTTAGAGAGTTAAGACTGAACTGAATAAACATTTAACATGCTTCTTGTAGCTTTAAAATGGTCATTAGATAAGCATACAGGTGTATATTTAACCTATAGCAGCTTCAGAACGTGTGTGTTTTAATCCCACTTCCTGCACACACATAAACCCCAATGACCAACTCCACCGACTGTCACAACACTGCAATACCCCCCAATGTGCCACCACAAATTGCTACCTGGTCCATGGAAAATAATGTACCATCTTGGTTCAATTGTTTTATGGTCTTTTTTTGTATTACTGAAAACAAAAAAAAGAAATAATCACTCAACTTTTCTCCAGATAAACATAGCTTGAGTATTTCTTTCCAGTCATTTCTAATGGATTTACAGTTATGGGCTGTACAATGATTTACTAAAGTCAGCAGCTGCTGCTAACAAACACTCACATAAAACACACATCCAGGCTCACAAATTGTCACTTGTTTTTAATTTGATGCATTCACTCTCTCAGAGGTTAGTAGTTTACAATACATTGAATTATATTTATGAAGAACATTCATTTCATTCATATGTGGCCTTTGCCACGCTGTCTAATCACTGTGTCTTATGACCCTTCCCTTACCCTGGCGACATCTGGGATGGGCTTGCTGGTCACCCCAATAGTTAGAATTCTGAGCCTACTCACACATGTAAATGTGAACATGTGTGAGTAGGCTCAGAATTCTGTTAATAGCAGTATACAAAATGTAACTGATCCGCACGTGGTAAAATGTGTTTTAATGCAGAGTTTCTGCTACAGTTATTCATGTTTGGTGGCTGCCAAGCATTCACAGTAATCCCTTGTATGTGTTTAACACTGCTTTATTTGATACCATTTGCCAGGAGTCTGTCATTCAGATACCACGGTCACAGCGGGAGTGCCATCATTTTCTGTTCTGCTCTGTTCATTTTTCTGTTATGCTAATGTTCATGCATAAAACTACCGTCGATATTAACACTTCCTGAGTGTGCATCATATGCTGATTATCCAGCAGCTTAGTGCTACACAAAATACCAGCAAGCCTTCACATGCAATTGTGTATTACACACGTTGGAAAAGATGGCTGTCTGCCCTGAGGTCATGATATGCTCATTTTAATAAAGCTGACATGAAGTTCCACTTGTGTTTTTTAAGGGTCTCTGTGAACACCAAATAAATTACTGTGAGAGAGAGAGTGCAATAATCATATCTTAGCTGATGTGTAATCACCTGGTGAATATACAAATGTCAGTCTAATGTATGCAATGCGTAGCTGTGGCAGTGACAGCCCGATGGATGTCTGGTGAACAGAATGTTGTACCGTCCTGCACTGCATTAATTTCTGTACTCATCACAGAAAACCAACAAAATGTATTCTGAACATTTCCTGTAATAAGGTGCCTGGTCTATAAACCCAGAAGCATCTTACCTCTGGAGTTTGTGGGGTTGGTGGAGTTTTCATCTTCTGTTGTGCTATGAAGCGAATGAGGGAATTTGTCACTGGGGAGCCCCGGACACCAACGCAGGACCTCCGCCTTGCTTTTATTTGTGCCAGACGAGATTTATCTGGAGCAAGTGGGAGAAGAAGTGCAGCCTAAGTAACATTATATTGATACAATCCACACAAAATACAAGCGTCCTCTTGACAATTACTGCTCCTGCCTGAATGCATTAGTAGGGCTGTCTTGTACTTCTGTGGTATATATATTGTAAACAACTTGTCTCATTGTTTGTACTAGTGATTGCCAAGGAAGTAAAAACCCACCTTTGTGATTTGATGATGCTGGGGTGAAACTCTTCAAAGAAATGCCAAAATCAGAAGGGGCCATCTCACAGAAATTCAGAGGTGCTGAGGTTTCATTTAAAACGGGAGGGGTGTCCTCTTCTGAGGGTGAGATTTTCTCCTCCTGGTCTCCCATGGTAGTGTCCATCTCTTTTTTAGCCATTTGCCTTGACAATACAAATACATCGTATAACTGAAGTGGCGGTGGACGACATGGACAGTCACATGTATCTCCTTGCATATCGTTCCGATAAGACGACAACATGACTTCCCCATTTTGTATGACTCTATCACACCAAAGCGCATATAGAGGAAAACAAAATGCTACATAGACAAAAATCAGATAATACTCATAGTAAATGTAACGAAAAATCAAGCTAACACATACTCGTACTCGTGAATGAGCTTAACGCAACGTGATATTCAATGAAAAGCATGTTAAATGGCTCGGTAACAATCTAACAGGTACAGTAATGTCTTTGCCCTTGACATTATTTTGTTACTCTCGACTTGATTCGACTGCTCAAATAAACACAACTGTTTATTTGATCAGTCTAAGCTAGTCTGTTATGACCCTCTCTTTACGGAGGACGTTGGCTAACTCCAAAACTTACCTTATAATAAGTAAAACACGTGGCACGTCTCTCTTTAAAACAAATAAAAGCGCATGTATAGACTATTGTCATAAAAAAGTCACAAAAAATCCCAAACACGTTAATAAAAATACATTAAAAAAAATTTAGCAGACAGCGATTCAAATCACCCTCCACCTCAGCGTCAACGGCTGCGTGTATGTATCGCTCCGCGATGAACTACGCAACGTTTGTAAACATCGCTTATACAACTTAAAACATGCTGTTTATTATGTAATTGTGTAAACACATGCACGTTATAAACACAACAATATTACTGTAATATCGACAATGACAAAAAAGAGACCTTTAGTTAAACTATCATACTTGTACAGAGCGAAAGCGACCGGAACTCATTTAATATGAATCAACCAATAGAAATTAGAGCTGAGACCTCGTGACCATATGACCTCCAATCAGAAACTATGTATGAAAGTATAGTTTCTCGTTTATTTAAATTAAATCAGGACCAAAATAAATCTAGATTACAGTTTGGAAAAAGTAACCGTAAACGATGACAGGGCGGAAAAAAACGTCAGGCTGGATCTAGTGTTGTTTACTGTAGTGCACCATCTGCTGCTGGCTGTCCTGAGACCAAACAGCTGGAGCTTCACTGCTTCCTTCTCTCAGTCTGGTCCTTAGCTGACCTGGAGTTAAAATCAATCTGTCAACCAGACAGGTAACATTTTCTTTGAAGATTACTGTGGAAAATACATGAAACTTTTTCTTCTTAACACACATTAGAGAGATGCAGACTTCAGGCTGCGACAAGTAGGAAGCATCAGATTTATTTTTTATCTATTGGTCTTTTTTTAAACAGTGAAATTATCAGCATAAAGAAGAATTATTTACGTTTCAGAGAGAATCCATTAAAAATGCATCTAGCGAGAAATTACCATATTTTCATGTGGTTTCAAAAAGCTTCAAAGTAGGTTCAGTGAGTCCAAACAAGTCTTTAAGCCCAAACAGGTGGGTGAACTGTGGTCTGTTGAAAAGCTCAGTAAACCCTTCACACACAAGCATTCTCAAACATACACAGCGCTCCTTCTTTTGTGAGGTTTGGGAGTCTGTGGTGCAGCTGAATACACTGAGATCAGATGCAACTGTGAGCCTCTCTGCACAGCTGGGACTGCAGACCACATGAAGCATGAGCCTTCTTCTGATGACACCAGACGAGGCTGCGCTAGACGTCGAATACTTGACTGTTGATGGTGTTGCTGTGCAGCACAAGCTAGGGACATGAAGCAGCTTTTCACAAGCAAGAAAAAACATGCGTAGGCCTATGAAATCTTATACTGAAACTATACAATTTCTTTAGAATCAAAGTGTTCATCTCATCTAACATTAAAAATACACTCAACTTGAGTATTTGAATGGAGAAGCTTGCTATTTCAGCTGGACTCTCACTGTCAGCATGTTTAAAGATGTTACACTTGACTCATAAGTGCTCATTATTTTGACAGTTATTATGTTTATGACAGCTTTATAATAATCAGAGCGCTAATTCACAATTAGTGATTACTCTTTGGCAAGAGTCAGTGCAAAAAGTTTAAACTTGTTGGTATTGTATGTCCAAAAAAGTCCACATAAGGCCCAGGGAAGCAGATTCTCAGACCAGGGAACCTTCTTCCTAGACATTTTCGGTGGTCTAGTAAAAGGGTCAGGGTCAGCAAGGTAACTCCAACCCCATACACATCAAACAGCACAGTACTGTGTGTTCTAACACCAGCTTCTGTCTGATTGGTCTGCTGAGCTGGTGCACCTGGGTCCACTTTTGGTGGGTGCACGTCACAAAACACCCCACAGCACCTGCAGTTTTTGGGGCTGCTCTGACTTTAATCACAGACTTTTAATAGCTGACTAGTCACTATTCCCACCTCATATATCCCACACACTAGTGAGGGTATCTGACGTTACAGGATCTGCAAACCAGATGCTGTGAGGTCAGTGAAGGAGGCACCTCTGGCCTCTTTAACACACACACACACACAGACACACACACAACACAAGTATATCTCTATTTTTATTTGTGTATATATACACATATAAAAAATAAGGACATATGTACAATGGTAATAAATAACATGTTTGTACAAGTGAAATAAGTTACTTATACTTTAAAAACAAACATAATAGACCATTAACAGACAAGCAAAAAACGGGGCAAAAAAACCTGGGTGATAATAGAATAATACAGTTAATAATGAAATAAAACCAGCAGAACGTAAGACCTCGTGTGGGAGGAAATATTATAAGCAAAATAAAGGAACTGAGAACTGTACACATGCATTTTTCTTTCAAGCTTGAGACCTGTTTTCTTTTTTTTTTTTTACAAGATGCTGAATTGAAATAAAAGCCTAATATTAAAAAGGGGGGGGGGGGGTATCAAGACAAGTACCAGTGTAAAGAGCTTCTGCTTCAGGGGATTTAATACTAAATCATTGCATCACTCATCTGCTTGTATTTGGTTTTTCGGGGGAAATTTTGTTTTGGTATATTAAAAAGATAAAGAACTGGGTCCAGCAGATTACATGTAAACAGGTAGTCCATCAGTCTCATCAGGCAGTTTTTTTTTTTTTTTTTTTTTTTTTGCTGTTTTGCTTGAAGGGAAATTTTAGCAGAAGATGAGAAAAGTTGCAGACATCAGCTCAGTATAACATTGTGGACGGACTGCCGACGCTTAAATATCAACTGGGAATCAAAATTAAATTTCAACAAGAACGAAAGCAACTGCAGTCTACTTTGGCTTATCCAAAAGGTGAAGAGGCACAGAAAAAAGTAAACATGTTGAAATGCAGCCATGAATTCCTGTACATCTCTTGAGCCATAAAATCAGCCTTTTTTGTGTGTGTGTGTTTTTCAAAGAGAGCGTTAGTGCTGCACAACATCAGTGTCTGTAAAAGTCCAAAAATGATCAATCAAAAATGATGCACTTGTACAAGAATGATCATATCAAAGTATCCACTTGCAGAGGATCATGCAACACGAGGATGTAGTGCTGATGGCTGACCACCTCTTCAACCACCTTGGGATCATTTTGATATTCTACAATCGCTCTCAGCACTCTGTACACAGAGGGGGCCAAAGTATTTTTGTCCTTCCCCCGTTCCTTCTTCCTGTGCTCCTCTGGTCCCGACAGACACGTCCCAAAAATAAAAAGCCACCGTTTCTATCGGACAAAACACACAGAAAGAGGACATGTGTAAAGTTAGTCACAGTCAGGCACAATATGATTTTATCACTCTCATACACAAGGTTGGCTGCATTACAGAATTCTCTGGAAATTAGATCAGAAAGTAGGTGATATATTTTTAGGGTGTCATTGCATGACGATGGAACATCAAGCTTTAGAAAAACAACTTTCACTTTAGTTGACTGGGAAATAATATACTCCTGATTGGTATGGAAAAGGTTTTGTATCCTGTCTGAATCATCTGTCAGGCAGGATATTGTTATTAAGCTGATGTTTCACTCTGACAAAGGTCCTCCTTAGGTCAACCTATTTTGATGCTTGTCAGACTGGTACATTTCCTCTTTTTTTAATAAAATGCTTTAGCCTTGAGCTTCAGGCTTTGTGCTGGCACTTTTCTTATCTTGTGCCAGGAAAGCAGCTTCTCTGATGAACCTGTCCCTCCAGTTGCTCATAAAAGAATACCTAAGGACAACTTTGAGGAGGAGACTTTAGTGACTACAAACTCTAGTAGCCTGATCATGCTTCCACTGAAATGCCAAGGCTGGCTTGCTAACATGCTAACAATGACAGTCCTGATGTTATACAAATACAGCATTGACCATCTCATCTCACAATCTGCTGCTAAAGCTAATAATAATAATAATAATAATCTCCTTATTTATGTTTTTCAAAAATGGTTGTACAAATACTGTAAAAAGAACAAGAACAAGCTCCATCTTGCCTATTAACATATAGGCTGCATAAAAGATATTACTTCTTAAATATGCCTAAAAAAAGCAACAAATTGACCCATTTTTAGCCTTTTAGCTACATAAGGATAAAAAATGTTCACATTAACAATGAAATAAATGAAATCCACAGAATTCATTTAACACTGGGCAAAAATTGTCACAACTGCAGAAGAGCCATAAATAAACAAAATAGTTCGTAACACCACACTGAGCAGCACTTAGAGCCAACGAGCTCGATTGAAAATCGTTTAAGGTTGGGACTGTTTAAATCTGTTTGCATAAATTTAATTAAGTGGAACAATACCTTTCACTGGTTCATGGCCGTTTTCCGCCTGGAGCCAGCAGTTTGTCAGCAAGGCAGCAATCGGTCTGTCTGTCTGTCCATCCTTCCATCAACAGTGTGTGTGTGTGTGTGTTTTACAGTTGTCTTCCTCTGTATAAGTCCACAGTAGCCCCGGGTCAGTCTCTGGGCGTAGGGAGGAGTTTTAAAACGGGGATGAGGGGGTTAATCACAAACACACCGTAGTCCAGGATGGTTGGCATTCAAAGGACTGTGTGTGTGTGTGTGTGTGTGTGTGTAGGGGGTGGGTAGTTTCCTTCTTGGCAGTGCAAGTTACCACCCTCACCAAACACATAAAATATAAAGCACTTATAGAGACATCCACAGCGGTCGCAACAGTGAGGGTTCAACTACATTCTCCATGCCTAATGTCCTCATGTCAACTTCAATTTGGAAGTGAGTGTGCAATTATTGTTCTGCTGCTACGAGCTGAATGCAAAAAAAACCTTTTCCGTTCGAAGGAGATGAACAAACGTCCACAAGGGCTCAACTAAAACACCTATCTGTTACACTCCAATAAATGTCACACGGAGTGCACTTGTTAGTGTGTTGGACTTGAAGGTCACCGTGCAGGGCTGAGCGAGGAGTAATGTGATGTTAAGCGCCTTGCTGTGACATTGTCATTCACAGAAGGGAGCCATTAGTCACCAGATAACCATTTTGAACACTGCTGTAGTCCAAGAGACACAGTAAAAAAAAAAAAACACAAGAAACATCTTACTTCAAACCAAGCATCACATCAAATTAAAGTGGAAGTGAAGACTTTCTCCGGCGGTAAATACAACGTCTGTGTGGGGTGAAAAAAAATACAAATTGAGCAGAGAAAGTCTTGAGAGATTGTCCTTCATTCAAAATAAAATAAAAATAAAACCCTTTGCGTCTTTCACTCCAGTTCACTTCATTTTCCATTTAATTTCCTCTCTCGTTGTCTTTCTCTCTCCTCTCCTTTCGGTCCCATGCAGAGCTCCTGCTATGGGGCCATGATTGTCGTCTTGCTCTGAGATTAATTAGTCTCTTTTTTTTATATACCGCTCTCACTCTCTTGGCTCACAAATACAAAAAAAGGGAAGACTGGCTTCCAGTTTTTAAGTGCAGTAAGCTGAAAAAAAAAGTCTCAAAGGAACAGAAGGGCAGAGAATCGGTTCAATGTTTCCAGTCATTTGCCCTTGTCGTTTCATCATCTGGTTTCAGCCCAGGGGGCTAAAAAAAAACCTCACTTGGTCCACTCAATGTAAAAGAAATGTGCCCTTCAGAAAACGTGTGACGCCATTTGTTTGATTTCCATGCTTGAGGTGTTCTCCTCTGCGTTCATCCTTTTTAAATACACAATTTACACAAGTGGCCATTGCACAGTGGAAGCAGAAAAAGTCACATGACTGCATGTTACCCAAAACATAATAATTATCGGAGTGCATGTTGGCGAACACGGAGTGAGTGTGTATATTTAACATGCTGTGTGCTATAAATGTCTACAGTGTGAGCCAAACAGGCATTGGCAGAGCGAGAGAGAGAGAGAGAGAGTGAGCATGGGGGATTGACAGCATGTCACTAAAAGAGAGAGAGAGAGAGCAGGCATCCTCATAAAGAGGGAGGTAGGTTGGTTGTTTTGTTTTTCCAACTCAGGGAATGGAGATGAAGGAGGACAGGCCTAGACGGACGACTCCTCTGGGTTAGCGTCAGGCAGCACACTCCTCTGCTGCAGTGTACGTCTCAGCTCCTCCTTAAAGGGGCTGGAGTAGTCGTTCCCGCTCATGCCCAGCCCCCCCAGCCCGCCGCCCCCAGCGCCAGCCACGCTAACCCTCTCCTCCCCTGCTGTGCTCAGGTTGAGGCGGATGTAGCCGTTGCTACCGGAGCCTCGGATGTTAGTGAGGCTGAGACGGCTGGGGGAGTGGATGGGCTGGCCGGGAATGGCGCTGGGCGACGCCGTGCTGCTGACGTTGCTGGGTCCCAGAGCGTGACCGGGAACGATCTTCAGTGACCCGTCTGAGTAGTAGTAGTTGGCACCTGTCTCCCAGAAGCGATCTTCATCGCTGGGCATCTTGCTGGGCACAAAAGTTGGTGGTTCCTTGGGCAGGGTGATGGGGTAGACCAGAGTGCTCTCGAGTGGCTTCATGTCCGCTCCCTTTCCGAGTGCCAGCTTCAGCCTCCTGCGCAGGTAAAGAGCTGCTACAAGAAGCAACAGGCACGCCGCTCCCAGGGTGATGACCAGCACCCAGAAGAGCCCCATGCTGCTGTCTGGAGCCCGCGCTTCCATGAAGACGGGAGCACTGGCTACAACAGCCACCTGGTAGCGCTCTGTCTGGAACTTGACCCCTTGCTCCTCAGAGTAGCAGATATAACGGCCTGCTTGCATCTGACCCGCTTCAGGAATCACAAGGGCTTTGAGGGTCCGGTCAAAGTGGGGCCCGCCTGCCTCAGAGTCCCCCAGCTGGAGCTCGTGGCCGTTGAGAACCCAGCAGGGCTGAGCCAAGTTGGAGACCAGCTGGCACGGCAGCACCATGTCAGATCCCACCACCACTGTGACATTCCTCAGACGGGAGTGCTCTGTGAGGGAATATGAGGAGAAATGGAGGATGGGTGTGGAGGAGAGAAGACAGGAGAGGGGGTTAAGTGTTATCCATAATAAATCCAATTCATATTCTGCACTAGCCAGCTCCCTTCTGCTTAATTCAATTTATTCAGCTCAATCCAAATGTATTCAGTAAGTCCAACTCAAGTCCATTCCCTTTATCCTTTACTGACATGCTGCTGCACTGGCAACCAATTCCCACAAGGGGCCACTGGTGAGGCGCGAGGCTCCATACTCACCAGGGCTGGGGATAGAGACGGGCTTATCGAATTTTCCCCGGTTGAACCTCTCCAGCATGAGGTCCTGTGAGAGGGAGGAGGTGGATCTGGAGATGAGAGGGGGCAAGCAGAGCAGTAAGAAGATTAATAGCCTTATGAGGGAAGAACTTACAGGCAAGTCTACTCTAAGCATTACAGTCAGTGCAGGATCACAACTGTGTGAAGTTTTTGTAATAATAACATAATATAAAACAAGCCTCAAAATGCCTTGCAGGATTGCATGGGAGCACACAAGGGACTTGACTCACCCTCTGTGGAGGTCAATGCGGACACAGGCCCGACCCTCGCTGTCCCAAGCGCAGTAGGGGTCCCGGGCGAGCAGACAGTCTGGCTGAGACTGATAGCGGCTGCAGTTGGCCAAGGGCAGCTGGAGAACTTCTGAACGAGAGCCGATATACAAGTACTTCTGCAAAGAAACGGAGAGAGAAGACGCAAGTAAGAAGAAGACAAAGAACAGATCCAGCCATCCACCCAGAGACAGAAACCAGAGAGAGATGAGAAAGAAGAAAGATAAACAGAGAGAGTGACTCAGTTAGGGGTTAGAGGAGATAATGGGATAATCACTCTCAATTACAATAACATTCACCCTCCCGACCCTCTTCCAATCCAATCTGGTTCGCGCGCTTTTTGCAAAAGCTGTTATAAAATGTCTGGTCGCAGCTAAGCCAGCATTAATGAGATAAGCAGTGAGCTTTGGGGCCAGGAACGCCCCGTGAAAACCGCATCGATCGGCGGACAAGCCGCTATAGAGAGAGATGTGGCCGGCGTCAACACACAGGCTCAGTGACAGGGCAGACTGGGAAAACAAAGAGGAGCAGGGGTTCAATTCTACGCCACAGTAAAGGCCTGTAATCACTGTTATTGTGAAGGGAGTTTTGGATGCATGAGGTGACACTGGGCAGAGTTGATGAAAACTTCATGGCAACAGCACAGCGCTGACTGCCCGCATCTATGAATGTAAGAGTATTAACAGATCAACAGAAGACAAAGAAGCACTACGATCATTGAATACCAATGATTAAGGCAACAAAGAAAAGTCTCATTCTCACATGAAGTACAGACACATGCTACATATGCCTGACAGGAGACTCTCAAAAGGAATCTGTGCACAGTTTCCCCCCTGAGAGACCATTAAGACTTCTCATCTCTCAAAAAGATAGAAAACAATAACTCTCACAGTCCTTCACCATGGGAATAACAGGATGCGCACACTCAAATGATTACAGAAGAGCTGCTTTCTTCTTATTAAAATCACTTCTCCCACAGTTTGTTGTTTTGAGTCTGCTCTGTTAACACGTTGGACACAGTGATGGCTCAGCTGCAGTGCCACAGCGTTAATGCATCCTTTTGAAGCCATATAAAAGGCAATGGAGTGATTTACTGCAGCGTTATCCTCCAACAAAAGTGGTTGGCAGGTGACAACATCAAACCTGGGCTACATCCAACACTGACACTCACATTCTTTATCAAGTGCAATCAGCACTGTGAATTCTGTCCAGCGCGAGCAATGATCCCAGCACTCATGATGCTGTTTAATAACACGGTCAAAAGTGCAGAAGATGAGGGATTTGTGTGCTCAGCACTGATGCAATGCCAATATGTTTTTTTCAGTTTGATTTATGACTTTAATACCAAAAAAATGTTTTGTTTTCTCCGAGTATTGGAATAATTCACAACTGAGATGAACCCCACACCTGTTTTCTTACCTTGGCGTGTGAGATGGTCAGGCTGTCCACTGGCTGCGCCGTCTCAAACAGCTGGATCTCCTCTATCACGTGGGCCTCAGTGCCCAGGATCACCACTCTCTGCAGCCAGCCCTCCGCTGCAGCACACAGAGAACCCACAGAGAGAGAGGTGGGTTACTGGTCTATTCAGTCACATTTTCAATCCAAGCTCACTTCAGTGCAATAGACTCATCCCTCCCGGTGCGCATTAATATTTCATGACATCCGTCAAAACATATATTTTCAACATGGATAGCTCTGGCCCTATGAAACAGCTGATAAACACACACCTTTGCTGGGCAAGGCAGGTCGTTTAAACAGCATTGATATGATATTTACCAACACACCTGTGGGAGCACACCAGTTCATTTGTATAATAATGAAACAGTATAATAAACTGACCCATGACTGCATACCAGTCAATTTAAATATTAATCAGTGCACAAACACCTGTGGCTCTGCAGTATTTCACCTAAATATTAATGACACGCTAACATATTCACACAGCTGCATTTCAGTTCATTTAAATATTAACGATGAAATATGATAGTACACAAACACTCTTTCTTTGATGTCATCCATGTAAATATTAAAAGGCATAACTGAAAAACATCACCTATGCGGCGAACACTTCCCTCACCTGAACTATATTTATGAACAAAAGTGCTCCTAAATTGCATTGCAAAGCCTTTCAGGAAGTGTAATATTAACCTCAATCAGTTGCTCTTTTAAGGTTTAATGCTTATTTTTGACTTGGCGCAGCAGGGAGCCGCAGGTGAAACCGAACCAATCGCATTAATCACATATGATAGTGCCAAAGAGCCAGCATGCACAAAGCAAACCCCCTGGAACTGGAGCAACTAATCTTAATGTAGCCTTATATAATGTTAAAGATTGTGCATTTTCTAGCATGAAAGTATAACGGTTTGAGATGAAATCAATTGTCATGTTGTCTGTAACTTTCATCGTCAACTTATGAACCTCCAACTATGCTGTTTCTGGCCCTTTAACAGTAATTTTTTTATCAGAGACTTTTCTCAGCACTGTGTGTGGGGAGCTGATGCTGGAGGAGGAGGAAGATGAGATCCTGTGCTCCTTTCATGTAGGGCATTGTGAGCAAGTTTAGATCCCTTGTGATGAAAGCTGTTTCGGGCACAGCTGGTGGGGTGACCTTGATGTGTGTGTGTGTGTGTGTCTGTGTTTGTGTCTGTGTGTGTCTGTGGATGGGCTAGCGTTACGTGCTGACGTGATTTCTTCTGTGGTCCTCTTGATTAAGAGACTGTCACGGATAATATGAAAAGCTAACCCGGAAGCCAAAAGGAGGCTTGAGGGAAGGAAACACACACATACACACATACAGACACACACAGACAGACTCAGACACAGGCATAGCAGCAGGCATATCATCACACTGCCTTCTTGCGGCGTCAGGGACCAGTGTCGGCTAATCCCTCAATCCTGTAGCCTGGTTCTTCTGTGGAAAAAAAAAACGGTCTCGACAAGCACTCCCTCTCACTCTCTCTCTCTCTCTCTCTCTTTTCACATCAGCTGTCGCTATGCTGCAGCTAATAGCTAATCAAGCCTGCAGCCCAATTGGCACTATGAGCACACGTCTGCCAAGGGCCCTGTTGAGTTTGTGCTGTGAAGCACGACAAGCGGGGATGACTGCAGTTGGCTCAGGGAGTGGGAACGTGTGTATCTGTGTGTGTCAATTTGTATGTTGGTGTGTCACCTATTTGCGTCTACCCATGTGTGTGTGTGTGTTAGTGAGTAACCAATGTGTGTGTCCAGGACTGGCCTCCCTGCTTGCCAGCAGCGAAGCCCTGAGTCCGCTGTTGTCACACTGTCAGCGTTGCCCCAGTCACTCTGCCGCTGCAGTGATCTGAATGGTAAGTAGCTGACTCTCTCTTCATTCATGAGATGGTCTGCATTCAAATTCACATTCCCTGGAATCCGCTGTCAGATCTGTGTTATTCAGGTTTAAGGCTCTGTGAGGAATCCTGATTCGGGCCAAAACAGGACACCTGCATACTGTACGGCGGCCTGATGGCTAGTGACTGGAGATATTAATTAAGTCACATTTCCTTTGATGCGTGAAGATGCATCACAGCATGCAAATCAAGCCTTTAATTGAAACCCAAGTGAAGTGTGGCCAGATGGCACGTTGCTTTTGTGCCACTGTACCTAATGCCAGTACCTGTCTGTGTCTGCTGCTGTGGCCTGTAAGCTCTTATCTCTTCAACAAATACTGTGTGCAGTTCACTCTCTTCACACGAGTCAGGGAATATGTAGGGAGAGTGCCTATAATGGATGTTTTTTCTGCCACACTGAGAACACCATGCGATAGCAGGTGAGCAAAATAACAGGGACATCATACAAGCTTTTGCCTTGGCCTGTCAGTTTTCACCTATACTGTGTCATGAAGATTCAACATTATAGCTTTTTTTTCAAAGCTGGAGAACGTGATGTTCTCTTGGACTGCACTGCAAAAAGCGACAGAAAATGTAACTAGAAAAGTTTTTTTCTTAAAGTTTGGTGTAGGTACAAATATCTTTTGCACATGACTTGCAGTTCAAGATGAAGAGTTTAGGTGCAGGAGTTGAAGTGTGTTTAAACTTTAAAGTTTGAGTCCTGTTGTAAGTTTGTATGGAAGAATGTGAGACACATTTAAAAAGCAACTGAAGTGGAGAAAGCAGGTGACATGTCAGGTTTTTTTTGTATTTATAGTTTAGGAGTATCAAAGAAATACTTTTTGTTGAATTGCCAGAGAAGATTGTGTGCTGTAAAAGTGTCACTATAGTTAGGTTGTGGAGCTGAGGAGGGAGTGTAAATTTATGACTTTTGAAGCTGGATGAAAAAAATCAATTTAACCTAAAGCTGAGTTTATGCACTCCATTTGACAGAAATAAACATCAACCTTGAATTTTCGCCCCCATGTAATTTGTACCTGTGCCGATGAAGAGCATGTTGTACGCCCGCTGGTCCAACGCGCTAACCCGATCCACCGCCAGCCTCGTGAAGTTTATGCCCTTGGCAAGCAGCAGGGGGCGAGCCAGAGCTTTGTCATCCATCAGAGGGTGCTTCTTGGCAAAGTTGAGTGTGGCATCAGGCAGCTGCAGAGAGCTGTTGTAGCCGTTCTCCCTGTCTGAGTTAGTTATACACTGCAGTACAGAGACAGAGGGAGAGAGAGGGGAGAGACGGGGGAAGGAAATGGAGCGAGGAAAGGAATGGAGGAAAGGATGAAGAAGGACGAATCTCAGGTTGGCATGGTGAGCTGACTTGAAGATGACTGCCCTTCCTCCCGTTCCTTTTGTTTCACTCCCTCCTACCTCCGCCTGCCTCTACACCCCTTCCACCGCTTCCTTTCCTTTCGACCTGGATCATTATGTTCTAAACTTCTTGTGCCAAATTTTGCTGTTTTGCACCTCCATGTACCTCCCTCATTATCTTTCCATCCCACATCTGCCCTCTCCTCCCTCCTATTGTGATGCAGTTACAGATATAAAAGCTGCTTTTCTTGCTTACTTTAGCTGCGTTCTCACAACATAATACATCAAAATGTTCTCTTTCTCTGTTCCTTACCGATCCGGGTCGGGGGCTGGGAACAGCACCTGTGTAGCGTCCCCACCGCTGGGACGCCTCCCTGTACTCCTTGTAGGACCCGTCAAAAACCTTCTTAACGTCACCGCTCTGGTACTGGCACACAGCCGACACGTCCACGTCGCCCCTGAAACATGGCAGCAAGATGGTGAAATCACTGATCTGTGGCAGTGATAACAGAGATGAATTACCTGTCACCCACGTATGTGAGCCACAGAACACCGCACAGGGAGGTGTGCATTAAAAAGCAGGGACATACAGTGCTTTCCAACAATACTCCTAATAATCACAGTGAATAGAGCCAAAACAGTCTGATCGAATGAGCTCCGATGACCAAGACGTGTTGACACATCTCCACACACTTCATACTCCAGTCAAATCAATCAGTCAGTGGTGGAGTCAACAAATCATTACGGTGAAGGTTGTGGATGGGGGAGCTGTGGGATGAAAATTGGGTATCGACATATGACACACACACATATTGCATGATAATTTTACTTACAAATATATTTGATTTCCATTTTCATTCAAAGGAATGAAAGATTATTTTCAGACTTTGTCACAGATATGTTGACACATATATAAATTTGAGTGTTATTGTACTTGTTGGTTGGTACATCATTACAATACAGGTGATTTGAAAGTTATCAGCTCATTCAATGGCTGTTATCAATATGATCATAGGAACCCTAAAGCTACTTCGAACTAAAAGATAATGCTTGATATTTTGGGTGATTGCCAATGCTGATATTTTCACATATTTTTCCACTTAATCGCAAAATACATTAATCCTGTCCTAAAGTGAAATAAACGTATTCAACTATCCATCCATTTTCGACCTTTTATCCGGCAGCAGTCTCTAAGCAGGGACGCCCAGACTTGCCCCACACTGGAACTTCCTCCAGCTCTTCCGGGGGAATCCCGAGGCGTTCCCAGACCAGCCGAGAGACATAGTCTCTCCACCACATCCTGGGTCTTCCCCGGGGTCTCCTTCCAGTGGGACATGCCCGGAACACCTCCTCAGGGAGGCGTCCAGGAGGCATCCGAAACAGATGCCTGAGCCACCTCAGCTGGCTCCTCTCGATGTGAAGGAGCAGTGGCTCTACCCCGAGCTCCACTCAGGTGACTGAGCTCCTCACCCTCTCTCTAAGGGAGTGTATTAAACCATGCTACCTGTTTCATCATTTTTGATGCGCACACAAATTCTCTGCCGATATCTCCATCAAACAGAATGGTGTCCCTGATGATGCATGCCTGATGTTTAAAAAGACCTTGTTGCTAAATCTCTCAAATAAATGTAATATATCCCCTGATCTATTTGTCAGAAATGTTCACTTTAGTGTCAGAGCGATTGGAAGATGTGTAAAAAATGGTGCAATATGTAGTGTGTGATGGTTCATGTGACGACAGTCACCCCTCCATTTAAAATCAATAGACTCAAGAGCCTCCTTCTACACACAGGAAATGTCTGCTCAGTGCATCATTTCAACATACCAGATTACATAGTTGACCTCTTGGTCATGCTGGGAGTCATCACCCTACTGAACCCACTGGTAAGGCAGAGAAGATGAATTCTAAAATGTGCATTTTTTAGAAGCTGTAGACTGAAAAGAAAAGGTTGTATTCACATCATGTGATTTGTCCTGTGAGGCAGCACTGCTGACCCGGACGCATAACAGACGTGTAATGTAAGCGTAGCGACAGCCGCTGTGAAACACTCAATAACAGTATTTACACCAGAAGCATAGCAGAGCGTTTTCAGACGCGTCAAAGTGCACCAACCAGATCGAGCAGACAGAATGTCAGGCACCAGAACACCATTGTTTCAAACTGAAACACGGTGAGCAAACTCTCCCTCATTTAACATCACAAGTAGAGCAACAGCATTTTACATGATATAAACCTAACATGCGTTTTATAAGGACCACATCACCAATGAAAAGGCAGGGAAAGAAGCAGCGGCTGTTTTCAGAGTGGAAGGTGAGAAGCTGCCGTGTATGTACATGTGTTGATGGAGTAAATGGAGATTTTAGTACCATGGGGTTAACAGGCAGATTACTACGTGAGTTTCTCTCACCTCTTCTTGTAACACACACACCGATACACTTCAGTTAGGTTACACGGCTGGTGTAAATCCAGGGTTAATATTCCACGGGACCACAGGGTTTATAAGGTGAATGTCACAAACTAAAGGACAGCACTGATGTCTTAGCAAGTTAAAAAGCTTTGCTATTCAGTCACATTATGGGTTGAACTCCGAGTCATCATTTACATAATGTCCAATTATCTTAATGTTATCTCTATCAAAGCCAGGGGGCTTTAAGGGATCCCCAGTGAGTCACACAGAGAAAAGGGATTAGGCCTTTAAATTCAGCAGCAGAGGGATGAAGAAACAAAGCTTCAAGTTCAAAGTTGGTGGAGTTTGTGATACGATATCTTATTGAGAAACACAAAAGACTCACACATTCCTCCAGAAGAAAAACCTTCTGCCCTCACTCCTACTTCTTTGTTGATAAGTAACTCATTAACACTTTGCAGTTTTGTAGCAGACCAACAAAAGCCAATTTTTGACTTCACTCATACTACACATGTTATCAAATTACCGCTGTCAACACCCTTCTAATTATTTGTTTGTACTTTAATTATCACACTTAAAACTGTTCTCTGCGGGTACTTTGATGAAACGTATCAGAAAACTTGATTTTATCCCGCAGTGATCTTATCTAAAAAACATTTTTCTTATGAGTGTTCAAGAGATGTAATATACTGTGTACCTGAAGTAAATGAATAAAATAAAAAATGATGAATTGGGGGCAAAATTATTAGTGGGCTGTGACACTAAGATTGGAAGGTATATTAGATATTGACCAATCACATAAGCTCTGAATCACTCATCAGTCTGCTGCATCCATGCAACACTTAGTCTCTAATAAATGCAATAAAACATATTTAAGAGTTGTATCCACTTAAACCAACTTAGAGTCATTATTTTTATTTATAAGGCCAAATTAAGTTAATACCTAATCACACAGAGTACATAATTACAGCCTTCATACAGCAGTGACCCGTGGTTTTAATGAAAGGGCCCAGCCCAGTCCCGGCTGATGGTATATTTAGGTAATTAGCTCACATTTATGTGGGGTCGATACTGAAAATTGAGTTACATCTGCAGCCTCACTCTGACTCACCACTGTGCGTGGAAGATGCCGTAGAAGGTTGTCGTTCGCCAGTCCTGCCCCGGCAGGGTGAAGACGGCCCTCAGGTTGTTGAAGGAGACGTGGCGCTCGGGGAGGGAGCACTCCAGCCGGGCTTTCTGGAAAGTGGTCCACTTCTTCTGCAGAGTCCTGGTGCCACCCAGATCGCCCTGAAAGAGGATGGTTCTTTAATAAAAGCTACACTCATAAATGATTTAGCCTGATGTTCAGGTCTCACAGAGCAGACGTAACTCCATAACACTGGGTAACACTGACTGAGAGCTAGCCTTCATCAGCACCCACATGGGAAAAATCTAATACCACAAAAGAGCGGCTCGGTTTCCCACTTCCTGTCTGCACGATGCTCACTGTGAAATAACTGATACTGACCATCATTAGTAGGTCCTTCCTGTAAGCTGGAACACATTATACTGACAAACAGGACGAACTGTTGAGCTCTTGATCTGTCAGATCAGTGTGAATCCTTATGCTTGTGTTGTTACCATGGTTTCCTAATGGTTTACATTGCTTCCTGAACAGGTGATAAATTGGACAAAAGGATGTTTATAGTTTGTAACATCACTTCAAACCGCTCTTCAGTTGTGTTGCTCTGTTCACCTTATTTTGCTGCTGTTCAGTCAGCCTCACCTTCACCCCATGGATGTCAAATACCTAACGATAAAGTATCTGTATAATTATAAATCTGTTGCACATGAATCAGTGCACTAAACTGTTGACATGAGCATTAAGTCCCAGATGTGTTTAAAACCGCCAATGAAATGCATGATAAGGATTATAATAACATTCAGGTATACAATAAATGCGGCACGTATCCAGAAGCAGACCCTTTATGTGTTGTTTTGTTGGCTCAAAAGAGGCATATCTACCAGAAACATCTAGTTACCATTATGCTCAGTGATCGCAGAGGCTGTTAAAAAAAAAAAAAAAGGAATTTAAAAACTGCAAATGCTCACGTCGACGCAATATCAGCAGGATGCGCTGAATTATTCATGGCCGTAGTACACATCATACCAGAGCATCTGCTTCTAGTTTCATTCAAAGAGCTTTATTGTTCAGCACTCTGCACACAATAAAGGGCGCTTCCCATAAACCACTGCGTATAGTGTACACTTAATTACACACATCTCCACAGACTATTAGCAATCTGTCTCAAGTTTGCTCTAGTTTAAAGGTTACTGAGATTATGCGGTTGCGTCAGTAAGTGTAACACGACGCTTGTTGATGTGTAGATAGAAAAAGGTGCGAAGAACAGCCTCAAAACATAGAGCATAGAGCTATATCAAACCTAATCAGCTGTCCTAATGAGGCTGTTAATTAAGCAAATGAATGCATTAATTAGCAAATAGATCTATGTCAGTGTAATTGTGTCCACCAAACAAACTGTTAGTAAACTGGCAATCAGCTGAAATTCTTTTGTTGCCTTTGGGTCGGATGAAAGTAAAGTCGTGTGTGCATATATTTCTTTGTGCTTTACCCCAGCATTCAATATAAATTCTTTTATAACAGAGCGTTAAAAGTATCTGTTTCTATCTCCAACACAGACTGCATATGCTGTGGCAGATGGACGGAATAATGCAGCTTAATTAAAAAGGGTTTGATGGAAGGTCAGTCGTTAAAAATGTGAATAATAAAAAAAAAAGTCAAATAAAATCTAAGCATCACTGATCTTTTGAAATTGTGTGTTTAGATTTAAGCAAACAGCTGTGATTTCTCTTTGGCAGCCTGCATTCCATTACACGAAAACACAATTCAATTAGCTTTGTAAGTAACCCATTACCAGCGTGACTCATCAACAATCAGTCACATCCTTATATGGGCATCTCCTGTTTAAAGCCCGAAACTGTTATAGCGAGTGCCGTCTCACGTTATTAAGTGCTCAGAAACAGCTGCCAAAACAGCTGGAGAGAATAGAAAACAGCTGATTTCCAGCCAACTGAGCATGAAGCTCTGATTCTGCAGTCAAATCTGTCCCTGTGCGCTCGTAGACACCTGCAGGTGGATTATTATTTTGTGCTTTTTTTCCCTCAATATTAATAAACACCCCCTCAGATGCTGTTTTTTTTTTTTTTTTTGGACACTGGTTATTGATTCAGTTCTGGGGGTTACCTTGCAGACGCGGGCCACCCGGGCCACGGTGAGCTCTGTGTCACAGTCCAGCTCCAGCGCTCGCTCACTGAAGAAGAAGTAGATCTTGTCGTCGTCCCCATCTTTACTGCCGCTGCTCTCCCTCACCAGGGCTGAGCCCACAAAGTCCGGCTCTGCACACAGTATCAGAAAGTGTATTTTTTTTTTTTGAACAACAGCAAATAACACGAGACAACTCTCAGACAGTCTCAGGCAGCCAGAACTAAATCACACACACACACTGCAGACAGACACACAAGGTTGACACCTCCATCTCATTCCCTGCCGCCCCTTCTCACCTCTTTGTCTATTTCCTATCATCACTCTCCTTCTCCTCACCTCTTCTCCAGTCATTTCTCGCTCTCTGTCTCTCCACTGCTCCCTATTAGTGATCCATTTTCTGTTTTTCACTTCCTCCAGTCACTGCTGTCTTT
Source organism: Parambassis ranga (assembly GCF_900634625.1). Lineage (NCBI taxonomy): Eukaryota > Metazoa > Chordata > Actinopteri > Ambassidae > Parambassis > Parambassis ranga. Next base: position 3,636,080 of record NC_041030.1, on the reverse strand, counting down.
CCCGGAGTCTCTCTTTATCCAATCCTCATTAGACTGAGAATGAAATGTTTCTTTTTTTAAAGACAGACATTTTCTGGACTCTGCTGGGGGCTCTGAATGTAAAGATTTGCTGCATTTGGGACACTGCAACTCGACTGAAACACAGTCCAATTAAATGCTGTTAGGCTTGTCAGAAATCTGCTTCACTTGAGATGAGGTTAGCTTAGCTTTTAATAAAAACTCTGCATCAGCATGAATAATAAAAGGCACTATCAGTCCAAGCGTCTACCTCATCTGTACATTCCTCCTTCCTCCTTCTCCATTCCCCTCACTTATCCCTCTATCTTTTCATCACCAATCCTAATGTCTGGGCTTTTATCACCCATTTTTTCCTGCTGCGACTCCATCCTCTCCTCTCCCCATCATTTCTCTCCAAGTGGCTCCATCCTTTCTCCACCACATCCCCTGAAAGATAACGATCCCTCGCTGTACCTGAAGCCTGCGCTTCATTTCCTGCAACTCATTTCTCTCCTGCTCTTGTTCTTTTTGCATGTTTCAGACTCTTTAAAAAAAAATCTTAAAGAGAAGCCAGCCTTTATCAACCTCCACTGTGATTCTTTTGAATACATATTTAATTTGTCAGTACCAGAATGACTTGGGATGGCAGGAAAAAAATCTTAAATGATGCAGCTGATATTTTTTCAGACTTTCTTTTAAACATGATTTGAGAAAACTGACAGTTTCCTGAGTGCCCCAATTAGACCTTGTTTGCATAAATAAAACAGTTATACTTCTCTGCCTTTCCACAAAATCCAACCTATGTAGAAGTCAACCATCAATTTATCCACCCTACTGTTAGCTACATATGTTAGCATTCCTGTAAATAAGATAAAAATACAGCAGTGACGCTGCATCTTCATCAACAATATATTGCAAACAAAATGGGTCATGTTTAAATTATATGTAATGCACATATATATATATGTGTGTGTGTGTTTCGAAGATGCTAATTTTTTTCGGGAGATGCAGCTTTTAGCATCACTTTTCTTTTTCGGTATGATGACATTCATTTCAAATATAGGATCTAGGGATGCAATGTGACACAGTTTATATTTTAAAGAAGCTAGTTGAAAGGGTTAAAAAGACAGGTGGAAATGGAAGCTTGCTAGCTCAGTACAGCAGATAAAATTTTCACTGCTGTACCCAGCTAGGTTAGCCCCCTCCTATTTACTGTACTTCTGTGTGAAAACCACATTGTAAGTTTTGGAAAGTCTTCCAACCATTTACTGTATATAAAGACGGACAATCGGACCACCAGTCGATTGCCCCCTTGTGGCTGACTCTGGTAAAGCTCATAAACCCTGCGTCCTTCTGAATAGTCGTAGGAAACAAACACTAAAAGTATTGAAACTAATTCTCAACTATTTTTTATGTTTACATTTTTTAAAGTTTCAAAAGGATAAATACTGTTTGTATTTTTGTATTCTACCTATTACATTGAAGTCAGCATGTATAAGCATTTTTTCTTAATGTGGGTTAAAAAAACAATTTATTTCATCCCTAGTGCCACCAAACAAATCAGGCTTTCTGTTTATTTTTCCTGGAGTGTTTCTCGTAGTGAAGGCACCCCTGAGTACAGATGAAAGCAGCATAGTAACCATTGACTGAGGCAGTTTCACAACAATGTGTAATTGGAGCTGGAGCTGTTAAGTACCTGTCTTTATTGTAAAGTCATGATCCTTTTGAAGACAAAAGCCATATATTAGTGGGTCTTTGTGGGGTTTTTTTTTTTCGACAGTGTGAAAGAGTTTTTATGTAGTCATTCCCTCTCACCCCATTCATCTCACCCTCATCTTACCATTGAGCCAGGCAGGCAAATATTCGCTCTTCATGCTGTAGTGCTGTTGGCCCAGGTTCCTCAGAATGACTGGCTCTGTACCCAGGAAGTTGTTGAGAGTTGCAGAATACAGCTCCTTATCTGTACCAGCAAAATACAAGCTTTAGTTTAATTCTGTTTTTTTAACACCACGACTGTACTGGCTGACAATGAAAGAAGGTCAGTGGTTCAGCAGGGAAACACAAAAACAGAGACAGAGAATGGGTGCCTGTAGGTTCACTGGAGCTGTCCACAATGAAGTGAATGCAGCATGCAAAGTGAAATTGGACTTGAGAACTGGCTGCAATACACAAAACAGATGGTAAATTGTGTAGGAAAAGTTTGTGGTGATTTGATGGACATTTAATGCTTCTTTCAGAGCTGTAAAAATGTGCAGCTGTTCACTTCAGACCGCTGAGACGAACAACAGAGGCTGACGCTGTGCATTTTGTTAATAATGGATGTCAGCGCATCCAACCAAGGACCTTTTTCTTTGGCACAAAATGTTTTTTTTCCCCTTGAAATGATCATTTTAGTAAATTTTTTGAATATATTCATGGTGTACTTACCCACTATCAGGCCCGTGTGCCCCTTGGCAGGGTCATATGGACATTTGCCCTTGCCATCTTCCAGGGCTCCGGTGTTGAGAGTAAAATAGTCGGCGTTCTGAAAACACACACGCACACAAAATGAGAAACACAGGTGGTTGGTGGTCAGTATGTATTATGACCCACATGGCAGAGCTGCAAGCTCTGTCTGTCCATTACAAGGACCACATCTTCACCCTTCACCACATTGTCCTGTCTGATCAGCATCACTTCTACACACACACACACACACATATATACAAACAGGAACTTGACACATTCAGCTTACCCTGCGTGAGATACTTATTTTTTCATTGCATTTATTTTTATTTTGTCACACAGTGGTCTTAGCCTCAGGTCAGATGGCAGAAATCTCAAGTTGACACCTGTCAGCACTATGACTCACTATCTGAGAAAAAAACACACACAGCTATGCGTACTCACCACGTATGTGCATTTGGGCTGGAAGGCGTAGGTGCCGCAGGTGTAGAGGTGCGTGTGGTTGTAGCTCTGCAGGAAACGAATGTAGTTGAAGCACTCGGTCTGTGTGGGAGCGAGGAGAGATTGTTAAGAATGCTTGTTGTTCCTTCCACAAAGGCAGCAATCAAGGCTGTTTTGTCACACCACAAAGACTTTCAGTCGCATGACCTTCAATCACCAGTGACCTCCAAACTTGCTTATGTTTGCAGATAAATTCCTTGCGTTAGAAATGTGTGAAATCCTTTTATTTGGATGTGTTTAATATAATCACAAACATGTCACTTAAAGGACGAAGCAGCGACACGCTACCTGAATTCAAAGGGAAGGTGTGTAATTAACACAATAATGTATGCAGCGTTTTAGTGGGAAATGTCCTTTAATGTCTGCTCTGTGACAAAAAAAAATGAAGCTCTCTGGATGGAAACAGACGCTCACACATGATGCGTACCAGAACAATGAATAATTCAGTGCTTCCTGTGGATGTTGCCATTGAGGCGGCAGCAAAACAGTGTCTGTATCTCATGGCTATAATATGAACAGCGTGCTGTTTTTACATTCAGTTTTCAGTCGCCTCTGACAGAACCTGGCAGACAGGTCTCTGGGATTGGAAGCACCATTAAGCTTGGTGTTGCACAGTCAATAATTTCTCATTAGAAATAACTGATTAAACTAGATATTCTGAACAGCCATCATTTTAAGAAGAACTTAGAAGAAGATTTTTTCACAAGGTATTTTTTTAATTTAAGGCTTAAGTTTAAGGATTTAAGGCTCCAGTTATGCAAATTTATCAACATGTATTTTTTACTTAAAAGTCAATTTAAGTCTATTTCCTCTTCTGTTTAAAACCCACATTAAAAGTTACCGTTGTGCAGTAACTCCAGAGAACTTCTTGCTCCATTTTGCAAAAAGCTTGGTAAGTTTTTATCAAATATTAAACACATATGTACATTATGCAGCCAAAGCACTGAGCTTCTCATGCTGAGTCTAAAGTACAGCGCTGGCCCAGGATGTTTTGCTATCTGTGTTTACAAACGGAACATTACTGACAGTGAGGAAGTGGAAGATGCTGCTGATTATCATCTTTTGGAGTCGAACCTCTTTATGAGAGTTGTTGCATTTTTAATATGATTTCTTGAACATTATCACAAGAATCAAATGTGTTTATTTAGAGTTTTTTTTTGTTGAGAGTTACAAGGGGTGATTGATAAGTTTGTGGCCCCCCCGGTAGGCAGAGATGTGTTCTTGTTACACGCATGTGCGCATCAGTACAAATGCAAAATCAGGACTGTCTGATACAGAGAGGACAACACTGGCCTTTGAGCAGCACCCTTTACCTGAAATGCAGCTACATTTTTCCTTCTAGCCCCTTTTTTTCAGTCTCTATACCTTGCCTTGATCACCCCTGGTCACTAATTATAGGCTGTCTGATTTTGGATGCGTGTGCTGGACATTATTAGACAGCATCATGTGTGAATGGGTGAAAACACAGCCGGAGGAGTACCAAGGTGACGGTAGATGAATCTTTGATGCTGGAAAAGGAGGTTGCAGCCAAGTTCTCTCTTCCCTTTTTGAAGGTGTCCCTGTCCTACAATTACCTGAAACCACCAACTGGAAAAAAAAAGTAGTAGCACACACACACACACACCAGTACTGTGAAGGGGAAGATGACCTAGCAGCTATTGGCTAACAAAGAAGCTAACAACCAAGCACTGCACACCAACAGAACACAGCAGATTATAGTGCTGATGGGATTTTCCTTAGAATGTGATTTGATTGTATAACTGTTGCATTGTTGCTGCTTGTTGTGTTAACACTAAAAATATCAGATTGTGGTCGCAGTCTTCTTCACATTCCATCCGTTTCGGACTTAAACTTTCTGCCACTCAAGAAAAAACACATCCTGAATCGAACTGCCTTCAAAGATGCTGATCCCAACATTGTCTGGAAGATGCACTTCACTAATGTAATAACTGGAAGGTTTCCAGTTAGAAACCCCACACTGACTCAACAAACTGTAATTGAGTCAAGTGAATAATGTTCACGTGCTCTGGAAGCCGGCTGTCTGAATGCTGCCCTTGGGCAAAGCAGGAAAAAACCCAACGACCAAGCTCCACGTTACCTGGTTGTTCTTCCCCTTGGCACCGCACTCTCTCTTCTTATCCTGTGGAGCCGGCCAGTCGATCTAGAAGAGAAAACAAATGTAAGATGTAGCAGCAGGGATGCTTTCTCCAAATAACCCATAAGTACATCTGTAGATCTGTAGATATATATATATATATATATATATATATATATATATATATATATATATATATATATAATTAGTACACTATTAACTCTACTCTAACAAAGGTTCATATGCACACAATGCAAAAAATACATTTTTTCCCATATCTCTGCACTCTTGACTAGTGACTGTAACTATAGCAACTATACACTCAAAACCAATTACAAATTGACAGATACAGCTTACCTCTTCTAAAGTAATCCTGTAAATAAACAACCCATAATGAGTGTATATGCACAGGTTTGGATCCATCAGTGCACGCTGTATGTCAATGAACTCAAGTCCAAGACACAGGACATAACCACAGTCGTAGAGACCCGGGTTCATGTGATCCCATCAAACACTGTTAATGGTAACTGTGAGGTCCTTAGTGCACAACAATACCGCGATGATTACACCACTGTTAAAAGCACCAAGGATAGACTGCACTGTAATTCAGAGCTACAGGATCCAATTTTCTGGACAAGCTAAGAGGGAAAGCAAATCAAAAGAAAAACAGCCTACATGCTTTATATGTCCTTACTTTGTTTAACCACTACCCTTTGCTATTCAGTCTTATTTACAGTAGCCGCTTTCTTGGATACCTATGTAACACATGGCTGAACTTTGCTCTGTGGACGGAGGTCCAAAGTATGAGCTGTGTTTACTAAGAGGTTTCCACACCATTAGAAATAATTAGAGTGGCCATTACAGGCAGAGAGCTGCTACAAATTCAAAATTAAACTGATTTACTTGACTGGATTTGAACCAACAGCAATCAAACAATGGACTATTGCCATTTATGTACTGGCAGATATAGTCTGTGCTTTTAAATCTGGACACACATTTAGATTACAGTAATGCACCAGGGTTGGTTTACAAATGTGTTTCATTCAGTGCATACATACATACATACATGTCGGAGCCAGTGAGACGTTACTCAGCTCAACCCTCCTCCCACTCTGTCCTCTCAATACCCACATTTAATTTTCCTCTGATCACCGGAGACAAGATGGAGTCACAAGATTTAATAAGCGAATATATCATTAGCATCAGTAGGCATGAAATATCACCTGTAGGATCTGTGGTTTTAATGCTAAGTTTATTGTTTCTTCTAATCTGTTCCCAAAGGGGTCTCATTAGTCATAGAATGGCTCCACACAGATCAGGTATTATACTTAACATAATACCAGGCAGTCAACAGATTGCAGCAGCTCGATAACTAATGGCTGCACAAATCTGCACATCTGACAAAATAAACGTCCTCTAAAACACATTAATGCACCGCACTAATAATATGCAACAGCTCATTTAGATACATCTTAGAGCATGTGAAGGTAAGCAGGGTCCAAAGGAAAATGCAGTGGAAGCATTTATTTTGGAACCACAGCGCTATTACATGGCCACTTTGAAAGGCACGTGCAGATCTCTGATGTTTTATCCCCTGCTATGTCAGCACACACACACAGAATGCCGGTCATTAGCTAATGTATAAAAAGAACTGGCTTGCAAGATGCTCAAAGTGATGGTTGAACTCACGAGAACGTGAAAATGAGTTATTCAACTTAAGACGTGCGGGGGAGTGGTTGACGGGGGTTAATGCATAAATTAAAAAGTGAGCTTCTTTTCCCCAACAAAGTACAGTGAGATAAACATCCCTCTAAATCTTTCAGAGAAGAGAGACAGACATGAAAGTGATGAAGAACGACAGCCAGTGGCACAGGAATAAAAGAGAAGCCGTTAAAGGAAGCAAAAGAGAGCGGAGGAAAGGGTGAGGAAGCGATGGGCAGATGGTGACAGAGGGGGTGGACTATTCCCTCGTCCTTGCTCAGTCATTTTTCTGTGTTGGCTCCTTTTCTCTACATTGCACGCTGGGGGCTGACAACAGGTGGTCTTATCATTACTGTAAGGCTCATAACCCTCACTCAAACAGCCAGTGTCTGATCCATGTGTGTGTGTGAGAGAGAGAGACAAGTGTATGGGTATGTGTGTGTGTGTGAGTGCATCTAATAACTACTCATTACCACAGTAAATCAGATAGCAATCCCCAAACCGCTGCGGGCTGCTCGCTACACCTTCATCGCAGTGTCTGTCGCTGTAATTGTATTGATTGCAATATAGACCAATTATTGAGGGATCACAACCGAAAAAAAACAAAAAAAACACAAAAACAAACAAACAGATTGAGTGTCTCAGGTGTAGCTTCTCTGTATGTGTGTGTGTGTGTGTGTGAATCAGGTCCAATCAATGGCATTTTATAAAGGGAAACAGGTTTTGCCCCAGAGTGCTTCAGAGAAAAACAAGACACACACATTACAGCAAGGACAATAAAAAAAAAACAAAAATATGATTGAATTAGTGCATCATAAACTCCGAGAAACACAGCCAACGCAAGTGTAAAAGCAAATTTGTGTGTGTGTGTCTGTGCCTCCCACACATTCACAGTGGATATGTGTGTGAAATATAGGAGCCAATAGCCGCACACATTATGATCCTAATATCTGGCAGCTTATTCACAGTATTAACTGTTGGAGGCTTTTAGCACCGAATAGCATAAATCACTTCCAAACAAAGTAATGACCTGGCAAAACGCCCGTCCAACACCTATCCACAGTATATAAAAGCTGAATTATACAGTAGGTAGCATCTTTTCATTAATAGGGATGAAATTTATGCGTGACAATATCAGCGTTATTTATTTTTAGCTGATTTCATTTATGGAACCGAAGTGACTGAACGCAGTAGAGGGTTATGTGACAGGTCTAAAATACATCACTAATATTCTTATTATAATAAGAGCCTACAAAAAAAACACATGGGGACCATTAAAATTACAGTTATGGCTCCCATCACATTCATTTAGATAGACTGGTGTTTCTAGCTCAGGGGTGTTAAAATGGCTGACAAGTGGTGTTACTAGCCTAAGAGGACATTGATAAAACCAAACTAGTCAGCACTTCATGTTAACCATCTATATAATGCACTCTTTATTGCTGTAGCATTAATGTCTAAGGTTCGGCAACAGGAGTTGGACTATTGTGAGAGGCAGGCTAACACCCCAAAGTGGTGTTTGGTATGCCTCGTTTGCTCTAGTGGTATGTACCGATCTCTGAGCATCCCTTCTTGATGGAGTGGTACATACCGGGAACCATGCGCATAATCAAAGCAGGTTTAATGGAAGCGTTGAGAATGTTCAGCCTGATGAGGGGAAACTTTGTTTTTTCTGTTGTAATTCAACCCCGAGGAAGAGGGGGGTAACTCAAGCCCACTTCACAAAGCATGATGGCTCATCTTCTGTTACCATGGTAACTCAATTTGTGAACATAACCTGGTCAGAAGCAGATTTTCCTTTATAAAGTCCAGGTTTCTCTCTGTCTCCTCCTCTTTACAGAGCCAAAGGCTGACTGATTTGCTCATTTCGTGAGCGGAGACCATCTGAGTGAAAGCTGTTGTCCTCATGCAGAGATACAGAGGCTGCATCAGTCACTAGGGACACTAGGGACACTAGGGGACATTTATTGTATTATTTCTTTACTATTGTTCAATAAATGAACTAAAATAATAATAAATAATTGTGTCCTCCTATTTCTGATGTCCTATAGTCTTTTGTGGACTTCCAAAAGATGTGTGTTTTGTGGACATCCAGAGCCAGACACAGTCACAGTAAAGGCAGTAAAGAGGTTTCTACTCTGAAAGTGTTGTCGTGCTGGAAGGACGCGGCTCTTAGCTAACAGTCAGCAATTACGCTAATACATTTTTATCATGTTGTTGACCCTTAAGGAAGGACACTTTAACACACACTTTAATACACACTCTCTCAAGAAGGTTTTAATTTGCTTGATCATTTCTACAACATTAGCTTTTACAAAGCTCGTAGAGTTAAGTAAGGAACGAAATTCAGGGCAGACCAACAAAAGACCCACCAACCACCACTAACTTTTCATTTTTTTTTTTTACTTTTCATTTTTGTGTGTACTAAAATGTCCAAAAAATGATTTAAAAAATAGTCAGTCTATAATTTAATAGGCAGCACAAAGTGTAGCAGAGGCAGATATTATGTTTTATGTTGAATGTATAAAGAGTTTCTATAATAATTCTATCACAGTTGATATCATAATTGAATTTTGTGTATTTAAATTAGGTATTAAAAATGTGTGTTTATCTCAGTAGAGGAGCCACGAGGATTCTCTTTGTGCCTGTACTGTCCATCATGAAGCCCTGTGATATTAAATCTTACCTGTTATCATTTAATTTGTTGCATTTGTACAAAGCCTTTCAGTGTGTGTGTGTGTGTGTGTGTGTGTGTGTGTGTGTTTGCAGTTACTCATTATTTTTCTTGAAATACTTCACCAATATCAAACTGGAATATTTTTTAATGTCCTCCAGTATTAGGGGAAAAAAAGTCATGAAAGCGCAGTGTTAATGTGTGTGTTACCTGTGGCCGTAGCTGCCTGCTGATGTCGTTGGGATCCAGGGCGAACAGCGCCTCCCGTGCTCCGACGTACAGAACCCTCTCGTGGTCAGACAGAGTCAGCATGCTGTAGTTGAACACTCCCTGAACGCTGAACCTCGCCATGCTGTCCAGCACATCTGGATGAAGACACACAGAAACATTGTTACATTACACACCTGATAACACAAAGCTGCCAGACATCCCAGCATTCCTGTCAGCTCATCTGTTGACAAATGACGAGATCATTTCACACTCAGCTTTTTCACACCCTTCAGCTTCAGATTCAGGTCCAAAGGCTTGGGAAGGCAGGAGGTGAGGCGGGTGTGGAAAATGTGTGTGAGGGAGAGCAGAGGGGCACCGATGATCTTGCTGGCTGCATTCACTATGTGTTGCAGCCTCCATTCAGCTCTCCATGGTGCCCCAGTAGAAGGAGCACATGATGGGAGGTGGGACATGTGCTCTCCCTTAGTTTGTAGAGGACATAGAGGTGTTTCTAAACTTTCTTGGCCAGCCATGTTGTGTATGTTCTTTGGGCTTCCCCATATTGAGGAAGAAATTGTCATCTTTGTACCACTGAACCCTGTGGCTCACCTCGCTCTTGTAGTTCACATCATCATTGTTAGTGATGAGGCCCACCACAGTCGTGTCATCTGCAAACTTGACGATGTGGTTGGTGGTGTAGCCGGGCACACAGTCATGAGTCTGCGGGGTGAAGAGCAGCGGGCTGAGCACACACCCCTGTGGGGCACCTGTGCTCAGCATGATGGTCTTGGAGGTGATGCTGCCCGCCTATACATTCTGTGGCCTCTCTGATAAGAAGTCTAGCACCCAGTTACACAGAGAGGTCTTGAGACCCAGGTGTCCCATTTTGTGTAGCTGCTGGGGGATGATGGTGTTGAATGCTTTGGAACTGGCACTAAATCTAGAGCACTTGCTGCTATGTATAACATTATAAGTTGCATTCAGCCACTTCTTAGCAATCATTGTTGACAAAATTTTTTACCTTAATTTAATTTATATTTAGACTTATGTTTGGTAGTTAGTGAAAAAACTCTTCAAAGGAATGTGCTAACACATCTGCTATACTAGCACTGTAAAGGTGTTAGCAGTGCTGTTTGTGGGGCTAATTACTCTGCCCCCAATTTGTAAGAGAGAAAAAAAACAGCCTGTAAAGCACTAAAGAATCTCATCCTGAATTAGATTTATATTCGATGTAACAAGATATCAATGAATTTAGGTGAGAAAAAACCCCATTAAAGCATAAAAATCTCTCACGGTTATAACTCATCTACTCCTAATGAGTTTGCTGAAATTTCCAAATATCATGCTTCAAGATCTGGTGTAAATTATTCCTGTGGGACGGAGCGCTGCACGGAAAGCTTCCCAGGCTCTGTATTTACTTTAAGAACCTGCAGCAGAAGGCAGACTTCAGGCTAAAGTCTGATAACTTCCAGATCTGCATGTCAGAAGTGAGATAAGGTGGTGGTCTATTTAGAAAAGCTATGCAAATAAACAAAACGCAATGACGCTCTCTTCTCTCAGACCAGCCCTTGTTTTGATGAAGACTGCTACTTACACATCTAACAGCATAGCAGCAGCATACACAGTATATTAGGGCTGGCTCATATGTGCGATTTTAGTGCAGATATAACGGATATAACGGCAGCGATAATGCACAGTCTGCAGAATCTTCTATCAAACAAGCTAAACTTCAGCGGATTCAATTAATGCTTTAATGTGAGTTTTAAAAGCCAGGTTGTTATCGAGCCAGATGCCAAGATGTTTGTATACATATACACTTATTCAATAAAAATTCCATTAAGACCAGCAATTTTCAAATTGAGAATATCGATTAATGCTGTTTGGTGAAAACACCTTCAACTGTGTTTTGCCTCAGTTTACTGCAGCGTATATGACTAATGATTGTTAAAATACTTCAGCATTGAAGCATCTAGGTAAACAGTGAGGCTTAAACCAGAGGCACCTGAACACAACAATGCAGGGATTTAGAGTCAGACCAAGTAGCACTATACTGCAAATGGAAAATGAAATCCAAGTGACAACGTGGGCAGAATGCAGAGCATAAGAATGCTTATAAATACATGCTAATAACGGGTATAAGTCTGCCAGGGTGATTAGATTGTTCATTATCTGGCCTGCACACCCAGATGCAGATGGCATTTTAAGCGAGGTCCCTTTTTGCTCCGATTGGGCTATCACTCAGTATTAACAGAATATTAGCCTCTCTGTCAACCCAGTTATTGATCCTTTGACATCAAATAGCTGAATTGATCCAATTCATCCCAGGACTGTCTCATTTGTGTATAGACGTCCCATATTTAAGGGAACATTCTGAATAAAGATGACGCCTACTTTTTGTCAGAAACTCTCTCTCTCTCTCACACACACACACACACCAACCATTCAGATTTCCTGACAAGCACAAACTAGCGTTGCATAGCAGAAAAAAAAACAAGCCAGAGACAGGAAAAAAGAGAGGAAGGATGGTGTTTAGTTTTCATTATCCACACTCTTGTTGCTTGTAGTGTCACCTTGTTCTCGCTTCCCTCCCCTCTCTCACTTTATCTGCGTTGATAGAATACGTGCAATACGCCAGGCTATGACTTGGCTTCTGCACGTAATGCAATCTCATAAACGGAATATTTCCTTTCTTTTTCTTTTTTTTTGGTTTCTACGACATGAATATTTCCATTTTTTTTTCTTTCAGACTGAAAATAGCTGCAAAATCCAGGGAGGGAGCGGCTGTGTGATTTATGGTGTGACTAACTGCTCATGTGACACTGTGGCCTAGTTGGGACTAAATAGACTTATATACATGGAGATGCCTATTCTGTGCATGTGTGTGTGTGTGTGTGTGTGTATACAGGCAAGGTCAGAAAAGAGAGGTTGTAATCTTGATGGTGCAACTATAATATCCATGATGTTTTAAGGTTTTTTCACTGCTAAAAACCAATGCCTTGGTATCAAATATCATTTTAAGCCAGTCTTCATCCTCCGTTGAAGACTTGGTGATGCCTTCCTAATCTTTGTATACATAAGTGGAGCCAAAATCAAGAAAACAGGAAGTGAAAGTGCCCAAATTCATGGAAATCAAGAGTATCTGAAGTGGCATCACAGCTGTGACAAACTATCTATAGATGTTTTGGCGAGCACTTCGTCAACTGAACTGCCCTTCATACTTACAACAAACCTAATTGTCCCCTTTTTCCTCCAGTCCTTTCATTCTATTGCAATCAGTTAAATTCTAACAAGGCTGAAAAATTATAGCACAAAAAAAAATAAAATTTACAGTCCCAATTGCATGACTTGTAATTTATGACCGACAATGCTCTGATTTTAGCTTTGTCGAGGCGGAGACCCCCTGAAGACTCCTGCAATCAGAGCAAACAGATATTTACTAAACATTTGGAAACCTTGTTTGTTTGTTTTTTTTACCAACACTTTCAACACCATAGAAATGACTTTGATGACTTGAGGGAAAACCATTGCATCCATGCACTGACAACGTTAGACCAAAGGTGGCGCCAAAATCAAGCTATTATATTCCATCCACACATATCTTTATGGATCATAAACATTTCATGTTGAACATAAGCTGCCCAAAAGCACACACTCTCCAAGAATTTAGTCCACAAATCATATAGTCAGCAGTGAGTCTGAATAGTCTTTTGAGGACAGGAAGTGACAACGCTCTAATACGCTACTTTGGTCTTGTAGGGTCACTCAAAACTCAAAAAAACTGAGAGGTTCGAGAGGTGGAGAAGGATGGAGGGAGAGTGAAAGGAATAAGCAACCAAAAGGAAGGAAGGAAGGAAGGGGGGGATAAGTACTGAAGTTGGCTTATTATCTGAAGAGCAGCGGCGTATAAACATTGGAGGGTATGTGCGGATGAGCGAGCTAGATGAGAGTGAGTGAGGAGAGAGTGGCGGCATCCTCGGGGGAGAACCGAGCACATCTGCTGTGTTCCACACAACCGGGCGAAAAAACTCCAGAGCTGACACGCTGCACTACTGAGGTACACACCGCTCACACACACACATACACAAATCAGTGCACATCTGTACACACACATACACACACACACACACACAGGCCTGAACTGCTCTCCAGGGTACCTGCTCAGTGACTTCAACATCTCTCCACCAACAGAGAGAAAGTTTTGCTCCGAGTGGCTTGTTTGAAGTGATCAGCCGCTCTGTCATTAAAAGGCGATACGGGCAGACGCACTTACCATCTGCCACCACACTGTGGCAGCCCAGAGGCAACACCTGCTCTGTGTGTGTGTTATAACCTGTGAGACTTTATGCTGGTTTAGACACTGTCCAGGTCATTTGTATGTGTGTACAGGAGAACCAGTGTGTATGTTGGTAGCAGAGTGTGACTGAATTTCTAAAAGCAAACAAGGATCAGAAGTGAGAACAAAGGGAGCATATCGTACAGATGCAGCATGCAGAATGTCGTCCTTGTGCTGTTTTCTGAAAAGAATGGGCTCTGAATATATTGTATGTGCAGACATGTGAACACTGCTTATAGGTTTGAGTGCTTTAGGATTTTCCTTTCCATCATTTTAAGGAGCTGGTGAGCGTGTTTGTGTGTGTTTGTGTGCACGTCTGAGGGCGGTTCAAGTTAAATTACAAGGCCTTTGATGCTTGGATACAACAGTTTGTAAGGAGCAGAAGAAAAGTATAAATAAAAGAGTGCGAATAAGAAACGCCGGGGAAAGAAACATGAGGGGAGGCATAATGAGTCCAACAGATGATGGAAGACATACAAACAAAAAAAAGAAAGGGGCCAAACGCAGAAAGCCAGAATGAAAGGGAGAATACAAAACAACTCAGAGGGCACGGCCGAGGTCAAGGGCCGCTGGAAACAGAGATGATCAGAGATCAGTGAGCTCCGGAAACCTCGTCCCTCTGTGTGAGCTGTTATAATAAGGGCGTGGATGAACACATGTTAGCATTAACATAAAGGTCAGCACATGTCTGGTTTTAGAATATATTAAAGTATACTGCATGGATCACGAGGAAAAATTACAAATTTAGTCCTTCATCACAAGTTCAAAAGTACAAGTAACACTTCAAACCAGGTGTTACTTCCACACAACGTCGCGTGTAACAGTATGCATAACCTTGAAATTCAGCAAACTGATTGCCAGCTTCAATTTTATAGCGTAAAATATGTTTTCTAGGTTTTTGCATACTCTGAATCTGCACCTTCAGATCCCTGATCAGGATAAGTAATAAACTACAGTGATCATTTAGAGTCTTCCTATTCACATGTAACACACATCAGTCAGGTTCTTGGGAGACTACGTGTTGACTGTGTCAGTGTGTCCTTGAATGCACCACAAAGAAGAAACTTACAGTCCCTACATGCCGACGGTGCAATATCATGCAACTATAATGCAACATTGTCAGGAGGATAAGAGTGTAGAGTAGGAATAATGTGAATTTGTTCATTTGTCAGCAGAACAACACATTGACTGTTACAGCTTATTGGAAAGCAGCAAGGACAACGAGTTGATGGAGAAGCATTGATTTTATGATAAATGAGCACAAACTGTAGGATTAAGGTGGGAAATCATGCAGTGGTAGAATTTCACAAATTGATTGCTAAATGTAGGCTAAAATATACTAAAACACTTTACACCAACTATAGTGGTAGATTACTGATCCATGGAGACGTCCAGTTAGGAAGTGTGCAGTCTAATATGTCTATGTTTGCATGTAATCAGATGTTAGATGTGTGTGTGTGCGCACTTCATTGCAGGGTATCTCAGGGTCACAGCCTCGCCCAGCCCTAATCAAAGCAAAGCAAACTCAGCCAGACCAAACAGAACTCTGTGTGGAGGTGGGGAGGAAAGAAGAAGAAGGACACAGGGAGAGCGCCTGTTGCTTCAAGCCCGCCTGAAAAGCTCTCTATCCGGGCCTCTCCTCTGTGATCAGCCTCCCTCTCGCTGTCTGCTATAAATACACCCGGCCCCTTCTTATAGCTCCTAACCGCCGAGCCTCTCGTACACCAAACTATGATTAAAGGCCTATTTTAGGCAGAGCTTTGAAGCGACGACAAACGCAGAGCGAGAGGCAGAGACAGGCCGACAGAGGAGAAAGAGAGCTCCCACACAAACGTGCAGACAAACCAGGTCGTGCGCACACAGAAACCATCAGACCTTCATCTGAGCAGGTACCCCTCTTTGAAGGGATGAAAACAACACAGCATGCATACTCCCACATGGATGCACAAGCTTCGTCTGCTGAACAGAAGACAAGCTCACAAGAAAGTCAGGTGTGAGACAGAATGAGAGCATGGAGATAGAGAGAAGAAAAGTGGAAACAGCACCTATTGTCAGTTCAGTGTTAATGAATTCATTGAGAAAGTATGAAATGTATAGGCTTATCCAGGCTGTTACGTGAGGAATCCATTTATTAACACACTCATGACTGAATCAATTTGTATACAGTCAAGGAAAAAAGATAAAAGTTATTGTTATTGTGGCTTAAACCTTTGATTGTGGCTTATGTTTACAGCTTTATTATTCCTGTGTTTGATGAACAGTCGCATATATAATGACTGAATTCAACAGAATTGGAAGAGAGCTTGATGAGTGGGAGGAGAGGAAGTGGTAAAAGTGGATTAACACAACAACGGAATCAGTGAGCCTGGTGGGGGGGATGGCAGGGAGATGAAAGTGTGTGTGTTTCTGAGGGGTGGGGGTGTGGGGGGTGGGACAGCATGCCTTGGTGGGGGGTCGCCATTGCAATCCACAACAAGCAGAACAAATGTAGAGCTGGTTGATGCCACAAGTAAGGCTTTTTTTTGTTCCATTCCAGCGTCATGCTTCAGCGTGTATGACTGGTGCAGCGGTAGGCAGCAGCTGGGGAGAGTTAGGGCTCGCTTTACAATGCTGTATAACACTCACAGGGAGACGGAAGCCTGTGAAGTTCAACAACACTTTTTGGAAACATGACTCACTGAATGATTTACATGCCGAGGATTGTAGTGATGATGATGCATAAGAGGGGGAACATTCTACTGAAACTCACTTCTAGCCAGTCCTGTTGTATGTTGATTTATAGCTGGTTAGCTGGTTTTTATTTTGTAGAAATTTTCAATTTTCAATTTTCAATACATCAATTAATATCAGTATAATGAATTGATGTATATAAATTAATTAAATAGCTATTGCCTAAATATGGAGGAAGTAACATCACAATCAGCAGAAAGAAGCGACCACAAAATAGGACAGTATATAAACCGCTTCGAACTGTTTTGTCTGTGCCATGAGGTCATGAGATAAGATAAAGATAAGCAAAAAGTGGAGGGAGGGGTGTTCTAGCATGTGAAGTGGGTGGGAGTTTGGCAGAATACAACTTGACCTCTAGCACAGACCTTGGTTCCAAGATGGGGGTAGGAAGAGCTGCTTTGTCTGTTCTCATATACAGTCTATTGTTTTAGTGCAGTTTTTCAAGGTTGCCATGGTGATTTGCCAAAACCTGAATGGATGTACTAAATCGGGAGAGCATATATGTAAACATTTGACCACTTTGTCCAATCACATCAAGACCTTCGATTTATCAATCAAACATTCACGCCTGAGGATAAAAAAAAAATTCAAATGTTGTTCCTGAGGATATGTATGCTGGTAGGAACACTTTTTAATGTAACGTCAGTGGTGGCCGGCCAGTTCATCAGTTCAACCGTGACACCACGGCTACAAGAGTGTGCTGTGAATAAGATCAGCCTGGCATTTTCATTTTGGTCCACATGTCCACTTTGCTCACACATCAGCTCTCACAAAGTCAGAATGACAACAGAGAGCACTCCAGGTCCTGACATCTGGACCCGGCTGTTAATCTTCACCGACCAATCAGCGCAGGGTCAGGGGATGAGTGACACTTATAGCAGATAAAAAAAGTAGTGATGAATCTCCTCCTTCCTCACCCCGTATCTACCCTCTCAGTCACGCACAGCCTCCCGCCTCCTCCTCCTCCTCCTCCTCCTCCTGCCTTGCTCTCAACCACTCATTACTGTAATTGGAGGGTTTGGGGAGATACGCAAGAGAGAGAGACACAGAAATGAAGGGAGAGAAAGGTTGAGGGAGAGAGAGAGAGAGAGGGAGAAAGGTTTCTGGAGGTCAGAGGCACGGCCCTTTCCACTCTCCATCTGATTTTTTCCCCCTTTCACCATCTCTCACTCTATTTTTCTAAATCAAGAGGTATAAATTTGCTTTGGCGTTTCTTTAAAGACGTTTTAAAGACTTCTTTCTTTCTTTTTCTTTCTTTCTTTCTTTATTTCATTCACCACAGCTTCTGCATTTTGTCTTAGTTTTGGCTTACTGGCCTCTGTCATTGGGCTGGACTTAGAAGTGTACGCGTGGTTGTATGTATGTGTGTGTGTGTGTGTGTGTGTGTGTGTGTGTGTGTGTGTGTGTGTGTGTGTGTGTGAGGAAAGCTGAGAACAGAAAATGATGCTGTTTGACAGAGAAAGCCAGTGGTGTCATCAGCTGGAATATTATCTGTGGTCAATGGAAACAGGCTGAGTTAGAGGCGTGAAAGTACTGTAGCTTACAACAACATGGATGCTCCAATCAACAGCGACCAATTCAAGTCAAACAAAAGAGCTGGTCAGTCACAGAAAGATGCAAAGATGAGACAGAGTGAGTCGGGTCCTGCTCAAGGTCTCATCCTGTTAACAGGGAGTTTTTCTTGACACTGTTGCTCTTAAGGAGGTACAGGTTCTGGGTTTCTGTAAAGCATGTTGAGACAATATAAAAGAATATAAAAGAATATATATAAAAGAAATTGAATTAAATTGAATACGTGCATTGAAAAGTATGGCAGCGTGAGGTGCATATGAGATTTTTGATTTAGAAACATTACAGTGATCAGCAACTGAAACACAATCTTTGTATCTAACATTTGAGTTGCCTAATTTCACATTAAAAAAGCTCTTTGGCTAGCTCTCCAATTAGCATAATGTAGCTGGTGTCCTTAATAATGCAACAAGATATAATTAGAGCTTGAAACACAATATTCTGAATTTGTCTGTTAACAATAAGAAAATATTTCGCAAAGGGTGAATAGCTCTTATGTGCGCATTAATAAGATATATAATCCACATAAAGTAAAAGGAAATCCAGACACATACAGTATGTTAGTGATTAACATGAAAAAATGCATATTTACAGCACTCATTAGCAACACTGTGAGCGCCATACATAATGTGCGTACATAAAATGTCTCATTAGAAGCCAAAGGTGATTTTTTACTCACCAATAAATGTGACAAGCAGTGAGGAAATAACAACAATTTAAAATGTCAACATGTGACTTTTAAAAAGTAAAAGAAGAAGAAGGTGGTGGAGAGCTAGTGAGGGGAAAAAAGAGAGAGGATGTTTGTGTTTCTTCTTCTGCTTGTAAGCCTCGTGTAATTGCAGGGTGTTGGGCAGGGGGGGGGGATGGTGGATGGGGGTAAATATTATCTCTTCAACCATCTCTGCCCCGCCATAACTCAACACACTCACACACACACACACACCCCTCCTATACTGCCCAGAGTTCCAAATCCCCCAGACTGCCAGCCTAAGCAGTACACACACACTCACACACACATATAAACAAAGGGGGATTAGATAGGCAGATTCACAGCTACACACACAGACACACACACACATTTTACTCTACACAAACAGGTATAAACACACACACACATGCACCAACATTTTCCCTCTTGTTTTTCATTGCCTGTTCTTGCTCACATGCTGCATGCAAACCACAACCCTCTCACACACACACACACACACACACACACACACACACATACAAGTTAATATGGAGAGATGCTTCAGTGCAAAATGAAACACAGGGTGAACGGCCTGCAGTTTGTATGTGTGTGTTTTCCTTTCTGTCCTCGTCTGAGGCTACTTTCTGTCCTTTTAAGGCAGTAAGTGACTGGCCTCTTTCTGTCTTTCTTTCCATTATAAGTCTCTCTCTCTCTCTCTCTCTCACTTTCCATTTCGCTTCACCACTCCACTCTATCTCTCCCTCTTCTCTCTGCAGCTTTTGTTTTTTTTTCCATTTCATCTTTCTCTTCTTCTATCTCCTCTTTCAACACTGTAGCCGAGTCATTTAACCCAGCAGTGTGTCTGAAAATCTAAGTGAAGAAATCTGTCAATGAGTGAGATAATCCCGGCTTGTTTCCAACGCAAATCAATTTGCCAGCAAGAATCTTTCTGCCACACTTGAATCAAACATGATAAAAGTGGCTGCTCTCTCCTGTGTTTCATGACAAGGCTTTTATGTGTGAGACAAGAAGTGGAGGGGGAAGATATCTTGTCTTTGTTCAAACACATGAGATACTTCTTGGTAGTGTTTTTACTCCAGCCACATGTGTCCTTGTTTCCCCTATCTGCATGGTGTGTCTTTACCACAAGTGTGTGTGTGTCTGTGTGTGTGTCTGCAGGCCAAAGTGCAGCAGAGATCCGAGCCACTCAGTGCCAACACTGTCTTTGCTTTGTCACACTCAAGCATTTTACCACAAACTCTCAACGCCCTGTCAATTGTTTTTTCTCCCTATTCTCTGTCCTCACATCCCACCACAACAGCAGCAGCAGCATGGAGGGATGTGAGGAAGGAGGTGAAGGAAGGGGAGGGAAGGGGGACAAAAAAAGGATGAGGGTGGGTTGATGATAGCGGCATGAGAAAGCAGCTTTTGAAATATCCCTGCACCCAACCACAATCACCACCACCAAGCAGCATTCTCCTAGAGAGCGGCTGAAATCGGAGCTCTTTGTGAAAGCGCCATAAGAGCATTTCAGGTTCATATGAGGAGCCGAAGCGTACAAAGCAAGAGAGGGGAGGGGAGGGATAAAAGGCAGAAAAGAGAGAAAGAGCAAGAAGAGAAGGGAACAGAGGAATAGATACAGGATAAAAGGTGCGATAAGTGGAACAGAGAGGTGAGAAAATATACCTTTTCCCATATTTTTTGCCTCCCTCTCTTTATAGTATTTCCTTAATCCCCAAGACAGTGAGAGAGAATGCTGCACTTTCCTTTGAGGGATTAAAAAAAAAAAAAAAAAAGACTATTTCTCAGTTTGCAACAATTGTCATTGTTCAGTGAAGAAAGCAGAGTCTACTGCAGAGGAGGCCTTAGATAAAGAGTGCAAATACAGTTGAATGCTAGGATTAGACTGATGTATTGTTTTACCCAGGGTCGATGTGAGCCTCTTTAACAAATATCATCCACTACTGATAGAATGGAAAAATCCTCCCATGCTGTTGCACTGGAACACACATTTTAATTATTGGTGTTATATCAGATGTCAGAGCAGATACATCACTCCAATGACAAGCTGGAGGATTCGACCGGCATCTGTCAGTGCATCTGCTGCCCTAAAAGGCTCCATCACAACTGCGAACATTTCAAAGCCTTTGACACAGAAACTTGACTGTGTCCAAAGTGGAGGAAACTGTCTCTTGAGGTACAAATATGTATTATCTCTATATGTATTGTATAATGTGAACAAAGATTTAAAGGTAGGGTAGGAGATTTTGAAAACTCAGTGAGAGTCAGCCAGATTTCGAAAGTAAACACACGCCCCTTTCTCTCGGAGCTCACCCCGAAGCCACGCCTCCCAATCACATGGACGTACATTACGTGAAGACGAGCTGCGGTCTGCGACTTCGGCCATCATGCACGTACCTCTCTGGTGACGTCAGAGCAGGAAGAGAGTGACAACCAGCCAATACTCCGTGCAGGGTCGTCCCGGAGGATTGGCTGATGTTGTTAGTGTTTTATAGCTTCCACAGATGATTAATATTCTTCGTTTTAAAGTGAAACTGCCAAACTAATCAGTTGCTATTGGATTGTAAAAGAGAAGTTACACTAATTTAACAAAAAGTGCATCAGAATGAAATCTCCTACCCTACCTTTAAAGGTCCAAAAGACTGACTTTTCTGTCTCAAAGACTTCCTAGTGACACTGGCCAGTTCACTTCCTATTGGCAACAGCATCACACAGCAGCACTAACACTTCCTGTCCACATTTTATTGGATGAACATTGACATGGGAGCTGTCCTGCTCCTACCACCAATATGGTGGCTTGTCTCTCCAAAACGTTCACTTCCATCCATCCATTATCTGAACCCGCTTTGTCCTGCAGTGCAGGGTCAGGGGAGCTATCAAGGGTACACCCTGGACAGCATGTCTTTAAAATGTGGGAGGAAGCTGAAACACCCGGAGAAAAACCGGGTGCTAACCACTGCACCTCTCAAAACTGAAGCAAGAAGTAAGTTATTCATAATGTGTACAAGTTCTTTACCACGATTCTGGAAAGCATTGAGTCACACTGCATGCTGCTAAATTAGGTCATTAGGAGTTAGCTGGCTGGCTACAATTTTTCATCAGCAACCCCTAAGGTGCAGTCACAATGTCATGTTGACCCCACTCTGCTGTGAAAGATTTTTTTAACAACTTGTCAAGTGGTCTTTGGTCCACTACAACTTTACTCACTTGACATGGAGTGGAGTAGATACCAGTGAATGACAATGTTGGTATAAAAACTTGAGAATCCCGAAGTTATTAGCAATTCTGCAAATATTTTTGAACAAGGCAAGCAGCGAGTCATCAAAGCCCACCCCATTTTAGGAAGGGGGTTGTAGAGAGTGAAACTGGCAGACCCATTTCACTCAGACGGTTTTCATGGATTGAATGGATATGGCTGACCAGGCTAACTGACTTCCAGCACAGCTTTTGTACAGCATAAATGCAAATATGATCCATCTCCAGATTATACATTTATAAAGAGCAAACATCTTGTTTGCAGTTAGAGGTGTCCATTTCAGCTGTTGTGCCTGTGTTCCAGGAGACACGTTGTAATTCAAACCTATAAGGTCTAACTAATCTATCAGCTGGGATTACAGCGCTCACTCACCTTGGTATCGAACAGTCTTGCGTGGAATTGGGTTCCAGTTGAGACCAAGTGACTTCTCCCACCCGACCAGAAACACCAGGAGCAAGACCTTAGTCCCGCCCAGGGCTCCCATGACGGCTCCCATTCGCCAAAACTGACGTTGAGTGATGGATGAGGAGCGATCAATCGCTTGATCAGAGAGAGAGAACAGCCCAGCTCCTGGCAGCCTGCCGAGAGAGAAAGAAAACAACGCATCAGCTAGAAGCCCCAATTTACTTCCTTTATTGGCTTGGTTGTTTATCAGAAACTGTTTTGTCACAGCAGTATTTACAGCGTGCAACATTTTTCAAAATGCCAAAACTTTCAAGCTGCAGTAAAAGATACATTTCTCACTTTGAAAAGTGTCAAACCCAACGTGGTCATCAAAATCCATAATAATATGAAATTGGAATGAGTTATGCAAATCGTAAACAGCTGTAATCAGTGTGTGTTCCTCTGCCAACAAAAACAAACATTTTAATGACTTTTGGCCGCGGAGGTTATACAGGAAAGTCTTTCCCCGTCCCTCCCACGCTGTGAGCGATAATCCAGCTATCACCACTCAGAAAGCTCAGAAACAGCTTATCACCGCACTCCTGTCAAGCCAATTCAGCAGCACTATATTAAGCTGGGGCTGAGTTATCAAAGTTAATTGGCACTGGCAACGCATCAAACGCCAATGTGTTGGGAAATGAATGTCGAGGCAAGGACAATCCAATAGCACTGTGTTGTAAATGAATTGGTTTATACCTAATGAACATGTCAAGTGTGCGACTTCAACGCAGCATTACAGTCCAATAACAGCACAGGATAATTGAGTGGCTACGACGCTGCAGGTGAGACTGATGCACACGGGCACAGAGGGGGATTTCACATTAAAAGTGACACACTGACTTTGTGTTTGTACATGTGGGAGGACCTGTCAGACCATAAACCTTCACCCCACATGTCATGTGTCCTGCACCCTCAAAACATGTCAGTCATTTACAAAAATAAGTGTGAAGTCAACCAATAGCCTCCAATAATAATCACATTTCATTTCATCTCTCCTTCATTAGTAAAATCAAATTATGTTGAACACCTGTCATCACTGGATTGGCTGCACCTGTGGTACTAAGTCACGCAGATGCTTTAATTGAGCCTGTCTGGCTTTTTTGCAGCTTAAATGCAACAGAAGATTTTTTGTGGCTTTCCCAGAAGAAAAGAATTTTAAGAAGAGATTTAACAACAATATGCAAAAAAACTGCCCTCACTGTGACGCCTGATTATGTTTTTTGAAGGCAAAACCTTTTGATAGTGCACAGTGAATGCACTACCAGCTGTGCTAACAGAAATGCTATTTACTTCCTCTGTATGTGTGGATGGATGAAAAGTAGTGTGGGCTGTGTGTCACTTTCTGGATATTTACACAATGTATCTAAAGTTTCTTTGTTCATTAGTGAGCCTATGGCAACCATGTCATGCGTGTGCTGCCAATGATAAAATTCATTTTGAATAATAAAAAAAGCAATTTGATTGTCAGATAGATTGTGAAAAAAACAAACCGTCCAATGTTTAGTTTTCCAACTAAAGGGCCAGACAAAAAAAGTACAGAAGCGTCAAAACCTGCAGTTCCCACCACAGCCTCTGGGGGCCATCTCCAAAAGTAAGTCAGTCCCCATAGACTACCATGTTAAAGTGGCACAAACATGTTTACACCCAGTTTCACTCTCACTCCGCTTCTTGGTTGGGCTATAAGGATGTCAAACACCTCCGACAGCTCCGCTTAAACACATGTGCAATGTCAGGTAAGGTTTGACCATATGTTTTTTAATATCTAAAAATATGTTCCAAAACAGAGTCATATGTCTGTATCTATGTTTGGGATCACATATTCCCATTGGACTTCTCATAAAGAGGTGGATCCACTGTAAAACCCCCCTGCGACAGATACAGTAATGTCTCCCAGGAAATGCCTCCTGCTGCTCCCTGATCTTTGTTACCCTTTGCAGTCTTAACATAACAAAATGACTGGAAACGGATTGACAGTCTTTCCTCTGAGGGATTTGTTTTGTTCATACTCGTGTACACAAGATAAGCAGCTGACTGAGAAATGAAAAAAAGGGAATTTGCAAGATAGTGTGTTTTGAAAGGTTACAAATGTCTCCTCTCTTGATTGCACCACTGGGAAAATGCCTTACATGGCTTCATAAGCACTTTGAAGAATACTAGTTTTGAAGTGACAAAATAAAATCTGTCCACAGTTTTCTGAAGATTTTTTTTTTCTCTTAAGGTAAAATCCACAGGATTATATAGTAGAAAACTGTCACAGCGAAGCCTGTGATTATCCAGGAGGCAATTTTAAATGTCATCTCTAAGTGCTGTGAGTACCACAAGCAAGTCCATTTCTATTGCAGGAAACTGACAGATGGATATCTCAAAAGCTCCACACATAAACCCACTGTAGTGGATTTTAATAATTAAGTGAGCTAACCATTTAATTTTAAATTATGTCCACAGAAACAAAGTCCAATTACTCAGGCCTTAATACTAACCCACACTCTGGACTTTAACCTATCTACAGATAGCAAAATGGAGAAGCGAGTGATCCTTCTGAATGCTGATATTCATCATAGGAACTGAAATATAAACACACACACACACACACCATCTGTAAGCTGTCCGCTCTGCACCTGCTTCTGGGAAACAGTGCTTGTAATGATCCGCTCTCATCGGAGAAGGATACCCATTGACTTTTAAACAGGCACGAAATGTCAAACTTTAACCCAACGCAAAGACAGGGATTACCTCCTTATGTGTGTAACATACGTCTCCTGTTTCTATTCCCACATGTGAATATTAAATTCCTGTGCTGGCAAACAAACATTTGTTTTTTTTTAGTGGATTGGCAGGGGAGGTAATTGAGATTTAGAGATGTGTGTGTGTGTGCATGTTTGTGTGCCTGTGTCCAACCGGTGTGACTGTTATTGATTACACTTTTGAGAGGAAAATAAGAAGAGGCTGAAAAAAGTCTCTCTCTCCTCCACCACTCTACCTCCAACCCCCCCCCCCCCCATACCAAGATCAGATCATGGCGGCGCACTGTTAAATGAGCGTGCTTAAATGCCGGGTTTGAGTGAAAGCTCTCCGAGCCTCGCAGCGCTGTCTACCAGCTTTATTGGATCGATGCTGGAGGCCTTGCCGGGCCAACGCTCAAGTGAGCTGAGAAGAGATTGAGACGGGTGAAAAGAGAGGGAGGGAGGGAGGGATGAAGGAGTGAAAGGATGAGAGGAAGGAAGGAGGGAGATATGAAGAAAGAAAAGAGAGAGAGAGAGAGAAAAAAGAGGTAACGAATTGAAGAGGGCATCCTGAAGGCCGGATTAAGAGGAGAGGCGGCATGTAAACACAACAGGGGAAGACGAGGAGGGAGATGGTGATTCAAGGCTTGTGCTCAAATATTCTGTACACCTTTCTCACTTTCCCACTTCGTCTGTCACGTCCATACAGCAACACTGAATCTTTTTATCATTAATTACACTGGCAGTGAGGTAAGCACATTCTTAGCTTGTCTACTTAGACTGTAAGAGTGTAAGTGCAGAACAAAACGGTCCGACTGTTTAGACAACAACAAAAAAAAACATTGAACCCGATTGAAGTGAAGGTTAGACCTTTAGGAATGTTATGGTAAGTATTTCAGAAAGGGTTTCACAGATGTTTATTTATTTCTCCATATATATCTTTCAAAAGCACTACCTTGTTGCTGTGTTTTTTTGTAATGAATTAAAGGCAGGGTAGGAGATTTCATTCTGATGCACTTTTTGTGAAATTAGTGTAACTTCTCTTTACAATCCGATAGCAACCGATTAGTTCGGCAGTTTCGCTTTAAAACGAAGAATATGAATCATCTGTGGAAGCTATAAAACACTAAAAACATCAGCCAATCCTACGAGGCGCACCTGCGCGGAGGTTGTCACTCTCTTCCTGCTCTGCGCACACCAGAGAGGTACGTGCATGATGGCCGAAGTCACAGACTGGTTGGGAGGAGTGGCTTCGGGGTGAACTCTGAGAGAAAGGGGCGTGTGTTTACTTTCAAACTCTGGCTGATTCACTGAGTTTTCAAAATCTCCTACCCTACCTTTAACAGAGATGAATTAAGTATATAACTTTATTCTTTGTTGTTGCTTTTTGTAATGCATTGCAACTAATGGGAGGACTGAGTATTAGTGTTGATTAAATACCCATAATCCTTCACACAGACAGCTAAGTTTTAATAGCAAAACCAACAACAGTCATGTACTGGCGTACCTTGCATCGCCACAATGTAGACAGAGAAAACCAGCCAGCTGCTACCTTCAGAATAATCTTCTACTCATCACTGTTGACTACGTCTCTTAACTTAACACCGCCCTGCTCCTAAAGTTGGGCACGAAATCTTCAAGGCGGGAACCTTTTCAAGCGCAGAGGGAGATGTGGGCTTGTGATGTATCTTTCTTTTTTCCCTCAGTCAGACCTTCTCTTCTGATCCCTGGCTGTGTCGAAAGAAGCCAGATTCAGCCTGGCTCTCCCCCCGATGACCAAATTAACTGACATGCTCTGTCTCTCACCAAGGCCTCTTTAAGGTCCTGTGGTGTCACATAACTCTGCAGGCGGTATCAAATCATCTTTTAGCTGCTGGTGTTTTTGTTGAGCCTGGTTTAGCTAATGAGCTGAGACACGGCAGCCTAATAATATCAGTCAGCACTCCACAATGGAGGGCTCATTAAAACATACAGAGAAATAGGCCACATGTTCTGATTAGGCTGCCTGCGTGCATTCTTCGATTTGTGCCACTCAACGTGTGTGTGTTCAGTCTCCTTCTATTTCTCAAGTGTATTTTCGAGGTAAGATGAGTCCCTGTTGGGAGAAGTAAAGCAGGATCGTGTCTTCGAAGCAAGCGGATGTTGAGATTGCAAAAAAAAAAAAAAAAAAAAAGAAGAGAACATTCTCAACCCTCCATCTGTCTGTCCTCTTTTCCTCACTGCTCTATCTCTCTGTTATCCGCCGTCCTTCCTGCCCTTCATATTCCCCCACCTCTCCCTTCCTGGAGACCTTTTCCTACACACACTCACTGACCTCTGTTGCAGTCCCAGCTGACTGCTAGCCCTTCCAGGCATTGTTTGACTTTTAACCTGACCTCTGACCTTTTTGTGAGTTACAGAAAGCCAAAGCTGTTCACCACCCTATCACACTGGGACAGACTTGTCCATTAACCATCCCCCCCAACCCAATGCACACACACAAATACATACAGATGGGATGGTCGATGGGATAACCCCCCACCCTTCATCTCGCCTCCGTGCAAAACAAACAGGCGACCGGCAGCTCTCTTCCTTCCTTCCTTTCTTCCTTCCTGCCTGTACCCTCCCCTCTCCCGCCACCTTTTTTTTTTATTGGCCCAGCAGCATCTAAAAACACACAAATGAAAACTCTCACGAGCACACAAAAGGCTTCACCTAAATGGAACAACCTGGATCAAACAATTTCACACCTCGTGGACGAAAAGAGGTTGAGAGCAGCTCAAGGACTTTCATGCCGTGTTCTCCTCACTTTGAAATCCAAGTTTGAGGCTGGGGCAGTGAAGGCGCATTAATGGCCAGACATGTGTGTGTGTTTCTGAAGCAGCTGATGTTGACTTTCAACACTGAAAAATGTTGTTCTGGAAAAGATTATGAATCTTTAACAGTACTACAATACTACTATGAAAAGAAACTACACATTTTGACATCCTTCAATATTTTAGCGTGCTATGTTGCATTCACTATAGGGATGAATTCATTTCAATAAATAGAAAGTAAATGCAAAATTTTCTGTGAAATTTGATGCTGCTTCACACAAAAAGGGTTCCTGGTTCCTGATTAGAATGTGTGTGGTTCAAACACTTGTCTGGAGTTTGCACGTTCTCCCCCGTGCCTGCGGTGCTTTTCTCTGGGTACGCCATCCTCCTCCCACACACCAAAAGAGTGCATGTTAGGTTAATTGGGAACCCCTTATCGGCCATAGGTGTGAGTTTGAATGGTTGTCTCTCCGTGTTAGCCCTGCAAATGACTAGCGATCTGTCCAGGGTGTACCCTGCCTCTTGCCCATTGACAGCTGAGATAGGCTCCAGGACCCCGGTGACCCTGTAGTACAGATCTAAGTGGATTCAGAAAATGGATGGATGGAATTTGTGAGTAAGGTCTCCAGAAGATGACGCCTAAAACCTTGTGAGTTGGTCCTGCAATCATCAGGCCAAAACCTGAACAGCTACCCCCAAAACGACTGTCATATCATATCTCTGTTAGCTGTAGTGCTAAACGGCAAATGTTAGCATGCTATCATGCAAAGCAAAACTGGTAAACAAACCAGTCTTAAATGAGGAACTAATTAATCTGTGGTTAAGTTAAGCTCCTAAAGACAAACTATTCAAAACAAAATCTCTTTCGACACAGACACGTTCATTGCCTAATGATAATTTGTGGCACCAGTTCACATAGTTTTTTGATTCAAATGTATTCTGATGGGTTCAAAATGTTATCCGTGTCTGTGAACTCACCACTGAGCCTTTGGGAAAGATTGAAACATATGATCATTTCACCAGTTTCAGTGAACTCTCACAGCTGAAAGGTTTTGATCACAGATCAGCCTTTAAAAAAAATGGAGGACCTTCAAATTCAGTTCTAATGATTTCAATCTGAGCTCACTCTTTTTAAGAACGCTTAAGCAAAATGCTTGCAATATAAATGCAAAAATATACAATAGCTCCGGTTGTGGGGATGCATCAAAGGAGAGATTTCAAGGTCTCAAGTTCAAATCCAAAGCAAAACGGCTATGAAACCGAGGAGAAAAAATATCATGTTACAGCGCTCCCTGCAAAATTGATGACTTGTGGAATGTGAAGTGAGGGAAGGCAACATGGACGTGCTTTTTTTGTGCTTTTTCTTCTCACTTATTCACACAATGCTCCAGAGGGCTGGATCAAAAAAAAAAAAAGAAAAAGTAAGAAGCCTTTTTACCATTCAGTGACAAGAAAGATGGAGGTGCAGTGCTTTTTGGAGCTAATGAGGCAAACATGGACACTCCATTGACAGTTAAACGCACACACCCACCACCCGCCGCATGCACACTCAGCGTCTGAGAGCCCTCCGCACAAAGACACAGGTGGACACTTAAAGCAGTGCGTGCATGAGCGTCTAGGTGGTTTGAATACTGTTTAAAGCAATATCAAGCATGAGTGCATCTAACTAGCATATCTGTGAATACAGGTGTAAACAAATGCTGACCAGCTTACAGTGAAAAGCTGCATGTTGATGGCTGCCTGTGTTGCAGATCGTGGCGCGCTGTTTGTGTCGAGCTGGCGCAGATGAAAGGCCAATAATCAAAGAGGGATTTGATCATCAGTACGCAGTGCGGACGAAAGCAGAAGAGTGTGTGATGCTGTTAGCTGCAGCGTTCTTGTCTTCTAAAAACTCTTTGAAATTCCCCTTTAAAGCTGCAGTCATCAATATTGTGAGCCACCAATCAATTTCCATGCACCTGAGCACATGATTTCCCATATTTGCATACAATTAATGATTTGCTAAACAGCAGTTCAAATGCATCAACTTAATGTCATTGACTTTCACTTCACATGGTGATTGGAATTCACTTCCCACCCTAATTACCTCAATTTACAGCGGCACTGAGCACCACATTTGACTTTAAACAACCTATTTCCACTTGATGGAAATGTCAAAAAAAAACAAAAAAAAGAAAACTCCCCCGAGAGCTCACAGTGTACCATCTCAGCCTCCCTCGCCGCAGCCTCCACCCTCACCCTGCTCTTTCATGTGTCTCCCCTGGGAGGTTCTGTGAGCCTTCAAATCTCCATCTTCTCTCCTTTCATCCCTACTGTAGCTCTTGCTTGCTCGCCCACACTCGCCACACAAACCACCCCATCCCACCCCCACCCCACACACCCCCACCCCTATCTGCTTCTCCGACTTGTCCATGTCACGGACGGCTGGCCAGGCGTGGTCGGCTTATAATTCTTTGATCGCTGCTCTGATCTCTTCCATCAGTGCCAGGGGCTCCAGCTGATTACAGATGAAATGGATCTGATTTGGACTCTGACTGCAGGCCAAACACCTGCTCAGACCTGAGGAAGTGGTAGATGTGGAGGAGGAGGAAGAGAGAGCGAGATGCTGCTGAACAAACAGACAACAAGCTAATCCGCGTTTCTGGTTCGTGATGGCGGACACACACACACATATGACTGGGTGTCACAACTGTGTATCTGGCTTGAACACCTTTGTAGCCAGCTATCATTACCTGCCTCGAGGAAAATGCAACCCGACACAAAACAATGTCTCGACTTTGAATTCTGGTGGACATAGATGCCTTTAATCCCTGGTTCTTAACCCTATGTCCTGGAGGTCTATGGCTTTAATTCCGACTAATCACTGCAGCAGCTGATTTTATCAATGCATCAGGCTCCATGGTAAAACCAGTGGAATGACATCACACTTACAACTGGAACAAATACTTCATAAATGAGTTGCTATGTATCAAAATATGACATCAGTGAATGAGGTTGAGGCTGCTGCGAATCAATTTACATTACAAAAAAAAATGTGTCTTTCAGCGCATGTATTTGATCAATAACTGTTTAGAGAACAGTGTATTGATTAACAAGCACAATACCCCGAACAGTAAACTGGACAAATGTCTCAGAATGGATCCTTATGATCATTTAAAGATCACATACAGTAAAGCTGAAGCTGATTTATTGGTTATACGTCTGCAATGACTGCTAGTGTTGCAGCACGAATGCATCTAGGTGAGTCAGAAACACCTCTTAATCTCTTGATGATGATGGAAACTAGTTTTTTTTGACATTTTATTATATTTGACATTTACGGAATGTGATTACTGCAGAAAGCCAAAATGTCTACGTCCTCCTCCCCACCTCAGTCTTTCTATCTCTCCCTGTTTTTATTTCTCTAGTTGACCTTGCGCTGTCAGCCTGACGTATGTTGTTTCTGATGAGCATACACCAATGCTGAAAAAACACCATGTGCACTCTGCCCTGCCTTGAACTGCAGGCCCCCCGAGCGCAGGCCCCTGGGGTTTGCTGGGATAGCACTTTGGCCTGTCATCAATGCACATACATCAATGTGCGAGCGCTAGTCCATGATCAACACATGCTGATCAGCCTTGCTCAAGGCAATGGAATGTCACATAATACACTCAGACACTCACCTTTTCAATGCATCTACAGCTACTCGTACATTCATACACTCACATACAAAGCATGGAGGGAATGCTTGATCACTTGAAGTTGCACACACATTAATTCATTACAACATATGTTGCAACCTGCTCCTCACACACCAGCGCTCTAATCAAATCACGCCCCCCTCAAATACACACTGCTTTCCCAGCCTCCAGCCAGATACACACAAACAGAAAAGTTGACAAACTTCCTCTCTTGTATTTCAAAGCTCATTAAAAAGTATTTACTGCTGTACGATTTAGTGCCATAATCAGCTCTGAATAATAGAAATGATCATATTGACGCCTGTGGGCACCTTACGTACTGTCTCATTTCAGAACAACAACCTCTGGGGGTGTGAATACAAAATCACTACAACACATACACAAACACCCACACACACACGCCATCTCCCTCATGGTCTCTCTCTCCTGCTCTCTTTCCGACTACCAATCCCTGAAACGCACAAGGTGCATTCTGGCTTGAGGGGACCGCCTACTACGCTCCTAGGGGGGCTAATTGTCCGATAGCCCTGTATCGCTTTCCCTCCCACTCTACGTGTCCTCTCCTACCTCTCCTCGGATCCTTTCTTTCGTGAAGAAGTTCAGGAGTTCACGCTGAGCCCCGGAGCCCTGGATCCCAGTGAGGTGCCACAGGGCAGAAAGGTTACACCTAGCTGGACTCCTATAGAAGCAGCCCACACAGCTCTGTGTGGCAGAGAGAGCAGAGAGGTTTAGACTGACAGTGAGACGAACAGAATGACAGCAGATAGAGGGAAAAACAGGGGAAGACGGGGGACTCTCAGACGATTGTAGTGTAAATGTAGACGGTTGCTTTGTAGGCTCGGAGCTTTCATGACAAAGTTTTTTTTTTATTCAGGAGAAATGCTATGTATATGTATTTTAATATATGACTTTTCCTAGGAGACTTGCTGTATAGGCCCATATGCTGTCCCAATGTATAAGGATACTGAGACAGTCCATATAGGAACTCTGTCTACATCACCGCTGAGCGCAGGTACTCCCAGGGCTTTTAGCTCCTGCTTTCTTTGTTAGCATTTAGATTCCTCTGATTGTCTCTGTCATCAAGGACAGTCGGTCAGGCTTGTTCTGATTCATCTCAGGTCAAAACTTTGCTCTAATCAGTACAAATGGCAGGATTTGTATTGATTCTCTATCGATTCTCCCTCCAATTTACCTGATGGGAACAAAAAACACCACTAAAAAATCTAATCAATTTACGTAGTAGTACATATGATCCATACCAAAAAATTGTTTTACAATAATAATAATGTTTTAGCCTTATTTTAGCTGGTGAATGTGGAGAAGAATATTGTGTGTATGTAACAGTATCTGAATTAATATTTGGTTGAATTTCTGGGTAATATTACCATCTCATCCCACATGATATTATACTTTTAACTGCTTCATGGCTGCACAGATAGAGGAACAGCACCCTGTTCATGTCTCTTATACCCTTTGATTCCTTCACTTTTCATGTTTTTTTAAACTTGTCATTCCTAATCCATCCAAATCCCCTGAAGGCAAGCGGCAACTGTAAAGGAAAATCCCAAGAGACACTTTCCCCTGAGTCGACAATATACTTCCAATGAAGGTGCCCTTGAGCAAGGCACTTAACCCAGCTGGAGTCAATGTGTTCAGTGACTGGGAGAGGTCTGGAGATCATAAAAGACTTAGACGTCTGGTACTGGGCAGTTCCCAGTGGCCAAAATTAGCAGTGTGGTTCTACTGGGCAGCTCCCAGGAATGAATGTGCATTACTGTAAAAAAATGCAAAGCAGGACATTTCTGAAGGAGCATGTGCATACTCAGCAGAAGCAAAATCCTTCCCTGGGTGAATAAATGTATATCCCAAGAAAAAAAAACTGCCAACGACAGCTATCTGATCAGTTAATGAACTCAGCCGTCATCAGCTAAAATTGCACCTGGCAGACATACAGCCCAGATGGATATTTGTTGAGGAGCAGTGAAAGGTGAGAGGCGCGAGCGGCGGGCCTCGATACTCAAATTCAGGGTCTATTAGAGCCTGATTGGACCCATTAGGAGAGAAAGGGGATACGCATGCAGGCCTCCTCCTGCCCGGCTCTACATTAACCACCGCCTGCTCTCTCTACTTTGTTGAGCACATGGGATGATCGATGGCAATGAGGAGAAAGGAGAGTAGGGTAGGAGGTGGCGAGCTGAGGAGGAGAGAAAAGAGGTCCAGGTTTACGGGAAGATAAGCAGGGATCGATAGAGAGACGAGGACTGCCGCTGCATGGACGGAGGGAGAGGACAGAGGAATGTGAGATGCGGCCGGCTCGCTCTGCCACCTCATCAGGCTCGGGCAAGAGTGATACATGCAACATACAAATGCATTCAAACGCAAGACACAAATATTTAATAAATACATTAAAAAGCATCTGCATCTCCTTCCACGTTGGCCCGTTCCTGCCTCTCTGTGAACCCTGTCCTCATATTCCCTCTGTGCTGAGTGCAGAGAGCCTCCCTGTCATTAAAGCCTCTCTCCATGCCGGCCAAAAGCCTGCATAGGTCCTCTGATGTCTGCTGACAGTACATGAGGGTGTTTCAATGCTTAAAGGGTCCTGGCTAACTCTTCATCCTAGCATCTTGGATGCTAACATCATCTCTTTGGAGGATACAGAGACCTGGGTGTTCATTTAAAAGCATGTTGAGATTCCATCAGGGTAATTACCATGCTAAGCTAATGTGTATGTGTACATGCACATTCCTTTCATGTCAAACTAATATAAACCAGTGCACCTTTGTCTGTCAAGTAGCTGTGCAGATCAATGCCTGCCAGATAAGTGCAATGCCTTTTTGCAAGTTGGATGACTTTTAATGTGAAAAACTTCCAGGAAGTGTTCAGCAAGAATGAAAATCTACTAATATTAGTGTTTAAAGTGTCTGGGAGAAATGTCAAAACAGTGGTTAAAGGAAGTGTATCTGTGCTACATGTGTTTCAGTGTTCGACCGCGCGACGGTTGGGTGTTTGCATTTAAGTGCACTACACTTATCTGCGCATCCGTGACACCCGTCACGCTGCTGTGATGTACATAACCTCCTCCTCAATCATTCGTGCATTTTCCCTTCCTCTTCCTGCCTCTATCTCTTCCCATCTCCCTCTGTCACACTCCCCCCCACTCTTTCCCCACCACACCCCACTCCCACTTTTCTCCCCCTTCCACCCGCTCTGTGTCTGTAATCTGTGATGGCACCCTGTCAGAGAAAAGCTATTTAGGATCGGCGACCAATATCCTCACGGAGATAAACACACACTGTGAGAGACACAGATGGAAAGAGAGAGAGAATTATCAGAGTGAACGAGGAATAAATGCATTGTGTGAAAAAAAAACACGCACTTGCTGAAAAAATATGGACTGAAGAACAGAGGAACGTTGCCCGAGGCTGTTTTTTTCACAGCTCTGCGTTTACGTGTGTGTATGTGCGCACGTGGTCGCTGCTGTTGTCCCGGTTTACGTGTGTGTTTTTGTGTGTTTCCGTTCTGTGTATTCACTTGGTGGAAGTTGAGATACAAATGACTTTTTCTTTTTTTTTTTATTGGAGGCAATTTACTAAAGTCTGCTGGTGCTCCCGGTCGCTCCATCAAACAGACAACTGATCGTAAATGAGAGGGCTCTTCATCACACACTTCAAACAAGAGGCAGCCGCCTACTTACTGGCAGCGCGCTGATGATAACACCTGTCTATACAGGGCAGTCAAATAATCATTGATCAAACATCATTAAGCCCTGATTGTTAAAGATTACTATATAACAGTAGCTATGATTGGTAAACGCTCAGTTGTGCTTAAACATGTCGGCTTTGTAACCTTTCTCTCTTATTATAAGCCTAATTTCAGCAAAAACACAACTTTCCCTTATAACGCTGAACATTTCCCATCTGTCCAGTAAGAGAGATGATTTAGCCCACAGCTATTTTTTTTCCTTACTCAATAAATGTTTTATTATTTGGAGTAAAGGGATCAGTAATTGCACAATCTGCTGTGATTAAACACAACAAATCGCTTTTTTCTTCTAATGACTGCTCATAATAATGGAAATTTAAAGTAAGGCATCATACAAAGGAAGGATATTTACATTCAAATACTATTACTATTTAATACTTTGAAATATATTGGATAATTTTCCAAAAAAACTAGGTAGTGTAGTGTATTGTTTGTGTTAAATAGCTCTGAGATACTACACAAACTTTATTCAAATGTACTATAAGTATAGATATGTGTGTTTCTTGACTTAAAATAAATCAGTGTAGGTATATTGTCATGCAAAACTTGTAGTTGATCCACTACTACCACTACTCTCTTGGTGTAGAACAAGGTGAGTCTATCTGGCTCAGCTGCTGAGCTATGTCTTTGTGCATCTCTAAGGGGCAGATATTGCTGACCAGAAAAGTAAGGACGAGACATCCTATCGCCTGCCCTGATTACAATTCCATCCATGTCCCTCTTTAGCTATGCGGGTTCCCGTCTGGCAGCACAGGTTGACAGGTCAAAAGCCCAATGTGCAGTAAATCTGCATTGTTCTCTGTGTCTGCAGATCTTCCGTCCAGGCTGTAAAATCCTCCAACCGAACCCAAAACAACAACAAACCTACTTGATAAAAATCTACAATAAAACACACACTTGTGACTAAAAGCAACAGAGAAGACATTGAGAGGGCTTAAAGAGTCAATATTCAGTCAGTAAATAAACAAAAAGTCTTAAAGTGGAGATTACAACCTCGTGCTTGTGTTGCATTTAAATAAAGTTTTAGATTACAATGATCAAATGTATTTGCAGTAAAGCTTAACTTAAAATTCTGTGCACGCGCTGTCAGATCCACTTTACCCATGGCAGTTCTGCAACCCATACATTTCTCCCTCTCGTTTTCCACTTCAGGGGAAATATGGCCGCCTTTCACTTCCAGTCACACATACACAATCAAGAAAAAAGCATCAGATGCACACACACAACCATAACCCTCAGCATCTTTCTTAACATGATCTAAAATCCAATATCCTGCCCAAAGTCTTTTCTTTGTTTTGTTTTTTTTGCCTCCTCTTTCATAGACTCGCTTCTGAAGAATTTCTTTCTGGGAGTTCCTGAAAATGCCTGTAATTTGCACGTCCTGTTTTGACACCGCTACCCTCTCCCCCTCCTGTGTGGCTCTCCTTCTCCTCTTCATATTCACTTTCTCATTTCTTTTGATTCTCCACTCATTTTACATGCCCCCCCCCCACCATTCCTCCATATTCTTGCCTCTGTTCTATTCTCTGATTCACGCTGCCTGTCGTGCTGTTTTCTGAGGAAGGTTTCACAGGAGAGAGAAAAGATGCCGCTGCGTTTTTCTTCTCCACCCTTTGTTCTGTTTTTACTTTCTTACTTGTTTTTCTTCTCCTCCCTCGTGCGTCTGTGTGCCTTCTTCTTAAACTCCCTCTCGCTCTTCCTCGTGCTCCTGTCTTCTTCTTTGTGAATGTTGAATAGACACTCGACTCAGATGAAGGTCACATTGGGCTAAAGGAGGAGAAGAAGAGAAGGGTAATGAGTTATGGGGGTGGATGTTTGCATGCTTGTTTGTGTATGTCTGCCTCTGAATCCATGTGAGATTGCTTTAATGTTTGTCAGGGAGAGAACCTGATAGAGTCTGCAGCTACTAATAAGTCAACACAAATAATGCAAAAATATACTGTGTAAACACATTAATCCATGGGTGTTACAATAATGTCTGTGTGTGCATGTAAACCCACTCTTACAGGTCATTCATGCTGCAGGAATAAGTTAAAAAACCTGAAACTCCATTAGCATTTTAGCATCTTCTGGTACTCTCATCCTGAAATCAATTAGTTTTTTAGATGTTTTTTTGGTTAAGATGCACAAGTCTGTGTGGTTTTAATGACCTCATCAATAATTCTGTACATTTCCATTTCCATGTGTCCCAAGGTGGCGGTTAACTAGCAGTTAAATGTGGCTGTGAAGGCATCTGTGCTGTCGAGAAAGTTAGACTGGTTAGAGGCGACATCATGTGCTATACAGCATAATATACGGTTTTATTTTTTATATCTATATCTTTATTTTTGTCACATATACAAAACAAACACACACACACACCACCTCTACCACATTCTGACAGTGTCCTCCAGCAGCTGGAGATTTCACTGGGAGGAGGTTAGGGTGGATGGGTCCACCGAGCATCATATACCAACACATTTCCATTAGGTTAACTGCACGGGTATTATTGTAACCATGACAACAAAAAATGTGTCCACACTTACACAGACACACAGACAGGCATATAGATAGGCAGATATACAGACACTCCATTGTTTCCCAGGTGAATTCTACAGCAAAACTAATGTGGGGTCCTTCAATTATTCATCTTCTTGTCTCTGAGGGACCTTCCCAAAGGGATTAATAAAGTATATTCTATTCTATTCTGTAAAGGTTTTTCTTTTGTTTTTGCAGTGATGTACGCACAAAAGTTTTGTATTTGCGGAGAAATGTCTCATCCCCTGATGTACAAAGCCACACACACTTGAACCTTTTGAGGCTCTCTTTCATTGCATCCCATTCTTCACACTGCAGATCAGCTGCAAAGACCCTGCCAGTGTGTGTTCATGAGTGTGAAGTGTGCGAAGCTGAGAGTCATGTCAACATCAATGGCTCACTAATCACAACAAGAGCACCGAGGGCCAAGCGGGGACTGTCAGTAACGTATGGGCTTGCTAGTGTTACACAGAGGGAGCGTGCACAAAGGCAGCACTGAAACCTCTGACACCACTGTACTTCATTTACTGCTGTCAATAAACCAGACGCTGGAAACTCAGCTGCACTGGCTGCACGCTGCGCCGCGCTGTATCGACTGGAAAGGCTGTGACGTTCATCAAACTCTATTGATCCAAACACACAAAAATTAAACTGTGCACAGAACCTTGGCATAACTCAAAGTAAGACTTTGTAGCCCATGTGACGAGAGCTTTTGCAAGAAAAAGGGAGAAAATATGTATTGTGAAAACTTCGCACAAAAGCAGTTCTTAAGAAACAAGGTTTGTTTAAAGTAAGTAAGAGAATCGTCTTAACCATTAAAGCATAATGTAATCCATCGTTTTTATTGGGCAGTGAAGCTATGAAACCTGCTGTTGACATACAGAAGGAACACATACTGGATAAAACCTGTACAGATGTAGTAGTCATGTAAAAATCTTGACAGCAGGTCCGTTAGAATCCAGTTAGGTTAATTAAATGTGCTGGAAAGTGAATTTAGAGTTAATCAGGAACCTTGTGGCTCTGACTAACCCACCATATGAGCCCATGTGTGTGTGTGTGCATTAATTGCTTCTGGTAGAGCGTTTAACCCTTCGGCGAGTGTCTCCACCTGGGACTGAACCGGCAGCTGAAAAGCCGTAACAGCAGCAGAATAACTTTGTAGGTTGTTAGGCAGAACAAAATCTCTGAAATGAATATGTTACTGCTACTGAGGTCACTGGCTTGGTTACCTGAAGAGCTGGATGAAGTCACACACACACAGAGCTATGTGACAGCACAGCAGCATACTAGCCATCTCTGGTGAATTTTTCCTAAATAAGTAAGTCATCCAGACCTCAGCTTTCCACTGGCTTCTTCCAGGAGAACACAGCAGCCAAGGCTCCCCAAAGCACACACACACACACACACACACACACACACACACACACACACACACACAAATATGCATCCACGTCTACACACCCCACTACTCCCCAGTGTACACTCAGACATATACCAGAAAGAAGGTTGAGGAGGGGGAGTAGAGGGGTTCAGCTAAAAAGCAGGATTTCAAGAACACCTGCACACAAATAAACACACACACCTCCAGCTGCTGGCTGCCTGTGTGTGTGTGTGTTTGACAGGCAGCACAGTGAGTAGCTACGTGGAAGCCAGCCAGCCGCTTGTGAATCAGCAATGACTAACAGTTTAAACCTGCACTTTCGGAGCTAATCGCCCGCGTGCTTATTGTAAATATATATGTGGGTGGATGCGTTGTGTACCCACATGTGTGTGTGTGTACCAGCACCTGAATCTGTGTTCGCTTGCCTGCCACCACAAGCTTTCCCTATCAGGCTCAATTGTGACAGCCCGGCCCTTTAATTTCTTTGCAGCAAATTTGACATTGTCTAAGCTGACAGCCCCCTGATGAGCGGAATAAAAGTGGAGCGACGCTGTACCAGTCACTTCCTCCAATCGGCCCCGACAAGAGCACAACTCCGCGCTCCGTTTGATCGCTGCTGAAGACAACGCAATGGGATGCTAATCACATGCAAAGGCTGGGGCTTTGAGCATGTGCCAAGGGCTGCCTTGTAAGAGTGCACGCGCACGTATTGTGTGCCAGTAATGGCAGCTCTAATCAGTGGCAGGATTGGAAGAGGCATGTGGCAATAAAGCCCAACAAAATGCCTGCCAGTCCTTATTAGAGGAAAGCACTCTCCAAAAAAACCTGGCTGACACACATACAGTATCTACACACATGGACATCTGACCAAGGTCAGGACTACATCTGAACGACAAACTCCACAAATACCCTTTGAAGATTGAGCTACAAAGTTTGATTTTACATGTGTTGTCCTCTGCAATTATTCACTTGTGACCCCTGTAAAGTGCAGTCCAATGCTTCGTTGTTATTTAGTTCAAATTAGAGGTAGTTAGCCATTATCAGTGCATGACAACTCCCGCTGAGGTCCCTCATGGGAGTCGTCACTGTAGACCAAATAGAGGACTGGTTATTTATGTAGCTGAGAAATAACTGATGTGAAATACACAGACTGTATATAACTATTGAAGCATCCCATGATGTCACCCATAGTTTTTGAAGAGCCTTTTTGACTCCCTATGGGAGGCTCTGACCGGCGCCATGTTGGCAGCATCTTTACTCCACTTAACCTGGCAAAGAGGTGGAGCACATCAGGAAGCAGGATGCTCATGCTGTGAGTCCTCACCTACCTGAGGTGTAAAGACATTTTAACATGAAGGCCTATGGGGATTGACTCCCTTTTGGAGCCAGCCCCCAGGGGCCATAGGGGGGAACTGCTTCGTTTCTCAGGCTACAAACCAGTTATTGAGCTAAGTCCACTGTTTTTGCCATTTATATTTCAAGAGTGCTCTAACATTTCCCAACTTTGTAACTGCAGCCCACAGCATAGATGCTATCAAAGCCTCTGGCACCGTTGTTCGGTCAGTACAAGTGCAAAGGAGCTTCACTTCAATTCCTATTGTGTCTGTGAGAGAAAAAAAAGACAAAAACTCAGTTTTTTTTTTACAGATAAAGCAGTGAAGTGAGACCCTTCCACTATCATCCACTCATTTCCTGCGTGAAGAGCGGAGCCTGCGTCGGTGCTTTTGGCAACTGATATTGGTTTGAGGCGAGGAGCTGTGATTATTATTCTCACTGTGCCAGAACCCACAGGAGCCACAGTGGACACGAAATACTGAGCAGCACCTGGTGCGCGAGCTAAACTGAAGAAGAAACACGCAGAGAATGAAAGAACACATTTGTCAATACATCCACAGCATACAGACAAGTGCTTTATATCACCAGGCAAATACGAGTGAAAAGGGGGTGAAATCAGCCCATGAGGCCACGGGGTTCATTCACTCGAATTAGTGTAAGTGTATTTCAGATGAAAGCTCTGCAAAATGAGGGGTGAGTGCAGAGACTGAGATGACTCTGTGTGTAAGCATCTGTGTGTGTGTGTGTATTGCATGAGACATCTGTTTACATAAGTGGGAGGATGTGATGGTAAAGCACTGGCTTGGGTCCTGGCCTTTTTACAACAAGACCCAGAGCGGTGAGGAGATCCATCCCAATATTTGTCTCATAAAAGAGCAAAGCCAAACAAATCCCTCATGCTGAGCAGCCCTATGATAAAAAAAAACCCACCATGTTTCATGCAACACTTTCACTCCTGGATCTCTGTTCTTTTCACTGCATGGGTGTCAACACACAAATCAACTGTTCCAGCTTGTAAACTTTCCTATAATCAACTCACTGGGGGCCCTATGTGGCATATTGTGTAGCCATATTGTCAATGGTGGAGCATTTGTCACATTTTGTCAAATCATCTTTTGAAAAGTTGGATAATTTCACCTGTTTTTAGACTGATTATGTGCAATTGAACTCTCCAAAGATGACTAACTTTTTAGGTCTTCCTGAAGCAGACCCTTGCCTACTGTTGGGGGGGGGGGGTGTCAGGTCTTGTGTGGGCAATAAATGGCGCACAGCAGTAAACTTGATAAATATACTGTGTGATTTTATAGGCTCAATCATGGTGAAGGCTAATGTGATTTTTCTTCTTCTTCTGCTGTGGAATAACCAGAGACAGGGGTATCCTGTTTCATTAGCTTTCTTCTTACTGCTGCTGTCGGACAAAATGTAACTGTCTGAGGGTCGGAGCTGCAGCTGAAACAGCAAATAGCCGGGGAACCTTACATGGGTGGAGGATTATTGACAGATGGGGGTGGGATGGGGTGGGAGGCGGGGTTTAGGGAGGGTAGGTTAAAGAGTAATATATGTGAGCGTGGATCAATTCATGCATCTACCCCTGCGCATGTGTGCACATCACGTCTATATCCCCAGCGGGCGCTATGTGTTTGTGTTTTTTTTTAATTTGTGCACATGTGCATATTTACAACTGCCTCTGCACGTGTGTGCGTGCAGCCGCAGCATGAGCTCAGTGCATTATCTCACTTGCAGGAGGACCCTGTCCCTAATGACCCACAGTGTTCATTGTGGTGGGGCAGACAGAGGGCAAAATGAGCTCTGCCATCTCCATCCATGGTAACTGCCAGGTCCCCCCGGGGGGCCCCATTGCTTGGCTGGCTGCCCCACTCAGGCTGCAGTTCCAACCCTCTGGGATGGATTCAGAGGGGAGTTTGACAGCTAAACAAATGAG
Organism: Parambassis ranga; assembly: GCF_900634625.1. Lineage (NCBI taxonomy): Eukaryota > Metazoa > Chordata > Actinopteri > Ambassidae > Parambassis > Parambassis ranga. Next base: position 3,593,281 of record NC_041030.1, on the reverse strand, counting down.
ATCACCCTCTACTAGCGACAACATCTTCCTCCACCTAACCTGACCTGCATGCAGTTTATCAACCCTTCCCTTCCAATGTTAAATCGTTCTTTAAGGTGGTCAGTTCACTTGTAGAAGTTCTTAGCATCTATCAATATGTATCTAAATGAACAAGCTGACTCTTTACTGACTCAAACTCATGTTGGAGTGATGATGGGGCAGAGATACCCTTCTCTTTGAAGGAAATGACTCATCTTTTATTCTTTTGAGGACATCTGTTCTTTGTAACACACACAGCAGGCGGCTGACGTCTGCACACATGCACCAAGAGAACACAACCTGTTTAGCCGACATAATAAAGCACATAATCACATCCACGAACGCTGAGACACAAAGGAGTAATATCAAGAAGGATTATCCTTGTCACGCCCACCCACACACAGATACCCACACACACGCAGACAGATCTCACATGCACGCAGAGTCGCATTATGAATCCAAGAAAACAAGTGCAACACCCTCAGACTGCTGCTTACACATTTACAAAAGGAGAAAGCCAGGCGTAGGCATTTAAATTTATGTATGAATACATTAAAATGTAATTCTTAAAAATAATTATTTGGATGGATCAAGGAGTCACAAAGAGAGAGGGGGTAAAAAGAACCAGCTGAGGTCATCTTTATTAATAAACCTCTGACAACAAACACACTCACATCAAGGCCTTCGCCCTCCCTCCATCCACCCATCCTTACTCCCTTCCTTCCTTAGCTCCTTGAGAAATGGCAATTGTCAGACTGACACAGCAGGGGGGTGTCTGTAACCACATAAACACACACTCACTCTCACACACACATATATATATACACACACACTGCAGGATGGCCTAGAGACAGCACGTCAGTGATCTGTCAGAGGGTAACAGTGCGGAGCAAGGTGTGTGTGTGTGAGTGTGTGTTTTGGTGGGGAGAAGTGGAAGGCCAGACAGACAGGAAGTTTAGCCCTACGCTGCACACACACACACACACATACACACTAAGAAACATGCCCCGGCTCATTTGTTCCCACTGACAGGAGAGGAGAGGGATGGTTCTCTACAAGACATGCCTAAGGGAGGAGGACAGGTGTGTGTGTGTGAGAGTGTGTGTGTGTGAGGTGGAAGAAGTTGAGGAAGAAAGCTTAAAGCTGCATCTAAGCTCTGAGAATATGTGTTTATGCTTGCATCTCTGCTCATTTTGTGTGATGTTTGCTCTGCGTGAGAGACAATTAGAGCTGGAAAACATCAGAGGCGGATCCTATTCAGTCCGCTCTGTTAAAACAATAGGCTGCATCCGATGCAACAGGAAGTAGCAAAAATACGACAAAAAAAGAAACAACAATCATGATATTAGACAGGAGTTTTAAAAAATGTACATGTAGAGGAGGCAGTAAGCTAGGGATCGTTGTCCAGATATTCCTCCAACAGATCTTTCTGTAGAAAGACCAGCCCCATCCCATAATGTGAAACAGTTGTTTTGTGCACAGTGAAACAAATTGTTCTTTTTTTTTGAACTGGATTTGTGTTTCATGTCTGCAGCACACGTTTTCCAGTGAAATATTGACCTAATTTCATGTATTATGTGCAGACAAAGCATTTTTGTGACATGACAACCTACAACCTTACCCTGTTTTTTAACACCTAACCTTAATCTGTTTAGATTTTAATAGGGATATCCCGATCAGGTTTTTTTTGGCCTCGAGTCCGAGTCATTTGATTTTGAGTATCTGCCGATACCGAGTCCTGATCCGATACTTTCAAGATTCTAAGCTGTATGTGTGTGTCCAGAGCGCCACGCTAGGTGATTTCAGACACGCAGCAGCTCATCGAGGCCTTGAACCCAGGACCTCTCGCACCAAAAGCAACTGTCATACCCCTACACTACAGGACACAGAGCCACCCTGCCCAGAAGGCGTTAACTTTGAGAGCCCTAATAAATATATATCCGAGTCCTGGTCAGGAGGCAACATCCGTTTCCGATCGAGTCTGAAATCACGTAATCGGGCCAGATTTCCGATCACGTGATCGGATCGGGACATCCCTAGATTTTAATGCCTAAACCCAATGACGAGATGGAACTGATGGTCACAATTAAGCGCTTCACCAAAATAAAAAAAAACAGTGGCGTAGGGTGGACATGAATCCACCACACCTGGGTAAAGATCCACTGTGTGTTCAGAGCCCTCCCAACTCCTAACAAAGACTTTTGCAACTTTGTACCATCGAATGGTTAATTTGTGTACAAGTGCATGAAAATAAAAAGGGACGAAATAAGCTTTGTGTCGGTGTGCACTACATTATATTTTTATAGGGCATGTTGATCTGGGAAGGATTGGGCCATATGCCAGTAGGATACACAGGACCAGAGGTGCCACATCCACCATGTGACCCGTCCATTCATACCCCAAACAAACTCCTGTAAACAGAACAGGATATTTCTGTAGGTGGCACTCCTTCTCCACTGTGGCTGTCACTTCCATGCTAAACAAGATGCAGTTTGTTGTTTGTTTGTTTGTTTGTTTTTTCCTGCTGCCAAACACATGACACATTACTTCCCATGATGCTCCAGGGGATCCTTCACGGGAATGACTTACATAACACAGTGCTAGTGTTTACTAGAGGAAAGCACAAGGAAAACCAAACTAATACAAGTTATGAAGTGGGTATACTGTATGTTTAATCAATGACGTGTTGCATGCATGAAAAAGTCTCTACAGATATTTCTCCGTACATTCTGTAACAAGATAAATTAGAAGTCATGCCGTATCGTCAGGGGGACCTCAGGGAACAGAGCATGTGAGACATTTTAACCTCACTTGCTTTGTAAATGCTTAACAGCTGCTGAATTTCAGCATTCGCTCCGGTTAGGCTGCATTTAACATTTCGTTAAAAAAAAAAGCAATTTCTTTTTTCCACCTCAATGAAAGCTGTTTTATGGCGTTCCTGCTTTTTTTTTTTGGATGCAGCAAAAGCAAAGTGGAGACATGACAAAGACGGAGAGGGCACAGGCGCTGCCAGCTGTCGGTGTGGTCCGTGTTTTTTCTACGGGGATGTTCGTTAACGTTGTGCGTGAGTGCGTTCCTATAGATGTAAATCCCACCGTGTTCAGACACTGACTGCAGGCGTTTGCTAATTAGTAAACAACTGGCAGCAATAGACACCGTGACCAACGAGGATTATATCACCTTGTCATGAGATCAGAGCCATTCCGGAGCCAATCGCTTGATATGCGTCAAACCAGTCAGTCAGGACCAGAGGGAGATGAAATGCACAAACCCATGGCTCACTCACATTTGGTCCATGGACTCTCCTACTTTCAAGAACAATTAAAGAAAAAAAAGTAGTTTGATGTGTTTAGCTGCAGATTTTGCCGGGTAATCAGATTTTATGATTCAGCCTGATAAAAGTTGGATTCAGTCCCTTCTTGTCTGGCTGGAAAAATCTCATAAGCCGACTTCACTGCGTCATGTGACGACTAATAAAAAGCACACAAACTAAATTGCTTAGGGCGGGTTAGCGGCTTCTTTAAGGCGCTGCTGGGTTTTACAGGCTGCAGAGAGAGGGAGAGAGAAATAACACCACAATCACAAATCCAAGACTCAATAAAGTCATCTTAATATTATTCTAACCGAAACATAAAGATCAGCTGCTAGAAGCTGTAATTTATTCATGCAGACTTGTCATCACACACAGCTTTGTCGCCTGGGAAGCTTTTCAACTTTTCCATCAGCCGTCACAAATTGGAGACCATTTTGAATAATATCAACATAAACAAACCTGAATAAATGTGATGCTCACTGGTGGCTGACACGCGCTGTCTGCCCTCCAATCAAAAGCTCAGCAGTCAATTTGAACAATGTCTCTGTAGTCTGGTAAATGGAAGAAGAAGAAGAAGGAAAAAAAACAGCAGTGGACTGACTTGTTTAGACCAGACATAGAGCACACAAACAAATTGGTACGCTCAATAAGGACGCGTCAAATTCAAGGCACATATCTCTCATTCTCTTCTTGTCTCCCTCCTTGTATGAAATTTGGGCCGCACACTGAGGCATTCAAAGGAAAACACGGCCCACAATCCTCTGATTAAAAGTTGCTGAGGTAAATAGTTGATGCATTAAAAAAGAAAAAGCTTTAAAAACCATCTGAAAGGCTTTCACAAAAAAAATATGATTTAAAAATACTCAAAAGCTCCGTTCAATAAAGACTACAGAAGGAGTGAAAGGCCTGGCCCTTTCAGTCAAGGTTAGAGGATAGAAGCAGGCCATTTTGTTGCTGCAGTGGAAAAACAAAAGCAGTAGGGTGTCTGGGTGGCGAACGGGGGAAGAGGGGTGGGTGACGGCGGTAAAAGAAATCAAATAAAGACTGACAATAAATGAAGTGCAGAGGAGGCCTGTGGTCACCAAGCAGAAGTCAGAGAGCTTCTGGAGACAACACTCACACACTCTGCCTCTGAGTTTCTTGTTATCAGAAGCATTTGCTGCTTTCCTGTATTTCTGCATCACTCTACCGCACCTTTTCTGACTCTCTTTCATCATCTCTGACACTTCTCCGGTTCCCATTCCTTCTATATACGTTTTCTCCATTGTTTGCTTTTATTTCAGCCTCCATTGTCTTTTTCTTTTTTCTCTCTGCCACTGTTCTGCTTTCTCGTCGGTTTAGCTCCCTGACACTGCACTTCTGTCTCTGTTGAGTCACCGCTCTTTGAAGCCAAAATTCAACAGTTGGGAAACATATTATTTGCTTTCTAGCATAGAACTGATGCCAATCTTGTCTGTATAGCCTAACAACACTTAGCTTAGCATCTGGGCTGACACACTGGGGATATCATATGCTATTTAAACTAGTTACACACCTGGCCGCCCATCGGGCGTAAAAAATTGCTATAAAATGAATTATTGGTGACAATGTGAAGAATCAAAGGTAGTCACATTGGACATTAGAGCCTTACAACAGACACTGACAAAACATGTGCTCTTTGCAATCCTCATGAGGAGTGTTTGGTAAGTAAGAGAAATGTTACAAAGCTTTGTTGCAGTGTTTTGTGTGACCACAAGTGTAGATGACTTTCAGTGTAGGAATGTGTCGAATAAGCTAGCTACTACTCAGAAACTTTGTTGTTTAACATAAATTTTATTACACATGCTAGAAGCTGCAGTAACAACATCAATACTGACTGGTTCCTTTCTCTTTAAATTGGCTATCTAAGATTTGGAGGATTACACAAGGCTGTTGTTGCAGTACACAAATCCCTGAAGAAACCACAAACTGTTGCGTCTAATTTTCCATTAGCTTTGGAGAGCGTGCTTTTTGACTTTGGAACTAGATTTTATGCTGAGCTGGGGAAAACTCTGGAAGATAAGAATCACTCATGTGTGCGTGTGACTTAAAACTCTTCCCACTGTTTCAGGTCTGAATAGTGTCTACCTGTGCAGTCCCTCTATTTGAATGAATGATGTTGAATCGAACAATCCACGTTCCTTCTGCTAGAACCAATAAGTCAATATGCTCCAAGTGCTGCGACTGCACAATGCAGCAAACGCACTCCTGCCCTCACAGTGACAGAGATACAGGCTGATGTCTTCATAGTCGGTACCAACACACTGCTGCACTTTCCCTTGTGTTTTAGTAGCTGTATGTGCGAGGGCACAGGTGAGAGGACACACACATTAATTCAAGGCATCTATTGACAGTTTATTGTGTGTGTGTGTTTGAATGTGGGAGGTGTGACGCAGTATGTACGACAGCACAAGAATATGTGAGAACAGAGTGTGTATGAAAGTGTCGGAATGCATGTGTGTTGATTTTACAATGCCTCTCCACTCTCTCTCTCACACACACTCAATCTCTTTCACAAACCCACAGTGCCTTTGTGAATCACTCTTGTCAGTGTGTGTGTGTGTGTGCACCCATCTTAATCTCCCAGTTTAGATGAACCCAGCTGAGATTCTAGTAAGTGTTGTTAATAAAGTCTAGCAAGAGCTGTGTCTGACACACACACACACACACATATATATAATTAATAAGCCTGAACAGACGCAAAACACTACCGTGATAGACGCACTGGTGTAGGAAAAGACACACAAACACTCACAATCAGACACAAAGAAATGAAGATGCTCACAGATTAACGCAGACACAAAGAAACAGCCACTCAGACTGTGAGACACAAAGGCCCACACGCAGACACAAAGAAACACGCTTAAACAGGGAAACACGCGCACACACTGCGACAGACGGCGTGGGCCTGACAGCAAGCGGGGGACCCGCCACCAGCGGCGCCGTGCACAAAGCAGCACCGGCCGGCGGGACCACAAATTCCCATGTGCTACCTGTGCAGCGGCGGCAAAAGACGGCTCTAGAGGAGACGCTTTTTGTGCACCACATGATACGGGAGGCGTTCAACAACGCAGCAGAGCACACCGGCCCTCACACACACAGACATGGGTTGTTAATTATGAAACGCTCTGAACACACACATAGATCTTCCTGGAACAACCCCTCATATTATGGTGACCCACCTGCCTATAATTCCATACTACTGCACTTTTATTAGAAAACTTCCATTTCTCAGGCTGAACAGACACAAACTAAGCCTTCAGTTTATAGCACTTATAATAGGACTCACAGCCCTGGAGGTTTCTGCATCGCCTGAGGCCACCTGGTGATACTTTAACTAAAGTTATGATGCATCAATTTTGGTATTATATAGCAGCTGAATAACTTTAGTAGAGGTTAAATGAAGTAATGCAGCTGTTATTTACTGTTTAAGCAGCTATAAAAAGGTTTATTTTACAGGACTTTTTTGTTGTTTGTTTGCAAATCTCACTCCAGCTTGGTTATGGAAGACAAGGACATTTATTATTTTTTAAAATACTCCTGAGTCTCTTATCCATGGAGCCCAAGGTTGGCCTCATATAGAGCTGTTACCAACTGAAATCAACAATATTTGTTCAGTTGGAAATCTCAAAAACCAGCCAAGGTCTTCAGGGGTTAAGCAGACTGAGTATCAGTGATTCACAGTAAATACAGGTTTCTGTTCATTTGAGTTTAACAAATGTTTTTCGGCTAGCAAAGATTTTATAGAAAGCAGAAATACCTTTGTAACAGAATATGATTTATCCCTGTTGTTTATTCAGAGCGGATAAGGAAGACAAAGATAGAGCTGCACCAATTGATTGATATCAACCCTGATGTTGGCTTAATAGCTAAACTTAGTATTTGAAAATGGATCCAGGGAGTCAGTCTTTCCAGTTCTACGTGCTGCATATGGTACAGTATGGAGTGAACCAAAGAGTCAGCTGTATGGAGGCATTAAATGCTTTCTATGCCAACTAAATGGGCAGCATCGTACAATATCTGCATAGGAAATGATATGGGATCCGTATCGACTGACATGCAAAACCCAGGTATCTGTAACAGGACAAAAAAAAAAGTTGGGCTGGTGCTGCACTGCAATCAAAGATTTATACTACAGAAGGAGCTGCACTTCTAAGAAAGGTGGAGTTACACCTGTAAGGTGGGTGAGTTAAGAGATGGATGAAACTGCTGCGACCTATATATAAAGTTAAAACTATAATAAATCCACATTATCATTCATGATTCTCCAATATAAAGGCGAAGAGCAAGAGTATGATATATATAGACTAAATACTAACAGCTGATCAACTTAGCTTAGAATAAAGATGGGAAAGGATCAAAAATCTGCCATCTTTGATTTCTAAAGCTCACTAATTAACACAGTATAACGATCAATCCAAAAACAAAGCGCAAAAAAGAATCAGAATTGTCAGTTTCTACACTTTCGGATTTAGATTCAGCAACAACATCCACATCCTCCATGACAAATAACCACAAAGGCACAGACCAAAATATGCTCACACACTCAGCAATACCCAAAACCATGCCCCTCTGTACCCAGCTAAGCATCAGGGACACACTCAGAAACCGTAACCTCAAACACACACACTGGATTTAACCACACACACGCAGCAGCGCACACACACACACACACACACAGACACACACAGACACAGCAGCTAACTTCATTTCAAAATCAATTAATTAAAAAGCACAGTCCTCTCCCATAGGGAGCGAAAGACAAATTTGAGGAATTTAATCCTGGTACACAAATCAGAGCTGTTCAGCAACTAAGATATGAGAGGATAGGATGGATGGATGGAAGGATGAAGGGACAGAGGGATGGAGGATGGACAGTCAATGAATTTTAAAATGGGAAGCCCATTTAACTGTGTCCCTTCAATTTTCAGTACTGCTCTGTTTCATCTATCTATCTATCTATCTATCTATCTATCTATCTATCTATCTATCTATCTATCTATCTATCTATCTATCTATCTATCTATCTATTGTGAGTTTGCATTGCTGGTCCATCATCCTCACTGTCTCTTTCCATTAGTTTTCAGGCGTTTTAAAGAAATGTTATTGATTTTTTTTGTGATGCGTAAAATGAGGGGGTTTCTGCAAGCATGTGTGTGTTCTCAACGCCTGGTCTAACCTTAGGCAAAGAAAAAGAAAAAAGGGAAAAAAGAAAAGAAATAATCCTAATAAAGAGTTTGCCTTTCTCCCCTCCCTGGTGTTCCTAAAAAGACTTTGTCTAATAGGTATGGGGAAAAAAAACACTGTGAGATAAACTGTTCCATATGCCACGGCTGTGTGTGTGTGAGAAAGAGAGATAGAGACAACGTGTGAACGTACGAAGGTGTGCGTGCAAATGCGTACATTTGGCAAGAAATGTGTGAATGTGTTAGCTCAGGTGAGAGTTTGCATGTCTGGGTGCCATATTTGTCAGATCTGAATATACCGAGTGGAAAAGTGAAAGTAATACTAATGATGATATCACAAAAATGTCCCGACTGTAACATGTGTGGATGACAACTCTTCCTAAGAGTGTATGTCTCTGAGAGTGAGGTCTATTCCAAAGGCAGTGTGGAAGAAAAAAGGGAGACTTAAGAGTAAGTCCCAAGAAGCAAAAAGATGAGAATGATTGAAGGGGGGAGCGAGAAAGCCAGGCTGAAAATTGATGGTGTAATTGTTGACTGTTGCTCGCCTCTTATCTTGGTTTCTCAGGGCTGTTGTCTGGGTGAGCAGGCTTCCTTCTTGCTTTCCAATCTCAGCCTCTCTCTAGGAGAGTGGACCAAACCTGGCAACCTGTATATGTTTCTATATCCCGCCCCCACCCTCTTGCCACCCCTTGTATTCTCCCCAATCTCTGCCCTGTTCCTATTTCATCTCTTTTCTGTTGTATTATTGAGCCTTCATCCTGCTGAGCATCTCTCTACTCTTTTTTCTCTTTCCATCACCGAGAGAGCGGTGGACTGGAAAAGAGCAGCAGGAGACGAAAGGGGGGGAGGAGGGAAAGGTCAAAGGTGAGTCTGCAGCAGGATAAGGGTGGGTTAGAGGACAAACACAGAACTGGTCTCTCCCTTTCACCCCCCAAAAAGCTGCCAGACCCAACACCCCAACAACAGCACTATTGTAGCAGCAGCTGCTGATACAGCTGGGCTCAAAGGAGGCTGCGGTCCTGGATTCAAGGTGAAGCCAATTAGGTGCTAACCAGAGCTAAAACCAGACCATTTCTATATAGTGGCACTGTCTGAATTTAGGGGGCCCATGTGAGATCAGAATGAACGGGGTCCCATGGAACGGTAAAGTCCAGGGGACGTTTTTATCATTAAACAATAGAGTATCGTTTTTTATGGCTTTTCAAATCCAGAAAAATACTATAAATATTAGCGACATCACGCACCCGAGGCACTTTATAGCATCCACTGTTTTGATTTAAGACATCCAAGCAGCAGCAGCAGAGCCCCTAAAGAGACATATGTCAGCTGACTGGCTGCCTTACACAACTCCTGTTGCAGAAGTTCAGAACTTCTGAACTGACCAATCAGCATCCATTAGCAGAAAGGCAGGGTGTTATGGACAAATTACCTTTGCTGTAAGAAAGAGAAAAGGGCATTCTGCCCTTTAAAGTTTAGTTTTGACCTATAATCAATACTGTATTTTTGTAGAAGCAGGTAAAAATGTAGTATTTTAGATGTTTATCTCCATTCACTCTTTCATAACTTTTCAATATAGGAAGTGGGATGGCTGTAAAATGGCTCTGCCCAGAAGTAATCACCAAAGGGTGGTCATTACTTCTGCTATGCTACCATCCATCCAACTAGTGTCTCTAAGCAGGTAAACCCATACCTCCAGACAGATACAATCCCTCCAGTGTTTCCTGGGTCTGCCCTGGGGCCTCCTCGTGCCCAGAGCACCTCCCCAGGGAGGCACCTGGGTGCCCGAACCACTTAAACCATCTCATCTCATTGTAGAGGAGCAGCGGCTCTACCCAGCTCCTGACCCGCTCTGTAAAGGAGAATCCTGCCACCCTGCAGAGGAAACGTTTCTGTTTCCTCAGTTTATAGTGATGGTTCAGCTTAGGGTGTAGAGGGACCCAACATGAAGCTAGACCGTCACTTTTGGCAGCACATGAACTTTGATGAAACAGAGGGTGTCTAGATCCAGGATCTGGCAACTTAGAAGGAGATACAGGAGGCTCAGAATGACTTCCAAACTCATGCATTAGTTATTAAAGCAGACTTGTAGCTGATGTCTGGAAGGGACTTCGGTGCTGCATTCACTAACAATAATGCAAGGTGCAGGTCAGCTCCATCATGTAAAGGGAATCAGTATTGCTATAGTATATCTATACTGACATGACAGCAGTGTTTCTCCTTGGCACAACTTCTTTCCCCCATGTATATTGAGCATTTGCTGAACATTGTATTTCTGCCTGCAGGATCTCGTCACTTCTATCTCCGGCAATGTGCAAAGCAGACGAGCAGGTGGGGACGCTGCACCGTCAACACAAACAAACAGCAGGTTTACAGTGTTTACTTTTCAGCCGAGGCAAAAGAAGAAGATCTGGATATAACAGACCTTTCACAGAGTAACAGTGTAGTTAGCAGCTGCTGTGAACATCGTATTAGTTTCCCCTTCACCACAGATGAGTAAAAGCAGCAGTGATTCATGGGCTTGGATCATGCTGGAGTCATCGTATTGAGATCCATGAGAAAAAATCTGATTAGTCAGTCAGGGGGCAGGGTGCTTCACTCCTCCTCATCGCACATGAAATTATTTTTTCACAAATCCAGCCAGCTTTTTTTACTGAGACATGTCCAATTAGGGCGAGGAAATAAACCTCAGCTGTGATGACGGCTCAGGTTGTTGTTCTGAGTATTTGGTTAGTACTCACTGGTCTGTCATTTATTTTTTTTAACAATATAGGGTGGCATTGACTTCCCAGTACGACTTGACAGGCTGAGCTGCCATTAGAACTGCCGAGTTAGCTTTGAATTTCCAATTAGAGGTGCTACACTGTGTAGACATCTATGTTTTCATCTAACTGGGGCTAATGACTAACATTTACTTTCCTACAGTCCAAAGCAACACTAGACAAACACAGCAGGAAATAAGGAGGGTAGCCCTCACTCTCCTTACAGCTATGAAAGCTAAGCTACTCCCACACACACACACACACACTAACACAAGCGCTCAGAGGAGATCTCAGACAGCAGTCATGTAGTGGCCCTCCTGCTGCTGATAAGCCTGCACAGGCCCCTCTGTAGTGCCTACCCTGGAGAGAGGCCATTAGCCCGGCTGCAGCTCCTTCCTGGATAAGCTGGAGCTTACCAGCCGGCGAGCAACAGGGCAACTTTTTTTATTGTCCTTTCAAAACTTTACATGCAAGTGTGTGTGGGTCTCTGTGTGTGTGTGTGTGTGTGTGCCGGAGTCTCCTGTACAATGTGTGTGCGCGCTCCCGGCACTTCCTGCCAGCTAACGGCCGGTCCCACGGTAGGGAGGGTGAGCTCTATCGGACCAGAACAATGCCAAAAAAAAGTCTGTCATAAAAACAAACTACCATGCTCTGCTTAGCACAGGGGGGAGAAGAGGAGGGTAGGGGCCTACTTTCCTCTGCACACACACCCCCACACTGCACTGCATCTGCATCATTATTCACATGCACACAATTTCAGTTATTCAATGCATGAGACAGTATGTTTTTAACTTATCTTCTGCTTCTAGCCTGCACACATTTACATACTCTATCCAGGAGATAATGACTGAAAACAGCAAGAAGCACAAACTAAATATGCACGGACACATACTTTATGAAATGTACACACACAGCAAAGTCGCCGCTGACAGTAAACAAAAAGGAAACTCCATATTCCAGTCCAAACAGTCCTGATGTGTCACTAAAACCAGAATAACAAAAAGAGAACAATTCTGGCGGTTGTCTCTGCACCGTGCGGACAACTGAACCAGAAAACATCTGCTGAGTCGGAACAAACAAAACAACAAGCAGCCGATGACCAGGGGCGTCGGGGGCCTCAGAAAACATACTGAATACCTTACATGGTGCCCCCGAAACACAGTTGGCTCACTGACAAGTTCTTTTTTGGCTGAGCATATTATTACTATCTCTCCCCAGTCCAGCTTTTACAATTTCAGCCACAGCCAAGCCCAGACAGACCCAGGAAGCAGCATTAAACAGGTTCGACCAGGAAATCATCGCTGAAGGGAGGCTTCTCTGAAAACATTGGAAATTGATGGAAGCTGTTACTACATGAGGAAAGAGAAGAAATGATTTTGCTGAAATGACAGAAATAGTTCTACATGCTTGGTTGTTTAATTTTTAATATATATATATATATATATATATATATATATATATATATATATATATATATATAGACCCTCTGGCAATTTATATCTCTGTACCAAGACAACAAAAACACCTACCAACATGTTTAAAGCTCCCTAATATGATGTTAGCTTAGCTTAGCATAAAATATGAAACACGTTATAATAAAACAACTAGTATGGCTCTGCCAGTTTAAACTAGCATCAAGATCAAAAAAGCTAGCCTGGTTTTATCGGAAGGTACCAAACACTGTAAAGCTCACTAAGCTTTACATGTTAGCTTAGCTTACATGGTGTTTTTTTAAAGAAAATGTACAAATAATGCAACCAACACCTCAAAAGATTACTAATGCAAATGTTAGCTTAGCATAAAGTATGGTAAGAGCTAGCTGGCATGAGCAACTTCTAAAGATCATAAAGAAAAACATCTATTAAAAAAGTATTATATAATGTCTTAACTAAATACTGAAAGCCAAATCGCAACCAACAGGACCACGGTCGCTCACTGCCAAAATTGCTAAATGTTATTATTCATTGACATGCTCACCTTCAATGACATTGTTTGGACCCAGCTCTATAACAAGTAAGCAAAAACTCTATCCGACCTTTAAGTGTCCTGTTTTACATAAAAACTTGGGAGAGAAACTGCGTTATTGATAGACAGACAGATTCATGCACAGATAGCAGAGCAACATGGACAGAGCGAGAGAGAGAGCAAGGCTGGCGGGCAGCAGATGGCCAATAGTGGTCAGCTGGTAACAAACAAGCAGGTCAGGGCTCTCCTCCACCTCCATTCTACCACTCATAAATAATGCAGGACCCGGCCACCCAGAGCTGCTGCACTGAGCGTCTTCAGTAACTCTCCGAGCGAGTCACATAAAGGGAGATATGTAGTTGTGCTAAAAAAAAAAAAAACAGCACAAACCTCTATGTCATGGTGGGGAGCTATAGATTACTCTCCATCTGTTCATTCATTTGCTTGCGACAACAGTAATTAGATTTGGGTGATGCTGCTCACCATTCTGACATTATTTTATTTTTTTTACAGTGGCATTGATCAGCCTGACAGCAAGGGGAAATTACAGGTCAGGATGAAAAGCTTTGATAAACAAAACTTCCACATTGCAAGAATGAATACGATCGGCTTTACCCAGCTCCACATATTCGCCCGCAGGATCGTCAGTATGCTCCGTATTGGATTTTCCACCATGTCTGACTTTCCTGGAAACACTTTTTCTCCCTCAGGACTTATTTATTTATTGACAGCCCCAAAGGGGGAGGGGGGGAGAGATGCATCATTCATGAGTGACTTAATATTTATTAATGCTTTGTAGTCAGTTTTCTGAAAGAAGTGCTTTTTCTGGCAATATTGTTCATTTTTGAGTGAGATGTCAATAAGACTTGATTTAATTTAACCAGATTGATTGTGAGGGAAAGAGAGAAAGATCCATAATGGCTGCTGCTGCTGCTGCTGCTGGGGCATTCAGGGTACTGGCACTACTATTAATGCCAGCAAAAGGATTATACTACTCTGCTCTATCCTTGCATAGTTTTCATTCACAATAGGCTGAATATGCACTTGTCTCTTCAATTAAAGTTGAGCTATATAAGTGGTAAGTGCTCACACTTTGGCAGTGCAAAAATGACCTTATTATGCTACCCGAATTGAGCCGAAAATGAGTGAGTGAGAGAGAGAGAGAGAGAGAGAGAGAGAGAGTGAGAGAGGGCTCAAAGGAAAGGCTAAGTTGCAGACAAGCAAAAGCTTCTTCTCGTCTCGGAACAACTGCAATCACAGCCCCTGCCAAACCTCTCTGGATCCATCCTCGCTGCCTGACGGAAACTTCTCAGCGGGCCTTAAAGCCACTGAGATGGGTCCTGGGGCAGAGGGGGTGGTTGGGGTTGGGGGGAGTTGCGTAGCGTAGTGTGTGTTTGTGTGTATGTGTGTGCTTCTTCACAGTTTGCGTCCTACATTTCAAAAAAACAGTGCCATCCCTAGCATTTTAAACAATAAATCACAACCGCATCAGTTCAGAAGAAATTGGAGAATTTGCTGAAACAGGATGGTGACAGTGTGCTCCTGTACAGCCGTGCAGAATGAAGAAAGGCTGCATGCTGGGAAACACGTTCCCAAACTTCACATCAAATATGCAACATAAAGACACACACTGACACGATCTGCAAGTCAAAAAACTGCGTCCCAGTTTCATGCTGCATACTAATTTTCTGCGTGATTTAATATGTGGCATCAGGTGCTTGCTGCTTCTTTTGACTTAAGAGACAGAAATCTGTCTTTACCTCCTTTTTCGGGGGAACAAGTTTTACTGTTCCCCTGGTGAAGAGGGAGCCAATGAATGAAATCCTGCCCCAAAGAAGGCATATTTATATTCAGTGGACACAGAAAGAGGATGGAACCAGGTCCATTGGATCGGGTCATTCCTTAGAAGAGCTGAAAATAATCATAATAAGGCCGTTTTTGATTGAAGTTAATTACAGATTCTCGGCACTCACAGTTAATGCGCTAATGACATGCTAATGCCTAACACTCCTTAATGTTTGCGTATGAGTGTGAAGTCAGATTCTAGATTCACTTTCAGACAGCTGATGCAGCTCACGGAGCCCATGAAAATGGAGCAATAATAAAAACATGCTTACACAAACTGATGGCACGTAAGTACAAGGATCATATCGCTAACCCTGCCAAAAGTCCATTTACTGTAATGTTCTTGTAAACATGCTTCTTCCCTTCCTCCTCCTCCTCCTCCTCCAAACATCAGCCTGCCCAGCCCTGCCCTGCCTCCCGCTGGCCCCCTCAAGCACACACACACATGACCCATCTGCTTCAGCTCTCCAGACCTTACATCTGGCCCTCTGTGAATCATATCTCAGTTTAAAACACACAAACACACAACCTTGCACAGCTATATTTGTGAGGACATTCATTCAAAATGCATTCCTTGGTATCTTACCCATCACAACTAAGTCCCTCATCCCCACCTAACGTTAATCCTAAGACCAAGTCTTAACCCTTAAACAGTCATTTAAAAGGGTCTAATAAAGGCCAAAATGACCACACTTCAATGGTATAACTGGTCTGGTTCTCACAAAGATAGCTGTACAAGACCACATACACACACGGGAGCAAAGGCTGTGATTCTGTTCGTGCAGCATCTCAACACAAAGGGCAATGCACAAGATGTGAACTTCACTCAGCTCAGCTGGAAACACAAGGGCAGTATGAGACAACATAAACCCAATCTGTGTCTAAAAGACTTTTTTAAAAGCAAAAAAACAGCACAGAGAATTAAATCAGTGGTGGGATGAAAAGGATGTTTAGAAAAATGCCTCCTGTGGGAAGCTGGAGCATCAACTGTTGCTCAGCGAAGGCTGTGAAAAAAAGAAAGAAAAGCGCCTCTCACCACCATCTCAAATACATTATCGTTAGCCGATTCAGATCCATACACAACAACAACACAGCCAGCGTGAACAAACACCTTGTGTGTGTGTCTGTGTGTGTGTGTTCCTGCATGTGAAGCTGCTGAGTTACATAATCGGCAATGATCCTGTTATCATGGGATTCTACCGTGCATTCAGCTTCTCGCCATGTGGGATCTGTTGTATCTGTTGCATTGACGTGATGCATGTGACACAGAGATGACAATTAAACGTGCACACAAACGCGCAGTCACACAGCAGACAGGAGACATCTGGTGCAGTGATGGTGAAGCGGCTATGACGCAATGTTGACCCTCAGGTGTCAAAACACACAGCTTCTGTGACGCACACGTGCACAGACACACAGAGCGGTAAACAGCTGAACAACAGGACGGACATGTGAATCCACTTTTATTTTGAAAACTGATTGATTGAGTCACTTTTTCAGCTTCTTTTAGGGCGATTGCATCTTTGATAGGATGTAGACTTGTGCTCCGGATTGATGAGCACATATACAACACAACATCGTGACACATTACCACACACAGAAACTGTGAATAACAAAAAGTTTGAAGAAAGTCCTCATGTGTCAGCTTAGTCGTGTGTGTGTACATGAGGGAGATGTAAGGGAGGCTGCAAGGAGGATGTAGAGCCCATTGTGTGTGTGACAATGAAGAGATGGAGTCGGCAGGAGTCCTGTGGCTCTCTCAATGGAGGCATTAACATCTGGGGCCAGGGGGCTGCTCTGTGTGTGTGTGTGTGTCTTTGTTGGAGGCTTTTTTCTAACATGGATATAATGCAGATTTCAGGAGCAATCCTTCAAGTAACCAAAGTTTGTCACAGATGTCTCCTCATAATCTGCTTCCTGCATAATCTGACCTGAACCACAGATAATATTTTTTTTACTTTCTCTTTGCAAATGACACAGTAGCACACACACACTCATACACACACACACACCTCACTTGCGGACAGAATATGTCTTCACGTTTAACTGCTTTAAAGTCCTCCATCCACCAACTTCTCCCTTCACTGTCTGTGTGTGTAGCCATGCACCACCCTCCTGCTCCTGTCTGTTAGTTAACTGGCACTGGCACCACCAGCCTTGTTAAAATAGGAAAACTCCTCCTTCCTCTAAACCAGCACTTTTTTTTTAACACAAACTCATGCTGTCCACTTTTGGGCGCACCACCTCCACCTCCTGTTCAGTAATTACAATAATCAGTCAACCGAAGCTAATACTTATTTCATTAAGACAAAAACACAAATGGAGGGGAAGTATTTTAAAAGTCATATTTTAGGTCAGATAATTATTGCTACAATAAGAGATGTTCTTTGAGCAGCTGGAGGCACAGGGATATACGATCCTGGAGGATTAAGTGTCCTACATCTTTGTAAACTCTCTTGAGCCACACACTTTATTCACAAACTTAGTACTATTATATTGAGGCTGGAATTTGCGCATAGAGATGTCATAGGCTCTCTCCCTCTCTCTATATATATGATAGTGTTGCCTATGCAGTGTAGTTGTAGTAGTGGGCTGTGATTTTGGAGCAGAGTCGTTGCAACAGTGAAGCCCCGGAGTTGATTCCCTTCCAACAGCTCCTGACCGCAGTGCGCTGTGTTTACACTGCGCGAATAAAGGGAGATAAAGTTGCACCACACTGAGCCCCAAACTGGCAACTTACAACCCCCAAAATCATTAGTCTAGACAGCGCTTTGCAACCTAATTCCTTCTATTTGTGGAAAATAAGAGGGGAAAAATACGAGGGCTTCATGGCAACAGTTGGAGATCCGGACTCTCCGGGTCTGTTTTTTTTTTTACTGTTTCTACTTTAAATCCCGCCGACGCACAGCAGCGATGCAACCACCATTACAATAAATAAACTTACCTTATTATGACGGTGATGGTGGGGATGATCAGGCAACGCGTCCTGCGCTTTCCTCCCTGTCTTTCTCTGACGACAGATCCAGTATCCTGCCTCTCTCTCCCTTTCTCTCTCTCTCTCTCTTCTTTCACCGTTATCTCGCGTTTGTTTCTGAAATTCTGAGTTATAAATTATTCCACATCCTCATCAATTTAAGATGAATTCGTCCGCGTCTCCTCTCCTCTCCTCTCCCGTCCTCGATGATTTTTTTTCTTTAAATGTTTGGACTACAAGGCAAATCAAGCCATATGATCCTGTCATTCAGTTTCTACACAGAAGAACTAGCTCTCCGCGCAACTCCCTCCCAAGGCTTTGTAACACGAAACCAGAGGAGGAGGAGGAGAAAAGGAAAAAAACAGAAAAGAAAGAAAAAAAGAGCGTGGATTTAATCCACTATCTGGGACGAGCTACAAGGTTCTATCCGCCTCTCTTGTCTCAGAAGTTTTAGCAGTCCGTACCGAGCAGACGCAGGCTGTCGGAGTGGTCGCGGCGCTGCGTCTCTGTGCCAATCTCCACTGGAAATGATGTGTGTGTGTGTGGTGCTGCAGCGTGTGTGCGCCCCCAACCTACTTCTGCAGTACGCATCACAGCAGGGATCTGGGAGGGTTTTTTTTTTTTAAAAAAGGCACACAACAGGTCTCCGCCCATTAGCCTTTCCTAACAAGGGGCCCCGACATAGACGAGGGCCCCCACCGGCAGCCATTACACCGCTTGATTAAGACAGTTTCATTGTGTGGAAAGTAAAGGCCTGTTTGAGCAAAGTGTTCCACTTCCCGGGGTCTGACCCGAGACACTCAGAGGTCCTTTTTTAATGAGGACCCTGCAACCAAATGAGCATTTTGGTGGAGGAGCAGGGTGGCCCCTGCGTCTAAAAGAGCCCATTGTTCACCTGTGCTGCACATCACCGCTGAAGTGCCAGTGAGCAGGGCACCAGCATCTGCTCTGCAGTCTGAGCAGGCGGAGATCAATGGTTATTATCATCGGCTGCACTCTTACTGCGCCGAGAATAGAAGGTGCTGTCCACAGATGAAGCTTTAACAAATAGCTTTTAGTCTATTGTAGACATTTTTTCTTTGTCTCATAAAAAATCAATATGATTTTTCTTTAAAAAAACATGAAACCTGGTCTCTGTGTGCTTTAAGTTTCTCAATTGTTCTTGAATTGCTGCTTTATGCTGAACACAAAAGGCAACACACAGTATATGATACTGTTTACAAGTCAATGCAGATATAGCACACTGTTAAAAAGCTCAATTACAAGACCCTTTGTTTATATTTTATTCTAAAATTGAATATTAAAAATGGTGTTATAGGGTTTATGCATAACCCACTTTATGCTTTGGAAGTCCATCAGGAACCAGAATTACCATAATACCAGAATACTGAAGCTTCCATAGTCAAAATGGGCTCTAAAGTGAAGCACTGGACACATTTTGTCCAGCACCCACTGTCTGAACTGAAAAATATTCATAGATTTCTTTTACTGAAAAGAAATAGGTGTAAAAGGTCATTTTATTCTCAGATGTGACCACATTTTTTGACATTATGGCTGAGGTTAATATCGACAGAGCAAGACTCACACAAGACTGATATAAAGAAAACCAATGGTCATTAGGTCAAAGCAGCAGAAATATAATGACTTTTACTCTTTACTGCAGGGATGCATTGTCTTATTTTGGCCTGCATGATATTTATTTCTAAAGTTATTCTTACTCTCTTATCCTCTCATTTTGATAAATGATTAGCCATTTTTTTCACATTATAATTAGGCAGCCATGCTAATCAATTGTGTGTTTAGCTACAGCTCCAACCCTATAGCCCGTAGATGCATACTGTCCATGATTTGATTACACTCACAACATCATAAAACAGTAACTTCCTGTATTTAAAAGCTTCATTAGTGATGTCATCAGCTGAGAGTGTGAGGGAGGAGTGCAGTCCTCCTGAGTGTAAGTCATTGTTGATTGGTTTATAGGTTATTTCATTGATTTATTTTGTTTATAATAGATGGGGTTAGGGGTTGAAAAAACAGGGTATAGTTTGCTGTGCTGGCTGTCAACAAAAAAATGATTCATGTCACGCTAAACAACAAATAAATACGCCAATATTTAACCGGCACAGAGAATAATCCCAACTGAAATCCATTTGTTTGAAATGCATGCTCCCTGTCATTAAAAACAGGAAAATTCATGTCACTGCACACAAAACAACACATTCAAAATTCTATCACGGGATGACACTGGGTTGATTTAGTGGCATATTATGGCTAGAAAATGCAGAGTGGAGCGGTAGTCTAATTTAATTAGTATAGTTTCTAGGAGGGGAGTGGCCTGTGGAGGATGGTAACTGCTGATGAGTGGCAGTATTTAATTAGAGGGAATGATGTGAAGACTGTAGCGGTGTTTACACATTGTTCTGTAAAAAAACAAGTTGTTTTTTTTTTTTTTTTTTTTGCATTTTGAATCCGACACCTACACAATTTCTAGCCACGCTGACCAATACTTCACACATTACATTAATTAATTTGAAAGTAATTTATTTTAAAGAAATAATTGCATACCGTGCATGTTACTGGCCTTAGATTAAAGTTAAAGTTAGTTAAATGGACCGAATGAAGCAGTGGCACAAAGATAGATGAAATATTAGTGGGCTTGGAGCTGTGTTTTTCAGCAGGATGCTGAAGATTTTCATTTGTAGCAAAAGCAGACAGTTTCAGTTTTTTAAGAATATATCCAACCTTTCCTCATTTTTTTTAAAGTATCTTCGTTTTTGGCCCAGATTCATCTTTATGAGTGGAGCACTGTTGTCCATATCTTTCAAACCCCACATATTCAGGCTTTCTGTTTAAAATGCTGCCTCTCTGGACATTTGGATATACCAACAGTGGCATACAAAGAGTACTCAGACAAACAATATTGATAAGGTTAAATTATATTAATTCAAAGGCAGTGGAAAATACTGCTGCCAATATAGAGTCTGCTGACGTGTCCCTTCTTTCTTTTAGGCCTCTGTGTGTTTTATTGCTTCTTTTTTTTGGCAAAGGCCACTCTAACGTGCAATCCTTTTGTTGTGTTCACTGTGCTTTTTCAATTAGCGTGATTGAATGTTATGTTGACTGAAATGATTACCATGAATCTGAAATAACTGTCCTATTGTGATATAAAAACGTTTGTCACGGTGCCAGTTCTATCTGAGAAGGAACAACCTGTGCAAAAGCACATTTGTTGACACAGCAATAATAAATGCATCACTTAACCATTTAACTGAGCTAACAGATCATACAGTAGAGTATGAAAGTTTGTAAACCCTTTAAAATGATCAATATTTCTGCATAAATATGACCCAAAACATCAGCAGGTCCTAAAAGTGAAAAAAGAAAACCCAATGAAACTGAAAAATTACTATATATATATGACATATAGTATATGTGATTGGCAAAGTATGTGAAGCTTTGCTTTCACTATCCACTGTGACCTCGCATTTACAGAATAGCTACAATTCTGAGATGTGGATGGATTTCCTCACATATAATTCAATTAGATCAAGATCAAAACATTATTTTAGATCATCTCTAATCATTTGTTTTTGTAAGGAGACTTCTATGCTTGAAGCCATTGTCTTGCTGCATGACCCAATATTTATTGTTCCAGCAATGATGCCAAGATATCCTTGAAGGAAAAATCTGTAAAATAGGCCCAAACCATGATACTGCCACCACCATGCTTCACAGATTGGTTATGTTCATTTACAGGAATTTAGTGTTTTCATTTCTCTCAACATGCATTTTTGCATCATCTGTCTGTACTAACATTGTCCCAGTAGCCCTCTGACTTGTCCACATGCAGCTCTGCCATGTACACCATGGTTGTTCAGTGTCATCCTGATGGTGGATTTGTGAACATCCTCCATCTGTACACAGTCTGTCTGTCTGTCTGTTGATGTACTTGTGGAGTCCAAACTTTTTAGGGATGGTTTGTTAAGGTTTTCCAGCCCAATGAGCAACAACAACTATTTACACTTTCACAAACACGTGTTATGTAGCTCAGATTTTGATGGATCCCTGATGTTTAAATAAAACACTTACTGGCACCTCCATTGATTGGAAACATCTCAGGTTTGGCCTTCAAGCAAACTGCTAACCCTAGAGGTTCACTTACCTTTACCAGTCATAGATATGTAGTATTGGATCATTTTCCAAATAAATGCCAAAGTATTATATTTGTGTAATATTTCTGTCTCATATGTTTAAATGAAGGGTGGCACAGCGGTGCAGTGGTTAGCACTGTCACTGTGATGGACTGGTGATCTGTCCAGGACGTACCCCGCCTCTCGCCCGAAGATAGCTGGGATAGGCTCTGGCCCTCTGTGACCCTGGGGGACAAAGCGGGTTCAAATAATGGATGGATGTTTAAATGGGTTCTCTTTCAGGACTTCTGTGAAAATTAGCTGATGTTTTGGGTCATTTTTATGCAGAAGGCTTTACAAACTTTCAAGCAGCAAATTTCTCAGAATAAGGGTTTATATTTTATGTCCTGAAGATTTAAAACACACACTGGTGCATTCAATCATATTAAAACTGTGTACTTACTAGTGCTTTTGCCTGTTATTGGAGCACCACAGGAGCCCCAAATATCAGTATACAAACACAGAAGAGCCCTGTTTGAGACTTTGCTCATTCACTATTTTGCCCTCAAGACAATCCCAAAGACTGCAACTTTAATGTGTAAAATCAATGGAGTTCCCCTTTTAATAACTGACTGTGCAACAACACAGGAACAGAGGAGAACCACGAAAAACACAACACCAGCAATAACAAGGCTGGAATACATACAATTAGACTGTTGCCTTGGTGCATGCTGGGAGAGTTTACTTCAGGCCCATTTCCAGATGCTTCAGTATAAACACTGTTAAGTTATTCTGGTGTGATTTAGACTGCAAAGATAAACAACTTTAAACCGCCGGGCGCTTCTTCCTTCTGTTTATCGATTCTGAGTTGCATGAATTATTTGGTATTATGAGGCAAAATATCACAATAAAAATAATCCCGGGCAGTTAGGACAAAAAAAACAAGACTTTGGATTATATTCTGAAGATTAAGTGCAGATTAGAAGACAAATATTAGAATGATAATCTCTGCGGATTAGCACAGGAAATATTGCAAATGAGTTTTGTCTCAGTATAAGTGCTAATGTACCAACAGCATGGGCTCTTTTAACCCTAGGACAAATCAATAAACAAAAACTAGGCTACTTCCCCAAGGACAAGGCAAACCAAACTTTCTATTACAGCAGGAATATGCTCAGAAATCTGCCTGTAAGCGTGTGTCTAGCACCTCTCAGCCCCGCCTGTTACTAAACAGTCTGAATCTCCATGCGGCAGGATGGAAGATGCTGTGCACAGTCGAACAAAATCTGCACGCAGACAGATTACCAAATAAACAAAGCAGAATTAGAACTCTCATCTCAAACACACACATCAGGTTGCAGACGCACTGGCACAGATCTGTGCTGGTCGGGAGACAGATAATGAGTTTGGATTTAGGACACTAATTTGGAGTCGGATACTGGATCGGCTGAGTGTTAAAAACAGCTCAGTGATGAAAAGGAGAAGTAGCACGGCCTCAGGCCACATCAAGACACTCTGCTGAAGAAAATATGGGCTAGAAAGTTGTTCTTAGTATGTTAAGATTGCCCTTCTAGGAATTTAAATAAAAAGGAAAGTAAAAACCAAGCAATTCCAAGCAGACTTTTGACCTTCCCTCTGTATTTTCAGCATCTCTCTGCCTGTCAATACCACTTCAAACTGAAAAAGCACTATGATGAAAATTAATTTGCAGGGATTATTTGCACCCAAGGCTAGCTAAAACAGGCTTCTGATGTATTATTTGAAGAGGCAGTCATGTGTGAAGCTTCATCCCTGACTTCAGGTTCCATCTGTTATTGGTGTTTCCTCTGCTTTCCAGCAGCTTTATGTGGTGTTTTTACTTGTTCTCCTGATCAATTTCCTATATGCTGAGCTAGTGTAATGGCCTCCGGGCCTGCACAACAACATTCAGGTTTTTATTTAGAGGTCCATGCTGAGTGGACACTATTGCATATGTCTAAAATCTTTAAATGTTTCCACAAAACAGCCGGTTTCGGATTTTTTTGATCACCTTTAGATTGGTGCTTTTGGCTTTGTTTATTCGGAGATGCATGAGCTGTCTATCAGGAGAGACGATTCAGAGTCTGCCCCGCTGTCTCCTTTTAGAATGTATCATGCCAAACCACGCTAGAGTTTAATTCACACCTCCACTCCACCGAGATCCTTTTTATTCCCCTTTTTATTTTTTTGTTCAAACACCTGCGGTGGGCGTGAAGCAGCACTCAATTTGTCAGCTTTTCTGTTTATCATTCAATGTACAGCCGTCAACAGTGAAAGCGAAAACTTTCCGACATATGCCAATGCCATTGCTTTGAGCATAAGGCCCTGAGAGTGTGAAAGCATAAATTACAGGCTAATGGCTGACAGAGCTGCAAAGAAAGATAGTGGCTGATAGCGAGTCAGCAGCTCCAAGCGCTCGCTTACTCTTGTTTTTCACGGCGCCTGATAAACAATAACAAGGATATGTAAGTAATTGCGGTAAATAATTAATATGAGATGATAAAAAGATGCAGATTTGCACTTTTCCTGTGGAATAATTTCAATAGATCATTTTAAGATCATAATGTTTTTGAATAAATTACAGGTTTACTTAGTGTGAGTATCTGTATGGGTGAATAAGTCTCGACTTTAGATCACAGTATGTAAGACTATACAAGGCTGTGTGTTAGGAGTTTATTTCTTTTCATCTTTTCCACTTTGGATTATACCTAAAAACATCCATTTAGAAAAATGCATGCAAAAAAAATGCAAAAAGCATGCACTTGGTGGAAGTAAAGGGGAATTCAGTACAACAAAGGAGAAGAACCCTTGTCGGACAAAAGAGAGGCTGTTTAAACATACAACAGGAGGAGCAGGTGTAGGTCAGAGTGTTTGGTGTTGACAGGAAGTAAAACAAAAGACACAATAAATATACTGATACCATCAAATAAATGAATAGTGTGACATTATACACACACGTGCTATCTATGTAAACACATCAATCTGTATGAAGGATGGTTTTGGCTGAATCTAGTGGTACAAACATGGTGATATTATACCCTGGATTTAGCTGGTTAGTATGCTAACTTCAGCGGATCGACAACAGTCTGGAGTCACTTGGTGCATTTTTCAACATGTTTTAGGCACGTTTCCTGAGGAATCCTAGCCCATTCTTCTTTGGAGAATCTTGCAAGCAAGATTTTTAACCAGATTCAAGTTAGGCCTTTGTGACCAAATAGCTCTAGTTTTTTATTATCTGACAGAATGACACACTTGCAGTCTATTGATTGTCCCTAGCACACTGTCAGTCCACTCCTGTTCAGGACTCTGGTGACTGTCATCTCTGAGTCTTCAATTGCAGACTTGGCTAAATCATTTACTAGTGTCTTAGCTGTTGTTCTCGGCTCTTTAGATTTCTTTCAAGAACCTTTCCAATGTTTCACTTGCTTGATTTGTACTATTGCTAAGCAAAGATGTGAAACTGATGTGAAAGCACCTTGGTCCCAGTGCGAGCGGCAGACACCACGCGTCCTGTTTACACACTCCCGAGAAGCTGTGATCATAAATCAACAATGTTTGTGCACCGCAGAGTAAGTGAAATATAGTATGTGGCCTTAATGATTCTTACCAGTAAGAGCCGCCCGATGCATGCAGCCATACAATAACAACAGATAGGGATAGCAACAGAATAAACTACTGAATGAACTATTATCCTGCTTTTATTTTTTTATTGAGTGTTAGAATGAGCCTACATTTCACCATTGATTGAACATATATTATAATATAATGCATATTAAATGACAGTATTTGCAGCAGTACTGAGCCAAATTACATGGCTAGCCATAGTGGCTAGAGTGTTCTGATCCTCTCAATGTTCAATTGCATATAAGGCCCTTTTCCACATTGCTTTGACCATACCCAACATCTGTCCAGCTGCATTATGGGGTTGGGGTTGATTTACACAATCTGCATACAAACCGCTTCGGGTTCGTTACCTTTCTCGAAAGCATGTCAGGCTGCCATGCATAGATACGGTTGCTAAGATATGATTGACTTGTAGACAATGTTTAGGATGAGTTTCCGTAGGATAATTTATGAAACTTAGATGAAACTGAGATGGGAGTGAGTTTTGACAGCGTGGGAAAAAGGAAGTGACAAAAAGAATAGAGAGACAGAAATAGCCCATAGACATCATAGAGGAAAAGGGACAGAATGTGAGGTAAGAGGGTTCCTTATTGAATTTATGCCCAGGCTTCATCACTTAGCAGTCACACTGCCAACTCTAACATTTGCACTTCTGTCTCATAAGACACAAACTTCACACATTTTAGCTTTGCTTCAGACACACCTTGAGCTGCATACACATGGCGTTGCTGATTTTTAGGCTGATTGAACTGCTGCACTGTCACCATTAAACCTGCTCCCCAGCTACCTGTCACGAAGACACTTTTATTTTGGCAACAAGACAAGTCTCCAAATAAAGACATGAAATATCTACAGTGAGCACGCAGACTTAATCCACACTGTTAGCTTCCAGGACAGTCTGTACAAGGCTGGCTCAGAAAATCCAGCTCTTCATATAGTAAACGTAGGAGGGATTAACTCTAGTGATTCACAATTCAGGTCAATCTTCCCCGGCAACAACAGAGAAAGAGATTTTTGCTTGTATTGATGGAAACTAAACCCTAAAGAGCTTCAGCTTTGAGGCAAGACTGGAAAAAAAAAACACAGGTGGATTCAAAATGCAAAATCACTGTTTTGTTCCACTTCCAGTTCTTACGTGTCCCAGAACTGCTAGTACCAAGGTTGTATGAGTGACAGGCAACAACAGGAAAAAGTTATTTAGCACATGTCTGGCAAACGCAGGAAGCAGGCCAGGTGGTGAGAAAGTGGGGTAAAGTCTCATTACAAGGCGGAGCACAGGTCACCTCCCGCGAGCCTCCGCTCTCCTCTCTGTTTGCTCTGTTTGGACTTTTCCATCACAATGAGACGTTAGGTTTACTTTGGCTGGGGAAACGGTAATTTTGAGCCATTACCTCATTTTTACCTCGAGTTACCTTTCAGTGTCAGCAGGAGTTTTAAATATAGCACAGTGATGTTCACAGCTTCTGAGACACTGCAGGTGGATGCTGATAGGAGGCATGAATTTAGAGCTTATTCTAATCTAATATCTCTAATAGAAATGTATTGACACAGTATAAAGTCCATTCAAAATAGGCAGGGTTGACCTTATAGGGATACTGTATCATAAGAGATTGAAATAAATAGTAATAAATGGTTTTCACACCCAGCAGTGGCAGCTTGATTTTAAATGGCACAGAAGCAAAGTTGTCATAATCAATCTAAAGGTCTTTTCGCAACGTTAGCTTTTTGACAGAAAACCGCTTTCAGCCGCTGCTGATCTGTCACATTTCATCTCATTGCAATTTCATGGGTAAACATTTGTGGAACGAAGTGGAGAAATCTCCTGTCTTCATCTGAAATGAATGGCCCAAATGTTTCATTGCCTCTGCAATCGCCTGGTGGTTAATATCTATTGAGATGAGTGTATTAAAGCATGTCCCATATGATGAGTAGCTCCCTCCTCCTCCTTCTGCCGGAAGAAGGAAATTACACAACATCATTTCATTCAACTTGTGTATTCATTACATTGAGATTGAACGTGACAGGAGAGGTTTTAATCACAACATTTTAAGGAGAGAGAGAGAGAGAAAGAAAAAAAAGCGTTTCTGGCTTTTCATTAGCAACGCATAAACACGCTTCATCTTTTTGATCTGACCTGCAGTTGAAATGCTGTTTTAATAGAAAAGATTGAATTGCTTTCATCACAGCAAGGTGGCTGGGTTTCAGAGTGTGTTTTTCTCTCACTAGAAAGGGTCTTAATTTTCTTAAAAGTCGAGGTGATAGATCAGCCAGGTGGCAGAGATAAAGCTTCAGTTCAGCCCTGAATTTCTTTCACTTAATTTCACAAAGTCACCAAGCCTATAAATCAGTGCCGGATCTCACTTTAATTCAGATATCTGCATAGACTGCCTCACTGCTGTTCTTTCTCACACATACCAGCAATGCTAATTTACTGCCTTATGTGAAAAGGAGTAGTTCATTTAATATCTTGGTTCCCTAAGCGAGTGTGTGTGTGTGTGTGTGTGCGAGTGTGTGTGCAAAGGGGAAACTGCTGAGCGAGGAGCTTTTCGCGGAGGCCCCCTGAGACCCCGGTATCTCTCTATCTTCTCCTGCGCCCCTGGCCCCACATGCTGGCCTTCTATTGCATGCGAGCACCTTCGCTCGCACAGTCTGCCTCATGAATCTTCTTTGGCAGCCATGCATATGCAAAAGCACTGGCAAACACGAGGGGAATTATACATGGGTAGTTTAACTCCTACTCCTCTGTTCTTCTAAAGGGAAGATACAAAGAGCGAGGATGTGGCTACGCCTGCATTTTGATACTTGTATTTGGGATGCCAAAAGTTTGACCAGTATCGTGAAGGAAAACAATCTTTGGTTTAACAAAATGGAGCACTTATATTTTTAAAGGCCATTTTCAGCCTCGGGCTTGTTGGTGGTTCACACTGAATGCACGTCATTTATGTCCACTTGTTTGCTAGAAGAATACTGCCGCAAATGTTAAATACTTCCACAGCACTGAGAATGTGCCCCTGCCATGCACAGCAACGTTCCCATCAGATCAGCCAGATTTAACAAGACTAACACAAATAACACAACATTTTCCACAACAACAAATGACATCTGAAGAGACAAAATTAAGTATACTCAAAAGTGGCTGCCTGTGTGCAAATACATGGTGTCATGTTTTTTTGCCAAAAGAGATATCCAGGAACATGGGAACTTTAAATGTAATATCAGTGGGATTTTGTATGATGCCATGTCAACACATGGCAGAGCCACAGGAACAGTCTCAGATTCACCCAGCCGATGTTGAGATTTTTAAGATTGATATTATGGGGATTAGGATATGGTATTGAGCTGGAGAACTTCTGTAAAACAAGATATTGCATTGTCTGATTGTCAGGGTTTGTGCAGGTGAGAGGACACAGGTGCAGTATGCAGAGCAGCTCAAAATCAAAAAAGTCTTTATTTTGTGCCAGGACGGCAAAGCAAAAGTCCAAAACACAAAATCACACAAGACGTGGCAAAACTCTAAGGCGAAAAACAAAGTCTCTTAACAAAGAATCATGAGAGGCAGGTTCAAAAGCATGGCAAAACAGCCTAGGCTGAACGACAAGACTAACTGGCAAGGAGTGCAAGGAAGACAAAGACTAAATACACAAGAACCAGGGAAGACAACGAGACACAGGTGACACACATTAGGGCAGGGCAGGTAATCAATCAAGGAGGGAAACACAGGAAGTCAAGCACAAGACAAAACACAAGAAGGACAAGAGTATCAAAGTAAAACAGGAAACACAAGACAAGGCAAGACAACATCACAAAAACAGAAACCCAGAGAACAGAACAACAGAACAACCACCCAATGAAGATAACAGGACACAGGATTAACAGAAAACCCAAAACAAAGAAACAAAACCAGAACTAAACACCAGGTCGTGACACTAATAAATTTCAGAATGTAGAATGAATAGGGCCTAACCCCGGATTTATACCGCAGGCGTAGCATTGTGTAGCGCTGCCTCCACACTCTCGTGAGATTCACAAATTCACGTAGTAATCTGCCTGTTTATCCGATGGTTAATGTCCTCTCTATGTGTCAGGCTGGGTTACATCCGGGGTAATGGAGCTGTAGCCCATAGAAACCTATGTAAACTTCACCGAGTTACACTCATAATATGAACAATGTTCATCATAATTTTAAAACAAATGTAGTTCCAATCTTAGATTGTTGTGTTTTTTTAAAACTAGAAAATTACACTTCTATAGTGAACATCTAAAAGTGTGTGAAAACAAAACAGCTCCCGGTGTCAGGGGGATGCAAATTCTGGACTCCTGAGTGAAGGTTTTGCCATGCTGACTGTCCCTCACACTGCCTCCTGAGTGGACTTCTGTGGCTGTTCTGGTCCCATGATTGGATGATGTTGGGCAACACAATCATGTGTCACATGTGACATGTGTGTGGGCCATACATCAATATGTTGTATTAGCATAAAAGTAATCACATGTCATATCTGGGGGATATTGATTGGCTGGTTGGTTGGCTATAAACCAACAGATCTAGACAAATAATACTTTGGTCAATAATTACATTGTAATTACATTGCAATTTCCCTTGGGGCTAATAAAGTATCCATCCTATCCTATCCTATCCTATCCACTGTTTGTGTAACACTATATGAACAATGCCATCTACTCCTTTTTGATTTATAAAAACAGTATAAAAACAATACTATAATTTAATAGTGCATTTAGCTGACTTTTTGTGTCGTGATGCCATGGTAGTTATTTTAAATTTCTAGGGTGACCAGACGTCCCTTTTTTCATGGACAGAGGAAAAGTGGAACAGTATTTTACATAGCAAGAAAGCCCAGGCAGCAGAGCCTGTAATGTCTCCATCATGCCATACTCACCCAAGGGACGGAGGCAGCTGCTCATTATTGGTGATTCATATCACTATTCTTCCTCCCATAACTGCTTGCTGCATTTATCACTGGGTTAAAGAACGTTGCTATAGAAATCTCAGTCAGAAGCTACCACGTTGTGATGTTGGTTCCACAACAGCGAGGCTTACTAGTAACCTAAGGAACGTAGCCAACCAACAGTCTTCATGCATCGGTTTAGGCCCGCCATCCACCATATTTAAGTCCTTAAAATGCAACATGTACCGCACTGGGTTATATTTTTACCACTGCAAAGGATGGTGGCTTGGTAAAGGCATCCACATGCAAACAACAACAGGGTAAAAAGGATTACGGCCCTTCCACATTGTTCAGATCAAGCTTGTTTTTGTGTGTATTTTTCCTTCATCTAATGCAATCATCCTTCAATCAGTGTTCAACAGTGAAAATCTAATCACATTGGTTTGAGGTTTCAGAAAGCCATCTACTTTAATCCAATTCTTGACAGAAATCCCTGACATGGTTCTGCCTCTGCCTACCAATTTCAGAGGGCTAATTTTTCAGGTTCATCTTGTTAGGGATGGAACAGATGTGAAGGGGTTGACGGTGTCTGAATTCC
Organism: Parambassis ranga; assembly: GCF_900634625.1. NCBI lineage: Eukaryota > Metazoa > Chordata > Actinopteri > Ambassidae > Parambassis > Parambassis ranga. Next base: position 3,561,929 of record NC_041030.1, on the reverse strand, counting down.
ACAGACAGCCGCTTATGCCTCCCACACCCGTGCCCATCCCACTGAGGGAATATTCTACCGCCGCGACCTCGAGTGGCCCCTCACACACACGGTCTGGACAAAGCCGGGGAGACACTGAGCTTCTCTCTGTCTGCCAAGGCCCCCTGCCTTTTCGCCATGTCTTGCATTCTCTGGAGCTTGGGCGTCTGAATTTCTTTCTGAGGCTTCTCTGCAATCCTAAAGGGCAACCCGCTCAGCCGTGAAAAACAGCTGAAATACTTACACTTGCCATAAATGCCCATAAGCTAGGCAATCTTTCATGCTTTATAATGTTGTCCTCGGCAACACGGCAACATTGAAGGTCCCTGATAGGAAAAACAAAAGACAAATGACTGAGCGTGCCCTTTTCTAATCTATCAATTTCTTCTAGAGCCTTTTGTCCTTCAAGCCGTGTGCCACATGTGGGCCTGGCTGCCTGCACTTCGATTGTGTCGCCCTGAAAACTTGCTTGTAAGGCACATATATTGGATGACCTTTTAGCCAAAAGCACCTTGACTGAGATGTTTCCAGAGCTCCCCCTGACATATACATGCCTCCCTGTAACAAATAAAGCTTGCCAAGTTCCTTAAAATCTCCATTAGACACTACTGTAAAAGGAAAGAAAAACAGAAAGATGTTTACAGGAAGATGTGGCATTTATTGGACTCCATAGGATCACTTAGTGATATTTAGCATTTCCTGGCAGTCTGTAAAGCCTCCATCCTGCTGGGTAAGTGAATGGACTGGTACCATTAGTAGGCAGGCTGTGGGCAATGGCTACAGACTTAAGACCCATTGTTAGAGGCACAGTTTAAATACCAGCATTTTGTTAATAACCCCGCACGCTGATTCAGACATACAGCGTCTTCACATGCGCACGGAAACACACCAACACTCCCACCTCTGTGTCCTATTTCCAAGAAACGGCCACAGTTATTTCCAAAGCTTCTCTGTCGCTCCTGTCATGTGCAGAGATGTCAGTACAGTATATATAACAGTGCAGTTCTTCACCAGTATGAGAGGTGAATTGTGCTGTATAACCACTTAACCCATACTCCCCCCTATGCCACTCTCCCATGGCAATCCTAATAAAACTGGGATTATTTTTATAACACAACGTATGGCTGCTGACTTTACAAGCTCCCCTCTAGCTCCTGGGTGAGTGAAGGAGGAGGAGGAGGAGGGGCAGGGAGGAAAAGGGAAAGAAAGGCCAGGTCAAACGCGCTCTCTGTCTCCAAAAAGGGCAGCCATATCCAAAACCATCAATGAAGGCCTTTTCTGCTGGGAGGAAAAATAAACACCCTCGCCAATCTTTTTTTTTTTTTTTTTCCTTTTGCTGCTGCAGTCTGGAGCTACAGAGGGGACTACTGTATCTACATCTCCCAATCAGACCTGCTGCCCTTTTCTGCACTGTAGGCTATTAGTTCCTTTATCTCACAGAAAGTTCATGTGTAGATGTGTTTGGACAGCTTAACAGCTCCTTCCTGTCTGCCACAACAGTTAAAAGAATCTTTGAAAACAACGACAATTCCAATCATGCTGTTATATTGCACCTCTGCCACTTAAGCTACAATAGAAAGAAACTGCCTTTTGTTATTAAGTCCTGCAGTTACATTTATTTTAATACCAGACCAGAGTTCTCACAACAGATTTACCTTCTCTGTGCAGAGGCAGAGACACTTTAAAACGCATAGTTACTGAACTAAACAGCTATTGAACCTATTTTCCATTAGGTGGGAAAATCTTTGTCATGCTGACACTAAATTGGATCTTTCAAACAGAAAGAAAAAATAAACTTTAATGGAGACCCATAAGCCACTAATAGTGCAGTCCTAAATACGAGCATGAGTGCAGCTCTTGGTGTGTTGTCACTGTGTCTGTTTTTGGTGACTTTACAAAATGAGGGAAAGAAAAAACGTGTAGGGATCCATTATAATGGTTATAATACAGTTTTAGAATGAAATACCTGCATTGAACAGGATAAACACTGCAGGGAGACACTGTGTGAGTGTGGAGATCAGAAGTTGATAGCATAGGTGCTATGGAAGATGGAGCCAAATACAGATTTATTTGTGTAATACCTTTACAGGAGACACTTCAAGTTCTCTACTGTAATGTGGAAAATGTATATACAACCCCAATCTCATCTTATTAGATAAACTAGTTGTATCTGTGCACACCAATTAGAATCATCCTTTTTTGGTGACATGTTTCCAAACCACAGCGGACAGGTCCTTGGTTCTTGTACCCAATGTGAAACCATTGTTTCATGAGCATCACAAATGTCACAGTTAGGGTTAGGCATTAAAAAACCAGCATGAAAAACATCACATATTGTCGATAACGCATCTCCCAGATAAGATATTTGGCTACCAGAACATAGATCATACTGTCGGACGTCAGGGCTCTCAAGTCTTGCGCATTGAGCGTGAGACATCTGCATTTCAACAACTTCACACGCCACACATGGCATTTCTCATACGGAGAAATGAATAACTTTGCCGCACAAAAATCCCTTTAGACTATAAACAAGTCAAAGGCAGACTACTGTGCAGCAGAATAAGCAGCCTATCGGCCAATCAGGAAATAGTATTTTTTCAGTCAATCAGAAAACAGAATTCCTTATTGCCAGGTGAGGTCTGAGTTTCAGATGCAAGCACACGTTCCATGAACAAGCAGTGGATGTAACCTATGCTGTGAATGCAAGTTGTAGATGAGCTGGAGAGGTGGAAGAGAACCGTCAGGATCATCAGGGACCCCACAGAGGTGTGGCCGGAGAAATACACACACACTGCATGTTTACAAGGACTGATACAGACTGAAACAATAAACAGTGTAAAGTTGCAGGTAATGACTGGTTCACAAATTCATGCTAGCTGTCATGAAAATCATTTGTGTCAGTCTGCATGAAATGATTTATAAAACAACATGACAATTTTACAGACAAAAGACAATTCCATTCGATTGTGCTACGTGTTACAATCTGAGTTCGGCAATATAGTCGTACTAGATAGCACAAATCCAATATCATGAATCTCTATTGTATTTTTTTTGTTTCTCCAAATGTAGCCTTCCATTCTTAGATGGATGAAAATAAAAATCTGTTTATATCACTGTTTTTCCGAATATCATCATAGCAACATAGCAATCATGTCTCATGGCAAAACGGTATGCAAATTGGGTGGGAATAATATTGCTAGCAGAGAAAAGTTGTCCCACTATTCCTACCCAACTCTGTGGTTATGCATCATAATAGACAGAATATCTAATGCACTGTGTTGTATAAAGTTCAGTCCAAGTTGCTGCCAGTTGTTGCAACTATTGTGAATGGTACAGTATCACTAATGTAACATTGTTTAGTGGCCGTAGTGAATTCTCCTGCCTTATTTTCAGATTGTGAACGCAGTTGTTTTAAGTTAAGGAGAGGTTCCAAAGAAAATGTTATTAAAACTTGGGAGGGTCTTGCTTATTTAACAAGTCAAGCATAAAGACCCCTCCCGCACCCCCACCTCTCTTCCCCACACCAATAATTTCCACGCAGTCCCTAATTTTAAACATATTGTAAGAACATTGGCTGTCCGCTCTGTTTATATTCCCCTGATCACAGACCGGAGAGGTTGTTAAATTACCAGATAGTTTAACTGTAAAAGAGCCAGCCACCACCAAAGAGGATAATTAATAATATGCCAGGTAATGTCATTGACCAAATCTTGGACTCCTTTCAAAAGTAATACATGAATTTAATTATTATTACTATATTGGAAAAGTATTTTTTACAGTCTGCTGTCAGAGCTGTGAAGTTGTCAGCTGCATTCTCTTATCCTGTAAAATTGGGAGTAGACTTAATTTCCCCTCCTTTCTGTGCTGCCTGATAAAATCAAAGTTGAGAGAATATTTCCTCCAGGCAAAGCCAACTTTTCAGCCATTTCTCATCTGAGCTCTGCGAGGGGACGATGACTAATTCTGCGAAAATTAATCAGGGCGACCGCTCTGGGGTGGGGTGGGTGATGGGTGGTGGTGGTGGTTGGTGGTTGGTCTGGGTGTATTTCTTGGATAATTCAATTTTTAATCTTATATATTTAGAAGTGGCGATAACAAAAGCAACGACTTATTTCTGCGATTGGAGGCTGTAATGTGGCATTACTTAAATTGGAATTGTAATTTGTTTCGCTCCATTGTTGGGGGCGGCTCAGAGAAGGAAAAAAAAAAAAGAGGCTGGGATGGGGGTCTGGGCCGGAGCTGCTGCATCAGCATGTGTGTAGTAATGTGATATCCCTGGCCACACAAAGAAAACACAACCAGCTCTCTAACAAACCAAGTATCAGACCCTGAGAGGGGGCACAGGAGGTGGCGGTGCTGGGTGGACAGAGGGTGTGCACAGTGCACCGCTTCAGTAATTATGCTGCTTTCAAATACCAGTGGAAATATTGTAATTCTAAAGCACAGGAAGAAGAGTAAATGCAGAGGTGCGACCTTGAGGGAGAAATAAAACGGGAAAGCCATGCCAACACCTGCTGCCAAACACAAGGTGTTTTTTTCCTCTTTTAATTTCTTTTAGTGCCATATGTCCATGCTTTTTCATTCACTGTGGTTATCATATTTCCATTTTATTACTTACCATGAAGAGTATTTATCATGCATCCTGTGTACTGTGAAAGCCTCAGAGAACCTGTTTGGCTCTGATTTTTGAATCAACCAATGGAGCTTCACTTCTGTTCCACAGTAAGCCATGTATATGAGAGGAAGGAAGGCCTCACAGTATGTGGAGCACTTGAATGGAGATGTGCTCTCCTTAACGTCAGACCTGCCCCACTTTCTATAGCTGTGCATGGATCATTTGAAAGTAGGAGATGGTTAGTGGGTGGTAAGGCACTGATAAAGTTTATATTGCCTTCAGTGGGTCTGCATGACAGCACAGTGCTGGAGATAGAACTTGTCAATATGACCCACACGACTTGGCTTTATAGGCTATTACAGGGAATGTTAGCATGTTAGCATTGTCACCGCATATAGACATTTGACATTAAAGCTGTGCTGAATTGCAGAGCTGTTGATATGGCTGTATAGACAGAAGGACTTTACAGATATACCTATTTTTAAATTTGTAAATTTCACTGTTGCAGCAGCACTGTACAGGCACTCAGCCTATTATACATGAATCTATAAAGATAGAAAAGCACAAAAAGAAAGTTACAATGAAATTAGCCAAGGCTTGTTTTTTTATTTGTGTTTATTTGTTTGCAAAGTTAAGTTATATGTTATTAATATCATTATATATATTATTAATAATGTTATATTGTAAATTCATATTTAAATAATTGTATATTATTTATAGCATATGTGTTTTTTATTAATGTATTTTTCATCAATTATATTTTTTTATATTTATTATCATATACTTGGGATTTGTAATTATTTTGTTTATTTTAATTTATGATTTTTGTAAATTTAGTTTATCATGTGTTGTGTTGTAGTAGTTGTTTTTAATTAATTTTCTTTTTTTTCCTTAAAGAGGGACCTTCAGCATCAAAGAAATGCTGAAAAACAGGGTTAGTAAACAGAATAAAGCAGCAGCACAGAGGCTAGTAACTATGAAGGTCACTTTAGCTCATTGTTTGACTGAACAATGTCTAAGCACCGCTTCAATGAGGACAGATAGAATTTCTGGCTGGAGATTTGTGGGGGGAAAACAAGCTAAGCCTGTCATGTTTCAATCCGAGCTGGAACCATTAAATCCTGGTGACTACTGCAAAGTCTTTTGACCTGTATATGAATGCCAATTGTACCCTTTCCTACTGAAGATAAAAGCCAGATGTTAGTGCATTTTTTTTGTTTCGTCCGATGAGGGGTTTAAACTCATTACTATGCAGATAAACTACAACAATGAGCAGTTGCCAACAGCTAATCCCAGCACATACAAAATTACAATGGTGAGATTGGGGAGAATGTGGAATGTATCCAGCACAGAATGAAGGAACCAGCAGTAGGCTGAAGGAAATCAGGCAGGATCCTTTGTGTCAGACATCTGGTTGTTAACTGAGGGGGCTACAGTGGGTTATTGTAACTTAAGGTGTGGTTGTAGTCACATGGAGATGTGTTTATTCAAAAACATTTAAAAAATTGATCATATAATTAAGTCCAATGGAAGCTGTAGTGAAACAATCCTTAAAAAAACGTTAAGACACCTTTAAAGATATTATGATTGGCGATTATTAAATTGTTGCCATGGTTTCTATTCAATGCACGTGCATGTATTACATCACACCTCATCCTACATCCAGCCTGCTTAATGCTTTCTAATGATATGTGGAGGTGATAATACTAACAGGCTGATGTTCAGAGCTCAGTTTTTCTCGAATGTGGCACTGACTGGAGGCTCCAGCTGTAGTGTAGTGGGGGTTGGGTGGTTGGTCAGGCCAGGACAGATGTGTTTAAGCTGGCAAGGAAAGTAACATGGAGGAGGAAGGGGGAGGAGGGGTGGAGAAACTTCCCCCAAAGCCCTGCTGCTTTCATCAAAACACTTCCTGGTTCTGAACTTAAATCCCCCCCTCCCTCCTCCATCACTCCCTCGGGTGGTATCCCCTGACTGGGCTCTGTTTCACCACGGGATGGACGCACATTGTGCGGGTGTTTTGAAAAGGGGGGTCTGCTATTGTAGATCACTGACTTAATGCAGCACATATGGGACAAACTGAGCCTTTGACTGTGTGACATAACAGCTCCATGTGACTTTTTTTTATACGCACTTTTATTTATGCTGTGTACACACAAGCGCATGTGTTCAGACAAACAGTCTGTGCTGTGCGACACGCTCTGGTGGGATCAGGTGGTGATGAGAACAGAACATGCGACTATTGCACTGGCGACCTGGATATAAACACACACACACACACTGGGTGCTTTGTTACACAGTTCAAATTCTGTTCTAAATGTGATAATAAACACACACCGCACCTCTGTGTTGTGTTTGTATTTGCCCTGATCCAGTAGAGTAGAAAAGGGAGGAGGAGGAAAAAAAAACCCTTTGAAACCTGAAACTCTTCTCCATCGGCAGCCCCTGTGCTCCCCTCCACCAGGCCAGGAACAGAGCAGCAGCAGCAGCAGCAGCAGCAGCAGGAGAACACGGGCCTGTTGTCTCAGCCTGAGCCCTTTGGATACATTTTGAACCCCTTCTCCCAATGGACGCCGCAGCATAGAAGCCTTGTTGTACTGAGGAGCATGTGAATGCACTGCTGACTTGAGTGTGGTAGGCAATGTGACTCGTTACTGTAACAAGGTCTGCTTGTGTGTTGGAAAATATTCATACAGAGTGTGTCTGCGTGGGCGGGCGTGGATATACCAGAGACCCGATGTAAGTATGTCAATCATTTGTATTGCCCTTTATAATAAGAGCGCAGCATTTTAAAAAAGTGTCCTCAGTTGCCGTAACAACACCTAAAACACCCTGCCCCTGACACTAATTGCTGCAAACTGAGCTTCACAATAGCAGCAATGCCAAGAATCCCACACTTTATCTCTGTAATATGTCCCTGTGTGCATCCTCTTATAAAGAGCATCGTTTTGCAATAAAAACTGATTGATGGACTTTGGAAGTTTGTTCTTTCTGGCACTGTTACAAACTAAAGTCATTTTCTAAAAACACATACCATAAAATGGGGATGACAGACTACACTAGCAGCATTGTGGGTAACAATCAGGGTTCCAGTGACAGCTGTGGGTGTCACTTTATACACCTAGAGGGCGCTCATGAGATACTCTGTTACAAATAGAAGCGAATAGAGCTATGTAGCTAAAATCAGTATATGTACAAAGAGACGATATTTTATTTCATTTTTGGACGATATATTAATGTACGTATTAATTAGACAGAACAAAACCTTTACATGACAAATTTCTTCTTTCTTCTTGTATTTACAGCTTTAGTGCTTACCATGTAGCAGTCTTAATAACAGGTATGCATGTGACATCATAGTTAAACCCACTGTAGCTATATATTGATTATTGATTGATTTGAACAGATTCAATAGAAATATGAGATCTGGTTTTACATACTGGTGGAATCTAAAGATTCACGGAAAGAACTGGAATCCACTCCGACATAGTGACACAACTTCGTTAGAATATCTCAACAGCACCCCCTATGGAAGGGGAGGTCAAGAGAGTAGTGTTTGTGTACATACAGACAGACAAGTGTTTTTCTAAAACTTAAATGCACAAGAGAATGTCATGATATTTCGCTAATTACATTAGCACTAGCCTAATTTTAGCAACGATAATGCTAACTATGATTGTTGCTGGTGTTGTTGCTATAGTCTCAAGAGTGGTTCAGCGATGGTGTCGGCAGTTTAACTAAATAGATATCTGATAATAAAAGCTGAAATTATATTTGTGGGATAGTCACAGTTTAGTTAGATGATATAATGAAAACATATCATAATAATAATAATATAATAGCAACACAATAAAGTTTAAGATACTGATAAACCACACTTGAGCCTAAAAAAAGTCTGACTGATGTCACCAAGCAGCCGAGTCTGACAGGCTGAGCCTAAAATACTGACTGTGTTGGATGTTGGTCCCAACGTCTCTGCTGTAATCACACTTTTCTGTTGCTCCTCCATCTTTAAATTCAGTGACTCCGCTATCACAGCTTCAAATTCCATCAGACTCCATTCAAGCAGCGCTCACACATCTTTCATTCAGCGTTGACTTGAAGTGAAAGATAGAAACAGAAAGAAACAGAAAGAAAAAACCTGCATATAATTTCTCTATGCGTGTCTGCACACACCGCTGCCATCTGCATCACTACATGTGCCCGCATCCAGCTAAATTTAGGAATAACTTCAATATGTTTTGTCACATCTGGAGGTCCTCTAGGGGCCCCGCGGAGACCTGCTTAATGCACAGCAGCTACTGGAATCACTCATCTGCTCTGCAGTGAGCAGGCATAAACAGGAGCCCTTGGGAGCCGGTAATATGTTAAATGATCTGACTCCAGTCCTGCTCAACCTTATCCAGCCGGGGCAGCGAGAGATACAAGAGTGCGACGTGTGTGCTTTGTGCATGTCTCCGCGACAAGAGTTTTGTGTATGTGTGGGTATTATAAGCACTGCCTAGAGATAAAAGACACTAAGCTGAGAAAAAAGAGAGAGAGCGAGAGAAAGAAAGAAGGGATGCAAATTACCATGGCAGGACTGGATGAAATCGACTGGAATTGCTTCTTCGGTGAGGCAGAGCTGCTTTTGTGCAAATAGTTCAAAGGCTGCGGATGTATCTCTCCCGGCTGTAATGTGGCCATATATACACAGATACAGTGTGTATATGCTATGGATAACGGTGGAAAAGGTGTGTTTGAAATAACGCCGGATCAGAGAGCAAAGTGATGGCTACCGGTGAGAGAGAGAGAGACTTATCAGCTTGTCCTCCTCCTGCTGTGGTAACACTGGAGGGAGAAGATATAAAGAGCAGAGGAGATGGAAAGAGTGAGAGAACAGAGTTAAATAAAACGAGTGAGGAGGACACGTGTGTGGAAGGAGAGAAGAAAACTTTGGGGTCTAGAGTCAGATGGAGAAAGAGAAGAGACAAGGGAAAAACAGATAACTGCAGCAGAGAGGACGTGGCTAGGAGAGATGGAAAGTGAATGAGGAAGCTATCTTAGGAAAGAAAGAGAGCTCTCTTTTTTTCCTAAGATAGCTAAGAAAGAGAACTCAAGAGGCAGAGAAAGAGAAAAAAAGGTCGAACGAGCAAGAAAGATAGCAACATTGCGAGGGAAAGACAGCGAGAGGAGGGTGGGTGGCAGAGAGACAGAGCAGTAGATGTCTCAGGCCATTTCCTCTGATGATAGCCAGAGGCTTATTTTTCACCTCCCTCAAATCCCCTCGCTCTCACCCACCCACCATCACCACCACCACCCCTTCAGCTCCACCATCTAACCACTCCACTGCCACCCACCAGCCTCCCAGCCAATCGAAAACACACACACACACACACTCCGGCTGACATGCTGGCATACAATTTGATTGCAAACTGTTAACCTCTGTCTGGCTACTGTAAAACACACACGCCGGCACGGTAATAATGGAGCCCGGGAGCAACACATGTTTCTCAGCCCATTCAGACTTTGCTCAACAAGTGACTGCTTGAAAATAATTACATCTCATTTTATTCATTGTCAGTGAATTACCTGCTTGAGTGGTCGCACACAATGGCACCCCGAGATGTGGATACATTGGGCGGTGCTGAGGACGTGGGCTACAGAGTGTGTGTGTGTTTGAATATGTGGCTGCACTGATTTTACTTTGTCAACTTTTTGCAGAATATGATGAATTTTCATAACAATCTACACATAACTTTTGTCTATATATTGATCTTTGTCACTTTCTCACCTAAAATTCCTCATAGTGCTAGTGTCAAATCCCGACACAATAGCATCCGGAATTTCTTTAAAAAAAGATATATTTCAATGTGTGTAATAAAATGTTCAATAAAACCGAAACCTTTCTCTCTGTGATGCATGTGCGTATTAGTGGGCTGTTTGTCTAGACTATTATAGGGCAGACGAGCGGAGAGGGGGAGAAGATGTAGCTGTAAATATTTAATGTCTACCATGTGCTATTGTTGCCCTGCATTAGACTGCAGGCAGAAACGAACACCCTGAGTGTTATGGCCTGGCTACGTCACTCAGCATTTGGCCAGCAGACAAACAGTGAGAGACAAGGAAATACAGAAGGAGGGTGGGGAGTTGGGGGGTGTTTCTGTCTTATTATGTTAGTGGGGCAGAGGCATGATGGTTCAATAAAATGTGCCAGAATGTGAATCATTGAAAACAGTGTAATGAGAACAACAAACATATTTTTATATATATATATATATATATATATATATATATATACTCTTAACATTGCTCTGCTTTGATCTCCACCACATGCTGAGAGAAACATCTATAGCACTTTCACACCGCACCATCTTCATCCCATCTATGCTCATCTTTCTTTTTCACAAACGAAATCGAAGGGGTGTACATTGTGTCAATTGTTTTCTATGGAGGGCTCCACTCTGCTGGCTCTCCCTTTCAGTCAGCTGTGTCTTCAGTGCTGTTACAGCTCTGATGCTGGCTCAGAGGCCTATCAAATACCCCGTTCACACTAGAGAAAGTCAATCCAGCTGGAGTAGGATTGAATCCAGATAGCCTTTAAGCTCGATGCGTTCAGACCTATTTGCAAATCTGGATATCACACACGCTTGTCCGGGCTCAGTCCAGCTTAACCCGGCTCCTTAGTTGTCCTCCAAACCACTAGGTGGTACCTCGTAATATACAGAGTCCGTTCAGGCTGTGGTAGGACCACACGTGCGCATGCGTCGTGTTTTTTTTTCTCCCATGTCTCCTGTTCTTTCGTTTTTTTTTTCCGATTCATGCAGTTTATTCCTTTGTAGCCCTGTCGAAAATAAACTTGGGGCAAAGCTGTCATATTTCGACAGATGTTTACATGCAGCTTTTGTATGGGATATATTCAGATTCTAGTTGTTCAGTTATATCCGGATAGGGCCCGACTCCCGCTCTAGCTGGATTGATTTCCCCAATGTGAACGGGGTCAAAGTGTAGTCTAGTGAAGAGCATTAAAAGCAGGACAGCGCCATGCTAAACAGCTGTTTGAATGGGACCTTATGTGTGAGCGATGAAAGTGGTGACAGTGAGTGAAAATAAAAGATGGTGTGAACCAAACCACACCAGCAGTCCAGTCAGGTGATACTTCTGTGCTATCATTGCATTATACGTCATAGCTAATAGGCACTTCCTCTGCCTTCCAGTAGGTGTGTTATCACTTGGGTAGCATTATACATTACAAGATACTGTCATTAAACAGGAAGTTTTTATGCTGCTGCAGTACCTACTGAAAAAAGTAACTCATCGGAGTAATATTGTGTCACAGAAAAACCTCGTGGGCGTTGCTGTTTACTGTCTATAAGATCCAAATCTGCCTTTAAGTTGTGTTTGCATCTGCAGAGAAAAATGATGAATTATTTCAAGTGCGAGTAAACAAACGGAGGGTACCTGACATTTAGCACCTCTGCAACCTTTTCCCTGTTAGAAAGAACAAACTACTTTTATAAGCCACCTCTATAAAAACAGCTTACTCTCACATTTTGTCTTATGCACTTGCAAGCTGCAGATGAATTTTCTATTAAATAATACATTACTGAGCAAAAAAGTAAATAAATAATAGATTATTTGCCTTAAAAAATATGTTACCTGTGACGACAAAAAAGTATCAGAGTATGAGTATGTGTTACTTAGTAACACTAACTATCTCACAAGCAGTGCTAACCAGGTTTCCTGCAGGCTAGCAGACGGTAGGATTTTACCCAGCACCCTGGGGTGTGAGTCCTTTGAGTGCGTCTACTGTTGTTCCCTTTGTTACTCTTTTGCAAACGTATTCATGTGACTGCAGTGGATCACCTGCATTATTTTTTTGTTTTCTAGGCACCTTCTGACCTACTTTTAGCTATACCACATGACCCCAACAGAAATAATTGCGGCACTGATAACAGCCGTTCGGTGGGGCTGAGCGGGGTTCGGTGCGCACTTTCATGTTGTGTTTTTAACATTTTTTTTGTCAGAAAGGTTTTCTTTCACAGAAGCTTCAGAGAATTATTTGAATAACAGCGATCTTTCAACACAATAATCCAGTCTGTAAAAGAGATGTTTTTTTCTTTCTGTTTTAATTATGTGCTTTTTGGACAGCGTTGGCAAGAAGTAGTGTCTGCACAGCTGATTTTGGAAGAACTCTCGTCACTTTTTCCCCTTGAGAGAGAGAAGGGCTGTGTCATTTATGATCCATCCAGACCTCTGCTGCGTGGATACCAGTCCTGCTGGCTTTTTTTTCTGAGCTGCAGACATTTGGAAAAAGACTTTTCTGTACTCGGGTTTCTACCAGAATCAAAAAGCAATACTATGACTGCATCTCTTTTTTCTGCTCCTGTCTCTAAGTTCCCTTTCTTTTCTGCTTTTTTCTTTTTTGGTAAATTGATATTGCTGATGTGATGTGAATGTCATGCACTTTCTCCCTTGCCTTTGGGGCTTTCTTGCCTGACCTAGCAGTTTTTTTTTCTCTGTGTCCTATATCAAGTTTTCAGGCTTCTTGCCTGTCCACCATGCAGGATGCTGACCTTTGCTTACCCATCTCTGTCTCTCTGGTAATCCTACCTTCTTTCTTCTTCAGTGTCATTCTGGTATTAATCTACTTCTACACCAATAGATGTTTTTAAATGTGATCAATCCTGGATTTATTTTAAGCTCTCCTACCTAAAATAAACAGTAATATCAGACACACTTTTTATAAATTGGGCAATTTATAAATAATGAAGGCTGATATTTGTAATAACCGAACTTTTCTCCGATTTCATTTTCCATCACCAACATAAGAAAATAGCTTGTTCACAATCACACAATACACATGGAGGATCTGTGGAGCTGGACCTTGCAGAGTGAAACAGATTGAAACACTTTTGACCTTCAACAGCCAGCAGAAAGGTTTTCTAAGATTTTTCAAGTGTCAGATTTCATTATTTTTGAGGACCCTTGTGTCCAGAGAACCCCCCCCCCCCTCCTCGCTTCATCTCTTGTCATTCTGCCATCACTCCAATCACATTATTGACATTTCCGCACAAACTGCAGTTTCAAACACTTGTAATCAACTCTTCCTTGCTTTATCTTCTTCTCCTCTTTTTTTCCACTCTCCAAACAATGGCTGGCTGGCGTGGACAGACAATGTACAGCTGTCATCTCGCCCCCACCCCCCCTGACTCCACCTCCACTAACATCTGTTGTGTCCAGTCAGGCACTGGACAAGGCTGTGAGGGGGTGGATCTCGAGGTCAAACCAATCTCTACGCAGATTTGTAATGACTTCCTGTGTGTCCGTCCTCCCCTCCTTTCCTCTGTCTTCTTTTTCACTCTATTGATACAGATCCCAGGGGGCTTCTGGGAAAGATGTCTAAGCACTGAATGGGTCTCTGTTACCGACATGCTGTTGTCCAGCCAGATTCCCACCATCATTATGAGTCAGTCTGGGAATAATACAGGATCACTCACCCACACACACACACTCATAAACACACTGAATACTGGTGCATGGTTGGCTCTGCACTGCTCCAAACAAGCAAGCGATATGGCAGGAGAAGTGCACAGTGTCAGTTACCGCCTGTTGGTTAGCAGATAAGCAATTAAAGCCATGCTGAACGTGGTTTAATCATTGCTACCAAACACACAGTGAGTTTTCCAGCAACCTCCTGTGGATGTCATAGGATGTTTACAGCATGAACATTTTGGCAAAAATCTTAGATGCAAAGAATTTAAGCTGCTGTAAGTTGGAGTCAGCAACCAAAGAATTAACAACAGCTCATCAGCTATGATGAAGCAGCCCAGGCAGCACTGAGGAACCACTTCAGAGTTGGGTATGATGTAATACTTTGCTAACAGCATGTGTGAGGAATGTAAAGTTGGTCTGTCAGATGGTCTGGCTCGAAACTAGGCTGGACCAATCAGCATCCTGTGAGGAACTACTGGCAGCTACAGGTGTGTTAGCTTGAAACAGATGGTGACAGACACCATCGTTTTTTAGAAAGTTTATCCTAACTGTTTCCACAGACGTCTCTCTAAGATTCTGGTACGTTACCATGGTAACCGAATGCCTACAAACGCAATAATATCCCTATCATCCACTGCAGAAGTTTTGCCAATTAACAAATGATAAAAATGCAAATAAGCATGCAGATCCTGGCAACAAAATGCAGTCTGAACATCATCAGCTGTCAGCGTGACTAAGTTAGCATGCAGATAATAATATTTAAATCCAAGTCCAACTTCTTACCCCATTTCCTCTGTATGTGTGCATGGAATGATCTATGAGTCTCAGCTGTATGTGCATATTAAAATTAGATGTTCACACTTTTACAATGAAAACAAGAATGGAGGACAATTAGAGCAGAGTTCAAAAACAAATGATTATTTCATAATAACTGAAAATGACATATTCACAAGAACTGCTTTCCTGCACTATATGAGAAAAGAAACACACACCAACAAGTTAGAATCAATGACTGAGGCCAGCAAATACACATGTACAGTCAAGACATCCCAGATCAACACCTTCCCGCGCTGCTCCCATGGCAGAGAGGAGGTGATTTAGCTGAACCTGCCATCTAATTAAGAGAGAAATGAGTGCGCCACAAGGTTCTGGCTCGACTGAACATTATCATCTCTCTTGCAGATACCCTTGGTCGCCTCTTCTCCTCCAGGAGCCTGGCTCTTAGTTGTAGCGATGCCTGATCCCCCTCTTACCATTTGTCTGTCTGGCTAATCAGCCAGGCCATTCACGTGGAGATGGCAGCTATCCACCAAGGATACCCAGGAAGGGCGACCTGCTCATTACCATGACTCCTTTCCTAATCAATCCCTCCTTCTTCTCTGTTAATTTCACAGTCCCTTACTTCCTTATAGCATTTTCCTTTTCTTAGGATTCTTTCTCTTCATTTTCATTCTTCCCCTGGCTTCATTTCTCCGTCTGGCTGAAAAACCACAAAGGACCTGCCAGTTCTTGAAGCCATTCGGCTGCATCTTATGTGTCTGCCTCCAAGTCCCAGCTTGGTGGGGGTGAAGCGGAGGACAACGTGTTACATTTGAGTTAACAGGCAGCGCTGGCGGGACGCATCGCCACGGGCCTTTTCTGTCGAGCAGGCGCAATTGCTTAAGCAGCAACTTAAACAATGAATGACTGGTGACAACATGGAAATGATAGCGCTGCAGATACTGGTTAGCCAGCTGTGAGGGCTGGCTGTAAGTGCTGTTACTGTCTCATGTCTACCACTGCTGCAAGCTGCTATTAGCATGTCATGAATGAACATGCTGCTGCTAACGGTGGGCGTGGAGTGGTGTGGATCCTGTTGCGTCAGATGAGACATAATATATCACCATGCATTGGTTCAATGGGTCAAACACACCCTATGTAAAAATACATGTGCTCATGCAGCTTTGTAACGACCCACGCTGCCACTTAGTGTGTGTGTCTCCTTGGCGACGTGCGCCCTGGCACGGGGTTAAAGTGGGTACGGCTGTCTGGAGTCCTCTGAGGACTGCCAGCTGCTAGCCATGCCTGTCAGGGAAAGCCTGCATTGTGCTCCTGTGTGACTAATCGTCCGAGAGGCGTTAAGTAATGTGTTTTTCTGTCTACCTTTGTTTACCTTAAAAGTAATCAGAGAAGGAAAAATAATAAGTCACATGAGACATCTGCAAGAAACACATCATCCTGTAAATTACGGTTCTTCACAAATGTGTACAAATATTTCCTGTAATAATAAACCATTCACTCTGAAAGGAAAACAAAAAAATACAAAGAGCTACTTCAAGTCATGTAATCTTAATTAAATCACTTTTTCTTTGACCAGCACTACGAATAGAACCACTTCCACTAAATACCACTCTGATGGGTTAAAGTGATTTTATGTAGACCTCCCATAGTCAATTACCAGCTTAATAGATATTGATAAAAACCCACATTATGGAGAGAAATGGAAGCCAAAACGTGTGGCTTGAACTAAAAGTGTGAGGCCAGATGCCCCTAGTGGTTCCTTTCTGTTTTGTTTGCCCTGCTCATCTCCTCCAGGTTTCTTCATTTCTTCCAGGTGCGTGAGATCTGCTGGGCAGAGCTGCTGCTGACTCAATCTACCTCGTCCAATCTTCTGTCTCCGTTCAGATACTTAAACGCCCCTTCCTTTGACTTCAGTGCCTGGTCATTAAACACATTTTACAAGAACAATTATTATCGTCTTTACCTGCCATTTTCAGCTACCATGACAACAAGCCCCGTCCCCATAAACACATAATGAGAAATACACATGTTACCTTTTCTCAATGAGGATGGACTGTTTCTAGTTAACTCCACTGCACCTTAATGCATTCTACACACACTGAGAAGACACTGCCACTGCTATGCTAACATGCTGCTTTCATCATGCATCAACAGCTAGCATGGACCAAACAGTTCTAACAGTGCCCTAACAGTGTCAGGGCCGATGTGGGTCCAGTCTCAGGAGAGCTAAGCTTGCTGTTTCCTCTGCTCCTACTTCTTGTTTTTACTGTTTTCCTGTGCATTTTAACAGAGGTGCATGAACATGTGGTGTGTAGGTGGAGATTTCATTGATGTACCAGGTGCTCTGATACAAGTCAAAATATTACATTAGTTTTTTTATAGACAGAATAATTATGAGGAACAGAGTTTAAGACCAGTGCTGAACAAATCTATTCATTAATCAGCAATGTAATGACTCACAGATCTCACCGAACATCCTGCCATCAGCATAAAAGGCATTTCGTCTCCAGCACTGTTTTACTGCTGTGCAGTTTGAAAATGAATCCCAGCATGCTTAGCATCCGTCATCACTCAAAAGCAGAACATGACCCTGGTCTCTTTGCTTTTATAGCCACAGTACAAAGGTTTGAGATGTTTTGCTCACAGGAACAAAGCCAGTGTGAGATTATGAGGGCAGGAAAAAAATCACATTAGTGGAACCTCATTTGTTTTTCTGGTTTGAAAATTAAATGTGTTATGATGGCCGTCTGCATGTACTCAAAGCAGTGTGTAAAATTCAGGTGGGTTATGTGATGTCTGGCAGGTGTTAGCTTGTGTGTTAAGTGGACTGTCACAGTGGGCAGGCAGATAGCAGCAGCAACAGAGCCGGGTAATCGGCGGTTGTTTACTTTAGAAGGGGACCGTGAATGTGGAGGGTGGATAAGCATCAGTCTTCGTGTGTCTGCATCTCTAAAAACTTCTTCAGGATAGAATTCTCTTTTAACCGGCTAGCTATGACTCAGAGGAAAAAGCAGATGAGAAGATGTATGGACATGAGACTAAATGTGAGATGCGGACATGCTGTATGTTGGGCGGGCCTACTGTATGTCACTAGTAGCCTATACAGCTGGTAAAAAAGTAGTAAAGTGTAAAGGGGGGTTAGAGAAGGCAAGGAAAACTAGGTTGGAGGATGAGTACTGAATTAGAACAGGACCCCTGAGAAGGAGTGAGGTTGGTGGTGTGGCGAGGAAGGGAGGGGGAGGTGGAGGGAGGAGAAGAGGGGAGACATGGAGCAGGACAGAAATAGAAGACAGGAAAAGACACCGCTCAGCCTGGCGGAAGAGGAAAGACAAAAATAGAGGGGGGGAGGGAGGAACACATGGATGGAAGGAGAGGCAGTGAATGGAAGTCAAACCATTACAACATCGTCTTATACACAAGGATCAGGTTCATTCATCTTAAGATGTAGAATTGAACCTTCTGAACCTCCAGCTGTTTCCTTTTTATGTCAGGTTTTTTGTCTTTGTGGACTCATTAATGCACCTCTGTAGAAAACAGCACACGGCAACTTGGTAAAAAAAGGGTTTGTTTTTGAAGAAGATGTTTGAATAAACATCACAATTTTAAGCTTGAATTTCGGTTGCAACATCACACATGGTGCATTTAGGGACCATTTGAAAAAGTAAAAACCTACTTTATGTTTTTACAGTTATGATAAATGGAGTAATGTTAGAAGTCTGACTTGGTGGATTTTTCAGGGTGAAAACGCTGCTCTCTCTGGAGAATGCTCTGATAAGAGTGAAATGAAATAAATTAAAATGTGGGTGGGTGTACTTGAATAGAAATCAGCTTTTGCAAAAATAAATAAAGTCTTGCTGTCGGCTTTCTTGAGTTAGTAGGAAACTTTCCAACTTTTTTTTATAAGGAGAGATGTTTTTTTTTTCTCTTGGCAATATGATCACACTCACTGTGCATTACATTTACACCTGACAGAGATTCAATCACATTCAAGCCTCATCACCTCCTGATGTTCCAAATGTAATGGCTTCTTCCTGCATTAACATCAAGCATTATTTACCCAGTTATGTGGATACAGGTCAACAGAAGCTGTAAATATGGCTGAATCAAATCGGAGCCAGAAGAGGTGAGCTGCATCTCACTGATGGCCCTAATGCTGCAGGGGGAGACTGCTTTTGAAGCTTGACTATGACTCTACAGAAGAAATGAAACACTCACTGGCGCCATCTTGTCCAAGCAGAGACAGTGGGTTGGTTGGTTGGTGTGGAAATCAGACAGTAGCTGGCAGTAGCTCACCAGCAGTCACAGCTATAAGTGATACAAGTTAGGTCGTGTTTGTACTGCTATTGGTCGTGGTACGGTGCCGCATTTGGATTCAGTTATTAGAACAGGCAGTCCAACTCAGTTGTTAGCAATTAGAACATTAGCAGTGGTGTGGTAAACAGGTCAAGAGCACATTGTTCTGTCAGTGGTCAGAATGATCAGATGCTAACATCAGATGGTGGGATAGTATGTCCCCACATCTTGTTAAAGGGAAAGTCGAATGCACATGGAGCCACGTCGCACTTGGTTGGTACAGGCAATCTGGCTCAATCAGCAAATAGCGTTTAGCAGTGGTGCACCGATAAGGGAACAGGTCAAGAGTGCACTCGGCAATCAGCAGTCAGGATAATTAGAGGCACCACTCACTGGGAATAAGATCTTAACTTATTAAAAGTGACCACAGTCATCTAATTTAAAAAGAAAAGCAAAATTAAAAAATATAAGAGTGCACAGAGATAAGAGTGTACACGTTTCATTACTGCTACTTTGCTAACAGCTGATTGAGTCAGACGGCCTGTGCTTCTGTTGTTGTAAGAGGGAAGGTCAAACACAGAGGCAACTGTGTCGGACTTGTTATGATGAATGGACAGTTTGATTTAAAAGCACAGTGGCGGCTACAAAAATTAGCACTGCGACCAACAGGAGTGGTGACCTTTTTACAGTAAAGGTCACCACTCCTTAGTCGCAGTGCTAATTTCACTACATCCAGTGGCAGTACAAATGTACTCCTCCCTTGTGTCGCTTGTAGCATAGTAGTCATTGTTGTCAAGTTGTCGCTGCAGGTCAGCTAACGGCAGCTACTTCCGGACTTCCACACCAACCAACCCATTGACATCCACTAGGAGTTTCACTGACAGTGTTGAAACTGTAATTATTGTGTTACATAGATAATCCGTCATTTAAATATGCAACTACTTTTTTCCTCTTTAAAAAGAGAGTACCTTAACCTCTCCTCCATTCTTTTCTTACTGCTGTGAACTGCCAGCTTTTATTAGAGTGCATTGCTAAATCACTTTAATGCTGTAGTTAGTTTTTAGGCAGTGCAGCAGTTCCACAGTTGGTCCTGGTTGAAGCTTTGTGAACACTGTCGTCATTCTTTATTTTTATTTGGTCCTTTCCTGCTGCCAGTTTAATAAACTGCCTTACACTGTTTTCAGCCCTTCGGATGATGCCATGACCTCTCTGAGCCAAACTTTAAAGACAAACTGTTTTCACTGCTGCTGTCAGGCTGATGTAATCCACCTCCATCCCTCAGACCTTCAGTTTCATCAGAACCAGCTGTCCTGTGGGCCATCACATGTTCTTCTACACATCAACGTCTTCTTCACTCCTTACAGCACTCCTTCTGTCCTATTCTCTGTCTCCAAAGCTGAGAAATAAATCCCGTGGAGAAGCAGCAAAAACTGCAGTTGCTATGAAATATGAAGAGCTGTATGGGTGTTGAATTTTTGTCCAATTCATTTAACGTTAACATTTTATATACTTAAGGTCATTCCGGCTTTAGGTGACAGGCAGGTGTTGAACCAGATCACAAACTTCTGTGACTGCTCAGCTCCACCTCTGTGCCCGTATTCAGATTACCATATTTTCACGACAATAAGGCACAGTCTCAATTACGGGGTCTATTTCTGTACTCAACACATACATAAGGCGCACCGTATTATAAGGCGCATGCTACGCTAAAACATACGTTCTACCCAAAAAAGGGTAACAAAAGCAGAACAGTGAGTTAAGTCGTAATAACTTACAACTGTGCGAGTTCAAACATGCCAGCTTCCCTCTCATCACTGTCCAGAGATTATGCGGACAACAGTCAATGCAGATACATTGGTCCACTCATCCACAATCCATTCACATGTGGTGGAGTAACTCGCCTGGCGCTGCCTCCCAGTGTTAGTAAAGCTGTGCTCGCCGTCTGCCATCCATCACTGCCACAACGCTCGCAACTTTACTTTGAACGCCTTGTTTACACCAATGTCCAGAGGTTGGTAGGACGGTGATGCGTGAAAAAAAACATCCGATCTCTTTACAAAAAAACCTCCCTGAGCCACTCTCTAATATTCAGCTTGTCCATCCAGCCCTTTAGATTGGCCTTCACAATGACTCCTGCTGGAAACTTTTCTTCCTTTTAAAAATAACCATAGGCAGAAGTTTCTGTCCATTACCATGGTAACCGAGAAAAACAGTGCAAGCCGACTTCTCATGCCCCGTGGTGCTTATCGATACTATGCTGGTACATATGTAGTGTACGTATTCAGCCCTGTGTCAGGTACCCATACATAAGGCACACCAGATTATTAGGCGCATGGCCGATTTTTGAGAAAATTTTAGGCTTTTAGGTGCACTTTATAGTTGTGAAAATACGATAACTGAGAGTTTATGAGAGTTCATGTTGAAAAAAGATGCCATCTTGGAACCAGAGTCTCAGTAGAGGTACAGAGCTGCTGGTCCGCCCAAAACACTCATCCACTTTCACATCGATCTAACACTTCAGCTGATCTGTTAGCTGCTGACCATGATGTTACATACAAACTAGCTAACAAGCCAGAAACAGCTGCTGGGAAGTTTGCGGAAGGCGGGGTTTATGATCTATACCGCAGGTAGCCACCAGGGGGCGATCAGGATGTTTAGTCCTAACTTCTTGGGAGCTGTTGTTTGCATCTGTTATACAGTCCAACCTCTGTGCTCGTATTCAGATTAACTGAGAGTTTAGGCAGACTGCGACGCTGTCAAACCGGCGACACTCAGCGACAAAAAAAATGACTCATTCTGTGCACACAACTGTTGTACCGGTTGCACCGTGTAAGCAGCTAAAATGTCTTTGTATGTCTAAAATAGTAGTACATGCAGGGAAATGTATGTCTCGCAATGGAAATAACTGTTTGGTGACAATGAAGATCTTATCGCAGGAAGTGCAGCATTAGAAGCAGCTAGTAAACTGCATCAATTTTGTGTAAAAAGTGAAATGCATGTCCGAGATACAGCACTTGTACCAACAATATAATTCGCAGCAATGACAAGAAATGTCATCCTTGTGTCCTTGTGTTTTCAACCTTACAAATAATTATGTAATCCAACATGACTTGTACTGTTCATGGTGAAAGTTCAGGTATAGTAAGACTACAGGGACGGAATAAAAGGCAAGTGAATAGGAGACAAGAGCAAACAAAGAGAAGAGGACGGGGGTATATGGAAGTATTCAAGCATAAGTGTATGCCTGAAACTGTTGCTGTGTATGTGGTGACAGTGAATGGCCTTTTGCAGCAGACAGCTTTTAAAGCCATTAACAGTCGGTTGGAAGACAAGGTCACACTGGAAGAGTTTTCTGCAGTGCAAAACACTAAGTGCGATTTTGAGTGCAGGTGGAGGAACTTTACTCGTGCGCTTCCACTGCGGGAAGGAACATTTATCTCCAGTTCCCTGCAGTCATGTCATCATAACTAGTGGGGTTAACACACTCTTACGTGTGTCCAAAAATAAGACTGGTGATTACCAAAGTGGTTATCAGGGATCAGCAGGGGATCTCCAGAGGGATACAAACAGGTGTCAAAAGCATGCAAGTCAATAGTAAATCACAGGAACATAAAGAAAGTTGCAGCCCTTTTGAAGCAATGACAATATAGGACTTTCATAGTACTAGAAGTTGAGTTTCATGTGTCAGTATACCTATGGGCTCTGCTGGGAGGAGCTAGGTTAAATCTTTGGTGGCTAGTTGTAGTAAGTCATGATAGATGGTGACAGACAGATGGTTCCAACAGCTAAATGTTTTTTGCCCTTCTTCAAACTGTCTCCAAGGACAACTCCCCAGATGGTCATGTGTTAAACAAAAACATCTGCTGTGTCAGGTTAGAGGAAACAGAACTGAGAGGAAGTGTCAATTCAAAATACAAAAATGCAAAATAAAAAAAAAAACGTTTACTTGTAGTCACAGATCTTCAGAATCAAGAGTCAGAAGCCTTTGTTGTCATTGTACAAGAGATACAACGAAAGTGAAGCAGCCTTGGAGCGGTGCTACTTCTAAATATAATCTAAGTATGTACAAATAAACAAGATAAAAAAATAAATTATTATTATTGTGCATGGAATGGATGCAGAGCTGTATTGCACATGCACACATTAATTCTGAAGAGCCTCATTATGGTTCACTGCTGCAGTTCAACAGCCTGTGGGTAAGGTTGGGTCAGCAACGGGTGAATGGTAGAAACAGCATGTGAAAAAAATGAAAAGCAACAGTGATGGCAATGTCTGACTCTGGATGTGCAAAACAACTATTTTTATATGCCTCTCTATGCTTGATCTCTGGTCTTGGCTGGTTTTGAACAGTAAGGAGAAATGTGACCTGTCTGATTCTTGGCTTGATAATGTTCTTCCAGGAACTACCTAGTTTTGTTAATGGTTGTAAGTAACAGCACAGGATGTATCACACATATTATTGTTATGCTGAGTAATTAAAGTTAAGGGTAAAAATATCCCACAGAAAAAGACGCCATCTTGGAACCAGAGTCTCTGCAGTAGAGGTACAGAGGTGCTGGTCCGGCCAAACACCCAAACTAGCTAACATGCCAGAAACAGCTGCTGGGAAGTTTGCGGAAAGCGGGGCTTACGATCTATACTGCAGCTAGCCACCAGGGGGCGATCAAGATGTTTTGTCCTCACTTTTGGGGAGTCCATCAGTCCAACTGTCCTACACTACTGTGTGGTAGGTGAACCTTGGGTACACTGCTGCTGTGCTATGGGCAAAGATGTATGTTTCATTGACAGTTTGATGGTTGCAGCTTCTAAAATTGACACTTGTGCTCCTGTAATAGGTGAAAATGTAGCTAAAATAGCAGGTGAGGCTAATGCTGAAAAACTTTGAGGGTCACAGTCCACTTGAACCAAGATGCCAGTAATATCAGAGACTGGCAAACCACCAGATATGTGGGTGAAAAGTGCCAAAGACAAGCAGCTCTTAATCTGTACATCAGCAGAGCTTTATGTCAGAAGGAATCAGTATATGCTGATGAGATGTAGAATGGCAGTGAACACACGGCCCCCGGAGGGGACATGGCACTGAAACAAGACTGACACACCACCACCCGCCACTCTTCAGACTCTGCACTGGTGGTAATTAATGTTAAACTATAAATCACTGACAGCGGTGTACGCTCACAGGTTGGCTTCTTCTGACAACAGCTGCTCAAATAAAATCAATGTTTTCCAGAGATTCTCCTCAATGAAATCAGTTATGATTCTCTATTGTATCAGCCGCCTCTACAGTATGAAGAAGCTTACGTGCATGATTACACACTCAGAGCAAATAGTCTCGGACAGACTCTTATCAAATTAGAGTGGAGCTTAATGTGGCTGAGTCTGGTGGAGGTGGAGGTGGGGGGGCTGGACTTACAGCACTCGCCCTCCTGCTGCTATAAGTATGCAGATGGAAACCCTCAGGCTGTATTTGTAGTGCATTTGTAGCAGTGAGATAAAAACCTATCTTGATAAAAAGAAAAAAAAATCAATGAAAGATTCTTATACAGCCTTGAACCTCGAATGTGTCTCCAACTTTATAATAACTGAGCCGTGCTTTATGGGTTTTTTTTTTCCTGTAGCTACCACAGCAGCAGCTTATAAATGTAATTAGAGTGTTGCCTTTTTATACAAAAATTGGAAATAAAAAGTTTCAAAAAGAAAAAAAGATGTCGAGGTGGCACATGAAGCTGAATGTTTGGTAATGCTGCAGTCTGAATTCTAGGAAAGCACAAAGAGATAAGGCAAAACAAAGAAAAGCTTTTTCTCTCTCTCTCTCTCCAAAACAAACTGGCAACATGACAACAAAGAGCCAAAGGGAAATAAATAACAAGAATGAGGCTGGATGCGGTTGATAAAATGTCAAAATGTACAATAAGTGTAGCGATACAACTTCCTGCCTCCTACTGACAACTACAGAGGAGCAGAAGGCTGCGCCGCCGTTTTAAAACTTCATTATTCATCTTTTATTTATGTGCCTTTGTTTCTATTTTGTGTATTGTTTTAGCTCTTGGTTTATTGTTTCTCAATCTCAACTTTTTTTTAATGGAGTCTGTGCCAAATGGATTCTGCTAAATGAGTCTAATTAAAGCGATTATGGAAGTCAAATGAACTGGATTCATTTTAATTGAAGAATGTAGGAAAAGAGAGGCACAGCATCATGTAGAGAGAACAGAAATAGAAGCAACAGGGTGGGAGAGAAAGCACCATAATGACTGCTGGCCAGGGTGTTTGGAGTGCCAACGCTATATTTTTGGCTCCTTGTCGCAAAGTCAAGTCGTGGTGTCACTGGAATTGGAGAAATGATTGTGTGAAGTTGACCCTGCCCTGCTTTTAGCACATGGAGACGTAACCACTTCTAAGACTATACCATCCGTCACGGGGAAATGGTCATAATGATGATTGACAGTTGTAGTTACAGGGTTTTTCCACCATTCAGAGGGTGTGTGTTGTATATGTATGAAGCAATTTCTCGCATTGTTTAGCATGTCTCAGACAGTTTCCATTTAAATCTTTAACAGATCCTGTCAGATGAGGGTGAGGGAACAGTCAGCCACATGACTACTGCAGTATTCATACTTCTCCATCTCTGATCATCAGAGGTGTGAACACAACACCAAAGTGTAAACACAAAGTTTTAGGGTTTCAACTCTGAGCCAAGGCTTTTATTTTGTGTTTGGTATTGTTTGTATTATTTCCTGTAGTTTAGTTTGAAAAAACGATCCCTCCTATTGTTTCAGGTATCATGTCTTCCCCTTCCTCCTGTGCTTCCTCCTACTCCTGGTGATTACCTGATCCTCCCTAATGTGTCTCACCTGGGCCTCGTTGTCTCTCCCTCCCTTCTGTATATCACGTGCGTGCTTCCCTTCACTCCCTGCCAGTTTGTGTTGTGTTGTTATTGAGCTTACCAGCCTTCTGAACACTGTGTGTTTTTTGGAAACCTATGTATGTGTATGACCATCAAGTATGATTTGGATCGAGCCTTAGCCCCTATTTCTGACAGTGTTTTTCTTGTTTTTGACCTCAGAGTGTTTTTGACTAGTCTTAGCTTAGCCCCTGCATACCTCTGCCTTCTGATCACCTGGTTCCTGACTCCTGCCTACCTGACAACCCGCCAGCCCTAAACCTTTTTGTTACCTTTGCCACATTGACTGTCTGCCTGTGTACCGACCACTGCCTGTAAAAAAAGGACTCTGTTTTTGCTCAACCCTAACAGCCTCCTGTCCATTGCTTGTGTCCGATTCCTCATTTCCAGCTTCAACACATCCTTTATAAAAAAAAAAACATCACTTTTGGTTGACAATACATCTCCCAGATAAAGCATGGTCATGTTTATGCTAATTTAGTTTTTAATCACGGTTTGAGTTAGTAAAAAAAACTACTGGCTAAAATAAGAAACTAAAAACAGGGTATGGTGATAATGAACAGCAGGGACCCCGTTCCATTGATATACATGTCCATGCCATAACATCTGGTACAAGTTCATCTACCACCTACCAGCTACAAATGTAACACTCAGAACTACCTCCATGGCTGTGCTTGAATAGTCCTGTAGTAATGAGCAAACAGAACATATCTGCCCATGCAACTGCTGTCAGCCATTGGTCCATTATATACAAGGCATCAGAAAATCTCTGTGTGTATGAGGGGTTGTAGTTCCTGAATGTAAATGCCACACACCCTTGAATCAAAGCAGAAAGTCTTCGGTGCTTCATTTCAAATTCCATGTGATGGTGTATAGAGGCCAGATGCCAAAAATCTATCATTGTTCCACTATTGCACCATTACCTGACTTATACCCAGCATGTCAAAGATGTTCTCCTATAATCAAACGTCTCTGATGGTGATGTATTTGGGGAAGAATCTAACTGCACCCTTTTCCTCAGGCTTCAGCCCTTTACATCAATATCACCCATCCTCTGCAGCTGCCTGCTCATCATGTCAGGAATTCATACAGTGTGAAAATCTCTCCTCTAATGTGGCACACGTTTAAGAGACAGGAAACATTTCTACAGATGACTGAGTTCACTGTCTGCCTTTGTACTCAGACTTTCTGACCTCTGCTCGTGTGGTACACAGCGAGAGCATCTGTTAAACAAACTGGGCAATGGGAAACTCCCCCTTTAAGGGTCATCATTAACTAAGTTAAAAGCTGAGCCACTATGCTCGGCTGTTAGTTTACAAAACGTCTGTTTCCTGAATCATTTCTGCAGATGCGCTGTAAGGTCAAGGGAACGAGGTGGGGGCCTGGGAGACTGTTAATTAGGCTTTTAAATGCTTTTTTTACCAGAACCATTAGAAAGTCTTAATTGATTAACAAAAAGTAAAAAACCATGAGTCTATAAGGTGTTTTGTAGGACCTTTTGTAGCTCATAGCTTCAGGCAACTGCTGAACTTTGGCTTCATATTTTACTAAATAAATAATGGTACAGTGAGAATAGTCAGAAGTTGTATTTGCCTAATACTAAGACCCACTATGATCAAAAAAGTTTTATTATGTTCTTACACACACACACGGAATGTAGCATTAAAAGAGGAGGCACTAACTTTTATACTTCACTGTGGATGTTCACAGCTGGGGAACTTTGGTTGGCTTTTGATGAGGCAAATGAGTTACACTGAAGGACACTGACATGTCTCTATGGGCAGGATGTGTGGCATTTTTAGGTGCTGCCATTTTTGAACTTCTATTAGAAGTTTTACACTAATTAAAAGGTCCTTTCATGTGGTGTTACCGTGCATCATGCAGGCTCTGGGTCACAACTGAAAAAATGAGAGATAATAAACTTCCATAGTCATGTTTTAATGCCTGATTTTCAACTGGTTTGTTTTTATTATCACAACCAAAAAAAAATCTTATATTTCCCAGTTTTCATATTGTAGGAGCCATATGACAACTTTGGTTTCCTCATATAAAACTGAAAAAGTACACAGACCTCACTGACCTCACTCCAAAATTGTGTTCCCACAGAGCCAACCAGAGGTCTCAGAATTTCTCTGTCAAAGAGCAGACTTATGTTTTCCTCGATTACGAGGAGTCCCCCCAAAGCAGCGAATGCCACCTGGGTAGCAACATATATATTTATATTATATATATATATATATATATATATATATATATATATATATATATATATATATATATATATATATATATATATATATATATTTGTCTTCGCAGAGGCTGCTGTTTGTTACACTTTGTGTACAGAGCTAAACCACAGTGCAGCATGACAAATACAGAGAACTAGAGGAAATCTAGAGGGAACAGACGGAGTGTTTAGTGTGTTTTTTTCTCAACATAGCTAGAAGTTGTGCATGTCAGCGACAGCATTTCTGTTTTGGATCACACAGCTGGGCTGACACACGGCGAAAGCCATGCGTCAGATAAACGTCAGCGCGGCGGCCTTTAGTTGACCTGACTTGCTTACCTCATAGAAATTTGTCTGTTTTTGATGGAATGCCAGAAAATGTAGAGGGCGCAATGGAGAAGTATCAAGTTTAGACACATGTCGCTGTCCTGTCTGAATATGATACTGACTCATGCTACACTATGGGCTATAGTTACAAAGAGAATTCATCATAAGTCTGTACATATCGGATTAAAAAAAATAACTCCTTTCTCTATTCTATTACATATTTCACTTGCTGCAGCTATAAAATATGCAGTCAGTGTTGCATAAAATGGTAAAAAAAATAAAAATGTCATCTTCCACGTGATTGTTTAATTTCAAATGTATCTCTAGACACACTACACATAAAATGTATATTTTGCATTATTGAATCTATTAATCATCGCCATGATGTGAGTGGAGGAGTGGACGGAGAGGTGATACAGCTGATTAATGTTATAGAAACCAATGAAGCAACTCAGTGCTGCCCCCGCAACTGCTGCCATGGCAGCTGCACACTGACAAATAATAGATGCTCTTAGCTGACGGGGTGTTAATGTGACAAATGCTGCAGGAAAGGACAAAGAGGAATACATAGATACACATACATAAAAGGTGAGTCCTCAAACACACACTCAGACAGTTTCAGGTGTTCGCTTCAATAGACTGAGTCTCAATTGCTGCCTGTAATTGCGAGGGAGGAAATTGACCTCCTGGACCCTTACTGATCAGAGGTCAGATCTCATTTTACTCAGAGAGCAGAAGCTGATGCTGGTCATGGCCCTTAAGGAGAGGCGGACACTGTTTGCACTACAGATGCATTTTCAATTTGCCACATAAGAAACACTGACTGTGGCTTCAGTCAGATGCATCCATTTCTTTCGGTACATATGAACAACCACTAAACTTACTTATAAAGAATGCGTAGGAACACAGAATGAGGCAAAAATCAATAAATAAACTCCTCTGGAAGACACTGATTGATTTGCATTAGAAACAAGTGATGGGATGACTCACTGACTTTATTTTTTTTTTTTTTTTTTAAAGGATTTTTAAGATGTGTGTGGAGGATGTTGTTGGCAAGATTATAGTTACATAAATCTTCCAAATCACATTGATCTTAATGCCGGGTTAAATGTAGCATTATCACTTGATGATGCCTTTAAATTACCACCAACAAATAAATACTTGGAGTACCTCACACATCTCACATTTTATCTTGGTTTAAGTATTTAGCTCTCAAAATAGAAAACAACCCTATTCCATCAAGGCGGATGGAGGTGGACTCCATAGACACCTGACGGTGTGCTGGGGCACTATGATGGATCAGATGTGTATCCTGCTGAAATAGGCCACAGCCATCAGAGAATACTGTTTCCATGAAAGTGTGTACATGCCACAATGCTTAGGTGAGTGTCAGAGTGACATTCACATGGATGAGGGAGGGGATCATTATCATAGTAGGAAAACACCGCTTCAGAACTAGCATTGACTTCTTCAGACATTAGAGAGCAACAGTAGCTTGTCTGTTGGATCAGACCACACAGGCATCAATGAACCTTGGCTGCCCATGACTCTGTCACCAGTTCACCACTGTTCATACTTTGGACTACTTTTGATAGATACTGACCACTGTAGACTAGAAACACTCCACAAAAGCTTCAGTTTTGGAGAAGCTGTGATCCCTTTGTCTAACCATCACATCTTTCCTGCTTTAACATCAGCTTAGAGATAATCAGTGTTATTCACTTCACCTGTCAGTGCTCATAATTGTATGCATGATCTGTGTATATGTATTTAATTAGAGACTCTAAGGAATCCTAAATGTGAGTTCAGACTAATATGATTAATGTCATGGCAAAAAGTAAAGAAACACTGAGGGACCCAGCACACTGCTCTGTGGGACTAAAATAAGCTAATTTAACATTTAAATCTAAGCAGACGTTTGGGGATTTACTAAAAGTGTATTTATCCATTTAATTTTACATGTTAGGGATACATTATTCAGTCCATTTGCTTCATCCTGATCAACACATGAAGTGTTTGGATCCCTTCCTATCATAATTTTCATGGAAATAACTATAATAATCCCACTGTGCTGCGCCCAGTGCATTTACATAGCTGTCATTAGTATATATAATCAGAAATCATACGCACTATGGAAACCTAACATTTATAAATAAAACACAGATTACATTTTTTTGGCCTTACTTCCTCCTCTGATGCCTGATTATGTGGATGAACCCTGTAATCCGGCGGCTGCATTACCCCTCGGCTTGGCCGCCATCGCTCTGATTCTGAATGGAGGCTTAATGCTGCCGGTGGCTGCAGGCAAAGAGCTACAGGTGCAGCTAATTAGGTTAACAAGTGATTAATGATTAGCTCCTCAGTGTGTGAGGAAGAGGAGGTTTAGGTTTACTTGACTGGATTATGTGACCCAGGAGGAAGTGGCCACTTGAACTATAAGCTGAAATTGAAATGTCTAGGTGTGTGACTTTATAAGCTAATTATCATCATAATGGTGATTAGTGTAATGATAGTTATAATAATGTTATAATCTGATTATAATTGAAACATTAGAATGCCTGGGAGCAACTAAGCCATGCCTATTATATATTATATAAATGTAGGATATTATCATTTCACATGTACAGCTAGAGGATTTTACTGGATGCACTATATTAAAGGACACCTTTCACCAGACAGAAGAAATAGTTTAGAAATAGTCATACAATGGAGTGTATGGTGTATAAAGTTATCAATGACTTACAAGAGTGTCTTACAAACAGGCCTTGAATATAAAATATATTTTTAAGGTGCAGTCCCAGGTGGTTTGGGAGGCAGTGTTTATATAGAGAGTATTGTGAGACTTCTAATAGTACTGCTTTAAAAAACTTTACAATAAATCACCTTTATATCACACGATTCTTGAGTACAGTTCAGGATAATTCAGGAATCCAAACCTTAGATTTTATGTTCAGGTTTTTTGGCTTTGGGCCTCTGTACACCACCACATTGAATTTACAATAAAACATTCAAGATGTCAGTGAGGTCAAGACTTTCTGCTTTAATTCAAGGGTTTTGCCAAAAGTGTGGAACAAGGTCGCTGTTTATTGACGACATAGAAGCAGTAGGGTGAATTCTGGAGTGTATAGATCTACGTATACTCTCTGCTCTGCTGCTTCATATTGCAGATGGACAATGACCCAAAACACACAGCCAGTTTTATATAAGGCCAAGAACTGAGATGTCCTTCATCTCATCAAGTCAGTGACCTGCTCTCTGTTCACTTTGAAGACAAGGGGGCAGAAAGAGCCACAAACAAGCAGCAGCTGCAGTAAAGGCCTACAAAGGATCTCAGTATTTGAACTTTTAACTATATTTCATCTGCTATCATCAAAATCTGTTCTGTCATTTATCACCATCATGGATGTTACATTTACTTACTGTAAGATGGGGAAGGCTGTCCTTCACTGGAACTGTACAGCAGGCACTGTAATATAAAAGAACCGATAAAAACATCCTACATAAAAACACACAGGATGACCCAGAGGCAAGTGCCTGTACATTTGAATAATACACATTAAGGCATAAAAACTGAGAAATGTTCTGACCTCACTTAATTATTATTATTTTTTGTTAGGGTGGAGATATTTGTGCAGTGCGGAGGTTGTTTCTGGCAGCGCTGTACTTACATAAATCTAACAAATCTTCCCGACCTTAAGGCGGTAGGTCAAAGTGCAACATTATCATTGATGCTGACTTTTTATGCAGTCAGGGCGGACAGCTGAACAAACAGTTTTTGTTGTTGTTTTCGTTTTATGTAAGATTACTTCCCTCCTGCACTCCTGCACTCATTGCTTAAGTAAGGCATTTCACTAGCAAACTGATGCAACAGTGTCAGAGTGAAGTTTTTCAGTCCACCCGAGTGCCCGGGGAGTTTTCTAAAGAATGTTTTGCCGCTCTCAAAGTCATTCTGAGCTGTGCCCGGAGGTAGTGGAGGGACCATCAGTATGCACTGTGGAGAAGTACACTGGGAAGGGAGTATGCTGCTGAGAAGCAGTGTGTGCTGAAGAAGGGTATTTACTGATCAGAGGATTAGGGTGGAGGCAGTCGGAGCGATAGAAGAGACGACAGCAGGGGTGTCGGAGAATGATTAGACTGCCACTAAGCCAATTGGGGAAATGGGACCATAGCCAAAAAGACATGAAGTAAGAAAGGGAGGCAGAGTCTGAGAGAGAGAGAGAGAGAGAGAGAGAGAGAGAGAGAGGTGATAAAAAAAGAGCAGGGGTAAGCAGAAGAAAGAAGAAGAGACGATAACAGAGAAAACAAGCTCGAGGATGAAAAGCATGAGAGACAATAAGAGAGGCCAAGATGGAGTGGGGTGTCAAGGTGGAGGAGGTAGAGAGCGCAGCCTCCATCTTTTGTTTTTTTTTTCCCACTCCGTTCTTTGCCAAACACCAGGCGCTGCGGTCACCTTTCCAACACACTTTCCTCTCATGCCAATATGTCCTCCAGAAATATAACTGTGGAGGATGAAAAGAGTGATTGTGGCCTGATTTTTTTTTTTAAGGGCGTACCGGCTCGCTCACTCAGGTCAGAAACCCTCTGTGTCTCATCTGTCATTTTGTCAGCACAGGGTCAACAGTAAGGACAGATAGTGTGGAGAGGGCGGGGACGTTTAGGTGCAACAATGAGGGTCTTTACTGAAATAAGTACTATAATTACTCTAATACATTTGTAGAGCAGCTTGAGTGATAACTTTGTTCTGCACCTGTGGCTTATTACTAGTTTTGTTGTGTTTTCCAGATGATGCAAAAGCTTTGACTAAGTGAGTATATGTCATAAAAGTAGGAAATGGCTCGTGCTTTGTATCAGCCTCGCGGCAAGGGGTTTGTTAAGTGTTTTTGTCGGCAAAGAAAAATAAGAGGGTTTCCTTCAGTCGGAGCCTTCTGGCAATTTAATCAATTCATTGTAAAAACGAAGACATCTTGCATTCACAGCTGGGCTACATGCCATTCTTCCAATAGCAGGACAGACTGTGTGCAAAGTCCCACAAGAACCATTAACTGTCATTTGTGTCCAAGTGGAACAAATCTTATAACTAATTAAGCTGCACCCCCCCCAACCTCCCCCCACTCCCCCATGATGAGGAGACAAATTTTACCACCAGGAGTGGCTGAATTGAGAATCGATGGCTGACAATTTCCAAAGTCCTGTCCTGAATTCAAGACGTGGGTGTGTGCAAGCGGGTTGCAGAATCAATCACGGCAAATTGAGTCCCCGTGTAAACACGGATAGAGTGATTGACCAAAACAGAGTAATTCAGACAGAGGGGAGCCAAACCAAACTTATTGGCTGCACACTCCATTCTTTTGGAGTTCTTGCCAGGGAAACGGACAGCCGGTGCCATTTCGAAAGGTTAGCGCAGTCTGCAAGGCACACTGACACTGAGAAGAAAAAAGACATTTCAACCTCTTCTCTCTCTCTCACACTGTGTGTGGATGAATGCAGCTGCATATACGATCATTCACACGCAGTGTCTCTGCACAAATAACATCTTTAATGAAGCAAACACACACACAGGCTGCGAATCAAGCCAATTACTAAAAGATGCCTCGTCACTTCATGTCTGTTGTAACGGTGCCTTCACTAGCTAGGGGGGAAAACGACGATCATGAAAGTCAAACAGCAGGTAGCGGTAGCACAGGTGGTTGGAGTTTAACATGAATGCAGCCATTTTCAGGCAGCATCTGGCGCGCTGCTTTTCTGTTTGCTGTGACATTTGGATGACAGCAGCCCACAACAAATAGTCGAAAACACACTGTTTAAACAAGTTTGTAAATGCACATTTTTTTTTTGGTAACAGCTTCAGAGTTAATTTGATGTTTGCGTTTCCTGGAATCGGACAGGCTCATTAGCTTAAACCAACGTAAGGTACGGCTGCACTTTCTCTGTGTTGTCTCATCTTCCTGAGTCTTGTACATCCGCGTGGGTGTGCTGATTGGAGTCGGATTGCCATTTTGTCAACAGAAAATGAAGGCCAAAATAATAACAGGCGTTAAAAGGGCCTATTATTTGTGACCATCTGTGACCTGTGTGTCTGATAATGGAACTAATGCTACAGTTTGGAGGTTTTAAGTGCTACTTTGGCAGGAAATCTTTGGCATTGCCAGTCAGTGTTATTTGTGAATATACTACCTAAACGGATGAAATAGCTGAAATTACACAGTCGACATCTGTCTAAGATGGATGCTAAACATCTTTATAGCACACAGAAACCTTCTTAGAACTAAAAAAAATGAGCACAAACTATAATGCTGCATCCATTTTGTGTCATCAACTTCAGCACAGGATGATTGCTGAAGCCTGAGAGGACTACTTTACAAAATAATCATTTCGTATTAAAAACTCAGCATTTGGTGGCTGTGCTGGAGAAAAAATCATATTCATTGCCGGCAGCTGACCCTTTTTAATGTGGCAAATGAATCCTCTCCTACACCCTTAATTTGGCGTTAATGATAGGATGGTACTTAACATGATCTAATTCCATAATTACACATTTTGGACATAAGGGGACGACATATTAAAAAGTTACAAATTCTACTCAAAGCTTATCAAAGTACTTCTGTGTCATGTAAGGTCCACTGAGTATACACAGCTATTGTCCTCAGCAACCTTTGACTTCTGCAGCTAATTCTGTTGTGTTGATACTGTAAGCAATGCACATCTTCAATAGACTTTCAATGTTGCCTGTATATTGAAAGCAGCCACAACCACAATGGACTGTTAGAGAAAGCTCCATTATCCCTGCTCTGTGCACACATCCAGTGGAAGAGCGATGTGTTTAACTCACCCCGTTTGCTCGACTCTGATGCTGTTGAAGCCTCTGAAATGTTCACATTGGATTTTTCAGAGCTCAACACTCAGTTAATAACACTAAAAGTCTGCAGCCATCCTGTGAGTCAGCTAACATGCTCAGATTGACAACATGTCGATGATCAGAAGGTGTAATCAAAGGCTTTATAAGCAGGTGTCCTACTTGTCAAAGCTGACAAAAACATTTAAAAACATTAGTGACTGTGCCCAAAAAATAGTAAATTTTGTACTTTTGTCCACAGTGGACTTTTGTAGGACCTTGTGAGGTCCACCATGTGTATAATGGTGGACAGGGCAGAACTTCACCATGATTGGCATGAAAAATGTGGAGAAGCTTGTTGCAGATGTTAGAGTTTTGTCACATTAAATATGTTTATTATTGGAAAACCAAAGCCACGTTTTCCTACATCTAATTTTCCTTATTACGAATCAAAATGAAAGGGCAGTGATGTTCACAACAGGTCACATGCCCACTGAAGTGACCATATGTAAAATATTAAAAAATGTACATTTTCCACAACTATAACAGAAGTAACAGCCATGCTATTACGCTTTAAATATATCTATTGAAGTTAGCATGCTAATTTATCCTTGTGTAATTTCTCTATGAACCAAATGGCGGTGAGTCAATGCAGTGTCTAGCCTGCCATCAGTCCAACAAGAGATGAATCATTTGAAAAATATCATCAGCTGTATGATCTTTTAGGTGAGCTGTGGGGACCTCACCCAACAGATCAACCCAACACAGAGGAAACCCAGTTTCATTATGCCTGGTACACAAGCTATTCTGGAGCACATATGCTGATGAGTTTTAATATCAGTGAAGATGCTGAATGTCTGCACATAAGACACATAAGATATTGAGCAGAGAATAACTAAAGCTAAAAACAAACAAGCCCAAGCCTGCATTCTAGTGTTTCCTCCATGGATTAAATAAGACTATACACCATCACACTGTGTGGTTATACTTTTTAATGAGTTGCCCACTTTTAGCATCATACCAATCCTAAGTGTTGATCTGCAATAAAGCGATGCAATGACTTGCTGCTTGCCTTTTACAGAATTGCTAATAATATCTAATAATAAGAACAGTTATTCACTGATGTACCATTTGGATGTCTTTTGTTGATACTAGTCTAATTGTTGCTCTGCTTGCACGCTTAGTTTGTTTAAGTGGTTGTATACCATGCAACAGAAAAATGTATTAGGGTGGCTAGCCAGGCTATGGACACACAAATCCTGCCAGGATGTGGTTTTAAATGGGACATATATCTTATTCATGGCCACAAGAGATGAATACTGACCATCAGGACCATTGACAGTAAAAACTATGGACCAAGCTTCTATAACTTTTTTCAGTCCCTGGAGGCTCCAGGAGGCTGGACATCACAGCCCACCAAAACTGCAAATATGGACAAAGAGGGGAGTGTGAGTCATAGAAGCAGGAAGCTGTGATATGGCACATGCTTGTCACTCAAGCCAGTCACAACCATAATTGTGCATAATTTTCAGTCATAATATAATTAAAACAAGATCCAAAAGACAGAAAAATATATTAAATAACACCTCCTGCACAGTTGTCACTAACAGGGAATTCCTTAATTGAGACCAGAATCATCTTTTGTACAAGGGTGCAAATGTGTTTATTTCTGCTATACAGGGAACATAGATGTCTATGTGGATTAACCAGCTTTTGGAGACAGCCCCTAGAGGCTGTGACGTGAACTGCAGTTTATAACACAGGCTTCATATCTGACATTACACCTGACACAAAATCAGAACTGAATAAAGTGGCTTGTATTGTGATAGCCTATGTAAAGGCTTTTCATAAAAAACAGAAGCACAACATTTTTTAGAGTAACTTCTATTGCACCTTGAGAGAAAGCATTAGCAACACAAGGATCAGGAACAACATCCTGTTACAATCATCCCGCACTTCTATTTCCATTTCTGGACTTTTGCACACGTACATTATGCTCTTGTGGTGCTAAAACTTGACCATACTATACTCTGTAACAGCTTTAAACATCTGTGATACACAAGACAAGAAAGCTTTAACTCTAACAGAAGGTTTTGTCATTATCTCAGACAACATATTAAAATGTTGAAAAGGCTGGCCTCAGGGCCTTGAATAGTTGTCAGATATACACTTTATCTCCATTGCTGTCTACTCACATCATATTTACATTATAACAAGGCTTATTATGTGATTCTGTACCATCCAATCCACTGATTGAATACTGATAAGACTGCAGCGCCTCCAGCGCTTTTCAATATGTGTCACCTTGTTGTTCCCAGCAGACAGTAAAAATGTCAGCAGTCATTTACATAACATGAATGTATCGTTTACCAAGGCTGTGAAGTTCTACTTTATTTCAAAGTGTCAAAGTGGAAGATTGAGGCGCGTTATTCCACCGACAGGGAAACGCAAGGCCACCACATTCACCCAGCGCATCATAAGGGGGAAAAGAGCAGCATTGTTTGTCTGCCGAGCTGAGGGATGTCGAGACAAGTCGCTACCTCTGTGTGTGCTCGCCTCCAGAACAGCACATTGCACTCTGCTGGAGCAGCACAGCTCGCGCCGCTGTGTCCTAATGGACTGCTGATGGCTACGACCTTCTGCTCAACTGGATGAGGACGTATGGGGTAAAGAGGGGGGAGGACGCAGGTGGGGGTGTTTGTGTGTGTTCTCCACTTTACTTTTGAAATGGTGGATGAGTGCGTAAAGGAGAGAGAGAGGACATCCAACTCATAAAACCGAAATAGTGATGAGAGAGATGCAGGGTGTGATGAGGTGGCTTTGAAGAGAAGTTAAGTATGATGGAGGAAAGGTCCCAGGAGAGGAGAGGAAGAAAAACAGGAGGGGGGGGGGGTGTTCTTTCCAGCCATAAGAATTAAGATGTCTGTGTTGGTGAGCTAATGTTCCATAAGTCACATCCATTACCCTACACACACACACTTTCCCTGCTATCTTTATCGAGAGAAAGTCGAGCAGTTTTCATATGGGGATGGGGATTAAAGGAGCTCAGGTAGCTGTTTGAAGCAGGGAGAGATATCTCGGTGCTGAATGTTCTCTCCACTTCGTGCTGGGTGGAGGCAGCGAGATGAAGCGGCCGGTAACAAACCGAGACAAGGCTCGGTGAGGGGAGATGAATCTGCAAACAAATCTGCTAACAAATATAGTTCCACAAACCCAGGAGAAGGAGACAGTAAGAGAGGAGAGGAACAACATAGGGGGAGGAAGGTGCTGATTTATCTAATGTATTTACCATGTGCTCATCAAAAGCACATGACTAAAAGCCACAAAACACACACAGGAGTATAGCGAAGCAGCCAGAGACACTGAAGAGATGAATTGAATTAAAAAAAAAGCAAAATTGAGTCTCCTTTTTATGAGCAAGCTGGAATGAAATGAAGAGAGGATACAGACGGGAGATGCTGATTTAAATGAGAGATGACAGGTACAGTGGCGAAGCTACAGCCTCAAACAGGGAGGATGGTTAATGAGCAGGTGAAAAAAAAAAGAATTTAGCATTGGATGAGACATGATGTGTGAGAA
The DNA here is from genome assembly GCF_900634625.1 of Parambassis ranga. Lineage (NCBI taxonomy): Eukaryota > Metazoa > Chordata > Actinopteri > Ambassidae > Parambassis > Parambassis ranga. Next base: position 3,522,886 of record NC_041030.1, on the reverse strand, counting down.
GTGGAAAAAAACTTGTGGGCGGATGATGGCTCATCATATCCTGTTTGATGCCCAGCATAGCCCAAGCATGTTAATAGCTCTGCATGATGGAGATCAGTACTGATGGATTACACTTGACACCAATTCCTTCTGGCCTTTTAATGTCACTCATGTACCTTACATTAGCTAGAACTTGTTTTATTTTGATTTATTTATTTATTTATTTTTTCCTTTTCCTCCTCTGACTACACTGAATCAAATTGATGGGCTTTAGTAAAGTCGGAAAATGTCATCTTTGAACTTGGACTTGACGGTAAGTAATAGAGACCATTTCTGTGTGAGAGTGGCGAATCAACAGCAAGTGAGCAGCTGAAAGGAAACACAGACTTGGGAAAGAGGGTGGGGGAGAAAGAGAGAGAGAGAGCGGGAGAGTTGAAGAGGCTGGGATCAAACGGCCCTCCTCGCCTGGGGATGTGCTGACTGGCAGAAAGCGACCGCCGAGGAAGGAAGGAGGTAGGGCAGGGAGGAGGGAGGGCAGGCAGGGAGGGAGGCAGGGAGGAGTGGTAATGGTAGGGGTCAAAACAGGAGGGAAGTGGAAACACAAAGAGAGTCAGCCTATGTGACTAGAAGTGACATTTGTTCTATATCCATGACAGAGCCGCGTGCCAACAGGCATGGACTGCACTGACTCAGAGTGAAGCAGCTGGGCTGTCAAAGGAAAGACATGGATAAAATGTTGTGTTGTCTGTCAGAAAAAAAGCAAGGTGCTGCTTTGGCCACTTGAAGAGGAAATGAAACACAGACTGGAGTTAGCATATTACAAAAGACAGATTACCAATCTAAAAAACATGCACATTTGTCATTGCTCTTAGTTCAGCAAATCAACAGCGTGACTCAAAAATCACAGCTTTCATATTATGCCTATTTACACAGTGGTCACTACAAATGCAAGCATTGTGCCTAACCGGCAGGCTCTATTGTTTTGCTGCTGGTGTTTGTGTAAAGTGGACAATCTGGTGTGTGTTTGTTAATTTTTTTTTGGCTGGCTATCACATCTTTTCTATTATGTAAACAAATCAGTGTTTCATTTCCTGTTTGAGACTGTCACCACTTATTGTCGCCGCGGTAACGTACTGCAAACAGCCTCTGCTGTGCATCAGTGCTGTGCATGCATCCAGCCTCTCTTGACACAGGCCTGTTTTTTGGATGCACAGTAAACTGGCTTATTCTGAAAACACTGTTCTGTTTCATCCGCACTAATCTGGCATTTCTGACAGGTGAAAACTGACTCTCTGGAAACCCTATCCAAGGAGCAGCAAGTCTAAGATGCTGGTGTTTTTTTTTCTGTGGATTAAGACAACAGAGCCGTGGGAAATATAAGATATACCCTCTATACAGAAGGAACACTAAACGAGAGAGGTCATGGGGTAGTTAGCAGATCACTGACCAACATCAGAAACTCACTTTTTCACACCTTGTTCCCTTGTTACTTGTGGTTTTTGTGTAGGTAAGCTTTCCAAGTGTTTCCAATCTGCTCATCTGACCTCTTATAGGAAGGAAAATGAGACTGTAAATGTGAAAAATTATTTGGCTGCAACCGTGTAAGTGACTCAGTTTTTCTGACAGGTCAGCGAAATACACAAACTTACAAAACTTGCAAATATGCTAATAAAGGGGGGTGTTTTCTCTCTCCATTCTCCATTTATTAGGAAAGACTAGTGCACACATTTCAGGTAGCAGCTGGGTAACAGACTGAAACCTTTTCATACAACTGCAATGGAAACAGGGTATTGCTATTAAAATAACCTACTCACTACATAGTGCACTATATTGTGTGTTTGCTGTTTTGTGTAGTGAGAATCTTTAAACTGTATGTAGTGGGCTCAATGTATCCCACAATGCATCACAAAAAGAAGTGCACAAACTATGCACACTACATTTAGTTTATTCAACAGCACTAATGCTGCAAGGTAGTATGCTATGTAGTTGTCATTGACATGGTTATGTTAAGATTTATAATTCACTACTACATGCACATGACGTGAAAACACAATTTGCCTCACTGTACCGCTTTATGTTCTGCATTACTACATGAACTGATTATAAACAATGCAGTTGAAGCAGCTCAACTTATCTGATGCTGCATATCTAGCTTAGCATCACCTGCGTTCTGTTTGGTCAAAAATATAATATAATATGTATCAATATATCTTTCATAGGCCGTTACGAGCCAATAATAACACAGATCGATGTATCAGTCTAGAGGTGAGGTATACCCTGGACAGTCTGTCAAAGGGTCACACCAGTAATACTGACACCTACAGTCAGTTTATAGTCCCTAACTAACCTATGAGCTAAAAGGCCCAGGCTGATCTACGGATTCGATCCAGGAATCCTTTTGCTGTGAGGTGACACTGCTATCCACTGCACCACAATTTTGCCTAGAGCCTGGATCACAGACTGGATGGACAAACCTTTTGGTGGGTGTAAGCAACTGGCTGTCAATGTGAGACAACACCTGTCTGTCTTTTAAACTGGTCACACATTCATAGCATTTAAATGGCTGTTAAAAGTCATATTAATATTGACATCTTTTGGCAACTTCCATACTGGTTTACATTTCTCAGCCATGATCGTCAAAATCCAATAGTAGCAGTAGCCAGAGAGTAGCAGTTAGTGTTGCAAGAGGATCCGATCCCATCATTGCTGACAGCTGATTGGTTGGAGTAGAATGTAATCTTATAATCTTGCAAGTTTTGAATCAGAGCACCCAGGTTTTAGGATCAAGTAACCCACAGAACAAACAACACCGAAGTACTCAGATTACATCCCTAATGGAAACACATCATCGTCATGGATCTGTAAAGTGTAGCACACTTCCCCCATACACTACTCTATATGGGGGAAGTATGCTACACTTTACAGATAAAAGCCCAGTGTCATAGAGGCAGGACCCAGGATAGTTAGGGGGGAGCAGAGGAAAGGGGGGGACGGTGAACGGAACAGCTATTATACATTTTTCATTACGTTTCCAGGCACTAAACCACATCAAAGCCTCTCAGAGATAGAGAGGAGGGAGGGAGAAAAACAGAGAGAGAGCGAAGTAGACGCAGGATGTTCTAATTAACTTCACAGTCGCTGGCTCTCCCCCCTTCTCTCTCATTCACTGTGTATATATAAGTGTGTCTCAACCCTGCCCACTGTCTGTATGTGTGCCTTGTAAATTCATCATGACACCCCTCCGTCTACAAAAAAAAGTTGCGAGCATACTGCAGAGCTGCAGTTAGTGAAGGGGTGACCAGACGACAAAAAAAGGGCCTTTGGGCGGGAGGAGGGGGGATGGAGCTAGCGGCCAGGGAGGAGGGGGCAGGAAAGGAATATCAGAGAGAAGGGGAAAAGGAGCCCTGAGGTGCTGCTGCTGCCACACCCCAAGACGGAGGAAGGAGGAAGAAGCAACCCTCCACCCTCCGCCCTCACTGTGTCACGGTGCGTTCAGGCCACATGAGGAAAATCTGAAACATGAACTTCCGCTTTCAGAAAAGTCTCTGAACTTAGTATCTCAGCTGCTTGTATTCCAACTTGGGGATGGAGGAGAAAGTCTCTTCAAATGTTTCTATTGATGTAAAAATGAAAATCTGAATAAAGTCTGCAAAAAACTTTCTAACAAGTTCTTCCAGAGGCCCCCAAGGCAGCATCACTCTCCTCTCTCCGTTTTGACACACTTGACGCAGATTCCTGCTTGGTGTGAGTCAACAGGAAGTAGAGTGCACTCTTCACATTCAACAAATTCTGAAGAAGCCTTGTCATCTTAATAACTGCTCTGAGCTATTAGTCTCCTGCCAGAGTGCTGAAGGAAATGAACCCCATGTAAAAGAGAGTGATTACACCACTCTGTATAGGCGTGCATCTGGCTGCTTGGGGGAAAAAAAGATAAGTATTTTTAAAAAAAAAAAAGTAGTGATGGCTTCCTGGGGATTGCACATCGATCAGCTTTAAATATTTGTCAATAAAACACAGCCAATCGACCACTAATCCCTAATGTTTTATTGATGGGAATGGCGGCTAATTCCCTTAAACTCCGCAGGCTCTGGTAATTACTGCTGTGATTGTGTTTACACTGAGTCTGACATGGCTTTTTACAGGATGGTGTGCTCTGTCATTATCATAAAACCTATGAAGATCTTTTAATTTTGGCATCTTGACAGAGCCCACAGGGAGCTTGGAGCATACAGGAACGGCTGGTTTATGAAGCAGGTCGCGATGCTGTGCCTTTCTTAAAGGTACAAATACTAGACTTTTTGCAGAAACCCAAGGCCTGAATTTAGAGACTGCAAAGGGTGGAGACCAAACGTTGAAGCTAAATGAATGCTTTGCTATTGAACTGTTAGCATCTGCTGCTCAAATCAATATGTTTATGGTACGAATAGATTGAATGACTTCTAATCTACTTACAAAGGAGTGGCTCACAGTAAAAGGTCCACAGGGAATCATGATCACTTCGCCCCCATCTCTAGAGGAGATTTTAATGTCTTTTAGCACATATTTTTGGTTTAACTTCTAGAATTCTGTGATTAGAGCACTTACACCTATGAGTGCATTTTCAGATGTTGGATCAGGGCAGCAACTTCTGAAGCTGAGAAGTAAAGCCTATGCTAAAGTGTCAGAAACTGTAGTTACCCCCTCAGCCTCTGGGGGCTGACTGGAGTCAAACACTATAGACCTCCATATTGACTAACTAACTAACTTCACTAACTTCAACAAAGTTTAAGCCAACCATCTTTGATAAAGGGTGGGGAAGGTATAATATTCCAAATGAGAACTCTGAATTATCTAAATTGTCTGAAATTAGTCAGATATTATTTGCTATACGTATTTTTGTCATTTAACCAACAACTGCTTCTGCAACAGGAACCCTCTTCTGCTCCTCTCAGCTTAACCTCTTTGTCTGTATTTGGATTAACAGGGTGTTCAGTATGGACTGTCAACATGGAGCTCAAAACTGCTTTTAAGAATTCTGTGACATCATGAATGGTTTGTCTATAGTTAAATGCAGTCTGCAGTAGTGCACCCCCATCTCAGTAAATGGCCATTTTAGGTATCACTTCTAAATATATCACTAATATTGCCCTACTCTGTGTGCCAATAATTGCATTGTTGGCACATAAACAGCACGGTAAATCTTGAAAATTATAGTTTTTTTCTGTTTTAGAGTAAAAATGATCCATTTAGATATAAAAATACCATGAATGTATTAATAGAGCTAGTTACAGTATTACAGCTCAGCCTTGCTGCCAATTTGTCCCTGTGGACACCCTGCAGCCAAAAAAATGTTCCCCATAGACGACTATTATAAGTGAGATGTCTGTGAAACTGTTGTCAGGATACTTCCACTTGCAGACAAGGTCAGTTATTACTCCTTCAATGACGGATTATAAATCCATTAAGGATTCATATTCTCAGATACATTTCCTGAAACTAGGAAAAAAAACATTTAACTACCACAACACAAATATAACAAATAAAATCTTGTTACAACATGTAAGAGCACGGCTTGTTTTTGTCTTCCACAACAATGGGTTTCCAGTGGACATGCTGCATCCTTAAACAACAGCCAATACTCATACCACATGAGATCTGCATTAACAACAAAAACACAACAGAGCTCTCAGCAGCCAACAGTGGACGACTGATTAGCACAGATAATGAAAAAAATCACAGAAGATGACAGCTTGAAGAGAAGTGGTTCATCTTCCCCACAGGGATCACACACACAGCTCTGCAAACATTAATTGGACATACAACCTTGGGAGCTGCAAGAAAAAACAGTTCTAGCTTGTTACCATGATTCGTAATTAGTTTTTGTTTTTTTTTAAGTCATCTTGAAATAAGACCGGGAAGATAATGAATAATTTGAGCTGTCTCGTCACGTAGTATATCGATGATCCCCATTGGCTTGCTAAATCTATAACTGTTTCATAAACAATGCTGGCATTCAGGGAGCGCCTGAAATGAAATTTGCTCTGCTTTCTGATTTGATAAGTGAATTTTTGTTTTGCTTCACCAAATGTCAAGACCTCAGTCATGTGCTAGTGATTACAGCAGGAAGGCGTCTATAAATAAATAACCTTTCAGCAGAGGTTGGAAATGAGTTCAATGCACTTTTCAGGCTGTAATAAAAATAATGACTTTGTGAATCACTGAACTAAACACAATGACACAAGGGGTTACTCACCACTGAACACTACAGCACCTTGTAACACAAATAAGAAAGCCGAAGACACTGGGCCTGCAGGTATGCAGCTTTTTATCAGCAGCACAAATGTCTGTCTTTCACTGTAGCTTTATTGACAGCCTGGCAATTACAGACTGTTGTTTACATTCTAAACAAGCAGTATCCTGTATTTGCAGCATTTTTGAATGGCAAACCACAGATCTGTAGCTTCTCCGGCAGCTATCATCCCAACAACATACAAAATTCAGATCTGAGGCAGGAAAAGAAGCTCCGTCACAATGCCATAAGGCTGCAAAATAATTCTGTGAAGTTTACTTTTTTTATTGTTGGCTCTTTTAGATAAGTGAGGCAACATAAGAGTTGTATGACTGCACTGCTGAAACTGTCACATCTCACCTCTAATAAAGCACAACGCTGTCTTTGACTAGTCTGGTGTAGAACTGAGGCAAGCAGCACTGTCAATATGCTCAGCAGATGAGCCCATTAGCTCGTTGCTACTGTCAGCACCAGCCTGATAAGTAGAGCTGACTGTGTTTGGCCCTCAAAGCCCTGCACGGACTTGTACTTTTTCTTTATCTGACAGATTTGCCTCTTCCTTTGGAAAAAGAGTGTGAGGATGCTGTTCTCAACGTGTCTGCTATCTGCTAGTTCCTATACTGTATCAAAAACAGCCTGCCCCTGGTGTGGCTCCCTCCCACAGTTCATCAGTGAGAAGCCATGGGCTTACCAGGAAGCAGGAAGAGGACTAATGAACAGATTGTGTAACTTGCCTCCAGACAGGCAAAGAGATGGACAGCCGCACTGAAACCAAAACAGAGGGACTTGCAGACTTATGACATATTCTTATAATATTATTTCCTATGCAGACAGAAGCAGTGTCAAGAATCCTAATTTTACTGTAAGTTTAGTCTCTTTTATGTATCATACTGTAGAAAAGTAACACTGTAAGACCCGGATCATACTCTCTTGTGGAATCCTACACACACAGCTATGCATAGCTGAAGAGGCACTCCATGTATGCACTAAAGATTGACTGTGTAGTCCATGTGAACATGCACTTCCTTATTTCCTAAAGTCTGGGTAGTGTCCCTTCAAACTCAGCTGCTGTTGTGTTTTTCTAACACATACACAGTTGGTGCCTTTGTAGCTAGTAGCACAACAAATTGGTTACCAGAGACTTACATACACCCACGGAAGATGAAATTTACATCACATACACACTCACAGACCCTGCAGTCACTCACCTATACAGTACAAAAATATCGAGCTACAGTACAGTAAAGCATAAATGAGTGCAAATCTTCTGGTATTTTGTAGTTGAGAGTGCGGTATACAGTATGGAGCACTGTGGAAATGAGTGGTATAGTGACAAAAGTGTGACAGTAACCATTCAGGAATTATACTCATTTTTTTACACATTTCCTTTTCTTATGTAATGGAGCAAACTCTCATAATTACAAACATAAGGAGTGGTGTCTTCAGTAAGTGAACAGCATATCTCTGTTGGGTTGAGATCATGTGTCTGACTCGCTGTGTGTTTTGGGTCATTGTTTTTCATTGTGAGCAGAGAGTATAGATCTATACACTCCAGAATTCATACTGCTGCATTTATCAGCAGTCATCAATAAACAGCAGTGACCCTGTTCCACTGGCAGACATACATGCCCACGCCATAACACTGCCTCCATGTCTAACTGAGGATGTGCTGCTTTAATCATGAGCTGTTCCTTTTCATCTCCATACTTTTCTCTGCCGTCATTCATCTTGCTTTCAGTCCAAAGAATCTTATTTCAGAACATTTATAAAGCTGACTCTGACTATAGACTTTGACAATGACACATATACCTCCTCCATGTTGATTTTGTAAAGTGTTCTTCTTGACCATGGGCAGAATCCTGCCATCATCCACTTTAGTTCTCTTCTGTGGTCTTTCAGGTCTTTTGCTGTTGCTGAACCTGCCACTTCATTCTTTCCTTTTAAGAATATTCCAGACTGATGTACTGGCCACTCTCAGTGAGCCCTCTCAGTCAGCCGAATTACAGCCTCCTTCACTTGCATACACACCTCTTTAGACCTCATGTTGAGAGTGAACATCTACCACATGCAAGTGTAACACTCAGAACCACCTGCAGGACTTTCATCTGCTTGATTATTCATAATGAGGGAACAGGTTACACCTGGACACGCAACTGCTGTCAGCCACAGTCTACACTGTACACGAGCCGGCAAAATGAATGGTTAATGCACAGGTGTTCCAATAAATATGACACTGACTGTAGAACAGTAAAGTACAGACAGTTTATATCATACAGTATTGTGTAGTTTAGCCAAATATAGGAGGGAACTGCACAGCCCAGTAATGAGGGCTCTTATGTTGTATGCCATAAGACCTACTACAAAATAGACTATACATACAGTATAATTATAGAGGGCTGAAAGTCAGTGAACAGATAAAGCTTTGGCTTTTCGAACTTTGAAGTGAACTCAGCTTCCACTGCAGCTGTCTGCTTTCTCTCAGAACTCAACTGCTGACAGTTGTCTCATATCTCTACCAAAAAGATAGACTGCAGAAACCCAGTGTGCAACTCAAACACACCACTACACATGCATATAGAAGAAAAAAAGCTTCTCTCTAATTGGTTTTTATTGACTTTAGCAGCAGCAACAGATATTGTGTGATAGTGTAATGACAAAAGATTAGCTCCTCGTGCAAGGCTGGGTAATAACAGCTGAGGTGGAGAGCAGCTTCACAGAAAGCCATCACACCAGATAAGCACTGTAAGCAATGTGATTATATGGATAGTGGTGTAATCTGAGCCCTATTAATATGTTTAATTGTAACCATTTTCAACAGCCCTAAAGCTTACACCAATGATTGCTTGGCAATCACGCAAAGTGTTATTTTATAAACTGCTAAGCTAAATTCTCTGCAGGCGGGCGGGCGGGGAGCAGTTATAATGCTCTTATAAGCTACATTGGCATGCTAATAAAACATACATTGTACACACACAGAATTTAAAATTCAATCAGGTTGAGGCAGAGGGAAGCTAAAGCATCCCAGAATGTGAATAGCTGTCTCTCTCTTTCTCTCCTCAGCACCAAATAGCGCTCTCTGCAATTTCAGAAAATTCCTCATCTTATCACCTCATCTCCCTTCCACCCTCTGTTTTTGTCATTCTTTGTTATCGCCTCTTGTTTTTTTCCCCTGCTCTCCTCCTCAATCTCTCATTTTTCTCCATTTAATATTTACAACCTTGTTGCTTTCTCGTTCCTCACTCTCCCTGCACACCTCACCCCCTCCCAAGCCCTCCACCTATCCACTAACGCCGCACCCCACCCCTACCCCTCCTCTTCTGTGTCATCAGATAGGGGAGCTCAGTGAAGAAAAGCCTACGCTGACTTCAAACGCCTCCCCTGTCTATTTGTCTCCACCCAGTCTCAACTGGCAGGGAGGCACAGCCCTAGAAATCAACTCTTCCTACCCACCCCTCCACCCGCCCGTCTCCCCCCTTCCTCACCACTGTTTGTGTCTGGTTCTTTCTCTCTTGTCCTATTGATCTCCTTCCATTCCTCGCTCCTCCTCCTCCACTCTTCCTGTTTGCATGTCTTTATCTCCCCATTTTGTTTCTTTGTCTTGCCCCCTTTTTAAATGCCCTAAATGTAACAATGTTCAGATCACCGCATAACAACATGAATAGAGCATACCATGAGGGTGATGTGCAATGAATGACAATAAAGGTTTTAGTAAAAAAATACATGAATTTCTAAAAAAAAAAAAAAATGGCAGCAATTACGAAACAGAAAGCACTGATCGGGTTTTCGTTTTGTTCTCACTTGTCTTTGTTTTACAGAGGCATCGGCTTGGCAGGCTTTGTTTGTATGTGTTTGCATGTTTTGGGGATCTCTGACGGAAACTGCCAATGATGCAACCAGAGGAAAGCACACACACACAAGCACACACACAGAGATAGGGGGCAGGACAAAGCCTGCCCCATCAACTATCCCTGGCACCCAGCAGAAGATGCAACTTTTTGAACCAAAAAATGTCTGTTCTTCAATATGCAACATGTAAAGCAGAACAATTTGCTGGACTGTGTGTGCAACATGTGTCTAGAAATAGACTGTTGAGGACAAAGCAAAAAAAAAAAAAAAAAAAAAACACAACACTGCACTGATGGACTAAACGTACAATTATCCTTTGTCAAAAGCAATTGACAAAAATAATTTCTGCACTGCAGTAGCAATTGAACAATGTTCGAAGGATTATTGCCATTTGTGTGTGTGTGTGTAAGATAGGAGCTTTCGAGGCATACAACTGTGCACGACTTCACGTTTGTGTCTGAATACCAATGCACATTTTATAAATGTGTTTATAAAAGCTCATATTTCTAATTATTTCCTTGGTTACCTACACAATTAAGGCAGAATTAGAGCGAGAAGAGTAGAGGGATGCACAGTGTACAGGTACGTGCTGTTGTTATCTGGGCATTTTCAACTTGCAGCTGGTCCCCTTCGCAGACAGTAAAGGGATAGAGACAGCGATGAAGTAAACAGCTGAGATACACATCTCTGAATAACAGAGCAATGCATCCATCACAAGTGCACACACTTTCATACAGCTTTTCTGTGTGTGTGGTTATTGCTTGTAGAAATGAAGTGCTCAGACATAAGCAGCAATTATCTAGTTGAAGAAAAAAAAGTGTTCACACTTCACCAGAGAGAGAGCTCAAAGTGCAGCTCACACAAAAACAAGCTAGATCATAGTTAGTTCTAAGTTTCGAGCTGAGTTTTCAGTGCCAAACACAACCTAGTTTATGTGCGCTGACTTCTTCTGTTGTCAAACTCAAGGACCGCAGGCCAAATCTGGCCAGCTGTAACTTATCTGGCCCGCACCACAATATTCCAAAACACTAATTTCATTTTTCAAATAAATGTAAACTTCCAACAACATTCTGCTGACTACAACCACAGTCATACCAACACAAATGATTTATTTGTAACAGCAACAATCAAAGGTAGCCACTAATTGTTGAACAGCTGTGAACAATGGAGGTGTTTTAAGCCAAAAAGGAAAGTGGATGGTGAACACAGCTTGCACACAGTAGTATATTTTAGGGAGTTCGGTGGAAACAAAGCTGCCTGATATGCAGAGAAAAAGTCCTTTTCCCATAGACCTCAATGTTAAAAAGGCCAATATTACAGCACAACACAACTGGAATCACACTGAACACATCCAGGTATCTGCTGAAAAAAAAATGCCGGCCTCCTTAGAAGCTCCACTTGGATCACTAGGTAAGACTTTGACTGTCTGGAAGGTTAGTGCACTGTTGTTAAAGATGCTCTTTTTTCATTGAAAAGGCAGCCGGGTGAGTGTGGAAATGAGGCCGAGACCAACACACACACAAAGCTGATACAATAATACTCAAAAACTTCATTAAATACCGATTTGTTACATTTGAAAGTAAAACATGAACGTAATGCACAAGAACCCATTGAATAATATTATATACACAGGTCGGATTGAGATGCTGTATTTAGTCGCTATGGAAACCACAAGCACAATGTGCCTGGTTTTTAGTATTGTAAGAAGAAAAGCATATTATTAGTTGACAAAGTAGCTATAAGCAGATTTGTACTAAAATGTATGCATGCATTAAATCTACCACACCGACATGACTGTTGTGTCAAGGCTTCATAAGCTCCAGCGGTGCTGATTATAGTTATTGTAGGCAGCGTGATAAGGAGTTAGATATTTATTAAGAGCTTGTGTTAGATGGAGCATATGAGCCCTAACATTAGCACAGAGGACCACTGAAATGTGTTTTTTGGATCTAGGAGGATAATAACAGGCTGCCACATCAGAAGGCACAGCTGTCTGCCGGTTATCTATGCTTTATACATGGACAGAGGGTTACTTTTAAAATGTCACTGACTCAAAATGAGAGAACATTTTAAACACTACATCTGGATTATGTTACTATGTGTAGATCATTGTGTGTATCACTGACAATGTTTGTGAGTGCCGTAAAGCAGAAATATAGAGATACCTTTGCTGTGGAAAAGATGGAGTGGACCAGAGAAACCAGAGGAAAGAGACTCTAGATCCATCAAGGTGGTAAAACTTCAACACCCAGAATGCCCTGCCACATGTTATCCTAGTTTCTGTTTCTTTTTGCCATGTGTGGCCCAAAGTTTTCTTGTATTGGTACAAATGTAACTCCATGGGATGTGCTCAGTATGAGGCAGCTCTGCACCGCTCTCCTTGTCGGCTGGCAGCACGCGTGACTCATGGTTTCGTCAGCCTCTCCCTTCAACTCACACCTAATTCCTCTGCACTGTGTTCTGCTTGTATAAATTGCCCAAAAAAATCCAGAATTAAGCTATGAAGTCCACAATGGAGAGGAGAGAGGTTTATAGTTGGAACAGTAGCTCTAGAGTTCACCGAATGACACTAATCTAATTAGGCAGGCTTAAATAAATGTGAATGCAGGAAAGGAAGAGATTATTTTGTAATGATATAAAGTTAAAGGTTAAAAAATGGCAGTCCCTCATAACAAATATATAATGTATGTGTATGTATAATAATGTGCTGCCATTTATTGAGGAAAAATGAAGCCAAAAAACGAAAAAATACCACATGTTCAATACCGCAACGTCTCTTCCTGCTTCCGTAGGATTTAATGAGTTGAGCAGGTGCTGCTGATGAATTGATCACCAGCAGGTTACAGACCTCTGCTCTGCAGCATCCAGGTGTGTGTTAACACAATGACAAGAGAGAAAGACATAAACAATGGTGTTAGAGCAGCAACTGTTGCTTTGCATCAATCAGAAAGACTTCTAAAACCATTTCAAACTATTTGGAGTTCAATGTCCTACAGTGAGAAAGATTATTCACCAGTGGAAATATTCAAGACAGCTGTCAGTCTTCACAGGAGTGGACGTCCCAGCAAATTCAGCCCAAGATCAGAGAAACACTAAAAAACCCAAGAGCTACATGTCAGAGTCTACAGACCTCACTGAGCATGCTCAGTGTTAATGTGACAGCACAATGAGAAGAAGACTGAACAAGTACAGTCTGTTTACAGGGTTACCAGGAGACAGACTCCTCTGTCTAAAAAGCACATGGAAGCAGGACTGAGGTTCACTAAACTGCATCTGAACAAAGAACAACACTTGTGGAACAATGTCCTATGGACACATGAGACCAACGTGGACTTGTTTGGTCTTAATGCTCACCACCATGTCTGCTGAAAACCAAACGCAGCGTTTCAGCAGAAACACCTCATACACACTGTCAAGCACGGTGGTGGAGGACTGATGGTTTGATCTTGTTTTACAGCCACAGGATCTGGACACCTTGTTGTCACTGAGTGGACCATGAACTCCTCTGTATACCAGATGATTCTAGAGACATGTGAGGACATCTGTCTCTTAGTGTTGCCTGCATGTTTTTTTTCTTTTTGACTTTTTGGCTAAATTAATAATGGCACAGTGAAAAAAGAGATATATCATTTATTTCTGTCTGATGCTTCTACTACAATCAGATGATGTTGTATTATATTTTTACAAAAAAACATAGAATTAAAAAAGGGGGTACAATGAATGTCCAAATACAACAAACACAACAAATAAGTCTCCATTGTCCTCTTTTGGTCTGTCTTTGGATTTCAGTCTGCACGACGGACAGTAAAATGACTTTTAATGAGAAGTGCAGCCACCATCACTCCACTGTCAGTGCAGTATTAGCTGATGCTCTGTGGGTGTTTAAGTCACTGTGACAACAGTGGAACTCCATCAATCTCCAATGAATATCCAATGAGAGCTTTCCAACCATAGGTCTTTGTATGCCACTAGAAACAGATTGATCTCTTTGTATGCTGCACGTGTTTGCCCCTCATCCCTAAGGCCCTCATTGTCTTCTATTTGTTTAACATGATGGAATATGCTAATCAGGCAGGCGCTGCTGAGATAAAACTCCAGTCCTAACAACACCAGCAAAACCCACAGAATGAAAGTGTAACCTTTTTAATTGAGCGTTCCCGTGGTAACCGAAACACTGATGCAAGTGAATTAAATAAAACAACAACCTTTACATTAAACAGAAGGATTCTCTTTGTGGCTGCTTCTCATTCAGAGCTGATATGAGAGTGTGCAAAACCAAGAAGAGAGAATAAAACATTACCACCAGGGCATGTTTTCATGTTTATGATTGCAGAGTGGCATTTCTATTTGAAATTGCCATGTTTTCTTCATTTCACTGAGACAAATGCAGCAGCAGCGGCAGCAGCAGAGGCAGCACAGGCCTGCGGCTTCTGTGATCAACAGGGTGCCTCACAGTGCTCGTGGCTTTTTTGACACAGGTTTATTACACAGACGGCGCATACACACACACACACACACAGGCACTCTGATTCCTCATTCACACATAAACACATCCAAGCATAAACAACAAACACCCCGCCCACCCCCACATGCCACATGCTGTCTTATGGCTTTCATGTCCTTTGCCCAAACTTTTGATTGGTCCCAACAAGCAAGCAAAAGGGGTGCTTGTTTACGTCCTGGCAGCAAGTAAATATTTTACACGGAAAACCTTCATGTTGTAAATCTGGGCAATGCATGAGAGATATCTCGTCAAGTCAAGATAGTAAACAACCTGCAGGATTGCTGCAAGGAGGAGAAACAGACATTTAGAATTGCATGCAAAGACACATCTATGCGTGCATACGGTCAAAGCAGTCTTTGAAAACAGAACATGTATGTGTTTTTCTGGCCGCATATCTGTGGTTATGAGGGCAGCGACAAAAATGGTGACCATGGAAGGATCTTTATTTTTGCAATCCAAGTCCACAATCCAGAAGTTCACCCGAGTGAAAACAAAATTTAACAGCAGACAAAAACAGTTATAACAGTGTGTGAAACCAAAACAGTGTGAAGGTCCACACAGGAGGCATGTACCCCCACTCTCTCTAACCCTGCCTTACCTCCTAATACAGACTTTGTAATGATTGGATGACATAGGGCAGTAAGATCTTAAGTTCTGCTAGCATAAACCAAACCATGGGTTGTACCTGTGGGATGTATTATCAAGCAGATGTGAGGTTTTTTTGTGAGGACGTTTTGGGTCAAAGCCTGCAAATCTTCAGCTCTGAAGTAAAACACAGAATAAACAAAGTGTGGCTTTGTAGCTTACACATTCATAAATCACAAAGACAATAATAACATGGTGAAACCAGTCCCAGCTGTAAAGACTGTACAACTTTACGTAACCTGAAATCTTGTTCTGTTTTGAAGGTCAGGACTGGCAAAGTGACCTTGCACTGGAGTGTATACATCTGCCTTGCAGTGCCCATTCATCCCTAAGACAAATACACATATTAAAAACAGAGCCGCGGTTCGGCTGCAGCCCACAAGTGTGTGCACAAATTCGAGCGAGTCCCCCAGCCACGTAACAGCCCTTTAATTGGAGGCCTCGCGTCTGCTCGCGAGCCAGTGGAGGAATCTGTGTCATTCGCCTCCAAATGACACGGCTTTTATTCCACCGCCGGGACGGAGCGGCAGACTTGCCAGGGATTTTTATTTGACACCGAAATAAGAGACGGCCTGCTGAACTAAACCCGCAAAGCCTGTCTGCGGAAAGATAGGAAAAGATGGAGAAAGATGGAGAATAAGAGTGAAAATGAGATGAAGAGGGGGGGTAGAGATGGAAAATGAGAAAGGAAGTTGGAGGATTGAAAGAAATACAGCAGGAAAGAATAACAAAGGATTGTGGCTAGGAGAGAGAAAAAGTAATGTGAAGGCCAGTTTGACACTGGCATCGTGTTCCATTGAGTTGCAGTTTGACATTCAGACCAGCGTGGTGTTGGAGTTGGGTAAAATGGGTTCAGATTCCCCTACGGCAAGCAGAAATGTGAATGAAAAATGTGCATGTGTGGAAAAATGGAATGAAATAAATACTTACAAAGCTACTGCAAATGCAAATGGCTTCCAATAATACCTCCTAACAATTCCAACAACATGCTTCCATGGAGCGGAGAAGACTTTTAAACATAGGTAAACCTATAGACATGAGTTTCTCACTTCTTCTTTGACAAAGACTCAAGATCATTCAGCGCTGAATAAAATAACTCGACAACAGCTATTAGAGCGCTGGTATCCACAATGAAACAGATCACACGGCATAATAATCTCACACTCTCTACATCATGTGTCAAAGATGAAATATTGAATCTACAGAAAAATATTGCGCACAAGCAGCAGGGTATAGCACACTGGCTATTAAGGCATTATGAGGGTTTAATTTGGCATGAATAGGTTTTTGCATTATAAATAATTGAAATTGGTATAAATTAACAGTCTTAGTCCCGGTGGGGGGAAGGGTGTTTGTGTGTGTGTGATTCAGTTGTGTTTGGCGGCACATTACACGCAGCTGGAAAAAAAAAAAAAACAGCTGTGAAAAATGATGCCCTAAGTTCAAAGCAACTTCAATCAGGATACATTTCTCTGCTTGATGAATAATTGAGCATCAGCCCGAACAGCCTTGAGTCCTCGCACTTTTTTTTTTGTGTGTGACGGCTTTTGCATGAATAAAAAAACGCAGTTTGGCCTGCAGAGCTGTCTGCGTTGCAGGGATACGCCGCTGTGTAGTAACATGGAAACTGCCTCTAGGTCTCACTCTCTTTGGCTACTGCTGCTGGTTCAGTGTTCTCTGCCCCTGCACATCTAATCCTGCTCGTCTTCCTCTTTCATACCTCCATCCTTCACTCTTTGGCATTTCTCTCTCATTACCTCTTTATTATGCTCGCTCCTTTGTCTTTTCTTTTTTTGTAGCCTATATTGTCTCTCTGTGAAAGAACATTAATGGATGACTTGCTTCCTGGTGAGCCTGTATAAGAGCATTAAACATACAAGCCTATCAACAGATTCTGCGCAGTCCAGCTGAAGATGTGTATCTGTTCTCAGATCAACACATCTATGGGGTGAGGAAAGTAAAATATTGATGATGACCATTTTCTAAAATACTGCAGTCAATAGAGTGCACACCGTGTGTACAGGTGTCTGATGGGAGGACAGCATCTTTAAAAATATATGTTATTTTAGTGTTTCTATAAAATGACTATAGGGCTGTCAGTGGAATCAAATCATTATGATATATTATACCATTGTCCATTAATAACACATGACGTTCACCTGTCACTCAAAGTGGTCATGTCCATAATTCAGACATGGGGACCTGAGTCTGTGGCTCAGACTCTCTACTTGTCAAAATTAAATTTGAGCACAGGTGACTGCAACCTGCAGTAAAGTAATGCAGTGACTTGATGTGACCGTGTTAACAGCCGTGCCCCTGGTAATCACTTTTGCTCACAATGAAGAAACAAGACATAATACGCAGGGTGTGCAATAACATGATCAAAAATGCTAGATCAGCAATATCATATTTTACCAGGCACCTCAAAACACACCCTGATAGGTCAGCCAGGTCTCCCTTGGTTGAGCTCATCATCATGATCATCATTGAATGTTTGTTACTGCCTTTGCAGCTAAGAGATGTTGAGCTGATTATTAGTGTTTATTAGTGTTTGCTTGTTGAGTGGCAACTTTGTATGAATAGATAATAATTACATTTTTACAGGTAGCAAGATTTGGTAATTTATCATATTCTCTGGTCTAAAATGTGAAAAGGAGCTTTTAAAAATAAAATAAAAGCATGCCAGCAAAATTAGAAAAAGTTCGAAACTGGTTCATACAATGTAATGGAAAATTGGTACCATTGCTAAATGAGACAATGCCTCATTTATAAACAGAACATTTCTCAAAAAAGTGTCTTGCCTTGAAGCTAAAAAAATCTAATTTCTTTTGAAGATCTGCATGTTTTTGAAATGAGTGTGTTTTTTTTTCATTTTTGTTTTTGCCAATGCAGGGTGGAAATTTCTCTTTTCTCTTTTAATGGAGAAAACAAAGTGAGTGAAGGGCACTGCTTTAACAAAATGACTTCCACAGCCCCCCCCTTTCACCTTGACCCTTTGAGAGCGCACTGCGTGCACGCTGGTGGGATAGAGCAAAAACCACCATGAACTTCGTTTTTTAACGAACACACTCACAAACTCTGCATCTTCTCATGATTTTGGCATCACATGGGAGCCATCATGCTACATAATTTTAGTCTAAATGTATTTTAAATGTCTCCTGGCATAAGTATTAATTTTTCCCTTTTATATAAACAGATGCACACATAAGATATTGAAAGACATTAAAATGCGAGTTAAGGCTAGATTATAACATGCTCAGCACTTTTGTAGGACTGGAGCTTCACTATTATCTCACAGTAGGACACAGAGGAAGAAGAAAATCAGGCCAGCTTGCAGTATGTGAAGCCTACGCTCAGCATGTTCACCACATGTTCAATGTGAGTACAGGCTGTTGAAAGGGGTCAAGCGCTGCTAACCAATTCCCTATTAAGCTTAGTTGGAGGTTTAAATTTCAAACTATGATACATTCCTCATGACTGAGGCCCTTGAGGAGCTGCAGAAGTGTTACTTCAGACTTATATACTGCATTTTCATTGACAACTCTTCGTATGCCTGCTGGTCGATATGTAAACATTTCATTCGCTGCAGCTTTGGCAGCTATGAAGTGAGAGAAGTGCCCAAGCTGTGATCCTGAAGGCTTCAACAGCAAGCTCATTAATGGCAGCGACGTTGTCGCAGACAAGGTTTCAGGAAATGCGTCGGGCAAAAAGAGAAAGGGATTTGCTTACAGTCCAACACGGAGAGTAATGGCCCGTCAGAACACGGAGAGGAAACTCCTAATGGTCTACGCTTCAATATTTAATGCCTTATTTCTGTCTTTTTTCTGCTTTTGCTAAAAGCAAGTAGGAACAGAGGCTCCATATTTTACAGCAAGACTTATGGCGATGACAAACAGGCGCTCGATGGGAGTTATGTTGGAGGACAGTGATACAGTGACAACCGTGGTGATTAGAGAAATACTGTAATGAGATCCAGTAGTACTCATGCAGTAATTAGCAGTCTAGTGGAGGCTTGTAGTGAGAGAATGGAAAACAATAGCGACATTAAAGAGGATGGGCCAGCAACACAGCCTGTGTCACGCAACAAAAAGCAAGTTTGTCTCTCAATACTGTAAAGCTGTGGGCACATTCATTGACACAATGCATTCTCTAGCCCCTAACCTTTACCTAAACCATCACAAAGAAGTCATTTCACCCTGACCCTGACATTTAAAAAGGTCTAATAAAGGTCAAATGTGTCCTCACTTCAATGCTCTAACCCTCAAATCTGATCTAACAAAGAACAGTACTTCAACATTTTACCTTGATCCACAGAGGGCTGGGATTAATACATGCTTTCAAGTTATTTAATGTCACACAAAAATAGTAGTAAGCTTGATTTTTGTAAGACTGTTTGAAAAGTCTGCTGCTCACTTCTTCAATTCAGCTGTCGTCTTGTTGCTTTATCTCAGAACAAGGGGAACAATTTGCCTCATATCGTTACAAGCCGCCTGAGACAATAGTGGAAAGAATTGAAATTATTTCACCACACAGTCAGGATTTTTAGCACTGAAAACAGGATTAGTCGTCTTGTTCTAACAGACGGTTTGCTGGCGGCGAGGGGAAGCAGTCAGTAAGAGAGGAGAGAGGAGCGGAGGATGGGGGTTGTGCCGGAGGATATCCTGCCACTGCTCTGCGACCTTTGACCTAGGATATCCTACTTAAGATCCCATTCTATGCTCACTACCACCAAGGCCGTGGCACTTCCCCTCCTGCACCGCTGTGCCAAGGCCTCCTTATGATAACGCCACACTGGGACTAACATCTGTGTCACATGATGTCACCGTCTCAGCCTGCAGGGGCTGTAAGGGTGGATGTAACATGGGAGGTTTATGCCATGCCTTCATATTACACTTCCTTCTGTGCACCACCTGCTCCCCTCTTCCCCTTTTGGAGTTCAAATGTTACACTGCCTACTTTTTGAACGCAAATATTCATGGGACCAATTAGGGGAGTAACTGAAACCCACCCTGGGACTTTAAGTCAGACTAGTTCGTTTCCCCTCACGGGGAAAACATGCCATGAGGTTGATGCTTCAGTCCTTGAAAGTGGAACATGTAGTCATATTTCTCCAGATGAATCTCTATGTATTCATGGGGGCGGGGACTTGTTGTGATGGTAGCTGAAAAAAGGAACAGCTTTCCCTGAAGGTTGACTGTGCTTCCAGTACCCCCACCACCCCCACTCCTACCTCCACCTCCTACCTCTAAGCACAGACTTATGTTGAAGGGCCATTATCTGATGTCATCCATGATCGGATGACAATGTGGCCATATGTTCCATTAACAAGCTGCATATTTCCAAGCTGCACATGTCCATTAAGAAGAGAATCAGACATAAAAAAACATCTATTTACTAAAAAGATAACACATTTGGTTTGTTAATGGAACATATGACAATGTGGCCATATGTTCCATTAACAAACCAAATGTGTTATCTTTTTAGTAAATAGATGTTTTTTTATGTCTGATTCTCTTCTTAATGGACATGTGCAGCTTGGAAATATGCAGCTTAACAAAATCTGCACTTTCCATTAGTTCCAACCAATCAGAATAGGTGCCTATGCATTATGAATTATGGATCCGGTTTCCTTTAAAAAAACAAATGTATAGAAATATTTTTCTGTGTAATATATATCACAGTTTAAAATAGACAAAACCATCAAAAGGATTCAGAATGCCACATTAGGGGACCATATGCTGCAGCAATAGTGTTGCAAATAAAGCTAAAACATCCCATTTCATCTGTCCTCAACACACGGATAGAAAATGAATACTAGCTGCTCCATCTAGATCCTAGACCCAACATGTAGGAGAAGTAATGGAGCCTTAAGAAACTGTACTGCTGCACACTACACACCGCTGAACCATTACACTGTAACCTGTCACTGAATATTATAGAGTAATTGTCAGTTTCAGAAGTGTGTAATGTTCTAGGCTACCTTCTGAATGAACGTGTGGGGGAAATACAATACACATGTACAAGGAAAACTGGCTGGACTAAGGTCGAGTACAACAACAACAACAAAAATGGAACCTTAAGTCTGTGTTGGGTTTGAAAATAGATACTCATTACAATACAAATTTGATGGACCAGAGCCCTGTAATTTCCAACCTGCCACTTATTCAAAGAAATGAGCGAAAAATAATGGGCCAAGGCATGGCACTGAATTGTGGTCAGAGAGGAAATGAGTGAGTGATGAGAAAATTCACGATTTCTTTTTTGTTGTTCTGGCAGCAGTACATACACGTGTATTAATAACTATTGTAGTTAAAAAATAAAAATAAAAAATCAGGCAGAGAGCCTTGCCTACAGCTTCCTCTCTGCAGCAGAGTGAAGAAGTAACATTTCATTTTTTTTAAAGTGCACCCATGTGCAGCCAGTTCTCCTATTTTTAATCAGAGGCATGCCCTTTGACAGTTTTATGTCGACAACTTTGCAATATACACGTGTAATATCATTTCAGGGGCATCTATATTTTATTTGCAACATCTATTTTTCAGTACTTCAGAATGCCGAGTGACCCAGAGGTATTGTTGTTGTGGCTCAGGGAAGGTGTTGGGAGAGAAAACATCACACTTGGACTCTTTCACCTGCGTCTGGCTGGCAGAAGGTTTTTAGGCTGGGGAAAGAGATTAATCTTCATATTTGGGTTATGCTGCTGGGCTCTCTTCCCCTTGTTGTGAGTTTTAAAAATTTAATCCTCTTTAGACATGCAACATGGCCTAGAAAACACACAGATAACCCAAAACCCATCACTGTAATTTCTTCACATATTAAGTGGTACGATTTGCCTTGAGAAGTATGGCAGAGCCCCCGCACCACTTGTTTGAAGACTTGTTGAATTAAGCTAGGAAAAAAAAATCACTCACTGCAGAATCCTACTTTTGAAGAAGAGGTTTAATGGTATGAGAGGTGCATTACATGTCTGGAGCACTGGGAATTGGATGGGATTGGGTGTGTGGCACTTCGTCTCGAGCTTCCCAGTTGTGTCGATCAGCTTAGCTAAGCTCTTTAGTGTGATGATTACTATCGTGTCTTTGAAAGATCAGACTCCAGTATTGAGGAAGAATCAAACTGCCCTACAAGACCGAGATGATGAACATATGGCTTACTGTGCACCACCATGTTCACTCATGTTTGCAAAATATATAATAAATCCCTGCCATTAGAATAATACAATACCCACTCTGACAAATCGAGTGCTGGCATGACAATGAAACCTTATTATGGAACATCATTAATGTTAATTAGCTGAAGCATCCTTAGACTTTTGCTTGGAAAACAGTGACACCTTGATGGAACACTTTGGCTACTTAAAGTGACACTTAATGAATTTAATCTTACAGTTAATTACTTTCACACTACACTCCAAAAAAAGTTGAGGTTAAACTGAATCTGAGTCCTGACAGGTCATTGTTTAATCCATACAAAAACTATGTAAAAACAGCTGTGCTGGATTTTATTGTAGTCAAAAGGCATCACCATCTACACAGAGAAACAGTTGTGAGAAAGCACAACAGCCTGGATCCACCTTCTCATCGATTTGGAATTTCTAAATTGTTCTGTCTTCCTGGAGTCTCTGTTGCCTGGTAACAATAGGACTCCAAGGTGGTTTTAAAAACAGATATGATTTCCCCAGAAAGACATCAATGAGATGTAACGAGATAATTATTGAGGTTTGAGTTGGTTGGTGTTATTGTTAGTTTTGAACAGAAATCAGGTCACTGGTGGCTCCACAGTCTTTGTGACACCTGACGGAAGGACAGGACATTCTCTGATAAACAGAAACACAATCAACAAAACACACAAGCAACTGCACAAGCTCTGCCGCAGAGGTCGACTATAATATCACAGCACAGGCTGTCATTTAAGGTGACCGGGGCCCAGAGGCCACCATTCATCTTAAAAAAAAATGTCCAGTGGGCTGCTTTATGGCCACGGTTAGAGTCCCTCGTGGACAGCCTGCGGACACCACGGACACGTACTGCTTGTTGTTAAACTACTTTTTCTGCCTGCATAAGTATATCCAGAGGAAGCACTTTGACATGCAAAGTAGATCTGCGTCAAGAGGAGGGAAAAAGTTTTTCCCAAACTTTCCGTTCTGTATTTGAAATACAGAGTGGATGTCACATAGGCTGTGTTGTGAGTGGAACAGCTGAGAGGGTGAGGTGTTATCAAGTTCAGAGGGCAAAACTTCCGTCAAATGAATTCCTGGAAGTTCAGACTGACAAAGGCAGGAAGGCAAAGAGTGACGAATGGCCGAGGAAAAGGAGAGAGAGAGGGGGGGGGCGAGGAAGGAAGAGTGGCCACGGAAGCACAAAGGAATAGTGAAGTAATCAGGGAAATGAGAAGTGATGAAGAGATATTGGCAGGGGGGACGGATGGATGGAGAGAGTTTGGGGGTGGTAAAGATGAACAGAATGTGAATGAGCTTGCAATGAAGGCATTTAATGGAGATAAGAAGAGGCTGGGGGGAAATATAGGGAAATCAGAACAATAGGCACAAAGTTAAAGAGGGAAGTTCATAAAAGGAGGTAGAGAAAGTGGAAAGTAATTCTAAAGACGTACAAGTCAAGATGGACATTTTCCCTTCATTTCAAGCATGCCACTGTGCCCTGCAGTATCCAGGAGTGACAGAGTTCAACCACAGAGCTAAGCCTTCAGCCGGCTCCTTCATCCCTCCCTGCAGGGATGCTCATTCCCGCTGTGTGTTCTGCAGCTACGAGTGTGTCCCGCAGAAGAACTGAAACACAGAAATCCTTGCAGAGCACGAGGATGAGATATTTCTATTCCGTCAATACACTTCATCAACAGGACTGAGAGACGGATGCTGATATGTCTCCCTGCTTCCAGGGTATTTTTTTTTGTAAGTAAGAGGCTGTGCTGTGCCAGCTCTGACGTCCCTGGTGGAATTGTAAAGGTCACAGACGCAAACACACACACAGCCTAAATGCATGAACAATGACACCACACACTGTTATACATAACTGAAACACACTCACACACTCTGGATTTCAGTGGGTCAGACACTGGGACCAGAGCCAGACAAGTTTGGGATTAGTTTCTCTTTACAATTTACTTTAACAGAAAGAGGACTAAAACTGATTTTTTTTTCTTATTAGTTAATTCTCTTACTTTCACAAGGAAAGCAGTGTGGACCATCATAATGCTTTCCTCTGTCTGCTATTGTAAACAGCGACTGAAGTGACATCACAGATTGTTAAAATTCATTTAACCCCACTGTTTTCAGTAAACAAACCTGCCATTAATGACTAATTTATTCAACAAATCCCTCCTTGTTTGGTTTGTGAATTATCCCAGCTTGAGTCAAGTTGCAACCCTGTTCAATTATCCATTACAAAATAACTATTAATTATGAAAGTAGGATGGATGATAACTAAAGAGAATAATTGCATGCCAAAAGATTTGAACTCATCAAACTTAGTTTACACAAGTGGGTAACTCTTGACAGCAGGTGTCCCTGTCACACCTGGCATCCATACAAGCTAGCAACTACCAGATTTCTTACAATGGAAATTGGGGGGCAATCATGTATGAAGAGCCAGATTCCTGTGAAACTATTGTCTGTTCTCCTCCTGAAATAATGGATAGTTTGACCTGTCTTGACTTCGATTGGTTAGATTTCTTATTTTATTTTATTTTGTGTGAAAAAAGATCAAAGTTGCTGCACTATAAAAGCTGAAGTACATAGGAATTGTGTACTGCCTTCATGAGAACAGGTGCCCGACGCAGCCTGTCATCACCAAACACGTGATAACAGGTCCATATTTTCAGGCTTTGGAAATGACTAACACAACAGATGAAAGACTGCCTTTTAATCCTTTTGAAGGTGTATGCCAAAAACAGGCCATTTATCATAGAAAGAAACTGAAAAACAGCAAGGTTACACATTTTCCGATGAATTACACCTGTTACACAGTTGCACTTCTATTAAGAACTAAATTGTAATATTTCATTAAAATCATTTAATTCTGTTGGCCATGTTTAAAACTTCACCATTAACAACATCTGTAAGCAATAATAGTGCCATAGGAAAGCCATGAATTATGTTCCAGTAACCAGCTGTCATGTGACAAAACAATCAGCAACTTGTGAGTAGACGGGGAAAAGGGGTGTCCTGCACAGACATCTGAGCTGAGAGGAAATGATGGGAGAGAAAAGGAGTACAGGGAAGAGAGGTAAATACAATATATTTGCTGGGCAGCAAGGCTCCAAAAGGTGTGCAGTGGAGAAAATTGTCAAGAAGCTCTTGGGGGTTGTTTAAAAGCTTAAAAGCTTAAAAAAGAGGCACGGCAGCTGGACTTGTAGAGTTTCTTGAAGAAGTTTCGCTGCCCCTTCTGAGCAGCTTCATCAGTTCTGGTTTTGAGCTCCATCACCAATCGACGGTGTTCATCTCAAAGTGATTGGATATATTTCGATCAAGATTCTCCATCGTCCAGGTCATTTTTATTTAAGAGTGTGAAGCAGGGAAACTTTGAGCCTCAAGCTCTTGAATGAAAATGACCTGGATGACTGGGAACCTTTAAGGTCTGTTGGAGGTTGCATTCGGTGGTCTGGTCTGGCACTGTGCCTGATTTTAGACAGGAGCTATTTTGAAGACCGGTGTGACTATGATGCCTTTGCACTGTGAATAATGCATGTGGACCCTTCCCTAAATGTTCCTGTATTGGCCAGATTTAGGGCTACTCAGAAGAAGTATAGTACACGTGTCAAACTCAAGGCCCGCGGGCCAAATGCAGCCCGCAGTAACGTTCCATCCGGCCCGCACCACAATGTCCAAAACACATATGATCCGGCCCAAATCTTCTTTATAAATGTAAGATTTAATTTTTTTCATATAAATTTGACTGAATAACACCACAGTAATATGAACAAAAAATATTTATTTTGTGCAGAAAAAAAAAATGGCAAAGACCAAAGGTAGGCACTCCAACTCAGGCTGTTGGTGCGAGAGCACAGCTCAGAACTTTAATTGTTGTATGACTCTGAGCAATAAAGGTGTTTGGTGAACAGTTTCAAAGATGGACACAGCAGGATATTTTGGGGAGTTCCGTGGAAACAAACCTGCCTGAAGTGCAAAGAAATAGGTGTCCTAAAGGAAAATAATCTCAAGCGTGAATACTCGACTGAACTCAACAGAAGGATCAGAGAGGAAGAACGAGAAACACAGCTGCAGAGGAGGCTAACATCTTAGCAACATATTTCTTCATGCAGTCAGTTTCGTGGTGAGTACCAACAGTAGTGACTTATAGTAAGCGTTTACTTCTGTATGTAAAATAGGTATTTAACAACCTGTTAAAATCCACCAGAAAGCAGGAAATGGCCTCTAGTAAATGAAAACTATTTATATTTAAACTATTTGTATTTATAACAATGATAATAATAATAAGATGCCCCGATTTTTAATTTTTAATACCCCACCCTCCAAAAAACAAACAAACAAAGCAAACAAAAAGTGGCCCCTTCATAGGACCACAAGGTATGGAGTGGCCCCCGATCAATTTGAGTTTGACACCCCTGGTATAGCACCAACACATTCCAGATTCCACGTTTGACTCTATTCTATTACTACTCTACTCTCTACTTCAAGCCATGATTGTGGTGTTTACAAAGAGGTGCAGGGCTTTATGTTGCGGAGAAAAATGAGCCAACCTTGACTAAAAATATGAAAGAAGTAATAAAACATGGGCCCAGAGAGCTAACCCATCTCTACCTAAACCTAACTCTGTCTTTTAACACCTGACCAGCTTATTGTTATGCTTAGAGCCAACATCTTGGGCAGAAGCGGTAGTCAGTCATGGAGCACTTACAGCAGGGTTAGAGCCACCAAGCACCCTGTGGTCAGATGACTTTGGACCATACTACTGGGCGTCTGTCATAAACATAACTGTGTCAGTGTGCTGGAATGTAGCTGCACTTGTGTTTGACACATTATGTCAACACAAAAAAACACACACTTTTCTCTGTGCATATTTTCACTGACGTTTTATTCTCTCTGTGTATGGTTGTGTGTTTGCATTACATGTGTTGTGTTCCTTTTTTATTTGCATGCATTTTCTTAGCTTGCAGTAGCTTAAGCTCTTCAGACGCTGCAGTAAATCTAAATGGGCCATATAACAACTAAGCTAAATTAATTTTGTTACCTTAATTAGCTACGCAATGGTTGCACGGTTGCTGAGTGTAAATATACTTAGCAGCAACTGACTTCTGGTGAAAGCGTGCAGAGTGAGTCTCATTCAGATTTAAGGCCCCACTGGAAATCACTCACGGATACCCCCGTCTAAATATGTACAGGCTAAAATAGCTAAAATAACAAGCTTGATATTAATATGCATATTTTCCTCCTCCATTCAGAGCATAGCTGACCTCATAGAACAATGCAGATAAGCCATGGAGCAATAGTGATCTAAGCAGCTTAATGAATCAAAAGATTCTCATAAGGACAGCAGCGTAAAAATGACAATAACAACATATTTATAGGCATAAATATAAATATTTTTTCATTCTAGTAGCTGGGTTTGAAGTGCAGTGACATTATACACTGTGGCACTTCTTACAAGCTTCACAAGGTTCTTTTGTCTGCCCTCTCATAACACTTTCTCTGGGCCATTCATAATGGCTTTAAATAAACTGCATTACCCAGGAGGCAGCATGTGGCGCTAACCCTTTCTCATTCTCGCCTGCCTGCCTCTGTCCATCAGGACCCAGTCTAAGCAACATTAACCTTACAATAACTGTTGGCCTTGCTCCAAAGACAAGCATCGAAACCAACAGACAGCTCTGTCAAAGGAGCCAGGAACTGCAATGAGGAAAAAAAGGAAGGGCATCCATGATGATTACTTAAAGATCTGCTAACACCTGAATGCAACATCTAAGAAAAGAGAATTATAGCATATTTTTTGACTTGTTATCATCAAATATTAACCACCACAACTTAATTTAACTAATAATGACAAGAACCATACCTGAAACACTTTTATCAAGCACTCACTTCAGTTTTCATTCATGCCAGTTAACATCCCCCCCCCCCCTCGACAAACCTTGAGAGACAGACAATTTGGTTTTCAGTAGAAAAGCTTTTCAATTGTTATCCTGCCCATAACAACCATGTCAATGACTTTTCCACTCAACCTGAGTGGGACCCAATTATCCTTCCAATTTTCAGCACTCTTGTACTCTAATAATTCTAGTCCTGTCCACAGAGTCCTCTGTCTGGGCATCATTTGCAGATTATCAGGCTGCCAGTCAATAGATTGTGTAATTTTACTTAGTCCTAGGAGAGAGCGGCAATGCTACGCTAGATTTTTCCCAAATCAAAGTATGTATTTAATAATGCTGTCCTGTGTATAATAATGTATTCATCTCACCCACTCATACGCTCACTCGCACACTTCTACACCAATCACCTATTTTCTTTACATCAGAACTCATAAGCATGAGCTGAGGAGATGTACATCAGCTTGAAGCGTGAAGTAAAAGAGATATTCAGAATTTAATTATTGACTAGAAAAGGGACCAAGGAGGTAATAAAGGTAAAAAGTCAGAGAATGTGGTTTCTTGTCACAGTGCAATTCACTGACAGAGTGGAAGGAGCAGACTTCTTTGTTTGAATGGCTATCATGAAACTCTCATTGATTGTTTAGCTTCAGCACTTCATTCATTAAATAAATGATCATATTTCCTTACTCCTTCAACAAGTCTTTCCTCGAACTGGTCCATAATCACATCTGTAGTCAACAAGTTTTTAAAAACCCAGGAGCAGAAGTTAAAGGTAGGGTAGGAGATTTCCTTCTGATGCACTTTTTGTTAAATTAGTGTAACTTCTCTTTACAATCCGATAGCAACAAATTAGTTCGGCAGTTTTGCTTTAAAACGAAGAATATGAATCATCTGTGGAAGCTATAAAACACTAAAAACATCAGCCAATCCTATGAGGCACCACTGCGCGGAGTATTGGCTGGTTGTCACTCTCTTCCTGCTGTGCACGCACCAGAGAGGTACGTGCATGATGGCCGAAGTCACAGACTGGTTGGGAGGCGTGGCTTCGGGGTGAGCTCCGAGAGAAAGGGGCGTGTGTTTACTTTCAAAATCTGGCTGACTCTCACTGAGTTTTCAAAATCTCCTACCCTACCTTTAAGTCTGAAAAAGCAGAAATATGTTGCTACCACACCAACCAATCACAGCGCTTGTGGTCTGTGTCACCTCGCCACAGAGAGCTTTGTGGGGGTACGCTGTCAATTTAACACAGAAGTATAAATCGGGCTTTAGTCTACCAACACCTCCAGCCTGATCAAGAAACATCACCAGTGCCTCGTCTTCCTGAGGACATTAAGAAAGAAAACTGCTCTGTCTCAGACCACAAAGCACTGCAGAGGTGGTGAAAACAGCCCGACACATCATTTAGACTTCACTTCCTGCCACTGAGGACATCCAAAGGGAGGCATGCAGCATCATCAACTACTTCAGGTGCCTGCAGACCAAGACCACCCGGCTAAGGAACAGTCTAATACAGTCTCTCTGTACATACGTTAATACTTGCATTGCTTCTGCACTTCTCTTCACAAAAAGTTGAACCTATTATAATTTAATCTGATTCTGAAAATAAATTTGCAACTTTCAAATACAAAAAAAAATAACCTTAGAGATAGAAAATGTTTACTTTTTATACAATTACAGGCTCTTTGAACACACCTGTGAATTCACCAAGCAGGCTTGCTATGACCATTAAAGCTTTATACTCAAGTAGAGCACACCCCATGGTCATCGGACAAACATTATGTTTATGTATCATCTCCATTAAGCTCATTATTTATTTTGCCAGCAACTACATGTTTTATTTGTGCGACAGCAATGATGCAACACCGAGAAACTGACCACACAACACAACTCAGCAAAAAGATTTTTCATTCTAATTAAATACACATCTTATCATGTAGCTTTTACACTGACAGCAGTGTGCAGAGGACCGTGTATGTGTATTGACAGCAAGATTATAATCTTGAATATGAGCGTGGCGGATGAACAGCACTTTTATATTTGTGATGTTTGTTCCTATCAGTCTTTACCGAGGTCAATCCACCTTTGATGCATCCATTTAACTATAACTACCAGTCCTGACAGCTGATATTAAACTGTCTTTAAATGACAAAACACACTAGATATAAATATATATCTAAACGCTAAAATCTCAGTTTAAGCTTCCCTTTTTTATCCTGCAGATGGATCAGTACTGTCAACATAAAAAATGAACTCTTTGCCAGTAAACTTTATGTTTTTCATTACATGAGGCATTTATTACACTCATTCATTTTGCTTTTATGTGAATCAATGGTGATGGCTCAGTAGAAAACAAGGGAAAGCAAACCTTAGACTGCCAAACCTCTTTAACATGGCATACACATCACATTAGCCAATATATTAAAAAAAAAAAAAAGAAACACTCCTGGCACTTCTCCCATTATCTATATCTGCAGGCAACTTCATCATCTGCACACCAGAAGCAGGCCTGTCACTTACCGCCTCATTATTACTTACCAGGCTTTTTACTCTTGGCTGTTCCTCTTTGCCCTTGGAGAAGAAGTAAATGGTAGTCACAGCGGTGTCCTTCAGCCATGTCCTTCCCTAATAGAAAAAACACAATAAACATAAAAAAATGACATTATTGCAGAGTAAGTGGTTGTTATTGGTAAGAGGTTCGTGTGTTTTGGTTCTGTAGTGCTGAAGTGATGACTCATGGTGATGAAGTCAGCCTGTCTGATAGAGCTAGAAACAGACATGGAGAGCGTATTTGTCTGAGGTAGCCTCAGTGTCCATTCAACAGGCCATGACCTTTTTCAGTGGAGCTTAATAAGGTGGTGGAATTCACCTGCTTTAATAGAAACCTCAGCACAAAACTACACCACCTTAAGGACATATACTGTATGCACACATATGTGACTGGATCGAACACAGGCAGTAAAGCAGTGAAAATACAACTCATCCACACCTGATCCTGAGCACAGGAGCACCACAGGGGTGCGTTCTGAGACCCCTTCTCTATATTCTTTTCTATACACGACTGCAATGCCACCTATCCCACCATCCATACTATAAAGCTTGCAGATGACACCACAGTCATTGGATTGATAACAAACAACAGCATTTATGCAGCAAACTAACAGAAAGCCTGACAGGTAAAGTACAGTATATGTGGAAGCATGACCTGTGATAATATAGATCCAGCAATAAACAAGCAATAAGTTATGATTATATATATTTTTGCTGTAAAATAACTACGTCCAGCACACTCCCCCCCTGTGTTTGGCAAAGGCTAGGCGCAGTAAGTAAATTAAGGGGAGCGTGGCTAATATTTTATTAACCTTCTTTCTAAGGTTTTGCTCTCCAAAGAAAAAAAAGGAGACTTTTGTTTGGTTTCCTTCACCTCGTCTGCAGTCAGATGGAAAGGCCGGCTCAACTGACTGTTCAACTGACCAAGAGTAGGAACTCTTTTTCTTCCCCCCTGTGCCTCGCTAATGACAAGAAAATAAACACAGGAAATGGCTAGCTCCAACTCCCTGCAATTAGGTCACACACGTACAAAAACACACATTGTACTGCTGACTACATCATGTTGCGTATATGCGTGGTGAAAGCTGCAGCTGTTACAGGATGGGATGTCTGAGGAGAGGAAGAAAGAGCCCATAGTATGAGCTCAGATGTGCAAAAGTGGTGACAATAAGAAAGACAAAGTTGTCACAATCCATCCCTGCGAAAGCCAAATTAGCTCATATCATAAAACTGTTCACAGGATAACTGCCACCACAGCTTCTGACAAAAATCAAAGAGCACTGAATCTGTTTCTTAAAGCTCCTACAAACTAAGTCTGGTAGCAGAACATCTCTCTCAGTTCTAATTTGTCGAGTTTCAACTCAAATCCTCACGCTAATCTGCTACATCACAGTGTGTGGGTGCAGTTTGACCAGATTTGAATCACAGTGGTCGGCATGAATCAGATTTGGATTCAAGCTGGATCCTTATTACTGTGCTATCTAAACAAGCCCCACCCATTTCTATCTGGCAAGAAAAGCTCAAACAACAACTGCGCTGAGAAAAAGATCTCACATGAAAAAAAACTGCTCCGAGATTTGGCAGAACCATTGTATTCCAGAATCTGTCTGAATTTATGATGGGAAAGGAATGGGAAATAATACAAAATCCTTTGTTGATTTGTCTTGTCTCTTGTTGGCAAAAAAAAATTACACTGATGAAAAAAAAACTGCTGGCAGATGGGGAGGATGTCTGTAGCCATATTTGTAGAGAATCATACAGCAAGAACAATAATTCTGAAGGAATTCATTTTGCAGCATTAAGAGGAACAACCCGCTGTGTTGTTATAGAAGTTTCAACCAGATACACTTTTTGACATGTAGTGTCATACAGACCAAACTGAGCAACTATACACCACTTAAAACCTGCAAAAAAGTCACCTACAGGTGTTAGGAGTGCCACGATGTTTGATCTCATTAATGGTGACAACTCCTGCACCTACTACTATGAGGTCTGTCAATGGACAGGCCGAAAAACCATTGAAACATCCACAACGTCACCCTTAGATTTCTGAGAGCTGTTTTTAGTCCTGTGGGTGGCTCCGACATGCTATCTTGGCAGCGCCATAGTCTGTCTGAACGTAATCCAAAACACCCACAGAAGGAGTGTCACTTGAACATACTGGGTATTTTAACATAGAGGATCATGAGGGGATTGACTACTTGATTACTTCTGGCACCCCAGAGGTCATCTGGGGAATTGCAGTTCAAATCTCAGCCACAGAGGCCACTGCTTGGGAGCAACCGTGATGGTTTCATGGCGTCTATTCCTGCCTCTAAAGGTCTCCCATTAAGGTCTACAGGACTATTTAAAAGTCACAACAAACTGCTGCCCTCATCTTCATAAATGTGATGCCGAGCATGTGTCTATCCGTTTGGTCCCACAGGGCACAGTCTGTGGCTTGTTTCGGTTGTGTCATGCGAGGAGCAGTTGATCACTGCCTCTCTAGTCTACTTCCAGAAGCGACACTCCACCATGCTCTGTGAAAGATACATGCCAAGTCTGTTTGGATTCTCCATCACGGCCGAGCCGCATCAGTCTACCCAACCTGACTGAGCTGGGTGGAAATGTCTGAGTTCAAATCTAGGCCACTGGACGGCACTCAGAACTGTGGCGAAACATCAATTTTCATTATGAAACATCACGAGTGGACTCTGCCGTCTTGTGACAAAAACACATAAATAAAATATTTGAAGCTAAATTCACAGTAGAAACTTTCATTTACAGATTTTTCATCATGTAGCCTGGAAATGTCTGGAAACTAACAGTGTAAACTCAAAGTTCATGCACATTTATTAGGGACTCACCTGGCTGTTGAACAAACAGAAACAGAAAAATATACAAAAATATACAAATGATATATATTATTATACAATATATATACATGCAGACATACATGTCGGCGTCCGTCTTCAGCGTGACTTTAGGTCCCACCTGAAGACGGACGCCGACATGTATGTGAAGTGATCTCTCAGACCTCCCCGATATGACTATTTGTATTTAATAAGAAAAGGTCAACATGACTCTGTTCACAGGTATTTATCAGCCTCAGAGACCCTAGGTCAGCAACGTCTGCAACTCCTTGCCATATAAGCTTAAATTATAGCCACTCTATGTTCAGGCATTGTTCAGTTGGCATTTGAAGACAGTGATACAGTCATTGCCTCTGCCTGCACTGTTTTTTTTTCTCAGCAGGAAAAAAAGCCATGCCAGAGGTGAGATTTGATGAAATACTTGCAGTGCAGACCAATTCATATGGGAGATTCTATTGAGTGAACACGCTCTGTAGCATTATTGGCCCCTCCACTGTACTGAAACAAGAGGCCAGAGAGACCGTGAGACAGACAGAGTGAAAGGACTGCAACAGCTGGCACCAGGTGCTGCTCCAACCAGGCCCCTTCATCTCTAAAACCCCTTGTTTAGATTTGGCAGTGTCACTCCGACCATGACTGAGCCTATTTCCCACCAACCAACTCTCTCTCTCAAACACACACACATGCACACACAGACATAACATACACGGCGGCCAAGCCAGACCAGAACGGCGGGGCCAAAGCTGCAGTCTGATAAGCTGTGATAGCGATTAGTCATGTCTAAAAGCCAAATGGGCATGTCAGAAATTCAGAGGGGGGGGGGGAAAGTGAAGCAGAGGAGAGAAAGAGAAGGATACATCTGGATAAAGGAAAACGACAGGAGGGATTGATCACAGAGACAGAACTGTTGCCTGAGAGAGATAATGAGCGAGCCACAGAGGATGGAATAAAAGACAAAAAGCAAGAGAGGGAAGGGAAGGGAGCTGGGAAGAGATGGAGAATGAGCGATAGAGTTTGGATGGAGGGGAAATAAAGTCAGCCTGATCTGTGTGTGTGTATGAGAGAGAGAGAAAGGCTGTCAGTTTAATTGATGCAGTGACAGCCTGACCATTTATTTTAATGGTGTTGTTTTGCAGCGCTCCATCACGGCCTGACACTCACCTCTTATGTTGGACAAGTTGCAACATTCTTTTGGCGGAGAGGAGAGGGTGAAAGTCAGAGTTACAAAGTGATGTGCGTGTTTGTGTGAGTGTGTGTACACGCTATCTCCATGTCCCTGTGTCTTTCTAAATTCTGGGAAGGCAGGAATACATGTCTTTGAGGATGTGTGTGTCAGTATGTGGGGGAGAAGTGTGTGAAGGTTTTAGTGTAAACTTTTTGTTCAGTGTGTGTGTGTGTGTGTGTGTGTGTGCGTCCTTTGTGTTACATCCTGCAGGAAGAATTGTTTCCTAGTCCTACAAAGTTACTGCTTTGTCTTATTTTAACCTCTGGATACAGGAAACACATTCACACAGCTGTCTGCCACACACACACACACACACACACACACACACACACACTTACAATGCACCTTTACCCTCTGTACCACACACTGACAAGCCACAATCTTTCTTTAGATACAGCTGGCACATGACCTCTTACAGTGTGTGTGTGTGTTTGTGTGATGGGTCAGTGGACCACACAGTGACAGTGGGGTGGTGCTGGAAGCAGGGGGTTGCTGTAACTGTATTATTCTAACCAAACCATTGTGGTCTTTTCTCAATGACAGATTTCACACACACACACACACACACACACACACACACACACACACACACACACACACACACACAGTGGAAATAGCCAGGCCAGCTATCCAGGGACCAACCTCCGACTGCCTCTGCTGCCTCTGCCTGTTTTATTAATGGAGCTCCCTGGCACTGTCGGCTCCATAATAGCTACTGTGCCCACGGATCAGCCTGTCTCAACAGACATACAAACACACACACACACATCCTCAGAGATACACACATACTGATACCGAGAGAGGCAGGAAAACCAATACAAGTGTACAAAACGAGATTGATGGTGCTTTGGATGGAGATACACATATTTATATGCGCAGACACATGCTCTCAGTGAGCGACAGTCCGAAGGCCGGTTTGTGAGCGAGAAGCCGAGGAATTTCCAGACCTAAAAAATTAGCCCTGTTTCATAGTGTGGCAGCCCCATCCAACCCATGGTCCTGACCTTATCTACCACACACACAGCATAGCTTTGGTCATCTAAAAAACTAAAGACAGGATTTTTGTTGGTTTTATTCCTTGTGTTGATATATTTTATCAGCGTGATGACAAATCCAACAGGAAACTGTTATATTTATTCACACACACTGCTGTAAGCCATGCATTAAAGTGGAACAGAAGTTTTCATAAGACAAGAACGGCTTGTGAAATCCATGCATAACATAATGTCAAGCTAAAATACCACTCGGAAAAAAAATACATCCTACAGATATGACGCATGCTTACATTTATGCTAATGGACCTTATTATTATAACACCACAAATGTCTGATTCAGGAAGCAGGGCAGGCAGTGTCAGCAGCAAGCGGGTTGTTTCCACTCACTGTTTAGTTTTCACTCACAGTTTGGGTTATGCATTGAAAACTACTGGTTAAGATTAGAGAGTAAAGTTCAGAATTAAAGCCAATTTGGAAGTGTTAAAGACTGCAGTTCCACTTGCAGCCTCTAGCAGCTGGCTCCAAAAGTAAATCCCCATAGACTCCCATGTTAAAATATGACAGCAGAAACTCCACAGCAGAAATAAACACGTTAGCAGCCAGAATTTAGTCCTGCTACCACCTGACACAGCTCCACCCGTATTCGACCTCTTTGTCTGTATTTGGAGTTTAGGTGGAGTTTAAAGCTGGTGAGGATGGGCTGTATTACTGTTGTGCAGGCAGAAACCTCATCTTATATAACAAAGCAATATAGAGCTTTTGATGTTCTCCGTGGTAATCAGATAATGCCAACTCAATTAATGATGAAATATGAAACAATAAAGATGTATGCATAGTTAGATAAAATATATTTATAGTGTTTGAAAGTATATCTTTGAAATGATTTCCAAAACAAATCATGAAATACAGATACAGAGCTAGGTGTAATTAGCATTTAGATGAACAGTCAGATGAAAGGAATGCTAAAATTAGATAACCCACGCCTGCAACGAAACCAGGAAGTTCCTGGAAGTTTAACACTGGAATCATTGGAAGTGATTCGCTGCGCCAATAATAAGCTCCAGACGGCAGCCACCTTGCCACTCAGCAAACATCAGCCGCGCTCCCATGAGGACGCTCTTATGCAACAAGCCATCTCCAAACACGGAGCAACAAATTATCAAATGTGCTCTAAAAGATCAAAGCTGCTCAGGAGAGAAGCAAAATCAGGGAGAGGAGGAGGAAGAGAGGTGGCTCATTAGGAGTTAGCTTTCATTAAGAGCAAATTAAAACTTTCACTCTGCAGACAAAATGTAGGGTGGGAAGAAAGGATGGAGGGAAACGTGTGTGTTCCTGGGTGCTGGTGTGTAGCGTGCATCATTGTGGGTGCGGGTGGTTACAATGTAGCTCAAAATGACTTTTTAATCACATCATTAAAAGGATTGAATTATAAATTTGCCACAATGGATGTCTTTAGGCAGGGAAGCAAAATGAGACAGGGACGGCTTTTTTAAAAAAAAATTAGGCTGAGACTGGACAGAGTTCTGCAGCCACTGTGTGAGCGTTGGTGGTGATAGGGTTACCCACATCATTATATATTAGGAATAGCAAATATAGCTTATAAAAAAACACTCAAACTGTTCAGTAAAAAAAAACCTACTACTGACATCAGGTGTAGTTTTGTCATCGTAACCAACTGCCAGGCTTTGGATTGGCTGTAACAAAGACACTATAGTGTCCTAGAGGTGCTCAAAAGAGCTGCTCAGTAAGTTATTTACAGTATATTCTGTGCTTCAATGTAAGAACATAGTACATATTTCAACAGTTCTCCTTTACTACCACTAGGCAGATGTAAAACTGCATATCTGTACTTTAATGGCTATTAAAAAACCAAACCATCTCAACCATCATGTACGAGTACACATGTTTTGTTACCATAGACTGTATATGAAGATGGACGACATAGCTCCCATTGTATGAAAACTGGGCAAAAATATCTTGCTTATGGGCAGCGCCATGTTGGAAAAAGACAGCATCTTGGAAGTCTTTTCAGTAGAGATTGAGAGATAAAGCCACATTATTGATGCCACCCACTGTGTCATGCACACCCATCCCTTTTGGCTGCTCGGGATGTTTTTACATCCTTTACTAGCCAACATTAACTAATTAAATATGATCATAATGAAAGAATTAGCATTTGAACACAGTTCAGCTTGATACCACAAACCAACTGTGAGAAAAACATAATTTAGGAATACGCTTAGATTTTACTTGGGTCCATGTCCCATCCACTAACATGGAGTATGCATACTTTGTGACCTATACTGCTGCTGGCTATTAGGAAGCAATCAATTGCTAAATCTGTATTTGATATACATTTAAATAGCAAAATCAAGTGTGACTTTCTGATTTAACTACGAGTGAAATCACCAAATTGTGCATAGCAGCAGTTCAGCCAGAGCAGAAAGTCAGGCTCAGCCAAAATCCAAGCTCTATTTGATTAGACAAATCTCATATAGCCTCTCCACGTTCTCCTTATTTTATATGGAAAGGCAGGCAGGAGTGCCTTATAAATTTAACTGCATATGAAAATCATCTTTGGCTGTAGAGACAGAGTGCATTTAAGCCCTGCCCACACCCGAGGGGGAACAATCCATCACTCTGATATAGATTCGGTACAGTACGAAGTGCTTCCTTGTCATTAAGGGTTGTAGAAACAAACTGAAAAATGTCTAAAAGCTCATTTGTGTCAGTATGGAGTACCGACAATGTAAAGTAACTCAGAACCAAGTTTTTATAAAATTCTGCATCATAAAACTGTGTCTTTATGGAGATAAAAGTGGAGACAGTGAGCAGCAGTCTGTGAACACTGTGTGACACACAGCTAGCATTCTGTGTCTGATGAGTCAGATAAGTAAACCTCAGCGTTAGGCTGCAGCATCTCTGTATGCTGCTGTATGCTAAAGCATTTTAACACTACGTAGCTTGGATTATAGGGGAATGTGGGAAGCAAGCTATACACTACAGCTCTCACAGTTGGTCCCTCACCTCGTACACCAGGCCTGTGGATGGCAGGATAGAAAGAAAGAGAAAGCTCTGGAGGCCAATCAGAAGCCTCATCGACGTCTGGCTCTTACTAGCTGCTTACTAGACTACAGTCTACTCTGGCTGCCATACTACACAAAAAAAGTTTGCACGAACTGACGCGCAGACTGCTGCAAACTCTGCTTTTGTCACTTCACATTCAAACGCGAATACAGCGCTTTCCAAAATCTCCACTTTTGTCGGAGTTTTCTCTCACCCCTAGAGGTAGCATGAGGCGGTGTATGGTTCCAAATTCTGACCTTTATGGGATAATAATTTTGATTTACATTGATTATTTTTAGGTTTTCCTGGTAGGCATGGTAAAGAGTATGACGAGACTGGGTATGTTGCTTGAGTTCATCCTGTAGCCATGAAGTGCATATTTAATAGTCTTTTTAATATGCCCTTGAACCTTTTATAATGTAGCTGGAGAACATTTTGAAGCAAAGTGTAAAGCTTGTATTAGCACAATTAGCAACCTTCCTTAATTTTGTGCTCTTATCTGTTCTTTTTGAGTGCACAAAGGCATTCACTTGTACACGGTGTAATCTTTCCACCTTTCACACAGCCAATTCAAGGCAGAAGTGGACATTTAATGCACTTCTTCATTGTGTGGTACAGAATCAGAACAGAGGGGTAATCTGTGGTGCCTCTGAGCTGATGGTGCAGAGCAGCATCATAGCAAAATCTTTGTTAAAAGGGGCCACAGTGCATTAGGTTCAGGTGGTAACTGAGATACCTGCTCATGACAAGCTTTGTGTAACACCTATAATCTGCATGTGAAAGGCTTGACGGGTGTGTCACCAGTGACTTAACACTTAGTAAACAGTCAGCTAGCTCAATACAAGTCATATCTGGAGACAAACAGGTCCACATTTGGAGGGATTATGAGTGAGACAGAGGCTCTGAGAAGGAGAGAGAGTAGAGGTGAATGGAGATAAAGAGCAATTGAAGATTGAAAAAGAGGCGAGGAGGAAAAGCTAGATAAACACTGTTTCTGCCTTCTTTTTTTTACCCTGCCCCTGTCTCCCTCTGTGCTTTCTGAGCAGAGGACAACTCACTCTGTGGAAATCAAATGTTGATAAAGAGAAAATTGCATTGGATGAGGGCGAGTAAAACAGGAAAGATACACCCAGAAAAGCCCCACAGGAAAAGTCAGGAGGGATGGGGCAGACTGTGGGAGGATGCAGAGAGAAAGAGAGAGCAAAAGATGGACGAGAGAGAGAGAGAGAGAGAGAGAGATGGCGGGGAAAATGTGCTTAGATCTCTGAGACAGATAGAGACCAAACAAAGCAGAAAAAAAAATCACAAAGTAAAACGCACATTTGCATGCTGACACAAAAACAGACACACATTCTCTCTGGCTATCCACTGATGCGTTGACAATATTAGGAGCAGATACAAAGAGGAAAACGACTACAAACAAATACAGAGGGAAGAAATTGGTGCTCTTGTTGTGCTGCACTACTCCTCCGCAAACACCTCAATTCTCTCATTACACTCCATTATAGCACCCATCCACAGACAAAGAGTTCCTCCAGCACTGGTAATAGGAAATCAAGTCAACACTCTATTGTCCATTGTCCCCCCATCAGTCCAGCTGGCCTGGAAGTGGCGATTCAGGTTGGCTGGGCTCAAACCAAGCAGGCGTACACTATCGCTTTTACAGTGTGACCTTATTGTCTACGATGATTCATTTCATTATCATCTGCATTTTGGAGTTCCAGTGATTTTTTTTTACCAGATGTACTTTTCTCTCTTTAACTATAATATGTGACAGTTTTTTTTTGGGAAACTGGAACTCTAACCCTTCTCTAGTCAAGCATGAGCGATCTATTCATTTTCTGTACAGCACATTAACTTTGCAAGTGTAAAAGGAAAGTGGGGTGTTGAACCGTGGGATAAGTGGTATTCCTTAGTGCCTGCAGGACTTAAATGCTGGCTTCACAGCGCTGTGTCGTGCATTAAGTCACTAAAGGAAGAACGCTTAGAGGTCTGCAGGTGAACTTTTAGTCACATGGCAGCAATTTGTGATTTACAGCACATAATATGAAGGATGGAAACTCTACACCGCAGCAAGTGAAACAGATGGTGAAGGGTAAAGTGGAAAACTTTGACTTTACAATTGCATGACTTTTATATGGGTTTCCATATGTTGTTGTTCTGTCATAATCCCGACATGACAGTTAAAACAGTATTATCACCCTTTAAATTTGATATGGCTCTATATTCGTGCTGCCGGCTGCTGAAAAGCAGAGCAACTACAAAGAAAGTATGGCTGGAAATCAAATCAAAACATTTGGAAATGCGTGTATCAGACCCTCTAAGCCCGACCCTTTGGAGGAGATGGACCATATAAACTGGTTCCAACCAAGCTGCTGCATCTAGGGCTGAAAAATAAAGCTGATTTACAACCAAAGACACTGTATACGAGGCCATGGTCCTCAGCAGGAAAAAGGAAGACTGCCCAGATTCTACAGGTTTCTGTACAAGTTTCTGCAATAAGATATCAAGTACCCTGGAGTCTTGTTCACAAGGGGGAAAGAATGGAGCAGGAGATCAACAAGTGTCTGCAGAAATGCAAGCTCTGCTCTGTCATGGTGAAGAGAGAGCTGAGCAAACTGGCCAGGCTTAGGATTTGGGGTCCGTTGGGTAGCCCCGCTCCTCTGTATTAAGCTCCTCCCTGCTGAGGTGTTCTGGGCACATCAAACTAGAAGAAGGCAGACACAGGACACGCTGGACAGATCATATCTCTCCGCTGGTCTGGGAATGCCTTGGTATCGTCCCAGAGGAGCTGGGAGGAGGTGGCTGGGGCGGGTGAGGGCTGGGCTTCCTCGCTTAGGCTGCTGCCCCCCACTGCGTGACCCTGGACAAGCAGAACAAATTGGATGCCAGTGAACAAAAAGTGGCTGTGGTTTACTTAGAGCGTGCTGTGAGATACTCCTGTATGAGCATGGATAGAGCTAGAAGGGTAAAAAAGCTCATTGTTTTATTGGCAAAAACTAATAATAATTACAGATCAGAATTAAAATGTATTAAAATGTCTTTCTTACAGCTAAGATAACTTTTACTAAAACACATTAGATCAGATTACAACTGACAGAAGATCGTCCATCAATTTCTATTAAAGAGGATCCAGTTTATTGTATAGTTATGTGGCACATTTTTAAAAAACGTAGTATACTTTTAAAGCTACCATGCCAGCTGCCAATTAAAGCTCGACAAGCTGCACAATGAGTGTGATTGCCTTACACAGTGGTACCATATGTAGAAAGAGGAACTTTTAAAACTGCAGTTCCTTAAATGACCACTTGAGGCTGCCTCCAAATGCAAGTAAACCCTCACAAATCTTTACTTGTTCTGTATGTAGCCTCTATTCCAGTGAAGGATCTAAATGAATTACACAACTTTTCTGTAAACTGCACAATCAAAATGATATTGGAAGGTTTTTGAATATGAGAGCATTTTTTGTTCACTTGACCTCACTTCCTAATCTCAAACTGGAAGTGACTATCACTGAAGGTGGTAAATAAAAGAGAATAAAATGAAGAGGCCCAAGCTTTGAGAAATAGAAA
This sequence comes from Parambassis ranga, assembly GCF_900634625.1. Lineage (NCBI taxonomy): Eukaryota > Metazoa > Chordata > Actinopteri > Ambassidae > Parambassis > Parambassis ranga. Next base: position 3,480,325 of record NC_041030.1, on the reverse strand, counting down.
TGGCACAGAAGGAGGAGTGCAAAAGTCTAGTGAGTCTAGTGATTGTCAGTATCGAATGAGTCAAAAAAACAAGACATTTTTGAATCAGCATCAGTTCATTTAGGGTTTTGTTATTCATGTAGTCAAATGGGTGAAAATGGCCAGAATATTTTAACTTGAAATCTGAAACATCTTCCTCCTGCAGCATCATTAAAACACAAACACAGGGGAGATGTTTTGGAAGAATGGTGTTCATCTCATGAAGGTTTGTGTTTAGCTCTCACACCTTACTAAAACACTGCATATTATTCTGTGCGGGGCCACCATGTCAATGCTACATGTGGGCTGAATGTGTTGAGGTATTGTAGTTCACTTTTAATGGTCTTCACAAAAGCTTCAAAACACAGCTGGAAATGTCATTTCCCATCTCTGTTTGTGTGCCGATCCTTTTAAGTCGGCCCCGTCTCTTTCCCCCCGGCTGAACATGTACACGTACAATTTGTAACATAACGTTGAAATACATCCAGTCTTAGCGTACACACAAGGAGTACACATCCAAATGTCACAACGAGCGCACGCACCACTCGTGACTAAAACGCCGCTCTGTCACTATCTTGGCAGGTAGTTTATATGAGCCGGAGTGTCATGATGGAGCTCAGTGGAAAGCTAAGAACAATAGTAACTCACCTTTTTTTATGATGACAGAGAGCAGGGGTGTTTTAGTGCCTTTAGGAAAAAGCCTGGTGAGAAAGTGCTTATGAAAGCAGTGCTAAAAGCTGCAATATTTGGCCTGTATCACATAGATTACTGCATCTCGCTTGAAAGACAAAGTCAAAGTGCTTCAAGCCCCTGACGCATTGTTATTGTTGCAGCTTTTCCAGGCATATAGACACAAAGATATACTGCGTGTTGACAAACAGGAGGCTGACAGAAAGCTCCAAAAATCTTTATTTCCTTCTATTTTTTTTCCATCAGGTGTAAAAGAAATAAGCCTTCAAAAGGGATCAATGACACAAGAGATGACAGGGCTTTATTTTCACTGATATGACTCACTGAAGTGTGGCTGCAGAAAAAAAAAAAATAAAAGCTCGACTGTTTATGTTGTTAGATTGGACTTATATCGAGAGAAAGATAGAGTGGATACAGGAAGGAAACGGAGAACCTTCAGATTTAGTTACGAGCAATTTGAGAGCAGCCCAAAGGGACAGAAAGAAAAGAAGACAGCATGAGGGCGGTGCAGGTTTGTGATGGAAAAGTTAAAAAAGTAAAAGAGAGAAAGTCGGTGTAAGCATAAAAAAAAAAAAAAAGAAAAGTTAAGTGAGAAACGGGGGAAGACATAAAATAAATAAATAAATACATAAAGCAGAATGTAACAACAGATAGTGGAGTGCGTGGCCAGGAGCCAGATGAATGAGTCATAACTCAGCTTCATTAGCGAGTATGTCTCTTTGACCTATCGACATCCACATCGCACTGCGTAATCCACGCGCATCGATCCGCTGACCTCCAGAGCTGCACGATTGTTACAGCTCCTCATTGTTTTACCTTCTGAGCTCCTATATTTCCTAAAGCTCTCCCATGCCACCTCTCAGGCAACCACCTTCCCACCCCTCCTCTCACCCCCCATTATTATTGAACTTCCACAAATGAGTACTAAGGTCAGGATTTGTTTATGCAAGCAAGCAGGACCGCAGAGCAGAACAGCCAAATGTCATTTTGAAATGCTGAAAAGTTTAAAGTCAGCTTTCTGTGTCGGCCGGGAAAATAGAATTGTTCATGCTAGTGAATGCTGCTCCCATAAATAGCTTAAAATTCAGAAGGGAAGGGTTAGCAATCTCACATTTTCTTGGGGCCACTGATGCTATTGTCTTCCCATAGAAGGGTCAAAACACATTTTTGTTATACTTCACAAAAATCCATCCATCCATCTTCTATTAACCGGCTTCTTCCTGCAGTGCAGGGTCACAGGGGGCTGGAGCCTATCCCAGCTAGCTTTGGGTCAGAGGTACACCCTGGACAGGTCACCAGTCCATCGCTGGGCAACACACAGACAGACAACCATTTACACTCACACGCACACCCACGGGCAATTTGAGTGACCATTTAACCTAGCACGTCTTTAGAATGTGGGAGGAAGCCGGAGTACCCGGAGAAAACCCACGCAGGCACAGGGAGAACATGCAAACTCCACACAGAAAGGCCCCAGGCAGATTTGAACCAGGAACCTTCTTGCTGTGAGGCGACAGTGCTAACCACTGCACCACCACGCAGTAAAAAGTACTACAAATTTTAGGGCCTGAACATATTCAAAAACTCACCAAACTTTTCCTAAAATCTTCATATTTTTTACTGTTGCCACCAATGGGCATGGCCCATAGGGGGTCTGGTTCCCCATGTGACCTGCATACAAAACAACTCACTTAGAGGTATCCTCTAAAACCAACAGGAAGTCTTCCTTTTTACAAAAAAAAAAGTGATTTTACATTTGCACACATATTTTTAACAAACTCCTCTTAGGTGAATAATCCAATCAACCTGAAATCTTGGATTTTCACAGATGGTGCAAAACTTTTTAATATGTTATTTTTAGCTTTATATTCCTTTTAGATGGAGACATGTCAGGCTGGTAGTACCCAACTTGACAAACACAGCCCAACATCCAATAAATTCACTTCCCAACAGCAACAAGGCCACATCGCTGTCGCCTTTACACCTCATTCCTTCTTTCAGATAGTGCCAACCAATGTTCTCTGTTGCTCAGTCACTTTCTTGCTTTCTTTTTCCTTTGTTTCCTCAGACTAGATCATCTTAGGTTTGTTTCATTGTCTACTCAGAGAATAACAATCTACATAGCTCCATCTTACAGTGAGCTGCCCGCTAACCCCACCTTCGAGCAGCTATAGAGTTGCATACTGCTGGTGAATGTGCTGTGGATTCACTCAGAAGGACGGGCCAGTTGGTTCTGAGTTGATACGTCGTCAATAATTTTGTGACAAACAGTGACATACAACAGCACATACTGTAACCTCATAAAGTGGTTATGGACCACCATTATGAATGCTGACCAGTATCTCTATTTCTATTCTGAGTTATATATGCAGGCAAATCCTCTGACATTCCTGAATGCACCACCAGAAAACTGCACATATACTCAGACAGCGACGGTCTGTGATGGCTGTGAGATCCAGAAGAAAAAGTGCTAAAATATGCTCTTAACCTCTTAACATCACTGGTAACGAGAGTCGGAGCAAATGGCTGAGAAAATGTAACCTATTTCACAAGCTGCAAAACAAATTAGTGAATATCATCTCTGACAACAGAGATCATGCAAAAATGCACAATAGAATTGTACACAAATTACGGCCATTTTAATAACAAAGAGTTGCAGTGAAGTCTACGCTTTCACCCTGGTAAACAAACAAGCCTCAATTAGTAGTCTGCATTATACAGAGCCTTGATGAGTAATAGTAGGTGCTCTTATGTGGACCACAAACTTTAAATTGTAAACTTCACTAGGCTGCACCTTGGCTACAAACAACCCTATATATATAAGAAGCCAGGCAAATAAACATGTAGCCCGCTACGTGGGGGTTGTGACCACAACATCTGCAATGCTGAAGTCCATCAGTGCTGTGCACATGTTGCATGCATTGCATTCAATCATTTGATCATTGTCAATAGTGCAGCAACAATTTCACCAACAGTATAATGCTTCGAATAAAGAGAATCCATTCTTTCAGTACCACCACATACATGCATTTTCTCAAATAGTTTTCACTGTAGAAGTGTCACTTGTTATTGACAACATTGTAAACCAGCAAACAGTACACACACAATGTTGCCAGGAATGCAGTTTGTATTGTTATTTTCCACTTGAAAAAGCCTCCATCCTCTTGTCTATGACAAAACACATGTATTATTTACATTGCAATATACATCTGTAGATGCTGTCATATATTTATCTGACAATTCATTAATTATGAATATTGTGCTTTGGCAGTTTAAAGGAGGGAAAGTCTCCTTTGAAAATATGGGACAACTTTTTTGTTTGTTTGAGTTTTTTTTTTTTTTTGGGGGGGGGGGGTTTAGATAAGACGTCTTCTCAGACGTCCTGTTCCCGGGAGCATTCTTATTCATGCTGTGGTTTGCCCAGGAACATACAGATTCAATCTGGCAGAATGGTACTTGTCTATAACAGAGAAGGAGAATTGTCCTGCTTCTGAATCAATGACCAATTCAATTTCATGCACCATGCTGACATTTAACCAACAGAGCCAGAAAGGTTAATGGAATTCCATATGTACGCACAGACTGCCTGTACTGTGGTGATTGTATCACAATGCTACTTAGCAGAAAATCCAAACTAAAGGGAGAAAATCCTCCTCCAGCTAAGCCCTATATCAGCACGTTCTCGCACGAGGATGGGTTAGATTAGCTTCTTTGTCTGTCTGTCTGTCTGTCTTCCACCAACTCTGGTTTCCCATCTGTCATTTTTTACTCTGACTCTGCCACTTTGCACATTCTAGTTCATTTCTCTCTCTCTTTTCTCAATCTTCCGTCTCTTCATTGTGTGTCTGCACCATATCTGTCTTCCTCGCCGACTTTCTGTTTGTCTGTCTGCCTGCATATCAACCTGTCCTTGTATTCCATCAGCCAGTCTCTGCCTCTCCTATCTGTCATGTCTGCGCAGCAGCACTAGACGACATAACACCTACCCCATCACGATCTAATCATTCCGCCTTCTTTCTCTCAACTCTGGCTTTACTTTTCTGCTCAAATGCGGAGAGCCAATAAAGAAAAGAGCCGTGAGAGTGTTTCTGATCTCCTGTCTACACCTGATGCAGATTCAGCTCATGAGAATGGCTGAAATCAGCATGGAAGGAGAGCAGGAGTGCTTGCTGCCAAACCTCAGTAGCCGTAGTGATGAGAGCGGGGTAGACACTGGGTCGTGGCTACTGTAATGCAGCTGGACAGCTGTTACAAAAAACAATTACCCAAACACAGGGGAGGGCTGCTCGGCCTGTTGCTCTGATCCAACTGACTGGCTGGAGAACGGACAGGACAAAACTAATAGAGTGTGAAGGGGGGCATGCATGCATGAATGCAGGGGATACACATGTTTAAGAACACTTTCTTGATTTCAGCTCAGGATCAAATGTTGAACAGTTATGTTCAAACATTTACCCCCTCTTTTAATACTATGTTTTTGTGTAAAAATAGATACATTTTTCAGATGCAGTTTAGTGAACCTCTCCTGGTAACCCTTTAAACAGACTGTACTTGTTCAGTCTTCTTCTCATTGTGCTGTCACATTAACACTGAGCATGCTCAGTGAGGTCTGTAGACTCTGACATGTAGCTCTTGGGATTTTTTTGTGTTTCTCTGATCTTGGGCTGAATTTGCTGGGACGTCCACTCCTGTGAACATTGACAGCTGCCTTGGACGTTTTCACTTGTGAATAATCTTTTTTGTAGAACACTGAACTTGAAATAGTTTGAAAAGTCTTTCTGGTTGATGTGCAGCAACAGCTGCTGCTCTAACACCATTGTTTATGTCTTTCTCTCTTGTCATTGTGTGAACACACACCTAAATGGTGCAGAGCAGCTAAAACGTCTGTTTTTATAGAGGTCTGTACACCTGAACATGACTGTACATCATGTGACACTGGATGGAAACAGCTAATAAATCAAATAGCACACTGAAAAGCAGCTACACAGCATGCAACAAAGGAGGACACAGCAGGATACAAAAGCTTTGAGATAAACTCCTTTACAAAACAACCCCGACACAAACGAGGGCAAAAGATTAAGGCCACACATGACATGTACATATGTACATAACCAGTAAGATATATTTTTTAATCTGCACGGCACAGAATTACATTATATAATAATTACTAAATAAAATTTCAGCCGGACCTCTCTCCTACACTCGCTTGCTTTCCCACACATGTGCCCTTTCTTGCACTCTCCGCCTTTCTCTGTGTGTCTTTTTAAAGATCTGGTTAAATAATATTGAAATGTCATCAGCATTTACATTTTCACCCCCGTTTAAAACTTACTGCAAAGATAACGCTTTATGCACTGCTGTGAATGGAGTGAAGTTCAATGTACACAACATGTTATTTTATAGCTTCATTAAGAGCAGTGGCCTTTGAGTGATTGAATGGTTTAACAAATGTTTGAGAAGCATCAGCCTGACATGCCAATATGCAGGGCAAACTGAACAACTATTCAATACTACACTGTGTCCAAATGAACGGGCTTCTGTACTCTAATGAGTTTTAATGTAGTCCCACCATTGTTTCAGCAACCTCCACTATGTTTGTTGGCCAATTTTCACTTTTTATTAGTCCTACACTAGACGAATGCTATACTATTCTGACTGGTTATCATCAGAAATGGCTCCCACTTATAACAAACAGAACATTGTTCTATTTTGCTAGTGTACTTTTGTGTCACTATTTGGTTAGATTTTTACATTTAGAAGTTTATGGTTAAAAATCTACCCTTACACAAAATGCTAACTTCATCATGTTTTGGCGTTATCATGGCTCACCCATCACCATTATCACCACTGCCATCGTACTCAGTAGAAAAATCAATATCATCATCATCACTACCACATGCGCCATCATCATCATCATCACCATCATCTTCATCACTACTGCCAACATCATTTTTAAACTTATCATCATCACTACCATTCTCATGACCATCACCACCACCACCACTATTATGATGATGATCATCATCATCATTCTCATAATCATCATCATCATGAAGATACTGGCACCATCATCATCATCACTATCATCTTCCTCAACACTGCGGACATCATTTTTATAATTATTACCATCACTATCATTTTCATCACCACCACCACCATCATCATCACTTTCTTAAATTCTCCACGTCTATATGTATGCAGGTGATTATAACATTTGAATACACTAACACAAATGGATACACTGGATCAATGCATGCAAGTGCAGCATCACTGTAGTCCTGTCTGGTTTTAGATTATACTTCAAAGACCAACTGTGGAGCCTTAAAACCTAATCATGGAATAAAGAGTCGAGAGATGATACCACCCGCACACACTGTCACTATATCACACCACTGAATTTATGACTGTGTTTTTTACTGATCATCCCCACAGGGCTTCTTTAAAATCCATCTCAGAGACAGAATACAAGGCACGTGTAGTCTAAATTTATGACATGGTGACTCAGATGAGATAAGAGCTGCTATGGCAAGTCTTATCTCAGACAGCAGCTTGTGGTCTTCTCTGTGTTAAATGCCACCATGAGTTATACCTCTTTCTCTCTATATTGTCCAGCCACCTGCTTCTTCTTAAGCAGCTCTTAAACGTTTTATGAGTTATTATGTCTGGAATATGATTAATAGTATTCTTTCTGAGCTTTACTGTATGTATTGTCTCTTCGCAGTCAATCAGTGCATAGTATTTACATTGAAATCTGGTCTGCAGAAATATTCTTGAAACTGTAACTTTATCAAAGCTGTGTAAAAAACATTTTTTTAGACTTTTCTGTGACATCATAAGGGACATCATAATTCCCACCCTCACCCGATTGAAACACCCTGTATCAAGAACTAACTGTTAAGAAACAAGACAGTTTACTGAACAGTCACTTCCTACGTCCGTGTCCTTTTGGAGACGCTGATCTAAATGACTTTTATTGATTTATTACAAACAGGATACCCTCTGTGCATATGGCAAAGAAGTTGTAATGTTTTCCACATAACTGCAAAGAACATCAAGTCATCAACATCAAACAAACTCTGTGATCAGTTTCTGATGCTTTCAATCTTACACACTGCAGTAATGCGACATTTGCATCATTCATTGTATGGAAAGATGCCAAACTTTCATTTCAAGGTCAATGTCTGCTGATACTGAAGCCGATAATATTGTTTGATTATAACATTAATCAAAGCACCCCTAACTGCTAGATGTATAATAATTTGTACATTCATTGTTAGATAGAATAGAATAGAATATACTTTATTAATCCCTTTGGGAAGGTCCCTCAGGGAAATTTGGGTACCAGCAGCAATACAACACTGACAGTCAGAGCAAGAGTTAAATAAATAAATAAATAAAATAGAATATAGTACAGTAAAAATTAAAAGATAAGAGGAATTATGTACAAACATTGCAAAGCACCATACATGGTACAGATGGATTATTGCACATGTAAATTATTGCACGTGTGTTGTATCATGTGGGCTGTACTCCTCCCTCCTTCTCCCCCTCCTGCCAAAACAGAGTTGTAAAGTTTGATGGATCGGGGGACAAAAGAGTCTCTGAGTCTGTCAGCCTGTGACTGTTCAGGCTCCTCTGAGCACTGATGACAGTGTGCAGAGGATGACTGGCATCATCCACGATAGCCAGAAGTTTGCTTAGTGTTCTCCTCTCTGCCACTGTCACCGGGGAGTCCAGCTTCATGCTGACCACAGAGCCAGCCCGCCTGATAAGTCTGTCCAGCCTGTTAGCACACCTTTTGTTTATGTTACCCCCCTACTGATGACAATGTCTGATGTGGTGTCCTTTAGCCTGACGTACTGCGGTCTCTCTGTGAGGTAGTCGGCAATCCAATCCAATCCAAACTTTCCCGGTAGGCAAACTGTAGGGGTTCCTGAGCCTGATGCACTTGGGGCTTGAGGAGGTCGAGGATGAGCCGCTCCATTGTCTTCATGAGCTGTGATTTGCTGATGCTGCTTGGACCTAATAGCTCAGGATTTCATACATATCATGTGTATAAACTCTTCTATCCTGTTTTTTTTTGTTCCCATCCATATTGGCACTCAGTTCATGGAATTGCCAATAAAAAAGGGCCGAGCCATCTTTCAGAAAAAATAGCACGTGCAGCAACTCATTTGTATTCTAAAAGTGTAGACCCTGAAACAGATTTGGTACAGGGCTACCTGTTTCTTTTCAGGCATGGTATAATCAAAGATAATAAAAACATGAATGACACATTCTGGAGACATGAGATTTACATAAACTCGTCAAAACTTGCCACAGGGGAAACTGATATATGCTCTTTAAAGTATTATTCACTTGATGTCTCTTAAAGATAACAGCCAGCACACACAGCATGGAAAACTGAGAAAGTTTTTTCAGGCGTACAAGGACAGGAAGGTTACTGACTCATCTTAGAGGAAACAACAAAGCAGCTGAAACAAAAACGTGGTTTGTTCAAGAGGAAAGGATGAAGAGAGGGTGCAGCAGCTAGATGAGAACACTGAGATAGGAGAGGGAGGGAAGGGGTTGGAGGGCCTTTCTCTTTTCGTGGACGGGAGCTTTCTGTTTATACTATATTCCATCTGTATCACGTTACAGCTTGGTGCCTGTGTCGGGCCAGGAGAGGCTTAACTAAAAGAGTCAAACACAGTGAGGGAGCGATGGAGAGGCCCAGCAGGGAATACCAGGTCACAAAAGATTTACTTCACCCCTGTCCAGAAACCAGTTTTTCAAGCAAGAACAATAGAGGCAGTAGAAAAAGAAATGGAGCAAAATAGGCAGGGCTAGGTTGAGAGGTAGAGAGAGAGAGGTGGGGAGGGGAGGGGTGGGTGGAGGATTGATGACACAGTAAGGAAAAATATAGAGAAGAGAGAAAAAAAAAAGGTAAGGAGTCCCAGAGTTCAGTCTCACAGGAGGAGGGAGAGAGAGGGGGAATCTTGTGGCTGCTGTTGGCTTCAAAGCGTTTTCGAAATTGAAAAAGTGAATTGAGAACAGGATGGGATGAGATGGAAAGGCAAGGGAAGAGAGAAAGAGTAAAGCAAAGAAAAAAGAGAGACAAAGCAGAGGAGAGAAAGGTGAGGTTCCCCAAGGATGAGCTCTGCATAAGAATTTGAAATTGGAAACAGAGTGGCAGGTCACTGCTTAGCATTGCAGCTAATGCTACTATCTTCATTATGAGAATGATCTTTCCCTTCTCCTCCTCCTCCTCCGCTGTGTTCTGAGCAGTGCAGATGGTGCAGTGTTCGCCCGCAGATATTAAGAAACCCAGGAGACCAAGTGCGTGTGAATGTACTCCACTCTCTGCTACCTTTGGAGTCACTCGGCGGCGTGCTTGTATTCAGCAGACAACCACACATGCAGGCTTTGCATGTATCAGTCAAATTGCCTGGGGATGAATCCCATGATATCACATATTACACACACACATGCTTCCGTACAAGTATTTGAACACAAACCTGTGTACGCAAGAGTATTCTTACATTCTTCTACACACAAGTGCACACAGAGGCGCTGAAGTCTCGTGCCTCTGCTGCTAACATGCAATTATGTGGCTATGATGTCATTGATTTTCTGCACTGGTTGGAAGCTGTGCAATGCCGAACGATTAGAGAGCACTGGAAAGTGCCTCGCTGTGTGGAATACTAATATGCTCATTTGTGAGCAGTGCCTAAAAGGGAAATGTTTTTCCATGCAAGATCCCCTGCTAATGTTTACCTCCACAGACAGACAGAAGGGAAGACTCACTGACAGACTGACTGACTTGACTGAACGATTGGCAGGCTGACTCAGCCCTGACGGACACGTTGGATCCTGGCTGGATGACAGGCCGATGTGAACCGGCCTCAGGGCTCTGAGTGGACAGAGAGGAAGAGGAGGAAGAGAGAAAATAAACAACGTACGGAGGGGGGGTGGAGGGGTGGGGTATGGAATAATATGTCCGTCTGCAGTGAAAGGCATTGATGGGTTTCTTTCCAAATAAGATATCCTCTACAAAAAAGTGACAGCTCCTCTCAGAAAATGATTGATAGCACAAAACGAAAAGCAAATAATTGGATTTTCTGAAGAGTAGCAGGTAAATAAAAATCTCTGCGTGTAACACTTCACTGGAGTTTATAAACATTGTGATCTGGTTTAGAGCAGAAATCCATAAGTATAGTTTAAATGGCTTAATAAACTGTAATTAATATAATAATAATAATAAAAACATACAGAGCAACCCCCAGATCATTAAAACAGCTATTTAAAAAAAGCATTGTAGAGATTTAATAATGCAACACAAGTCTGCTGGGGAAAGCCATTTTAGGTGGCAGACAGTAGCAGACATGGAAGTCCGACAGAGCATAAGCTCACCAGGCTAAAGGACAACACAAGAGGTCATGCTTGTACGATGCGGGTGCCTCTATGCATCTTTCCCTCTGACAAGAAAAGGTGTATAAGCTGACTCAGGGCATCTGATCATCCTAACTTTGAAAACCTGTTACCTTACCATCGCACAGCTGCTAATTTGCTAACAGCTGAGACTCCTTGTACAACAGTCTCATTAGAGGGAAAGACACATTGGACTTGAAACCTTTAGAAACCATCACCTCCACATTATCTTGGCATACACAGTGGTACTACCAACATTAGCATTGTGGTCACACAAAGCTGTTAACTACAAACTTCATCACCACATCCAGTGGCAGTACAAGCATGACCCCTGGTATCAGTTTTTAGCCTGGTAGTGTCAAAACCATCACTGCAGGTTAGCTAATGTTACTGTTGGACGATATTATGGCTGTAACAGATGCTTTGCACTGAAGACGAAAAATAAAGGGAACACTTAAACAACACAATGCAACTCCAGGTCGGTCACACTTCTGTGAAGTCAGCCTGTCCAGTTAGGAAGCAACAATTTCAGCTGCTGTTGTGCAAATGGAACAGATAACAGGTGGAAATGAGAGGCAGTTATCAAGACAGCCCTATAAAGGAGAGGTTCTGCAGGTGCTGGTGCTCATTTCTCTGCTCTCATCCTTTCTGCCTGATGTTTGATCACTTTTGCATTTTGTCAGTGCTCTCACCCCTAGAGGTAGCATGAGGGGGTGTCTACAACCCACACAAGTTGCTCAGGTAGTGCAGCTCATCCAGGATGGATTAATGTGAGCTGTGGTAATAAGGTTTGCTGTGCCTGTCAGCACAGTGTCCAGAGGATGAAGGAGGTACCAGGAGACAGGCCAGTACACCAGGAGACGTGGAGGGGGCCGTAGGAGGGCAACAACCCAGCAGCAGGACCGCTACCTCCTCCTTTGTGCAAGGAGGAACAGGTGGAGCGCTGCCAGATCCCTGCAACATGACCATGCATGTTTCTGCTCAAACTGTCACAAACAGACTCCATGAGGGTGGTATGAGGGCCGACATCCAGGAGTGGGGCTTGTGCTTACAGCCCAATACAATGCAGGGCGATTGGCATTTGCCAGAGAACACCAAGATTGGCAGATTCACCATTGGCGCCCTGTGCTCTTCACGGATGAGAGAAGGTTACACTGAGCACATGTGACAGACGTAATAGAGTCTGAGGACGTTCCTTCTGATGCATGACAATGCTAGGCCTCATGTGGCTGAAGTCTGTCAGCAGTTCCTGCATGATAAAGGCATTGATGCTATGGACTGGCCTTCCAGTTCCCCAGACCTGAATCCAATTGAGCACATCTGGGACATCATGTCTCGTTCCATCCACCAACACCAAGTTGCACCACAGACTGTTCAGGAGTTGACTGATGCTTTAATCCAGGTCTGGGAGGAGATCTCTCAGGAGAGCATCCGCCGCCTCTGTAGGGAGGTCATACAGGCACATGGAGGCCACACACACTACTGAGCCTCATTCTGACTTGTCTTGAGGAACTTCCACTCAAGTTGAATCAGCCTGCAATGTGATTTTCCACTTTCATTTTGAGTATGGTTCCAAATCCAGACCTCCATGGGTTATGAATTTTGATTTACATGAATGGTTATTATGTTATTTTGTTCTCAACGTAGGGGTGGGCGATAAGGCAAAAATTTTATATCACGATTCTTTAATGATAAAATCACGATTTTATCACAATTTTATCACAATTTGTTTTTACATTGACACTAATTTGCATGTTTCTGTGTAAATAACTTCAGGTAGCCTACTCTGTCACTTCTCAAAAATTATCAGTAGATTTTAAAGGCAAACAACAACTCTGATAACGTGCACTCAGTATTAGTTTTAGTTTTTAGTTTTAGTTTTTGAAAATTTAAATAACAATTACAGAACAAAATAAAGTTTTATTTCAAATAGGTTAAAAAGAAGACTGATGCTGCTGGCAGAAACAGTACCGAACATAAAGGTAGAGTTCTTTTTAGGGACCAGTTCCTCCATTTTCTTTTCGTTTTCAGCCGTAGCTTCCTAACAGGGAGGCTGTCATTGGTTGAGCGCACTGAGTTAACCGAGGGAAAAACTCATGCATCTGCACGAACATAAAACTGCAATTAATAGAAGGTGCTCTATGGAAGATAAAACGATCTGTCAGTTCTGGAAGATCACCAACAGGTTCAAATTCTTCACGTTCATTTATCGTCAAATCGCACACCCCTATCTCAACGTATTCCACTATGTAATCAATTAAGATTTTCAACTGTAATATTTCATTCATTGAGATCTAGGATGTGAATTTTAAAGCCATATTTGATTTGATTTGATTTGGACTAATTCATTCTCATACATCATTTTCCCATTTACAAAGCAAAGTGATATTAAAGCCACAAACAAAATAACTTATGGGTGGGAGATGCCAGCAGTTTACTGAGTCAAAACTATGACTGAAAACCTGCTGAATCCAGTGCTGTGCTGGAGTAGAGGGGTTATAACGCAATATCGATGTGTAAATTAGCCTGAAATTTGCCAGCAGACTGTGATGTGATTTACCAAAAGAGACTGTTTTGATCCCAGACAGCGGCTGTTGTAAATTAATGACACCTTCAAGCAAGCTGAGGCATCACATCTTTAACATTTTCTACCATATCAGTGTGTAAATCTGTGTTTCAAGTCTAGACCATAATTAGCACACGTCTGCACATACTTCAACTATAACATGTCTTTGAACTCTTGTCTTGTGCTTTCACAAAACCCGGAGCCTCAGTAACCGTCTGAGAATGGAATGAAGTGATGTGCTGGCTATCTGTCTACAAGTGAAATGTGAGAGCAGAATACTGACAACATAAAAGTGGAGTCAGTAGTTGGTCAGAGAGTTAAGTCTTTACCTGGTGTGAATGTATTTGTATCCAAACATTTGGGCACCCTACTAAGAGCAACCTTCTCTGTGATGTTTCCTGCTCCACTGGGTGCTCGGATGGTTTCCTCTGACATCTTTTTAGATTTGTGAAACTGCTTCATGTACTCAAAAATACAACAAACCTGATGTGCTCAGTGCAAGTAAGAAACTTCTGTCTACCTATTTATTAGCCTTCCACCGAGATTCAAAACAACTCTTAGGAAAACAACAGGTGATGGCACAGAAGCTTCTTCCATAGTTTTTCCTGTCAGTGGTTGTAATGCAGCTTTCTGTTCTGTCCTCAGCATGAGAGCTTGTACCAAGTGCATGATTCATGAGATTACTAGTTTCAAGAACATGTGAGAATCATGGGATCACACCTTGTCCATTGCTTAACATCTTAACCCAAACTCTCTGACTGATGTACCAGTGTGTGATGTGTGATGTGATGTAGAGCCAGAGGCATGCATGGGGTTTTATTTTGAAAATCAATTGTTCTTGTCCCTGAAGTACATACCACATAGATATGGCTCAGCCTCCAAAATAGACTCAGCACCAACAGTGACCTAAAAGTGAAACATATAGTTTGGTTCATCAAAACATTTAAATTTCAAGTTTCCAAGATGGCCGCCCTGTGTGTAGAATTATGTCTACATAGGTTGGACTAAACCAGGGGTCGGCAACCTTCAGCATTGAAAGAGCCATTTGGGCCGGTTTCCCACTGAATAAAGCACACTCGGAGCCACAAACCCCTCACTACTAATCTACACCTATCTGACCACTAAATTGAAGGTAATATTAATCCATGTATAGGCCTAATATAGATAGATATAATATTTATCTGAACAAAAAATGCCAGTTTATGTTATTTTGATTTCAGTGTGCCATCATTCATGTCCTCCATGCCGTAGGCTACAGTCAACCTGAATATGAAACACGTTAGTTCAGGGTCCGATATAAAAATATGTATTTTCAGAATAACAGCTTGTGTAATTATTTCTTTCACCTCGTTAATGTGAGTTCTGCTCTGGAACTTCACTGCACAGCGTATCGTATCCATTTCAGGGCTGTAAGACGTCACTTTGATTTTCACGAAGGATTGAGCTCTGATCTGGCTGGAGCGGTGTTTACTTTTAATGTAGTTCATGATGGAAAACACCAGCTCGCACAAGTATGAGGATCCAAAGATCGACAGGACTCCAAATGCGAACTTTTCCATGTTCATATAAGTGTCAGGAATGTCCTCCCATGTAGGCTGTCGAACACCAGTTTGTCCGGTGTCCCAGGTGCTGCTACAGGATGTGACCGTGACGCATATTTTGACAAAATATTAGAAGTTTTAATTTAATGTCACGAGAGCATCTCAATCTCCAAAGAAACAACCATTACTATGAAAAAACTAAATGAATAAAATAAAATACATTTAAATTAAACGGCCATTATTATTCACATTATTATGATTTTTTCCAAAAATGAGCTCGCCGCCTGGGAGCCACAGCAGAGGGATGAAAGAGCCTCATGCGGCTCCGGAGCCGCAGGTTGCCGACCCCTGGACTAAACCCTCTGTAATTTTGTTTCCCTTACTTAAAATAAATGAAACTCTGCAGATATAATGTTCACAGGCTTAGCTACAGCTTGATATAGGTTGCTGCAACTGCATCATTTCAAGAAGATATTCATTGTAAAATTGTAAAATATTCAACAGACAAGAACAAAAATTTGTTCATTTCTGCTTTGTGCCATCTTAATTTACTAAGAGCCAGAGGCATACAAACTAATACTTACACATCTGAGCAAATCTCCCAGGTGTTCCCTTTATTATGACACCAAAAGTATTCAAACACACCTTGTGGTTGCTGAGATATACTCTATCCATTTTTGGCATGCCATTTTCAAGCTGAAGCCTTAAAAAATAGGCTTGGGGTGGAAAGGGTTAAGGGTGTAACAATAGTTCAGTTCAGTTTGCTGTGGAGGCAGGTTTAATGTAAAAAGTGTTAAACAAAAAATGTATCATGCAGAAATAAAAATTTTGTTAATAGATATATTTTGCATTGTAACAAAATAATTTCCTTATATTTCCTTTCCTGTTCCTTTTACCTAATGGCTGTTCACATAATCAGTTTGATGCTAAAATGGTGACTTTTGTTAATATTAGCATACAACTAGTGGACTAAAAGAGTCCGTGGAGAGTTAGGTCACAGAGGCAGGAAGGGACTACTCAGGAAGAGGCGATGAAAACAGTCAGGAAATAATTGAATAAAAAAAGATGAAATCAGAGGCAAAGAGAACACGCAGAGAGGATACTGATGGTAAAACTGACAACCAGCCTTATGTCTGTCTGCAGCTGACAGAATAAAAGGAAAGTATTTTTTAAAGATGATTTTAAGAGGCCAACAATAGACAGAAAAATTGATGAAATACAACAGATAAGAAAAAAAAGCCCAAAGGACAGAAGCCAAACGCTCAGTTCTGTTACTGTGCTGTGGTGCTTCAGCGTTGAGGCAGAAGGAAGCCTATAGAAGAGTATGGAAGTGGGGAGAGGTAGCAGTGGTTTCAGTGAGACTGGTCTAATAGAGACTCTTGGAGATGTTAAGAGAGAAAGGGGTTACAGAGAAAGAGAGAGGGGTTAAGTGAGGGAGCTGTGAGGGAAAAAGCAGAGTGTGCAGCAGGTTAAGAGACAGCAAGAGAGGACAGAGAGAAGTGCGAAGTCTTCCCCTATTACAGAGGAGCTCTTTGTGCCTGAAAGAGCAGAATAAGAGCGTCATGCCACAAGAGCAAATGTGCCAAAAGGACTACAGTCTGCTCCAGTTCACCATGAGAGCGGTTCCTGGTGCGTGTGAGTGTGACCAACTAATTTTTAAAGAGCAGACTGAAAAAAAAAACGAATACATTAATGTATCAAGATGAAGAGTTCAGTATAAGTATGGTGTGAAGCATGGAGCAACGGCCATGTTTAGAGGGAGGGGTATTTGGTGGTGCTAACTGTGCACCTTCCCTTCGCCTCTCTATTAATGTGCTTGGACACAGAGCTCTGTGAACAGCCAGCCTCTTTTGTGTCTTGCCCTCCTTGTGCGAGGTGTCAATGGTCGTCTTTTGGGCAACTGTCATGTCAGCAGTCTTTCCCATGGTTGTATAGCCTACAGAAGTAGACTGAGAGACCATTTAAAGGCCTTTGCAGGTGTTCTGAGTTAATTAGCTGATCAGAGAGTGGCACCAGGTGTTTTCAATGTAGAATCTTTTCACAATATTCTCATTTTCTGAGATACTGAATTTGGGGATTTCATTGGTTGTCAGTTATACTCATCAAAATGAAAAGAAATAAACACTTGAAATATACCTCCCCTGCCCCAAAGCACTCACAGGTGGTCAGTAATTATGCAACGATGTCATTTGGTCGAACAGCCAATAGCTGCTTTTCTTACTGAGGAGTTGGCAACACTGGAGCATCTCTCTGAAGCGCTAACACAAGCAGTGACAGAATGGAAACTTCAGAGGGGCAACAGCAGCAACACAGTGTAATAACTGATTCTTAAAATATGGTAAAAGTTGGATAATTAGGCTATATATTTTATGCTGATCTATGGTATTTCCAGAGTGTTAAAAAAGTAGAAAAAACTTCAACAATGTGAACCGAACTGAAAACCGTGACCTCGGAACTGTGATACAAACTGAACTGTGGATTTTGTGAACCGTTCCACCTCTATCTTTATGTGGACTTACATGTTTTACTGTTCCATGATCAGGTGACATCACTCAATGCATCACCAATGTTTTGTTTTTGGCCAGAAACAGAAACAAATAATATGCTAGTAGCTTGCAAGTGAATGTAAAGGTCACAAAATGCATGTACATAGCTCAAAATGAGCAGTGTCATGACACCACATTATTTCCCTTCAATGATTATGTATCCTCTACCATGATGTCCCGATCAGGTTTTTTTTTACCTCGAGTTTCCTTTTAAGTCCCAATCCGATACTTTTAGGGTTCTCTACAAAGGTGAATGGCAGGACACTTATTGCGATCATTAACACTATCTTGGCTGTGCTGTCCCCTGTCACAGCCTATTTGTTTCTCTCCTCTTCAAACGTATTACCCGTTACTGCTCGCATTTCTTTTTGTATGAGCAAAACTTAGTGCGTGTGTGTGTCCCGAGAGGAGCACTAGCCGCTGCACCAACTACCCATTTCCACAGGCACAATACTTCAAACTGCCAAAAATGCATTGCCACAGACTATAAATACTTCATGAAGAAATTTCGCAAAGAAAACGGCTTATCAGAGTCTCGAACTAAGGACCTCTCACATCCAACGCGACAATCATGTCCCTAGAATACGCGCCAGAGAGTCATATATAATACATATATATCCGAGTACTGATCGAGAGGTATCGTCCGATTCCGATCGAATCTGAAACCACGTAATCAAGCCTGATTTCCAATCAAGTGATCGGATCTGGACATCTCTATCCTCTACTGCAGCTTGATTGGCATTCATTGACAAGCTATGCCCTATTTTCAGTTTCCCTAAAAATGTTAGGAACAGTATGATGAAGGTTACATTTGGTTGACTTTCAGGTTGTTTGTGGGTGGGTTTATATGGTGGTTATTATTCATATCTGGGTATGTGTACATACGGGTGATAATCTTGCTGCCGTATACTGCAGCAGAAGCAATATTCTGACCATTATTGTGATAAGAGAAACCTCTTTAATAATCCTTAGAAGATGGCGGTAAGTATCTTTTGATTATCTACTGTTCAAGTAATGGTGTTCGGAAACTTTAAAAGAGCTTATTACACTGCAGAGAGTTGCACTGTTTAAATGTTTGTTAGATGTTGGTACCCTTGATGCAAATTTTATAGAAATGTATGCAGGCTATCTCTGCAAACACTGCATCGCAGCAGCATTACTGCTACCACTGGCAGGGATGATCTAAAATGACCATCACTGTAAATGTGTGACCATGGGGGTGGAAAGCCAACCCCCCCCTCCCCCCAACACCTAATCCAATTCTAAGCAATTAAATGAAAACATAGGATTACTTCACACAAGGTGTACAGTGCCAATCCCCCTGCCATCGTAACCTCGCAGAAACAATCGCAGTCAGGCATCGAGAAGTGCTGACACAACCGCAGCTCTCCGCGCTCGCAGACAGTCTCATCAGCTCACTCACGCACGACGAAAACAAACATAGCACGTTGAAACACGCACGTTTGATAAGCTCTCACACACACACACACACACATTTGTTCATTCAGCACTTTAAAGCAAACCATTAGTCGCTCAATCAGGCAAACCCCACAAGGGAGAGAGAGAGCTAATTAACGGCCGTATCGAAACACCAAGCCTCGCATTTTTTTATCAAGGGTTTTTTTTTCTTCAGGAAACACGATTGGTCCAAATGCCATATTGTTCTTTCTCTCTGTCAATCAGTCTTTTTTTCCTAGTCATACCGCCTAATAAATCCAATTCATACTTATAATGAATACACAGGAACAAAAAGACAGATGGATACAAATAGGAAGTGATGTTATTAATTAATTCTATAAAAATTAGCATTTATCTACACTATTTTACCGAGCCCCTCTGGTGACATTGGATAAAAAAAATAAAAAATAAAAAAAATGCGTGGCTATGAGATAAATTAATAGATGCCATTCCTTAGGAGCTTGTTGTACATCCACCTGGCACCATGTAGCTTCCCAGGTCCATCCAGCTGCTGAATAATGAAATCTATTACTTCCCGACATCAGCATATTCTTTACACTTAAGCCCATGCATTTTGTGTGGTGTAACTGAGTTTGAAAATAACTACAGAGTCGCGGGGTGATGACATCAGAGGGAAGCGACTGGCGGGGGGTTTGACATCAGCCGGCAGAAAAAACGTATGTATGTCATGGTGTTATGTCTGGGGATGTTTAAGCTACAGTGGACTCGCAGTGTTTTAATAACACGACACCCAATTAACTGTCTCTTGCTAATTACTACTTGACAACAAATGCCCCCCCCCCCCCCCCCCCCCGAACAAAAAAAAATAAAAAATAAACGAGGCCACATCGCAGCATCTGTTAGTTAAATATGTTACCGTGTCATCTATTACCTCTTGCCTCTTGCTATGCCAACATTATTATTATATTTTTCACAGAGAAGATGCTAATTATCCAGCAACTGGATAGCATACAGCAACATGTCGTGGTGGTGGAAAAGACATGTGGGGCTTAGATAATTATTCATCTAAACTAAACATCTGAATAGAATGTCACTTGTCCACTTATTCTGTGTTAACCGTTTCTGCTTTGGCTTCCCGACAGAGAGCGCAGAGGAGCCATGTGCATCTCCAGGGTCGAGCGTGATGCTCGTGGTTAACCCCTGTCACACAGCAGCAGAAGGTCAGTGCAGAGCCAGAGCACCTTGCAGGTCTGCAGCTTTATTGTTTTACTCCATGCATTTAATTCCTGCCGCTAACAAACAATTCACCACTAACTAACTCGCACTCTCTCATCCCCTCCCAGGTACACACACATTCACTGCCCAGTTTCTTAAAGGAGACATGCCACTCTTATAACATCTGTTTCATTAAGATATGCTATGAAAATCATTTAGTTTTACATATCTAGGCTACCCCCTCCCCCAATTTGGCATTGTTTCATACCTTATGTAGTCTGGCTGCTATCACGCTGCCTGGGTGTTAAAAAATGACTCAGCATATGGTGTCTGAGAAGAAGGCATTTTCTGAGCATTGTACACAAACACAAATCTGGACATCCATGTATATTTAACAAAACAAATGTGCCAAGGCTGTTCCATAAATAATCATTACTAGACAGTCAAGCTCCCCTCTCTGCCAGCACACTATGTAGATGTCTATTTAGGTTAGAAAATGAATGGAAAATCCCCGAAAGGCTAACTAAAAGCAAGCTTTCAGCTGTTAAGCTTTTTGGCTATTTGATTTCTTGTCGTATGGATTGCTCTGATGAAATTTAGAGCTTATAGCACTAACTTTTAGCTGTCTGCTACAAAGTATGACCTGGCATGTGTTCACTGATTTGTAAATTATTGATCCAACAGAGCATGAGTCATCTTTACTTCAACAACATATAAAGCAGACTTTATGACTCAAACTTTGATGTTCAGCCAGTTTGGATCTTAAAACTCACTGGATGAAAAAAAAATCTACTTAGGGCATCCTTTTTGGACACAGCAGGGGTTCTGCATGCGTGCTCAGCCGCAGCTGTGAAAGCCAAGCAGCTGGTGGCTCCCTTGAAGGCCCATCATCCTGGTTTCAACATCTGCGCTGGTGAATGAGATGACTCCAAGTGGCTGAATCCTGTCTGACCACTCTATGACTGTAGCTGTGTGTTCTCTGACAGGCTCAGTGTGAATATGAAACAGAGCCCATCTGCTCAGACGCCACTGGCTGCAACACTATTATCAACATTTTCTTTTAAAAAGTTTAGAAGGAATCGTGAGAGGTGTGTGTTAATACAATGGCAAGTATAGTTGCCATCTCAAGGGTAGTGGAAGTTCAGAACAGCTCACCAGAAAAGCTATGTGTGTGTTTGTGTGTGGAGTTAAGCTGTGGAAGAGTCTGGTGGACAACTGCAGACAATGCTCTAATATTCACAGGATCAAATCATTATTTAAAGATATGGTTTTTGTCACAATATAAGGAGAAGGAAGGGCTTTAGGTCCACTGGGTGTTGGTTGGAATGGTCGTTGTTTGTTTCCGTAGTCATGTGGGTGGAATGATTGTGGATTGTGTAACTCTTTTTGATTTTGTTGATTAGGAAATATAATGTATTATAATTACAGTGCTGCAGGTACACTTCCCACTCCCTTTTGAGCAAACAATAGCTATATGTATGTATATGTGTATATGTAGGTGTGTGTGTCTGAACAAAGAAATAAACACAACACTTTGTTTTTGCTCCCATATTTCATGAGCTGAACTCAAAGACCTAAAATGATTAGACAGCATGATGACTGCACAGGTGTGACTGGCCACACAGACATGAAGGGGGATAAAATGTAAGGCGGTGATGCGATAAAGCTTCACGGTTTCATTTTTTACATGACTAAGGTCATCGTGTTTGATGTAATTTCATTTCATTTATCTTCATCTTGACATCCACAGGTAGAACAGGCTGAGGCTGAGTCTTTAAACTCTAGCATAGCTAAGCTGCTTTAGACCTACGCTGCCGGAGGACACAAACATGATCCACCGAGCAGTTCCCCCACCTCCTCAACACCACCACCATCTCTATTGCCCCACCTCCTCTCCTCTTCTTCTTGTTCTTCACCTCATCAGGCCGACGTATGATCCATTGTTTCATGGTACTAACTGTATGTCCAGTTTTCCTTGTAGTTTTGTGTCTCTCCCTCCCCCTCGTATCTTTCTGCAGGTCTCTCTCAGTCCAGATCAACATGCTGAAAGGCATCTGGTCCTCTGACAAATCCAGTGTCTACTGTCAACACCTGCCTATGTCATTTTCCATGTAGTACTAGTATAACTTGAATAACACCAGCTAAAATATGTATAAATACAATACATAGTTCCTCAGCATTTCTATTATAACAACCTGTCATGTTTGTCCTTTCATCCTCTCTGTCCTGTCTCCCTCTCCCTCCTCCTCTCCTCCTCTACCCGGCCGGCTGTCAGCAGGAAGGTTCTCCTTATGAGCCGGGTCCTGTTCAAGGTTTCTTCCTGTTAAAAGGGAGTTTTTCTTGCCACTGTCTGCTTGCTTGGGGGTTCAGGCTCTGGGTTTCTGTAAAGCGCCTAGAGACACTGTTGATTGTAAAAGGTGCTATATAAATAAAATTCAATTGGATTTTATCTTTAAAAGCTGGGGCTTAGATGTAGCATGGTTAGCAGCTGTTAAGCTGACTATTACACTCTGCTGCTATGTCACTCTGAAGCACATCTTAAAAGTTAGTGTGCTAGCTTAGCTTGATGGCTAACATCAGTTTTTACTCTGACAAAGAAAATGCAATAAAATGGAAAGGTGGAACATGCTGTCTATAACGGTACACATAATAGTGCCTCAAAGGTCAGCACTGCTAGAACAGGTGACCTGTTGTGCCACAGTTAAAACCAGGTTTCATTCACTGCCATGTCAATTTTATCTATAAGCAGTGAGAAGATGTTGGATAACACACTATAATCTCCTTTATGGCTCTATTATTGTACACTTTTTTTTCTTTTAATATCTTAGAATATAACTCTTCTCCAAGCTGAGCCTCCTGCCACCCGCTGTGATTCAGATTCTCAGAGAGCGAGTTAGTCTAAGTAAAGATGGCTCCTTGGGGAAATACACAACGAACATGGATCCAAGTGTGGCAAATCTTACTAAACAACAAAACAATAGACAAGATAAAGTAGTTTAAATTGCAGCTGGGTAACAGAGCAGACATGAAGAAATGCTGTTT
This sequence comes from Parambassis ranga, assembly GCF_900634625.1. NCBI lineage: Eukaryota > Metazoa > Chordata > Actinopteri > Ambassidae > Parambassis > Parambassis ranga. Next base: position 3,456,878 of record NC_041030.1, on the reverse strand, counting down.
AAATGGACATACTGGTATCTGAAGCTTTATCAATGGAATTGCAATTTTAAAAGCCAGATAACCTTGATGCACATAATATGTGAGTGAGAATGAGAAATCGAAGCTCCATAGAAACACTTCCACCGAATAGATCTTTGAAACATCAAATTGACTCAGCCCATATTTCCCACATTGTCTTCCCAATGGACTCCTTAATTGTATGTGACAGCTCAGACAAGATCTTTCTGTGCGCTTCAGAGTTCATTTGGCTGCCATTATCAGTAACATCAGTAGAATCCACTGAGCCAGGTCCAGAGGCAGCCATGCATGCTGCAATCACAGAGCCGCCTCCCAGATGCTTCACAGGTGAGACGATGTGCTCTGCACTTTCCCTCTCTTACTTTGTCTTTGTCTGAGCTTTTAGAGGTGATGAAAGGCTTGCAATCTGCTGTCTGTCTTTGTACTCCTCCACTAATGGTGAATTATGACTGTTTCATCATCGGAATCTCAAGGCTTCCTGAGATTAATTGTGTTTTTTATTTACAGGCTCTCCTCGGATTCCAGATCATTGTTGATTGCACTGCCTGCAGTTATTTTCTTTAGAAATCAATCATATTAAAAGCCGAGTAAAGTCAGATTTCTCAGTGAAGTTTGTGTTTGGATATTTTTTAATTACTTGTTTTTTTTTCATCATAAGACTCTCTAGTTGTCAACTTGTTGTATGTCTTCTAACTCAAAAGGCAGACTTCAAAAACCAAGCCACACACTCAAAGCTTCTTTGCATAATTACTGCAATCTGGAACACCTGAGGTATTCAACACCTGTCTCCCATTTCTACGAGAACTCAGAATCACCCGAGAGTGACAGATTGGACGCAGCAAACAACACCGGTTGTGTTGCCGATGTGCCAAAATAATATGAGAGCTGAGTGGTACTTGGAGCTGAAGATCTTACCTAGGTGATCAAGTCAGACACATTTGGGCTGAGGACCAGAACAGAGGACTGTTTGTCTTCATTTAGAAGAGACGACTTAATTGAACAGATTAATTATAAAATACATTTCCTTACTTAAAGGATTTGTATACTTCCACCACTGTTTAACAGTCCTGGATCAGGGTTGTGAGTACCCTCTTCATAACCTCACTTCCTACCACTCCTGTCCTCTTCCTTCCTTTCCTTCTGCCTTCTGCCTCCCATTCTTCCTTTCACATTGTCCCAGCAGATTCCGTGTCTGAGACGTTTTGTCGTCCCACATAAGTCTGTCAGAGACAAATTACCCTCATCAAGGATAATCCGCTAAGTATTCATTAAGAGCTTCCTCGCAGTGTCCGTCTGTCATGGTGGGGCGACAGAGAAAGGCGGTGGTGGGGGGTGGATCCATATGGACCAATCACCATAAGGGTAATGAAAATAGTTGCATACTACTGGTACCTTCTAGAATTTTCATTCCTCTTTTAGGTACTTTCTCCAATAGTCATATTGTGCGATTGCCCCCACAACTCGCTTAGCCAAAAAAAAAAGAAAAAAAAAGAAAAGGTGCCAATTAAAATATGAATGCACTGAGTAGAATACATAATCAATGAAGGGAAACCAGATTCAGCATATTTTTTGTCATCCATTCAAAATGAAATTCAGTGTATCAATTTGAGGACTCATCACAATCTGTTTGGTCCATTGTTTATGAGTGGGAGGGCAGGCAGCTGCTCACCTGATAAAAATGAATTGCTGTGCTAACAATAAACTGAAAACATAAACGACTTGAATGCTGATGTTTAGTATGATGGTGAGGGAGTGTTACAGCGCAGCAAGAATAAAATGGGACGTCCGGTTTTAGTCCCAGGCAGCCATTACATTATGACCACAGACAGGTGCAGCAGAAAGCACTGATTACCTGGTTACCGTGGCAACTGTGAGTGGGTGGCAGCACATTAAGATTGTTAAAGATGATGTGTTAGAAGCAGCCTCACTCGCAGTAAAATAGAATAAAAAAGTAATGATAAACACATAAAAAGAGAAAAAAAACAAGCTAAATAAGATGTAAAAATACGTAATTTTTTTGAATACTACTAAAAATATGTGTGTGTATTAGCAGTGGTCTAAACTGTGCCAAAACCAGCTGCTCCAGTATTTACGCATATAACATGTGACAATAGGGCACCTGGCCTGAAGTTGCTAAGGCGAAATGGGATGTTGCTTTGACAAGGACCGGGTCATGGATGGCCAAGGATCACTAATGTACAAGGGGAGTAAAAGCTAGCCTGTCAGGTCCCATCCAACAGATGAACAACTGTAGCTTCAAGTACTGTACTAAGAAAGTTATTGCTGGTTCAGGAAAAAATCAGAACCGGTACACGTGTTTCGGTTCGGGGGTGTTCTGTTTGGTTCTGGACATGCACATCAAGTAAGGCAGGGAGGCATTTTTACCACAGCATAGAGACGAGTGTTGCCAACTTGGCGTCTCTCTTGCTAAATTTGGTGACTTTCCAAACCTTTTTTTATCAGAAAAACAGACAGAAATGACATGCTGTCGTGCAAATAAGATAAATAACATGAGCTGTTTAGTTTGTTTAATAAAAGAACAAGGTGTAGACCTGTTCTATAGGAAAGGTTTTCTTAAATGGCTTCTGTTATGATCTGGTGCCATATAGAAATTAAAAAGAAATTATATTGACTTGACCTGATATAATGATGGTGAAACACTGAACTGATTCTTAAATATGTTGAATGTTGTAAATAACCTCAACAATGTAAACCGAACCAAAAACCGTGACCTCAGAACCGTGATACGAACTGTGGATTTGGTGAACCGTTCCACCCCTAGTAGCTGCAGACCAGTCAAGGTTTCCTGTAGCCCTTGTAGCACTGCATTAGAACAGCACCACACAATGGAAGAAGACAACCTGGTTTGATGAATCAGGTTATCTTTGACTTTACATGTATGTCTGGATGCGTGTGTCTCTTACCTGGAGAAGACATGGCAATGGCTGGACTCAGATCCAGCCATTCATGGATGTTACTTTGATAAGTGAAAGCTACCTAAGCAGAACTCACTGATTGCAGTGGCCTCCTTCAGCAGGATTAAGCTTTGTGGTTCAGGAATGGTTTGAGGAACACAACAGCCAGTTCATGGTGTTGTCTTGGCCTCCAAATTCCATAGATTCAGTCCAAAAGGAGCATCGAGTGGTTGTGCTGGACAAACAAGTCTCATCCGTAGAGGAACCTCCTCACAGTTTAAAAGCCCTTTAAGATCTGCTGGTAAAGTACGAGAGTGGAGTCCATGTCTCGGACCAGGACTGTTTTGATACTGTTTTAGATTCATCTTCTGTATTTAATCAAAGGCTGCAGAGGCAATAAAAATGTAAATTTGTTGAGGTACCTGAAACTTCTACAATCAGCGCAGTCACTGTAAATCTTTAATGTACTCCATTCTTATTGGTAAAAAATCAACTGTATTTCCAGTGTGCCTTTCTTTTCTGCACTTTAATAATGTATTTCACCTTACATAACATCCCTGCTGCAAACAGCACCATGTGTGTCTGACGATTTCCAGCCGCCATAATAAGACAACAATACAGATTGTTCTTATCACCCTTATAAAAACACTTTTGACTGCTCTGGTGCCATTAAAGCCAATGCATTAGTATTTGTCTTTATATGACTCATCTGAGTCAGATAAATAGAAGAATTATTAGTGCCTGTATGTTTATGTAGAGTTTGAATCATTCAAAAGGATGTAAAGTTAAAAGATGAAAAGATGTATTTTGACTGTCTGTAAAGTTTGTGTCACATTCACAGAGTGAGGTTATAGTTCAGCTTCTTTCTGACTCACTATTACAGCGATAAATTGAGCTTACAGACATCCTGAGGAGCATTTTCTTGTCACTGAACTCTGATGTTAAGGTCTCCTCATTTAAACCAACACATCGACCATTTAGCTGAATCAAAAAGTGCCTGCTCTCATTCAGACAGGCCAGCTAATTGGGCTGCTGTTAAAAACAGGCTGGAGCTGCCGCCGAAGCAGCCGGTGAAACATGAAAAGATTGAGAGAGTGAGAGAGAGAGAGACGAGGAGAGAGGGTCATCTGCTAATAAACATGCGAGTCGCAAAGAAGCAGTGAGTGAAAGCTTGTCTGAGAGCCACTTAATACGTGTATTAGATGGAGTCACTCAGAGCAGAAGTAAAGGGGGAGCCGTACAAAGTGTGGGAATGTGAGCGAAAGAGAGAAGTGGCGAAGGAGAAAATCTTCATGACATAAAACAGAAAGCTTGATCAATGGATCCCTCAGTCACCTCGTTAATAAAGACCGGCGCTTTTATTAGATGCAGAGCCCTGCAATATTTATACCATGAATATTTCAGAGTCCCCGGCAGGAAACCAGACACACACAGTGCAGCTTTTTCTGCAGTGAAGACAGAGTCGCAGCTTTCCACCCAGACGGCCGGAGGAGAATAGTTACGGTCCTTCATCATACTTTCTTATTTCAATGTAGGCCATAAAAAGCTAAAAAAGAATTTCTTCTCTTGAGTTACTACTCTAGGCTGTCGCCATGCAAAATGTGCCAAAGACAATATATATGAGATAAATTTACACAAACATTATATGCTTTGATTAAGCAAACACTTGATCCTCTTGGAGGCAGTTATTAAAGATAAATGTGTTATATATTCAAACATTACTATGAAAAATAGAAGTTTCAATCCATAATTGTTTTAGTATATTGATGGAAAGTTTGACCTTATTTTCCCCTTTTGCTAAAATAACTTGTCTATGATATCGTCTTGCGAAATGTTTAAAGGGTTTCTGGCATGTGTTGCCCTTTTAAATTCCTTCATAACATTTTAATCAGATCATTTCTTCCTTTTCAGCCCTTCCATGCTTGATTAGCTATGCTAAGAGTCATCATCCTGTTGAAAACCCAACTTCCTCTTCCATTTTAACTTTTGAACAGATGGCCTCAAATTATTTTCAAGTGCTCTTTGATATGATGCAGAATTTGTAGTTGAAACTCAGACTGTAATCTGCTCAGCCCCCCCGAGGCAGCAAAGCAACCGCAAACTTTTCAGCACCGCACGTCACGGCTGAAATGCCGTGAAAAGCTATCTTTGGTCTGTGAGCATGTACACTGTGTGTGACAAAAGGTCTGGATTTACAAGGATCAAGTATTTTCTTGTCCAAATATGTAGAAAAAAAATCCCCAATGACCGTTAGTCCAAAAGGTTGAAACACATCCAAGGACAAACAACTCAAACTCCTCATTCATAATTTAACTCTTCAACACATGAAACCTAACCTGAAAGAGACCAGCAGACAGTCGTTCCCAGCCTGAATAAAAGCAAGCATAATCAGACCTGATGCATGATGTTACTGACCAAACGGACTCTGACAAAGACAGAACACCTACATTGACAATAACATGATGTAACACAAATTAGCTGCAAAATAGTTAGACATGCACCATGTAGGAAGTGTCACAGATACGTTATGAAATATATTTGATATAGTTAGGGTACAGCATGGCGGCTTTGTGGGGTCTGACGGAGTGGAAAAAACATTGCTAGCATTCTTACATCACAAAGAGTGCGTCACCCTGCACTGGCTCGCAGGGTTAAACTGCAGGTCAAACTAACGTTCAGTGTCTTCTCTGCGGTTAATTGGTCCTTAGGCAAAGCCATAGTTATTGCTCTTATTCCATCCAGTTTCACTCTGCAGACTGCTGGACAGCAGAGAGAACACCATCAGCTCTGCCAACTGGTACAGGACTCCGTAAACCCTCAGCTTTTCACATCCTGACCTCTGAACCTGACCCTGAGCAGATTGAACTGAATCAAGTTATCAAAGTCTAGCAACCATAATACACCAACTAAGGCCATGCTCGGCTCTCAGATCTGACACATATGCCATCCTGACCTCATGCCTCACTCACTGGTTCATAGAGCTGATCGCAGGTATGTTCCTCTCAGCAATCAAACAACAGGGGTTGGGTTGGTTTTTCACACATCGTCACAATAGATTATGATGCTGCATGTTTGTCTTGTGTCATGTTTTTCATGTGGAAAACACTAGTAGTGTAGCTCTACAAATGTTGTATTCAAAGATACAGTGAAAATAAGGAATCTCGAATCGTTGCATTGTAAGCACTGACAACAAACAAAGGTATCCTTGCAGTCAAATGGCTCACATACCTGTACATTAGTCAATGTGAAACCTTGCTTAGCCCAGTGGAACACCACTTAAACAGAGCACCACTTAATGGAACAACTTCTGGAATATTGGGTCCAACACATGACAGACGGGGTTTGCCACCATACAGCATCACAGGGGCCTTTTCACACATGAACTGCAGTCAATTAAAGAAAATCAGATGAAGTAATATTGAAACTGCATGAACTTTAACATGCCCACTTTGTCCTTTGCATAGGTAATGTGTGCTGGAGGTAGGGGTGGGCGATATAGCAAAAATTTTATATCACGATTCTTTAATGATAAAATCACGATCTCGATTTTATCACGATTTGTAGTACTATTCAACAGTCATTTAAACAGAGACAAGTGTGCCTCCTAAGGTTAAACAATAAATACAGTATAGAGACTTAAGTAAATCCTGAAGTTCAATGTGATTTAGAACAAATGATCAAACTTTAATGGGAATCATATCTAAGGACAAACGGAGCTGCTGCTGTCAGCTCTGTCCACCGTTTACTAGAGTCCTCATGGAGCCTCTTCATCAAATGCTTGCGTTATTGTTTTGGTGACGTCATTAGCTGCTGCCTCTGTCTGCATCTGATGTACACACACACACGCGACACACACACACTCCCTGAATATAACGAGCTGGAAATGTTCAGAGAGGTGGGCACGTACACGCTCATAGCATTATAATACACGCGGCCCTTCCACTGCGACACACGTCGCGCGCAAACTAACACACACACAGGCTTAGAAGACGCGCCGCTGCTGCCGTCAGAAACAGTACCGAACATAAAGGTGGAGTTCGTTTTAGGGACCAGTTCCTCTGTTCTCTTTTCGTTTTCAGCCGTAGCTTCCTAACAGGGAGGCTGTCATTGGTTGGTCGTGTTCACATTAAGCGCACTGAGAGTTGGACGAGTGAAAAAAACTCATGCGTCTGCGCGAACATAGAACTGCAATTAATAGAACGTGCTCTATGGACGATAAAACGATCTGTCCGTTCTGGTAGATCGCCGATACGTTCAAATCCTTCACGATCATTTATCGTCAAATCGCACAGCCCTAGCTGGAGGGTATTCCAGCAGTCAATAGTTGAGATACACCATGGATAAATCAGGACCAGGACTATCACATAACCACATACACTCACATCTATGGCCAATTTTGCAACCCCCATTAAGCGTAACATGCATGTCTTTAGAATGCTGGCGAACTTTACACAGACAGGCCCCAGCTGGCCAGTAAGTTCAAACCAGGAACTTTTTTTGGTGTGAGGCGCCAGTGCTAACCATTACACAGCAATATCAACAAAACATACAAAGAACCAACAAGAGCAGTGCTCATAGAAGCACTTCCAGGTCTTTGGTGTTGCTGCAGAATTAAGTAAAATATTCAGATATTCAGACACAGTGTTCTTTAAGTCTGTACTGTTCCTATCCAGCTATTACTTCATATACACTCTTCCCTAATATTCAGCCTGACATGTTTGGTATCCTTGGAACATCAACATCCACACAAAAGTTCAAACAAGGCTTGGCTGCAGTGTGTGTTTCTATTTGTAGAGAGAAATACATTTTAACAAGGAGCCAAATACCACTGCAAGGTGCAAATATGCTATACATTTGCTTTTTGATATTTATCAATCTGCTAGAGTCACTTTTTAGCAGCTTTACAAGAGCAGAACAGCAACACCATCTCCTCGACATACATGTGTGTTGCAGGTCACCTCTCGGTGTTTATAGGCCTATATAGAACTAGACTAATCATAATACATAGACAAAATGTGTTACTTTGAGTCACTTTAATGTCTCTGTGGTTATGTTTATCCTGTGCAGTGTAAGTTTTGAAGAAGTTATGAATGTTTTAAGATGTATTTCATACATCCTGAGGCTAAAATGAGTTTAGAAGAGACTAAAGTGTAGGACCCCTGAGGTTATGGAGGGAAAGCTAAAGCCTGGAGGCTGAATCAGTCATGAGGTCTGATCTATGGCCTAAAATATATCAACACTGTTTTGTTGTTGAATAGTAATAAATGATAATTAATCTTAATCCCTGTTTTGATGTTAGCCTGCTTTGTACACACAAGGAATTTTGCCTTGTTGTGTACATGCTAGTGCATATAAAAGTCACTATTTGACTTAAAATTTGAGTTTATATTAATATTTTTATATAATATATCTACTGATAATTTGGTCTCCGTGCTCTTGTACATTATTTTTGTAAAAAGCCTCTGCAGACGTACAATACATTAAAAATTAAAAAATGTATTGAACAGTCATCTTTAATTTCGTAGTGTATTTAACCTTGTGCATGCTAGCGTTAACATTAAAATGACAGCATTCAATTTCAACTGAAATGGAAGTGCCATGGAAATGCTACTCAGCCTGACCTCGTGAAATTGCTGTCAGGTTTACAGAAAGACTCGAGGGCTTATTCAAACCAGACACTAGTTCATACGACTGTATTAACACAGAGATGTGCATGTCTGCAAAGTGCTCTTATCATATAGATATTAATGTGTATTTATGTAGAAGAGTTGTGTTCAAGGTCACAGGAGAAAAGTTTCCTTTTCAGAGTAAAGTATAATTTGCCACTGAGTTCAAAAATAGTATGCTTGTTTGGTAAAAGAACCTGAACAGAAAGGGTGGGGTGGACGCGGTTACCCCCAAGGAACAAACTCTTGAGCTGAAAGCCGCAATTCCTCCTGCAGCCTCTAGGGGCTGGCTTCAAGAGTCAATCTCCATAGACTTCCATGTTAAAATGCCAACGTTTACAGTAGAAATACACACGTTTACAGCCTGGTACATGACCTGTTTTAATCTTTATTGATAAGCTGCTTTTTAGGTCACAGCTGTGTATTTTTATATTACTTTAAAGGATGATAGTATGGATTCCAACTGACTCCTAATGCCACATTTTCAGCTTCCATGGTGATGAGCTTAAACATTCCTGTATCAAATATGTGAGTGCTGGTGAGTTCAAAGGCAAAAACATCAACCTTTCTAAGTTCTCCTTGTGAGGACACATATGTTTCATTTTTTTTAGACTACCATAGCAACGACTCCCAACCTAACCATGACAGTTGGCACTCATTTATTCACACAACTATGACACGGGTCGCACAGAAAAGCCTCTCTGCTAATAGAATGGACCTATTGTTATTATGTCTTGTCCAATCAGCAGATACAAGCCATTCAATAATCAAAAAGTACATTACTACCATCCTTCACTGGGAAAAATCAGCTTTTTCTCTGAAAAGCACTGATCTCATTTGAGACACTATTGTTCAATAATTCCTCCTTAATTTGCCAGCAGTGTGTGCTTTTAATTAATTAGTTGAATGATCTTCATTGCATTACCCCTTTCTTTCTCCACTTTCTTCCTGAAGTGTGGAAAATGCCTTAAAGATAATCATGAGAAGAATAGGCTGACATAAAGTTCCTTATCTCACTCTTTATGCAGAGTAACCAAAAGCATTGCGGTAAATGGACTGTGGTGAGGGTGAGAGCACTCCTGAGTCCCAGGGCCAATTCTGTGGCCGCTCCTTCACCTCCTGCTCATCAGTATTCACCTCCTCTCCTCTCCCCCCTCTTCATTCTCTGCGGACCCAAGAACAACCTGCAAGGCTGACCGCTTCACTTAGAGCGGAGTCCTCAGAGGACCAACTGGCGTTTAAGGCCCAAATGGACGGATGTAACAGTCTCTCCAACTTAGTTCCTCCTTTATCTCCTTCCTTCCCAATTTCTCTTCATTAATCTCATCTCTCTCTCTCCTCCTATAACTCCCTTCCCTGCCCCAACTCACATTTCTCCTTCACCTCATTCACTCCCTTTCCCCTCTCTCCCTGTGGACCATTTCAAGCCTGTTTAGGTATGCATCATCAAGTGCACATTTAGAGATGTCAGAGAATTGATTGTTCCTCCCTCGCCTTCATCTCCACCTTCTACTCCTTGGCTTGTACTCACATCTCCTTCTCCTCTGCGAAAGGCAAACTCCCCCGATTTTTTTTCATTTATCGCTCTCGTTTCCCAGAGCCCCCTGGGGCGTGACAGTCACTGCTGACATCTGTGACATCCTCCACGGTCTTCATTCTCAGAGGAATGAGCTGCCATGTCTTCTGTGTGTGTGTGTGTCTGAGCTTGTGTATTATATGGAATAAAGTGTGCATACCTCTGAGTCATACAAGCCTGTATGTGGATCTCTGTCATAATTATGTGTGTGTGTGTGTGTGATCTCTGTACTGTGTTGCTTCTCAGCAAAAGACTAAAATTGAAGCAATGTGCCTTAGTGGAGGACGGACAAAGGCTTTGTTCTGCATCTTCTGCTGTTCAAACAGGTTAAAGCGGAGCGCTGAGTTGACGGCCTGAGCTAAGGCATTAGCGGTAGATCACCAAAGCGTGAGATACGAACGTCCAAGTGAATGTGCACTCACTTCCAAAATGCCGATGTCCATTTTTATTACATCACGTTCGAGGACAGCGCACATACTTGTAATTCTCAATTTACCACGTGGAATAAATTTCCATTATCTGCCACCCTCAGCCTCTTCCTTGTTTAATTGCTGTGTGCAGGAGATGAAAGCACAATTAGTTTTAAGAGGCTAAAGAGGAAAGAAATACAAATTGGACATTGCAGAGAATAGCTTCTGGCCAATATGCAGCTTCTGCCTTTAGACATTCTTATGATAATTATCATCATTGCAAAATAAATAAATAAATAAAAATAAAGTAGAATCTGAAAATAATTTCTGCAGTGGTCATAATTCGAAGTATGATTTTAGTCAGAAAAGTGATTTGGGGGCACAGTGACATCTCTGCGGGACGTCAGACAGTGGATGATCTAATTAGCTTTATTTAAAGAAAAGTCAAATGTCTGAAGGGCTTTGATGCCTCTAATAACCTCAGTCATGACAGATCAAAGTGTGTTCACTAATTCTATTTCTAAGTTCATGCCTTTAATTTAAAATAAAACTAAAATCTCTGAATATCACACTATCCTATACTACTATATTACTACTACTACTACTATGTATGGTCCTTTCACTTTTTCCCTGCCTGTGTGCTTATTTCCTTTTTGAAATTGCCTACATGTTGCATTCCAAATAAGTTTGGCACCCCCCACCCTCACACACACATACACACATATCCAGCTGCTAGTGTCTTCCTTCATCACACACTGATATGATAAAGAAGAAATATATCAAACCCAGTTATAGTAACAATAAGCTTAGCTCAGAAAAGAAAAGGATATATCTGTACAATAGCATCATTGTTTTAGCATTTTTTTTCCAACTGCCACAGAGAGTTACCCATTTTTGCCTTGAGAAGCAGAGTTGTGACTGCAGGGTTTATATGAATTTTTTACAATACTTGGGGAGGTCAGAATAAACAAGTGTCCTGAGTGTGTTGAAAGTAATGCTAGGAAAAAAAGGGAGAATGCAAGCACAGAGGGGAAAAAATACCAAACACCAAACATGCAATTCACTTCAAGTAAGGATCAGCTTGACATCAGACTGGTGGCAATTTTGCAGAAACAAGCGCAGGTAAATGGCTCTGTGCTGAGAAGAAGGTGATGGAAAATATTATACATGTAGAGTCCCCTATTCATTCCCGTGTCCTCAGGGTTATTCTCTAACTTTCTATTCTGAAATACAATTTTCTATGTATTCTCACATTCTAAATTGAAAGCTACAATCCATCCATCCAATCATCCATGTACAGATATTTTCGCTCATTTCATATTGAGTTCACGCTGGACAAATGATAAGATTATTCCCTCTAGAAGTCACCCAAACTTTAGCTGTAAAACTTTTTCCATCCTCTGTTTGTATTTAAATTAAATCAGCACATTACACACGTTCCAGCACAGCCTCCTTCACTATATTTACTCAAAACGAGTACAGAAACAGCGATTAAAAATTATATTTCAGTATTTCCATCCATCAGTGATCAGTGCAAGAAGATGCTTATAAAAATCTGAAAAAAGCAGCTGCATCTCTAACATATATATATATATATATATATACACACACACACACATCCCTGCTGTGTTTCAGTAAGAATACTAAACAGGTCTTATTTGTGTCGGTGTGAAATTCTCCGCGTTTGGCAAAATAGCTGCCGCAGAGGAAAAAGTGTGACGGACACACACACCTCCTCTGAAAGACAAGTGCTGCATGTGTGACTATGACTGCGTGCCTCCTGCTTATTTAGTCGGATTTATTATAAACAACACTTACTCACAAACACCAAATGCTAACACATACGATGTATCAAGTTCAACTTTGTTGTTTGTCTCCCAATAACTTTTGCCCAAAAGCAACACAAAATTATTGAAAATGTACATTTACCCAAACAAAGAGCATGGAATGCTTTCAGACAGTCCGGAACAATAACACCAAAAAGCTTTTCTCACACGAGTGGGAACATTTGTGTTGTTCCACAGTGGTGATGATGATAATCACTAATAATAACTGAAATATCCATCTGTGATTGGATATTTTTTTTACCATCAAATCTGACCAGCAGATGTGTTAAAATGATCAAAATGTTCCCTCAGCTGCTACAGGAGGAAACTTTAACTTTGGAAAAACAATATAAAAAGTATAAGCCGCAGAAATATATTTGACTCTAGTAATTCTCCAGTAAATCCTCGAGTCTCGATGGCTTCATACTGGGCTGGATGAGTTAACTGAGTGTTATTCCACACTACATTCGGTCCAAACTGTGGAGGTCAGCTAGAAGCCCTGTGTTCATGTTATTTTTTTTTTCCCCCTACAAAGACAATGTCAGAATCGATTTCAGACAAGTGCTTTTTTTGTTCAACTGAAGAGCTTCCACATTCGTACATAATGTGGAACAGTAAGGTTCTGTCAAACCAAAACATCTGTGTTTTTAAAGCCAGAGAAAATGTATTCATGCACACTCTGCCAAAGCACTAATGGCCAGTAATGATCAACTGCTGCTGCACGTGCGACTGCATTTCCATGTTCTCCTCTGATCTGTGGGATTCCTCAGGGCACCGCTTTGGGCCCGCTGTATTTTATAGGTATTGCTACGACCAGCTGCCTCATCAGTGTTTGTATTTCACAGCGTTTAATGTGCTACTTTAATACTTCTTTGCCTTTGCCAGAGCTGCAGTCTGTCCAGATTATTTTAATGTGTGTAATAAAGATTTTAAAGATTATTAGTGAGGTCATTTTGGTGTGGTTTTACATTTTTTGCCCAACATGATAATGTCACCGGGATTTTAAATCTCTCAGATGTAAAATGTCAATACTATGTTAAACATTTGTACCAAGGTTTGTCATAATTATTGTATGTAATTCCTGTATTAAAATGGGATCGGTTGACCTTTGACCATCAATATATCACTTTTTGACGCCTGTCTTACATTTTCTGTCCACAAAATTTAAACTCTTCCTTTTTTTTTATAATTTCTTGCCAAATTTAAAGTGTGTGTGTTGAATGGATAGATGGATGATCAATTTAACAACAAACATGTACCATGTACTATGACTAACAAAATAAACTCTTTCCACTTCTCAACTAGTTTACATTAATGTCTTGGTCACTTCATTCCTCAGACTTCTGCTCATTAGCCTGTCATTTCAAATAGCTTGACAGCCTTTTGTTGCCTGCAGGAAACATTTCTATTGCCGTTTGTGTTACCTGCAGCGTTTCTGTATTTGCTGAATGTTTGGAGGGCATGTTGTGTCAACCTGATGAAGACATTTTCTTTCAGGTGAGGTCTCTCTGCCACTGTAAAAAAACCTACAGGCTAGTTCATAAATCACTGTGATACAGGACAGGACATTGGGGTCCTGTAAGGTTTCAATAAGAACTTGGTGGAACATGAGACATTCTGTTGTCAAAAAAAAACTGTTAAAGTGTTTTGTCAGCTTAGTCAATTCAAACCAAAGGAGCTGGGAGGTAGTGTGAATGCAGATAGTATATCACACACCTCACTCACTGGAAAGCGTCCTTTTGGACCGGTGCTGCAGACCATTCCCACTGATCAGGACTTTGTTATCTGGTATTTACGTTCTATCTTGACCTTCTTACTGCAAAGACCACTGATATAATATTTGAACTATAAAAATTCCAGTCTTTTTTCAAACACTGACATTTAATGCATTTGAAATCCTGCGTGGACCGGTTGACACATTTGCCGACAGTCTGTGTAAAAACATAAAAATCTGTGCCTTTGTGCTTCTCTGATAAGTGCAGCCTCTTATTTGGTTTCCAGTCAAAACACAGCAGCTGGTTCAGAGTTCAGCAGCTACATTCTTCAAACTAATAAGAGATGACACATAACCGGTTTAAGCTTTTCTTTTATTGGTTGATTTAAATTCCAAATGCAGTTTTTTTTCACTTCTCTAGTCACCTACAGGTCTTAATATGAAACGGCTTTCTTATATCTGTGACTCGTCAACTCCTCACTCCATGGCTGCACAGCTTAGATCCTCCAACCATCCATAATTCCCACCCAGAAACTGCAGTTATCTTTCAGCACAGCCCATTCTGCTGAGTTATAAAAAAGGCTCTTAAACGTGTCTGCTCTCAGTGTCTTTTCCAAGTTAAACATGGTTCCTATTTATGGCTCTGACGATGTGACTTCCTCCTTTGAGTCAGTCACTGATTTCTCTCTGTCTCTATGATGTGGTTTCCTTTAATTGCCTTTTAAGCTGCTCTGTCATGATTACTGTGTTTACACATCTTTCACCTTACTCAGTCCATATGAAGGAACTTTTTTAAGTTTTGAGAGGCAGATGCTTTTGTAACTCCTACTGAGTCATTTACACAGCAAAGAAGCATGTTGTTTCAGTTTGCTGGGAAGGAACAGCATATGAAATAAAATTTAAGCAGCCTCGGGACATTAAAACCCCCCAAAAACTTTGGCATAATAATGATAGAAATGATACGAACATGAGCACATTTGTGCAATGTGGAATCACTTCAGTGCTTCTCGTACACAGCCGGAGCAATAGTGATGAATTATACAAGACCTTGAAGACAGTCGTTAGAATGGAAATGTGTGCTAGAACTGCAAAAAGTCATTGTACAGCCTACAGTTTAGAGTTTGGCCTCTGGTGGCCAAAACATGAAATTTCATTTTAGCTTCAGAACTGCATGTGAGATCAATATAGACATTTTCTCCTCTTAGTTTACATCTTAGCCTGGCCAGTCCTAACTTTTTAGGCTTTATTTGATGATTGAATGATGATGAGGATGAACACCTTGGATGTTCAGAACCGACAACAATCACCAGAATACCAACTCCACTTGATGCTGTTTTGATGTCTTTTGATGTGAGGAAAGACTCTACTATGGAAAAGGTCTTAAACATGGTATGATAATCCATGCATGATTATGCATAATCCACCTAAACTTGCACTTGATCCAAATACAGGCAAATACATAAAGCATGCGTGGAGCTAAGGTGGGCGGGTAGTCGCAGAAGCAGGAAGCTTGCACTGTGAACCTGTCTGTCACTCAAACCAGTAATATATATTTAAGCCCTAATATAACAAGTGAGGCTGTAAACATTCACTCCTGCGACGTTAGAATCTACCAATAGAGACTAAATCTGTTTTTGTACCAAGCTCTAAACATGTTTATTTCTGCTGTAAAATTGAACACTGTAACATGGAGGTCTATGAGGACCAACTCCAGCCAGAAAATGACACACGGGAACCTGTGGATGGTGGTTGAACGGCTAAGGTTGTTGAGCATAACTTCACTAATATAATAGCTACACTGTTATTCATCTAGTCCATAAGTTGGTCATATTCTTGCTGGAAGGCCAGATGGCTGATGTACATGTATATTAAATAGAGACTTTCCTCCAGCCTGTACCTTGGGACACTGTATTTACTTGGTTAAGTTTAAACAAGGTTAAAACATAGCCTTGTGTTGCCATTTCTCCCTAACCCTGAACATCTGACATGCACCTAGAGCAATTCTGTATGATAGTATACATTTAGGAAATAAATATAGCAGTTAATCCTGTGGGTGTCATGAATGCCTGTCAAACATTTGTCCAACCGTTGAAATGTACCAAAAAAACTATAGGCTATAAAATAGAGGGTCAGTCTTTTGACATTTTCTTTCGGTTGGAAAATTTGAAGCATTTAGCCCCTTTGTCTCTGTTATTTATCCAATTTATACCCCTCCCTTCCTTTTCTCATCCCCACATCTTTCATTGAACCCTGCCTACACTGGAATTAATGGATTATTTGTCCAAACCAACAAATAGAGCAATTAATCTGTACTGGGCCAGCACTGGTTCTCCACAGCTCCATTACATGCTCCGGAGCCTCTGGAGAGGAGCAACGAGACCTGGCAGAAAACACAATAATGGCTGAAGATAATGCCAGCCAGGCCCGGAGAGAGACGCGCTGTTTGTTCCACCGTTATTAGCCCCTCAAAATAAGATGAAGGTGGTTTTTTTTGTGTGTGTGTCCCTGCGATAGAGAGGGAGACGGTGATTATGATGGAGAGGTGGATGCTAGCTCGGTGTAAAAAAAGAGGCCACGGAGGAGAAATTTGGAGGTGTTAAAAAAGTGATGGAATAATCTTGCGGTCGGTTCTTCCTCATCCTCATCTTCCCACTCACAGCTGCCGCCACTGCAGGAACAGAACATGTTGTGCTGAGAAGTGACATTTGAAATTTCATCCTGGCTGATTCGACAGCACCAAAGTGCACTTAACTTGATAAACATTACGACAACTCTGGAAACATATCAGGATATTTTATTATATAAAAGACACGACATTTATTTCACCTTTGCTTTACATTTTCTCCATTTCCAATAGCGATCATTTATCATCTTTGACTCAAATATTCCTTTACATTTTCCACCATCAATTTCCCCCCTCGTATCATCTCCTCTTCCATTACAGTCCTTCATCCTCCACTTCTGCCATCACAGAAATCACCTCTCTCCTTCCCACTTAACCATTCCTCTAATGTTTTCTTTTCGTCCTCGACGCCCGCCCACCTTCGCTGCCGACCCCTGGCTGCGTTCCTTGTCTTCATCATCGCCCATCATCACCCTCATCATCTCTCCTCCCGGTCCCGACGGCACAGTATTTGTATGTTGGCGGCGGCACTGTACTCCATAAAAGCCGTATGCTAATGCAGCAGAAGGCTTTGGAGCATTACGTGGAGTGGACCAATTTCAGGAGTGCTTGGCCACGTTTTATTACAGCTCATAAGCCCAAGGTCAGCTGCGTAAGATGAAGAGGCAAGAGCGTCCCGTGCTGCACTTGAATCATTTATCACATCGTTCCGGTCTGCTCTCTTTCCTGTTACCTCTCTCTCTCTCTTATGTTCAAGCTGAGTCCACATGCAATTTTGCACCTGCACTATAATTTATGCTTTCCAATTTTTAACCTGTCATATTCTCTCCCCATATCTTCATATCTATCTCTGATGTGTCTGTGTACAGTTATCATTTTCACCATCACCTTTCAACAAGTTTGGTTTTCCATCCCTTTTCCTATCTGGGCACAGAATGCAAACCACTAGCAAAATTAAATGTGAGCAGGTGTTTTGAAATGTTACGTGAGTTTGAAAATGTCTTCAGTGCTATGTGCCTAGCAACTGTTTCCCTCATTATAAGACAGCACTCCGTGTAGTATACACAGCATACATCATGTGCCGCATGATTATGTTTTTATATTTAGGCTTCATAAACCTTTTGCAAAGGTCAGTGAAAGATTGTGTCTTGGTTTGGAAAAGGTGATGCTAACATCAAGGCATAATGTGTTGTTGACATTAGCAATATTTAATAAACCCCCATCTATATTTCACTTTAATAGGGAATAATTATTAACTAACAGCCATGAACAGAGAAGCTCATTGTATTGGGGTGATATTTACAAGTAGATAAATCGGTGCAGTTCCAGAAGTGACCACTTGAGGGTGATTCCAAAGCAATCACATGAACATAGACCTCCAAGCTGCAAATATCTGACATAGATCAGCCTGTCATGACCAGGAAAATGCCATATTTTCTAAGGATATTTCCAGACAAACATTCTATGGGTGTAGCATGGGTTAAATTTTGTAAAAAGGTTTGTTTTAATGGCTATGATGTTTTCTTTGTGGGGACATTTTCACTGTCAGAAGAGGAAATTACAAATTTATGCCTACGTAAGAAGGAGGAACAATTACCATGACATCCAGGTCACTAATTTATGTCCATAAATAGTTAAATGAAGAACAACGTGACAATACATACCTACAGCTTACGGTAGGAAATAGTTCTAACTCTCTTTAAAATAACTTCCTACAAACATTTGGACATTTAGTGTGCCTCATAAAGATGGGTGTAATTCTCTGTTATTCCAGACAATAAGTGTGCTATGACTCTCTCTTTTGGTAGTCCAAACTAGTAGTACATCAGGGTTGCAGCCAAAGGTGCAGCCAAAAGGTTCATTCATGGTTTTGTGCTGGTGATGCTACACTGAGAAAGAAAAAGAAACTCATTTTGGTGGTTTGATTAAATAAAAAGTATTGGACTTCCAACACATTTTCCCGGCTCATTTCTATTACAATTTTGTGTTCAGGAACATATTTTGTTGGAGACAGCATTACAGCTATGAAGCTATTTCGAACAGATCCTTCAAATAGTACAAAGAATGTTTTTTTTTTGCTTTGCAGTCTTCTCACACCTTCACTTGGTCCCTTCTCTTTCTGTGATACATCTATATAGGGCACACAAACATCTCTCATCTTTTTCACTCAATTTGTTTGTCTCCCCTCCCTAATTTACCCCTATTTCTCTTCCCTCTCCATCTCCCCGTCTCTGCAGGAGGTAGTTAGCGTGATGCGGCTCCTCCGCAGCCACATCACAAGATGAAGCAACACACAGTGTGGTATTTCACCAAGGAGAGGGCTACATTTGTGTTTTGTGTGTGTATGAGGGTTCTCTTTTTTTGGTCAAATCAGAGAGTCTGCGTGTCCTCAGAAGCGGAAAAGAAGAAAAAGACTGTGACTCCTTGCATGTGCGTACAAAGTGTATAAACGGATTGTGTTTGTGTGTGCCGAACAAGGCGTTTGTGCGCGTGCAAATATGTGAGAACAAACCCTTTCTTGTGTAGGTGTGATTTCATTGGCCTACCACTTCTCAGAAGTGACACTGAGAAAGAATGACAGTGAATGTGTGACAGAGACAAACAGAGTGAGAGAAACAGGGAGCAGGTGAGAAAAAGGGGGGACAGACAGTGAGGGAGAGAGAGCGAGAGAGAGAGAAGCGGGGAGAGTGCTGACACGTTTGTTGGCCTGGTGCCACTTTTTTTTCAGGAGGTCATTTGGAAGCTCATCTGCTAAATGGCCGCTTTGATTCTTTCGGTCCAGCCGCCTCGTGATTATTATTATTGTCACGACTAAAGCTCAGGCATAATAGCTTGTAGCCTCTGCTTCTAAATGACTTTACACAGGTGAGAACATTTCCTAAAGTGACCTGTGCAGCCTACACTCCTCTACTTTGGTTGTTTTATCCATGCCCACCAGAAAAGAAGACAAATCTCTTTGCAGTGTCACAGTAAACACCTGGTACTGGGATGAAAATCTGAATCAGAGCCGCATTTATTTATCATAGCATAGCACGTAGCATTTATTGCAACACTGTTAAAGTGTTTCTCACAGGTGTTTGGAGGAGGATATGCCTGGTTAGGTGGGAATAAAAGGCTGGCTGGGTAGTGGACGCATAGAAGGACAAACAGGGAACAGTCAATCTTAACTGGTACATGTTTTATTTGTATCTTACACCAGACAATAAAGGCACTTGGGGCTGGTTTCTTTGTGAGTGAAACAGATGGATGCCTCTAAGCAGTGACAGATCAATGGACTGCACTTTACATAAAGTTAAAATATGTAACTTAACATTAATTTCAATGCAATCACTAATGTTAGAACTAATGAGGCAATTTAAAGTTCTCTAATCCAATTTTGTCTAATCTACTGTAATCTAATCTAATCTACCGAATCTACTCTAATCTAATCTAATCTAAATGAGCAAATTAGGATGAACGGCATAGCTTGGTCATCCTAATGACCATCCTGATCCTCCGCTCACTGTACAAACGTGATGCCAAATATCTCCCTTGCAGGCGCTGTCATGTTGGAAAAAGACACCATCTTGGAACCATTTCCACATCGAGCACACTCCTTCCTTCAGCTTTTTGCATAGCTTGGCTGCTGACCACAACAAACTAATTCTTTTTTTGGCCAAAAATAATTAATAAACATTAATTTGATCAGGATGATAAGCTAGCTAACAAGCAAGCTCTCTGTCCCATTTATTGTCCCAGTACTTTCACAAGAAGAAGAAGAAGTGAATTATAACACCCTGCGGCTGTAAGAACGCTGATTAGCAACAACAAGATTGTCCCTCTATACTTGCTAGGTATGGACTGAGCAAAGTCTTACACATGAGATGTAAACATTAAGTGCTGCCAGGTACCAGCGGTGCCATTTTCCACTGTGTAGCTGGCTTACCCAACTAAACTTCTCATATACACTATGCTAACAGGTTCAGGCAGATATTACATAACTGACAGATGAGTTGTGCAATCTTAGTGAGTCCAACTAGACAACTACAAAGAACTTCAACAACTCACCAGCTGGGTGGAATGAATAATCTCTCCTAGCGTGCATCAGCGGCCCGCAGCCCAGTCTTACACAAGTTCGTGCCGGGGCATTCAGACCAACAGCCCTGTGTTAAAATATGCAAGGGGCTGCACCCAGAGGCATGTTGCTTCAGGTATCAGTAAAATGATGAAATTCAAGGAAGCTCCGTCTGAGTCTCAGATCCATCCTGAACTAAAAAAAATTAGTGATTCATACTATTTTTTTGGATTGTGAGACACTGGAAATGCACTAATAATGTTGTAATTTAGTGCCTTACAGTGACTTTGCTGGCTGTTGGATGGGCCAAAACAAAGCAAAGATCTGCAGTCCCTTCACCTCTCAGTAAGAGACCCATCAAATGTTGCCACACCTGCTAAGTTTCAATTTATATCTTAAGTGGAAGATTCTGGAGAGAGATTCACCCACTCACGCTCCACTATGAGACTTGCTGTTCTGACCGGCCCTCACCGCACAGGAAATATACCCACCATTTCCTCGCACGTTCCAGCACATAGCCATATATCAACGCTTTATGCACACACACACAAACTTCAAACACATGCAGCTTCACTAATGTACCTCTCAGATCTAGACTCCACCTCCCCCGTGTCGCCACCCCTGGCGATGCCCAGTCTTGTTATCTCTCCATGCTCCTCACCCTGTCTCCCTCACCACCACCACCCCTCTCTTTCTTCTTTTCCGGGAGCCCTCAGAGACTGGAACTCTCATTTGATGGCACAGCCGGGAACCAACCACACCAGAGCACCCGTGCTCATACCGATGAAGTCGGCCTATCTAGGCCAACGTAAGCACACACTCTCATCAAGTGCTCTCTAATTAGAATTCAGTGATACTGTAGGTTACCAGGCAAGAGGGGTGGGGTGGGGGTGCTCAAAGGAAAGCCTTCTATAGTTAGAATGAGAAGAATGTCTAATTAAAGTCTCATTTTTATCCGACTCTGATTTCATTGCATTCCCTCTCCAATCTCTCCAATTATGAAACCCGTGCTGGCCTTTCTTCAGTGCATGTGGGCTGGGTGGAGGGGGGGTTATCTTGCCAGCGCTGGGGTGTGAGGAGACCGACAACAACACCGATGGAAGATCTGCAGGGCCAAACGCGTGGGCAGTTGATAGAAGCATCTGTGTTTGTGTTTTTTCGTGACAGAATCAGCGAAATATAATAAATAAGAGGCAGCATGTGCTGACATGTCCTTTATGACTCTTAGAGGTTGCAACTTATGAGGCATAAAACATATGTAGAATTATCAGTTATAACAAATTGCAGCTCCTGCAGCTATAGTAACTGGCTTGCACAATGTCTGCCAATGATCATAAAATGTGACTAATTTCATTCAAATGAATCCGGAGAGAGGGGTGGACATGTTTATTGTAGTCAGGCGACACGTCCTTCAGGTCTTTCCTTCTTTCTCCTGCAATCACAGATTATCAGGAGCTGCACTGCATCCTGAGCAGTTTCTCTCACAGTAGACAAGTCATCCACACAGGGGATGCTGTGCTCCTGCTAGAACTCATGCTGCGTCTTACTGAGACACTTAATGGACCAGAGCCATCATTAATGCTATTAACGTCGCCTGTGCTTTTCCTTCAAAACATCTGCTGTATAGAAAAATATAAAACATGGTATTTTGTAGGTTGTTGTCTGATTGAATCCAGAGAGGCAGTGGTGTGGCATTTTAACTTTCTTTTTAATTGTTTTCACTCAGCTAGCTGTGGTTTCATCTCCAATCAAGGCTCATTGTTTTGGTATTCTAGCCAGGGCTTTCTCTGAGGTTCTGCTTAAATGTGCAATTAAAAAAAAAGTTGTAGTACTTTTCTCTAGAGAGTCATAATTGTTCTTGTCTAAACCTTTCAGGTGCCTGTTTTGGTTTCTTAGTCCAATTATCTTTCATTTATTTGGACAAGGTGCAGAATTCAGCCAAGGCATCCATCTCCCAACCTACATCATGATCAGCTGGGTAACAAACTTTTCTGTGTAAAATCTGGCAGCTGTGGTTTTCTGGATATATATATACATATAGCCTATATGCCTAGTGACCGAACATGGACCCTCAAGCAGATATACCTTTGACTATAACTCATTTTTGCACATACTGACTTCTTTCTTAAGGTTAAGGTTGTACCACTACTCCAGAGCCCACAAATAACACCTACATGTTAATATTATGTGTTGACATCTGTAATTGCTTGAAGCTGGAAGTGTAATTGATTAACATTAATGATGGCTGCATCCCATTTAGCTGAGTCAGACCCAGGGTCAATGGAAACACTTTGGAGATAATGGAGCAGCTGTTAACGTTAGAGGTATCACCTGCTGTGATGAGAAAAAAAAGGTCAACAGCATGTGGGAGGAGGTGACAGCTCACACTAGCACATTTTAATAATTAACTATTCACTTTTAATGCTTTTCAAGAGACACACTAAACTGCCATAAACTAGCTGTAAATCCAAAACATGAACATGCGGCGCTGTAAAAAGACACTTGTTTTCAATCATTTCCACATGCAGTCCTTCACAGTCATTCTCCTGCAATTGATAGAAGTGGCTGACATTTTTATCCTTTCAAGAGCCCTCTCATTGTTATTGTCCTGTCATTGCAACTTAATAGCTCCACACTCAGTCAATAGGCAGGTGGATCTGATTGATGTGTCACCAAATTGGTCATTTATCTAAACATTCCTGAGTGGTTTTAATCACATAACTTCATTAACATAGTTTAATGAAGCTCATACAGCTAAGACTTGAATGCACTTCTCTATCTATTTCTCCACAGAGAAGCCACTTCCTGTTCACACAGCATCTAGTCAAGTAATCCTGGGATGGCTAATTTGTGTTTTTTTTATCTTTTACACTGAAGCGCTAATAAGTATGCTTGCTATTAGCCCAATTAGCCACATCTGTGGTATGAATTCTTGTCCAGCTCCTTAAATGAATGCACTAACACCCTATCCACTGCCTGCACCAGACTGCATAAAAATGCTGTGTTTTTTAATTAAACAACATATATTACAGGTAATTTAAAGAAATCTTGCTATACTGCACCATAGGGCTGAACGATCTATCGTTTTAGACCGAAAATCGCGATCTCAGACAACGCGATTTTGAGATCGTCAAAGCCGCGATTTTTTGCACTGCTCCTAACTGAATCAGGTTTTGTTTTGTCAAATGCTACGGCTGAAAACGAAAAGAAAACGGAGGAACTGGTCCCTAAAACGTACTCCACCTTTATGTTCGGTGCTGTTTCTGCCGGCAGCAGCGGCGCGTCTCCTAAGCCTGTGTCTGTGTCTGTGTGCGCGCGCGACGTGAGTCGCAGTGGAAGGGCCGCGTGTAAATGCTACGAGCACGTACGCGCCCACCTCTCTGAACATTACCAGCTCCTTATATTCAGGTTCGCTGCTGTTGTGCCGTCAGCAGCTCTTCTAACCTGTGTGTGTGTGTGTGTGTGTGTGTGTGTCGTGTGTGTGTGTCTGTGTCGTGTGTGTGTGTCTGTGTCTGTGTCGTGTGTGTGTGTCTGTGTCGCGTGTGTGTGTCTGTGTCGCGTGTGTGTGTGTGTCTGTGTGTGTGTACATCAGATGCAGACAGAGGCAGCAGCTAATGACGTCACCAAACAATAACGCAGGCATTTGATAAAGAGGCTCCATGAGGACTCTAGTAAACGGTGGACAGAGGTGACAGCAGCAGCTCCGTTTGTCCTTAGACATGATTCCCATGAAAGTTTGATCATTTGTTCTAAATCACATTGAACTTTAAGAGTTACTTAAGTCTTAATACTGTATTTACTGTTTAACCTTAGGAGGCACACTTCAGTCTGTTTAATGACTGTTGAATAATACTTTACAGAACTACATTAGTCTTCTTTTAACCTATTTGAAATAAAACTTTATTTTGTTCTGTAATTGTTATTTAAATTTTCATGTTTATTAAAACTAATACTGAGTGCACGTTATCAGAGTTTACTTTTAGATCTACTGATAGTTTATGAGAAGTGACAGAGTAGCTACCTGAAGTCATTTACACAGAAACATGTTTGACATGATTTGAAAAAAATCGTGGATGAAATCGAAGTCGCAATATTTGCCAGAAAAAATCGCAATTCAATTTATTCTTAAAATCGTTCAGCCCTACTGCACCAGTTCATTCAGTCCTTTTCCATACCTATTAGGTCAAATTGAGGCTGTTGTATATATGACTGTTTGTCCACCCCTCGGTTTCCATTTTAATGTCTAGATTTATAATTAGATGGCAATGAAATTCCATAAATGATTCAATAGCTTATAGAGCCACCTTAGCAGCAATAACTTTAAGGAATGGTGTCCTGTATGAGTTTGTGGAGGAATTGTGGTCCATTTTTCATCATAACATTGAATCCACAGTAAGGTCATCAGTACTGCCTGTAGTTCACTATTATTTGTTGGTCATGTTCACATTAAGCATATGGTGAGTTGGCCATACGTTCTAGTCCTTCACAATCTATTGTCATATCGGAAAACATTAGGTGGTAGACATATTTTTTGCATTTCGTGGATGAAATCTATTATATATATACAAATTCATCTGGATGAATTTTAACAACTTATGTAAAAATGATGGTCCTTTAAATTTTCATACCACAAACGCATCACTGTTAATTTTGCCCGTCAGCCCCAGCTGTGTCTGTGGCCTGATGGCTTGCAGTGTGTGCCAGGACAAAGGCGCCTTACATAAGTAAACACAGCAGCCTGGGTCTAACAGGGACAAAAGAATATCTCTCTGCTCAGCCAGTCAGCTCTCTCTACAGTGTACCTGTCTGAAATTATGTTAAAAGCATATTCACGCTGTATGAAGCTGTTGGACTTCTTCAACAGTGTATATTAAAACAGGCTCACAATCATTCACAAAGGAAAACACATCATTCTGGGAATTTTCTCTGCATCTGGTGTGACAACTTTGAGCTTTTAGTGCTAGTAAATCTAAGCATGGGACGGTTCAAAATCGGAACCGTTCGGTACACGTGCCACGGTTCGAGGCATGTGTTATGTTCATGCTCATCAAATAATCTGGTTCCAAATCTGTTTTACTTTCCAAACAGCGACTAGTGACCAATCTAGCGTCTTTCTCTGATGACTTTTGGAGACTGACGTATCATTCTGCTGTTACTGTTCTCAATGAGCAGCAGGTTCAACCGTGAGCTTCTCCAGTCTAACAGGAGCGTTGCTCAGCTTTCTCAGCTGCAGTCAGAGCAGAGAGGAGACCCACACCACTCCGCATCCAATCGTGCACAAAGCTGCCACTGGTCCCATCATAGCTTACAGAGCGGCATGTAAATAGCACGTGTCAGTAGGCCTGTCACCATAACAGATTTTGCTGGGCAATTAATTGATTTATTGTTTATCACGACAGGCCTACGTGTCAGTGGCAAAATTTTAACAAATGCTGGCATCAGTACCATTAGCTTAGCTTAGCATAGTCAATGGAGTTCAGTCTAACCAACTAGTATGTCATGAGCAACAGAGAGCAAAACAACACAAGCTCTCTATCTGTGCACACACGTGTGTGTGTTTGTGTGCACGTGTATGCGTATTGATTCTTTAGATTTTTGCACACGTGACTGTAAATAATATTTTCTTTATATGAGAAGTTTTTTAAAATGTGTTCTGACTGTTAAAGAACTGTCATTGTTAAAAACATAGTAATTATTTGTTGTTTCAGTTTCACACTTTCCTGTGATCAATGAACCTGTTAGACAACGAGGGCACAGCTGCCTTATGATAAAACCAAAACTGAAGACAAATGCTTCTAAAAGCGGATCTCTCTTTGTTTTTTGTTCCTTACAGTCATTTGTACTACTTTAGACTACAGACTACAGCACACTTTTCCTTTTAATAGCTGAGGTTTTATGACTAATTATCATTTATTGTCATCACTTCCCTGTTTCCCTGTCTAGCCTGGGCAGCCATCCTAATTCTTTTTTTTGTGTGTGTGCTAAACAATGAGTCAGTCCTGTCTCTGTGGCTTTGAGTTGGATTTCCAGTCTGCACTGGTACCAACGGACACAGAATAAACTGTTTCTGGATGCATCTGTACAGACATACTGTACAGCCAATCAGAGAACTGAAGCATGTGACGCGGGCAAAGCAACAGCCAGACTAGTTCAACAAAAAAACATCTACTAACTGAGTTTATACCTGATTAGCACATTAGCACACTGACAAGACTGAACTGAGACGAGGTACAAATTAAGCAGCATACACCTACCTGATAAACATCAGCATGTTTACACTGTGATTCAGAGTATGCTCGTGTGCTAAAGCCCCTCACAGAGCTGCTGCGACACCTGTGTGCGTTGGTGACTCTCAGGAGAGAAGGCTGCAAACTGATCAAGAGACTAAACAACATGTAATTTCTTAAGTGGCAACAAATGTGAGTCAGAATGTTTAAAAGAAAATACAAGACTCTAGTGGCTAACTGCATCGTAAAATTCATCATCCGATCCACAACTTTTATGTGTGATCCGACTGTTTTTGTGGTTTTGGCAAAAGCTTGCCGCAAATTTGGAGCAGAAGTACGACTAACATTGATATGAATTCTTTATAAGAGTGGCTTTGTGTAGCTCTTATCTGTGTAAGAAGCTTTATTTCTTTAGTAATCATTCTATTAATACGTGATTACACTATATCCCCTGGAGTTTCCTTTGTAAAAAGGCTGATAGTCTTTTAATTAGACCTAAAGGGGATTGAAGCAGTGCTTTTACATATTCTACTAGTGCGATGAATTATACAACACTGCTGTATGGACTCATACACCTCACATTACATAACCATGTGCCAATTATTCAGGTCTTTATCTGTGCTGTGAACTCATAGCTTTCATTTTCTCACATAACATCAGGAGCAAAAAAAAAAATCTGCCCACATTGAGAGTAGGGTCATCACACTCCACTGCAGTCTCCAGGCCCGGGTCCCTGTAAACCAGCAGGTCATCTGCAAAGGAAGGCTCTCCCACATGAATTCTGCCCTCAGATTTCTGGTATTTTTTTATCTATAGGTTGACTCTCACTGCTGCAGCTGCTCCTGCAATCCTGACAAGCTCAGAGAATACAGGAGCAAGGCTGTTGTCCTGGTAACAAAGCCTAATGACAAGATTTGATATGATCCTCTGATTTAGAACAAAGCTGCACTCTGCTGCTGGGTATTGTGAGACAGTAGGTAGACAAGATGGTTTTATATTCATATATGTATGTGTGTGTGTGTGTGTCCACTGTACAGTGAATTCCTTTATTATAAGGACACTCGGGAGACCACAAGACACCCTGTGGGATAAGTCATAAAAATGGCTCAGAAATTTCATTCATTACAAGTCATTTAGCAACCGAAAAGGAGTGAATTATAAACAGCTGCTATTTAGGCACAGCAGACAAAATTATTTTAGGGAATTTAGGGAGATAAATCCAACTATCGGGGATGTTGCAATATATGGTTTATGTCTTATGCAAGAGAGTACATGAACATCTTCATGTATCCACCAATTTTCTGTGTACACATATACTTATTCGCGAGGCCACTTGCTATAAGGGCACCGACTGGGCCAGCGCTGAAAATCCAAAACAACCACTGAAAAGACACATTTGCACAAAGAATATAAAGACGACTAAATGTGCAGAGAAATTATCCAGACTTTCTGAAAGAAGGAAATTGTTGTTGTTGTTGTTAGCATAAAGCTAGTGAGTGCAAAAACTAGGCCAAACAGGGACCCCCTGCCACAGGTCAGACCTGCAAAGGTTTACAAAACAACTACCCTATGATCAATAAAAGCTTGCAGAATCCAGAGATGTAGACAGGTCTGTCACTTAGACTCGAGTCGCACTTAAGTCACACACGCACAGTAAATTGAGACTTGGCTTTAAACTGTCCTCAGGTTTGTGACTCCTAAACAATGTTTGTTGCTATCTTTGTAGCTAAGGAAAGTTAGGTAGATTATTCGATGTACTCGATGACCTTATTCCCAGAGTGCTGGCCTTGTCATGAGTAAGAAATGGTTAATTAATCACATTCATTGGTGGTTAGCATTAGCTACGGGCAGGTTACAGGTGTTAATGTGAAAGTTGGGGAAAAACTAGACCATGACAAGGACTTGCATAGGACAGAGCAGTGAATTGTAAACAGCAGCACAGGGCTCTTATAATACACTCAATGTAATAAATGTAGTTTATAAAGGTAAAAGCACCCCTCCCTGAATAACAACAGTCCTATAGACGCTGATCACCCTACACTCAAAGTTGATGTTTAGGTATAAATTGCCAAAAGAAGACAAAGGCAAAGAAAAATAAATAGTGTTAAGCTGCTAGTTTAAATTATTGTTGTCAGTGGAGATGTGTGAAACACCTCCAGTACTCATGCAGTAGAAGATGGACGACCCAGTTCTCACTCAAATCCTTTTTTATTTAGATCCTTATTGATCTTTATTATTGGATCATGGAGTCAAGACATACATCATTCTTTCATATCAGAGTGACCACACCATTTTCATGTGTTTCCCTCCTAAATCAGATCAGTGGCAGCGATGCTGTCAGCTCTGTAACATGTTTGGTTGGTAGGTTATTGTATGAAGTGCCTTGAGGCACACCGAAGTATAAAAGAAAGCCTTTCAAGGAGTGAAGCCAGGGTCAGTAGCTGCATCACACATGGGGTAAGTAGAGTCATTATCATGTGACAGGAAGCCACAGTGAAGTCATTACCGGGACTGATAGAACAATGAGGGTACAGTTGGCCTGAAAGCACCGTGTCTGAAATAGCACACATCCTGTCAACCCCCTCCATCTCCTCCCCCCCGCCGTATCTCCCTAAACTCTCCCTTGCTTCAGACGTTAATTTGCACCATGATCAGGACCACAGACGTGTTGTTTGTTTTTTTTCTTTGACTAGAGGCTGCAGAAAGGCAGCAAGCAAATGGAGAAAATCTCAGTCAGTTTGTCTGTGCAAAGCAGCGGGGCGAGTCGTAGAAGGTGAAAGGAAGGGTCAGCGCTGCAATCACTGAAGCTGCCTCTGACATCAGGGGGCAACCAAACAACACACTCCCCTCTTCCCCTTTACTCAACCTTCCCCCTGGTAGTCTGGTGCAAAATATAATGATGTACAGAGAAAACAACACAAACATATTTGTGCATGCTGGCTCTGATTATTTTGCATGCTAGCACTGCCTGTAAAAAAGTCTTTAAGAGACAGTCAGTGGACTTTAATGAAGGCCAACAAAGCAGAAGGTGTGGCCCTGGTCTCCATAGGGGATTCTTTTCCACCAACAGGGCCCCAGGAGTTATTACGGTCAGACGCAGGCAGACGGTGCTTATTCCTAGTCTTCACTCTCTCCAGCAACTTAATTTATGCAGCATCTTGCAGTGCCGCCGAGCTCGAATAGCAGCCGCGACAAGAATTAGAATTTGGGAGTTGGGGGGGGTAGTTTTCAGAGTAGCTCAGGGTGCGTGCAGGGCTCCTCGCTCCAGTAAATACAGACTGAGGACTTCAATTTGTGGCGCTGTGACATGTGTTTATTCCCTGATCTCACTGAGATGGGACTTAATTTCTGTGCATGGCTGGAAAAGGAGAAGGAATGCTGACATCTCACACCTCAGCTCTCAAAGGCTTGAGCCAACCCCCAGAGGAAGGAGGGCAACGGTCCGAGTTATACATTTCAACTTTTTTTAACTCTCAGTCCTCTTCATCGTTTGAAGAGAAACGCTCAGTATGGCCATGTTTCATCCTCCTCCTCTCCTCTCTTTCTGCTTTCTTATCTCATTCCTCTCTCTCCTCAAGAGGCAATCTGAAGCAAAAGATGCTTGGTTAAGGGGTACGATGGCACAGTCTGCTTTGATATGCTGCTTTGCCTTATGAGCTGTCAAGGCATGCGGACAGGAAGGGGATGGGAGGAGGAGAGAAGAAAGGGGGTGGGGAGGGAGGAAAAAAAGAGCTCTATGATTTGGGAAAGGGATATGGGGAAGAGAGAAAAAGCTGAGGTAAGTGGCATCCTTCCAAGCGTTGAGATACACTAATTAAGGAAGCCATAATTAGAGTTAGGCCTGACACGCGGAAAAAGACACCCATCCCCTTTTTTTTCCTCCCCCCCCTCTCACTCCGCCTTCCATCTCCCACATCTGCACTCATCCGTGTCTTCTCAGCATACTAGTACAGTCATGGTCCTTTCATATTTTCAGCAGAAATCATCTGCACTACTTTTTTATTTGACTTGAGGTACAAACTAAGGAAAGCAGGGAAATCACTCCTTAACTAGGCCAGAGAATATTCTTCCCAGCCACCTCTCTCGTCTCCCATTACTCATCTACATTCTATGAGTTGAGATTGTTTTCATGTAAAGAATGGCCACAATTTCATACTTGACTAATGATAGCGGGGTAGATAACTCCACTAGCCGCCCTGTGCCCGAGGAGGACAAAGCTAAGGTGAATAATGTTATTCCACTGTCACTTCTGCTCGGATCTAATCATCAATCACGTTGCCTTGTAAACATTGTGTGTTCGCACAAAAGATGTGATGCGTTTGTCGTAAATTAGATTGTGCCTCTCCGTCATTTATCAAGCCTTTCTCATATATAAAAAAAAAAGGCCACTGTACATAGCGCCACACAGCAGAAGGGTCTATGAGCCTGGTGCTGTCAAAATGTCCTGCAGCTATGTCCTTCCTTGAATTACATTTCTGGAGATGGTGGGGGGTGTGGAGGGGTGGCATTAAGTTTCAAAGGCTACCATTTGTTTAAATGAATACCCAGCTTCTCTTGTGTTGTTGAGGGTAGGTTGAACATGAAAGGGAGCATTGATAATGCTGGTGTGTAAATTTTATGTGTATTATAGACATCTGATGAGGAGTACTTGAACTGAGAAGGAGCAGCACCAGAGGTGTGGACCACAGCTCCCCGGCAAGGGTCAGAGAATGATGGGTAATTTGTTGCTTTGTGCCAGTCCCCCTCCCCCCCAATTCAAAAGTCTCTGCACACCCCTAAAAAAAACGAGAGCAATGGCAAACCCTGACAGAGCAGGAAATTGATCAAATGGAAAAAGGGGTCATGTTGCTATATTTCACATTATAATTCACCAGAGCACTGTGCATAAAGACGCATAATCTGTGGTATGATTTAAATGCAAAGTACCAAACATCCATCCCTTTCCATTTTCTCTCACTCTCACATACAACAAACAGAGCACCATGGAAAACAAGAATCATTGGTGTGCATGTGCTGCAGTGATGAGACAGAGGGTGGCTTTGTTGTCAGCCAACCCAGTCGCTCCACCTCCTCCTTGTATCAGCACATCTTCTCCTCTAACTGCTTGGGGCAGGAAGAAGGACTGAGATGAGTGTGTGTGTCACTGTGTCTGGTTCCTTTGTGCCTCATATGCCAGGCCTTACGTTAGGAAGAGCTCTGGAGTGTGTGGGCTTGTGTGTCAGGAATAGGTGCTGTGTATCACGGTCGCGTACACTTACGCATATTAGTTGGACTAATGCAAACCTCCAGGCTCAGCACACAGAGAGGGCGAGGGAAAAACAACACTGCTGCTTGCTGAATTGACTTTAAACAGAGAATAATGAGAGCTGGCACAGGCAGACCTGTTTGTTAGCGTGTGTCTTTGTGTGTGGGGGGGGGGGAGCAGACCAAAAGATGACTATCAGAGAGGCAGTTTAGGTAGCTGCTTCCTGAGTGCTGATGTGGCCCCTGTGATTCAATTGGCCGGGCTGCTGAGTGACTGCAGGGCTACCGGCTTTCTGGTTGGTCAGCCGTGCTCTGCTGCAGCACAGCAACGCCATCCTGTGGAAAAGCAGTGTAGTGCAGGTAGAAGATGAAAGGGCACTGCAGCTGCTCCAAAAGGCAGCCTGTGAGACAGAAACAGGGTGAAAACACACAGGAGTTCTGCTTCAGCACCGAAAATAAGAGCTACAGTGTTTGCCATATGAGCCATATACATCACACTGATTCTCATTTACTATATACATATACATAGTCTACAGTGCTTATAGTATTCTCAATGGGATAAGCTTGCAGAGAACCAATTTCCAAAAATCAGCCTTACAGCCACTTACAGTAGATGGCGACAGACGTCTGAGGCAGGGGCGATAAGAGCCTCTCAGCAGGGTGGTCTCTTTGAGAAATGCAGTCATAACCTGTCACGCCTACTGCTCTCTGAGAAGCTCTTTTGATCCCATACTCACAGATGTAAAATATTCCCATTGAATCCTTATGCGGTGAGAGCCATGAAAAGAGAAACTAGGTTTTTTTTTCTGTTTTATGACATGGTAAGTAATTCCTTAAAGACACTGCTGATTAATACTTTGACTGTCAAAGAGTACACCTGTCACACAATTATAGGAGCAGTAAAGGGATCCAGGGGGTTGTTTTTCTCAAATGTTACACAGCTAAGATCATTTTAGTCTAAAGCAGAAACATAAAAGTAATGTTATAATTAAAATTAAAAGTACCCCACTCTCAGGAAAACGCCTGTGCTAGGAACTGACATGTAACAGTCACAATGGGGGTGAGATTACAGCTTTAAAACTACCTCTTTGATCCATGTTTTTCTTCTTTAGCATGTTTTGATTTTTTAAGCAGCAACCTCCAGAGCTCAGAAATGAAGCCCATGCAGAAGTGGAAGCGATTGTAGTTCACCCTGCAGCCTCTAAAAGTGAGTCAATCCCCAAAGACTACCATGTCAAAATATCCAATGGGACAGCACCGTCTAGCTATTTCTTGCTACAAGGGTGCCACTTTGCCCCTGCTACAGGACACACTGAGTTCCCACCTCACTCCCACCAAAATCCACTTTTCTATGCTGAATAGAGCTAAAATAATTATTTTCAGTTATCAGTTATATCAGAACTGACCAAAATGTACTAGCATTCTGCTAATGGATGCTAATGACTGACTCTGACAGGAGATCCTCCCTCAATAGCAGCCAGAGCCCTTAGATATATACAGTACCTCCACAGAGGCTCTGCTGCTGCTGCTGCTTGTTGAAAGATGCAAAGACCACAAGGTGGCTTGTGGTGTGTGATGTCACTGATAAATATAGCTCTATTTTTTTAGATCTTGGAAAAATCTATTATTATATATATGTTTGGGCACTATCAGACCCCATTCATTCTGGGCATTCTCAGAAGGAATCAGCATTCATCCTAAAAGTAGTGTGGTGGAGGACTGCGTCTCGGTAGCTTCTGTGTTGCTTCTGTGTTGCTCCCATAATCAGTGAGAAAAATAACCAGCCGTTTTCTGTCATGTAGTTTCCTCCAAATAATGCGCAGATGAGACATGCTGTAACACAGCCAATACTAAACCGAGCACAAGTGACGCACATACACAGACATACACTTCTATTTGGTTTTAATTATTTAGTAACAGCAGTCCTTACACCTGCTGTAAATATGTTTTCAGGTATCAATATTTAATAAGTTGTTGTGAATGACCCTCTGATCTCTTCTGTGAGGAATGACCCATACTGTGATACTGCTTTTCATGCAGTGAGTCCTTTCCTTTGTTCCTGAAGGCTTTACATGCCTATTCATTTGCAAAAAAAAAAATCTATCGTCACGTATTTGCTGTGAACTATTTGGCTGCAGACTTAGGCAGGTTTTATTAAATATTTCCACACACAACTTTAGGCTGCAATCACACTGTAGCACCCCGCTGAGACCTCCCCCTGTTGCAACTTCACTGATTGCCGTGTTGACACAGAGTTACTTTGGTTATTTGACAATCACACAGGCTGCTCATTGTTCCTCCCGCCGTGTCATTTGCCTCCCCATAACACTGTGTTATGCTAATTCCTCCCTGCATGGATACAGCAGTGGCAGACATCAGTGTTGTCATTCTTGGGATTGACAGCTCCAGAACGTGCGCTCGATGGGTTGTCATCCATCTGCGGGAACACTGGTTCTTTCCACACACATTGCTCTGTTTATGCGTCACTCCCGAGATTTAAATACAGCTGACAGTTGATGTCCACACACACACACACACACCCAATATCCCATGGCAGCTGAGAATATTAAGATAATATAAACACAATAGAAGAAGAGTTGAGTTCATTTACCATGAACAGAGTTTATGAAACTATAGGCTATTTAGCTACAGTCCCCTGATGAGGAAATTCATTATAGAATAGATGGTCAATTAAAAGTTAGAATAGGACTTCCATAAAACTCACGGCCATGATACTCGTGCACAGCTGAGTGTGTTACAGGAGTTGCAGTAACTATCAACAGTGTCCAATAAGCTGGGACATATATATATTTATATATATTTTAACTGTTCAATCCCTTAATAAGGCTCTCCTGTGAAGTGTACACTTTATGTGAAATTATTGAATCCATAAAATATATCATATTATCTAGAGGTATAATAACTAATGAGAACTTTATTGGTGTCTGTATCAAAACATCTTCCTTTATGAATGAACACGCTTATTCGAAGCTTTGCTAAGCAGGTTTACATTCGTGCCAGGTACATTTTTTCAAATCGCGCAGGATTTTGTGAGACATTCTTACACTGAACACTGGTGAGCAAGCGTACATTACTTTGTGAAAATTCTCTCAGTGAAATGGATCCGGAATCCTTCCCTTTCGCCGCCAGGTCCACTTGGTACAAACCCTATCACACCAATCATAACCCTTTATCTAAAAAAAGGGGTGGGGCTTTATGTGATGACTTGCCTCCTTGGATTTTCAAGTTTTAAGAACAGTCACCCTATTCTGGATGTCTTTTGTTAATATTAGTCTGGTTGTCGCTCCACCTATGTCACATGCTTGGTTTCTCTCCCTCATTCTGTTAGGTACAAACTAGGTTAGCTTAGCTCCCAAAGGCTGAACCTCAGACAGTGTCACATCTATTACTACCAGGAGTGAATCCACCTAGATGAGTAACAGCTATGTGTCAACAGTGCTTGTGTAATTACTCTCATTGCCAGAAGGGGGTGACAGGAGTTTCTTAATGGATCTTTAATCACATTTCTAGAAACAAACCATGGACTCATTCACTCATATGCCACTAGTGGTCTAAAACGTCACACTCTGGTTCACTTTCTGACTTTCTGACACTGAGGACAAACTAGCCACAGGTCGAACTAGTTAATAACATTTTCATCTCCTGCTTGAATATTATTCTGATGTACATAATTTCCTGACAGACCTCAGAGCACTGAAAGGCAATTTTGCAGCAGCACTTTGACAACTTTTCATCAGACTCTCTCCTGCTGCCCATCGGCTTGTTCTCCGACTGATACTGGAGTCATAATAGTGAGATATAACCTCTCTCACACACAGAATCACGGTGCACTAAATTTGCTTAAGTGGATTCAGAAAGTCATTTTCTTTCTTTCTGACCTCATTTTCTTCAGGTTGGGACAAATGCAACGAAAAAGTAATCTCTTGGCCATGACTCAGACTCTAGCAGTTGTACATAATGTTTAATCTATCAACAGTGACAAACAGGTGTCCCTTTGTTGGTAATTTGCCTTTTCAAAAAGTCGTAAAAATGCAAATGAGTGCAACTTGGAAGCTAGTATGGATGAAACTTAAATCTCTTCTGGGGAGAAAGCAGCACTCAGTGTGATTGTTGCTTGCTTCGCCTTGAGCTTGTGTATCTCAGCCAACACGCCCAATTCCCCTCTACCCAAAAATCTGTCACCACCAGCTGGAGTCATTACCCAAACTCCTCCCTGGGTAGGCGAGGGCCACTCCTCCCTCATATCCTCGTCAGCCAACAGGGACAGATGTTCATTACAAGCCCATTTCCTCCCTCCAATATTATATCTATTAGCAATGGGGCAGAGTTATTTGAGCACATAGCTGCTTAGCGTCCCCTATGACATTGGCATTGCCTCATATAGTAACTAGTGAATGGAATGAGTGTGTTTAGCGGTCACCTGCTGCCAGATCCTGGGTCACAGCAATATGCTAGATGTAACCGTGAGATGATGGCTGTAAAATGATGAGGCTCATTAGTAGTTCATAGCCATGGGTACTCAGTCCAGTAAACTGATGATCTGGAGGTTTTTTGGGGGGTCACGTCTAGTTTAATAGAGCCAGAAGGCTGCATGCAAATGGTGATCACTCCTCTAGCAACAATGACAGTGTGGATTTGAGACACTTTAACCATGACAGCAACAACTATTCACACAAATAGAGATGGCTCTAGTCGAATCTACAAGGCATCAGTGTTTCCTTGTACGGTCAATATTAACATAGATTATGCTGTAAATGTGTCATGGAAACAGTTTGGTCATGTCCTCATGTCCTCATTTTTTGCTGACTGTAATTCTCAGATCAATATCACCTTTTATTTATTGTTGGGTGTTTTCCTGAGACTACCAATCAAAGGGATGGGTCTATTTACTGCGTCTTGTTTATGCACACTACAGTAAAGTTGAGCACTTGTTGGCTTCCTTCACTCTGTGGTGCAACTCATCCCAAACCATCGCAAGTGGGTTCAGGTCAGGTGATTGTGGAGGCCGATTGATAAAAACCATACCTCACCTTTTCTGCTTCTGAAAGGACATGGCAGGTGGAACCAGAGATTTTAGATTTGGACTCATCAGAGCAAAGCACAGATCTTGACTGGTCTAATGTCCTTCAAGTTTCAGGAGTGGCAGTTTGACCATGAAGACCTGATTCACACAGACTTCTCTGCATGCTGATGTTGAGACGTGTCTGTTACTTGAACTCTGTGAAGCTCTGATCTGAGGTCCTGGTCTTGGTTTTGGTCTACTTTTCTGGGGTTGGCCTCATAAGAACATCGTAAAACATAGTACTTCAGCATACATTCAAAGTTCTGTCTGCAAGAGTTTAAATCGAGGCAACTGGACTCAAGGATTGTTTTTTGAAGACGTTTCGCCACTTCCCTAAGTGGCTTCTTCAGTTCTGCTACTTTTCTGGTTGGGAATTTGAGTTTTATGTGTTCAGGACTCTGTTCCTCCTCTGTTTATAGAGGGTTTTTCCAATTTCACATACATGGCTTCTTTGACTCCTCTTTCATACCATCTGTCCTCCCTGTCTAGGATTCTTGAGTCCAGTTGCCTCGATTTATACTCTTGGAAATGATTATGACCCGGATGAATGAGAGCGTCCACAGATATATTCAAAGTTCTAGAAATGTTCTGGGATATCTGACCTTCACGTCTTAAATAATGATAGATTTTCTCTTTGCTTATCTTAGTTGGTCTTACCATAACATGGATTTAGAGAACTGTGTACCAACCCTACCTCTACACAACTTAGTCAAATACATTGAGAAGGCAAGAAATTCCACAGAATAACTCATGGGAAATAGTTTTAAAATTAATTTTATAACAATTTAAAGCATTCCAGGTGATGACCTCATGGAGCTGACAGTGAATTTAGTGTACAAAGCTGTCATCAAAGCAAAAGGTGACTACTGTTAATAATGTAAAATATAAAATAGATTCTGATCCTTCACAGTTTTCATGTCTTCATAATTCATCTACAATGTAGATACTCATTAAAAAACATTAAAACCTAACTGCTTGTGTACATGTTTTTTGTCTTTCTTCTGCCTTACAGTATGTATAAACATAACAGGCCAAGGGATGAAGGGCTAGCTGGAGAAACAGGAAGCCACTGAGGTTTGATACTCAGTAAATGGACACAAGTGTTCAGGCAGTCCCACTCTGCCCTCACCCACATCACTCAACAGGAGGATCCAGTAAACCAAAGAAACGGGTCTTGGAGGGGGTAAAATGGGGGGCCTAGTCCTCTCTGCCTCAGAGAGAAGGCCCTTGTTTCTGGGCGGCCGATGAGAGCTGGCCTGCTGACAGAGGGCCCACTCCGCTGGAGGAAGATGCTATTGTGTGTGGGAGCTCTACACCACAGAGAAGTCACTACTTCCGCTGACTGATGTTTATTCCGAGCTCCACACAGTGCCTGGCACAGCTCTGTCTGTACACTGAAGATCAGATATTACAGCTTCAGAGCGTGTGTGCTGAGAGATTTTATGCACCCGTGCGACTTTCACTCAACCTTTTTCCTCTTTTTATGGGAATACAAATGTCTGCACACATGCATCTACTGTTTTTATTCCACCCTGCCCTCTGTGGCTGTTATTGCTCCACAGAGGGTGTTCACTCCAAGAGTAGTGATTCCAGTTGTCTTCACAGACAAACACTGAGACTCTGCTCCCAAAGTGTTTATATTAAAACTGTCAATAGTGCTGCTCAGAGTTCGTACCTGCATGTAAATGAGCCTGAACTCCCAAACTGTAATTTTCTAGCAGGTAGACAGTTGCCAGGGAAGCAGGCAGCATTAACCACTAACCCTCTCACTAAAAAAAACAATATCCATAGTAACCCATTTTTCCTGCATAGTATTGTAGTGATTTCTTTCAAAAAACGTCTTTCCAAATGAAGAACATCCTCTGTCATCACAAATGAATTCCTACACAAGGCATCAGACACACCAAATGTACAACTACTGGCACATTATCGCTAATCCAGGAGAAAATAGAGAGGATAAACTGCTCTTTTTGTGCAAATACATGCTCAGTACATGCATTTAGACTAAGACTGATTAGATTCCGATAGACCACTATGTTAAAATATCCATCTTTACTGCAGAAACAAAAATGTTTACAGCAGTTGATAAGTTAAATGTACACACAATGTATTGGGATGAACTTTTATATAATTTATATATATATATAATTTTATATAATTTTTATATAATCCACTAGCTTGAGACATATAGGCTTCAGCTTTCTTTGCCTGTATTTGGATTAAACCCGAGTTTAATGGTACTGTGATATTTTCTCTTACACTCACTCAAAACAGCTGTTCAGGAACCTATGGTTGACAGCTCATATAGCGCATAACTCCACACCTAAAAATACATTCCTGCCAACACCGTTTAACCGTGGCATTGTTATTG
The DNA here is from genome assembly GCF_900634625.1 of Parambassis ranga. Taxonomy (NCBI): domain Eukaryota; kingdom Metazoa; phylum Chordata; class Actinopteri; family Ambassidae; genus Parambassis; species Parambassis ranga. Next base: position 3,417,151 of record NC_041030.1, on the reverse strand, counting down.
CATAATGGGCGTAGAGCTGCTCAAGTCAATCGTTTAAAGGAAAACAAACAAACCAAAGAATGATTCTTCAGTACTGATGCAGCACTAACAGACCAAGATATGCAAGAGTTGTCTATGCATACATTATAGGTTAATGTCGGGTGGATGTGTTCAAACAGGCAGAATAAATGTAAATGCAGAGACAGACACTGAAGTTGTGAATATTTGTTATATAACCGACTCCATGCTTGCGTTAAGTAATGGAAAAAATTCCACATACACTAAGATGCTGCCATTTGAAATTCTCTCAAGATCCACAGAACAATATCAAAGCCCCAAATGGTTCTGGAAAGCTGCCCTTTTGAGGATTTTATCCATCAGTGCTGATACTATTTGACTTCAATCCCCTTAACATTCTAACAATGATTTGAGGAAAAAAACCCTTCAGACATAACATCATTGGCATCTTATTTACATGTATAAGGCGTCTTATTACAGTATATTGCATTTTCAAACCTGGCAACCCTATAGTGAGCTAACAGCCGGCTAGTTTATTGGTGGTAATTGCTGCCTCTCTGGCATGTTATCAGCCCATCTGTTGCTGACTATCGGAGCATGTGGTCCATCCACACACACACACACACACACACAAGAGCGTATCACATGAGCAGTACCCGCAAACACAAATACACACATATTCCATTCGCCTCAATGCACAAAACCCAGACAGGTGGACAAACACAAACATGTGCACACGCACAGACACGTCATCTGTGCAAACACGTGCCAACGCACACATCACAGCCTGCACCTGAGCCTTTTAGTACATATCTCATAATAATCCACATACAGCATGGACCTGTGCAGACTTTCTGGTACTGATCACACACAGAAACCTGCCTCCCCTAAAGAACATAAACAAAAATGAGCAGACTATGCACAAACTGCATATGAAAAGAGATACATTCATACACACTACTGCAACAAAAGCCTTTTTTATGACTTTGATAAATGGATTCTAGATATTTTATCCTGGCACTGGGGTATATATACACATAGATGTACAGTACACAAACACACATTGCTGCTAACATATAATCCGACAAGCATCAGATATATCAACACTACATGTATAGCTGCATGAAGCGAGGTATAAATACACACACAGGGATCCTGCCTCTCTGCCTGGGGAAGCCCAGTTTTTGCTATGATTAATAGAGGTTGTGTGGCTCCCACTCTTTACCTCATACTATCTCTATGCTAAAACTGGAAAAATAAGCAAGCAGTCAGCTAACATGACACAGACAGGAAAAACTCCCAACCCACATAAAGTACCAGCGAGACAGTGTTTAGTGTGCAGGCTCAGGAAGTCAGAAATAAGAGCTGCGTAGCAAAGAAAAAAAGACCTCTTATTGACACTCTTATGTGTTAAAAAGTAGTGATGATATTTTTTCCCCAAACAATTTTTAACCTCTTTAGAAATAATAATACCTCCCACCTCTATTACATGATGATTTAAAAAGCTATTTAGTGAGAGGAGAAAATTGCAAATTACTGACTAACAGTGAGCAGCAAGTGGGAAAAAACTACCTGTGTAGCATCACCTCTGCCAAATTTTAACACTGGGGGCCTTGTGAACACAAGCTAGCAAATAACTCTTTACAAATAAACCCCCATGAACAACACAAACTGGCACACAAATCCTGCAAAATTTAATTTTCAGAATTCATCTCTATCCATGTCTAGGCTTGAAGCAGGTGTTTGTAGTTCTTTCTAAAGGTGAGAGAGTACAGAGACAGCTGAAATAAAGCAGAGAGATGGATGAAGCTGCTTAAATGTGCTAATGAGACAGATTTAATGTCATGGTGCCGCAGTTGTCTAGACTATTAGTGTTAACAAATTTGACTTTATTGCAGGGATGTTAAACTGACAGGGTTCAGAGGGGAAAAAGGAGGATCAGACAGGGTATATTGTTTGATTGATACCCAAGCCTAACACACTGTGAGAGAAGAGGCAGTGGAAATTTATACCAGTGTTTGCCTAAATCAGCAACATTTAGGCAAAACAAAGCATGACTACACCTTCCTCTAGTCCAAATCAAACTGTCAAGGGAACATACCGAACCTCCTACTCACCAGGAGGTGAGATCATAAACTCAAGGTGCAATTCCAATTGTGGTGACATAAAGTTTTTACTGTCACACTTGGTTATAAGGTGGGAGAGAATATTTTCTGCTTCATACTTGTTGGTTGTGCGCCCCAGTTGTGCAATTCCATGGTTCCATTTTGCTATTTTTATTGGGAGCGCAAAAGACATATTTTGAGTTAGCTGCAGGTGTTTGGCAGCCTAATCCTGTCAGTCCAGGATTTCACAAGAACATGACAGGTTTCTAAAGTCTTTATTTAACTTCAGCCCATTAACTGGCACCGACTGACAAGTGAAAGAAAAGGTCAGGAGCGGTAACTACGGCTAAGTCTGCACAGTTGTTTGTATAATCTTGCTAACTTTTAAGGAGACAAGAAGAAAGGTACTGTGGTTTAGCACAAACCCAGCATAACATGGTCAACAAAGGTAGAATGATATTAAAAGACATTTTGGTTTGATCAAACTAATCTGTTAATCTGTTTATTATGTGTTCCATCCTGCTGGACCTATGAATAATTCCAATTATTTTAATTACTTACAGTTAAAATTCATGTGAAAACAGCAATGGAGTGTCACTGAAATGAGACCTACCAGAGCAGCGGTCACTAGCAGTGTGCTGTGATGAGGACGCCTGCGGGTTTTCAATCCAACTATTGGGCTTCATCCACTGATTAGCGCTCCTGTTAGCAGAGAGAAAGAACTCATCAGTAAAAGTGTCAGTGAGGAGATCAAGTCTACCACCTTGGTGTTTATTTTTTCATTGTCCTTAGAAGACCATCCTTTTATTTGGAGGCTAATGCTAAGGTAATTGGATGGGGGACGTCAAAGAACCAACCCTTTTCTTTTGTACGATGTAGTATTGAAGAGGTTTTACATGTATTACGGTAATCGGAAATCTTGGTAATATGGTGGTATTATTGATAATAGTGGGAGTAATCTCCCAAGCATTGTGTGGTTTAAATAAGTTTGTTTTTTATAATGCCGCATAACAGTTTATTAACATTGATAAAAACAAATAAAATCACTAATTAAATTAAACCATGCAACAAAATAAAGTTAACAGCTAAAATTCCCTAGCAACACGATTTACTACTCAAAGCACAAGTTCTGTATACTAATAATATCTGCTATGTGACAACTTGAGTGCACTTCTCCAGGTCTACCCAAACCTGTCACTTGGTTGAACGACCTAAGATTTGACCAGAGGGACTATATTGTGTGTGAAAGGTGCGGTGACATGGCCACACTGCACCCTGACACGAGTCTTTGTCCTTCTGACTGATGGATAGGTTCATGGCCCCGGTTTTAGAGTGGACGCACATGCACACAGACCTCTTGATCTTATCTTGGTCACTCATAGAAGTGACTGCTACTTATAAAGGTCTGAAACTTGATCCACTATGGGCAGTTAAGACCTGCTCTGTGATCAGAGAGAGACAGACAGAAAGGTATTTCTGTTATTAAGTCACCTCTGATGCTATATGTCTATACAGGCCATTGATTATGAGACGTGGAAGCCTCTTCTATTAGCTCAAAGCTGATGGTTTGATTTGTTCCTGGACAATATGGATAGAAACTGCTGACCTACTACTCACTCCTCTCTCCTGTTTCTCACCTCTAGGTAATGGCCACAGCCATCTGCACTCTTGCCTGACAAAAATTCACCATCCAACAGAGATTCCTGCTTACACGAATCCAAACTCCTGCAGTGACCTCCGAAATGTTTAGCCAGCGGCGCTGCTGGTGTAGCACTGGAGTCAGCGTAGTTTCTCCCTCCAGTCGCTGTCAGCCCTCTGTCAGCTGCCATCCATCACAGTCCGGCTATTTAGGGTCACCTGCAGCCGACTGGGCCAGGACAAGAGGGCTTGTCAGTCTGTCAGTCACTGAATAATGACACCAGGCCTGGGTGACCTCCAATACTCATACTCATAGCTCAGGATGACTGCAGTAGAGTAAAGTAAAAGTAGACTGGAAAGAACATGCAGATCTTCACTGAATGCCCGACTTGTGTGGCAGAGGAGGGAATTTTCAAAGTGTCAAGCAGAAGTTTGATGGTTTCTATTTTTAAGTTCAGAGAAGCTTACAAGGCAAGCAAAAGAAATGCATGACAGGCCCAGGTAATTATTCTAATCCCTCCTCAGAAAGAGATAGCGAGGCATCAAAGTGAAATTAAAAAAAGGAATCATTAGGCTTTACTCTGATCAATAAACTGCATTTAATTAAATAGTGACTCTGGCTGACATGTACACCATCAACTCACTCTTTTGTGCCTGGCACTAAGCCTAAGAACTGCTCTCCTCCCCTGGTACATTCACTGTCGGCATCCACAGACAGCCTTATCCTGCATGGAAAAATGATCAGCCATGGAGCTGAACACTGTCGGCCTCATAAATAAGACAGAGGCAATGGTTGAGAGGGTGTCCTGACACGAGGTATCTGACTGTCCAGTCCCGTTTGTCTGACCACAGGAGTGTAAATCTGCTGAGCTCCTGGGAAGGAGGGTCTGCTGGGTAAAGGACAGAGCACAGAGGTCCAGGGAGGTCCTATTCTACCATTTAGCTTCCACATCCCTGGGGAAGGATTTACAGAATGTACACCCTCTTTGTCTGCTACCCAACGTCAGATTAGTACAAGTATGCCCATTTACACCAGAAGGCTCCTAGGTAAAATTACAATCCTCTGTTGCTGGCAATGGAGCCGCACCACAGGCAGAGCTGCTGGTGAAGGAGAGGGCAGCCAGCTCTTATCTCCAGGGAACAGAAACCCACACTACAGCCGGGGGCTAGGCAGAGGAATTCTGCTTTTCTCCTCAGCACACACGTGCAGATAAAGTCCAGAATCCTCTACTTTCTGCACCCGCTGCCTTGCTTGGCTACCATCTTCCACCTGATTTATCTTCCCCCTGGCTATCATCAGTAACCACACACTGAGAGTTTATATTGTTCCACTTGAAGTGCACGGAATTTAATCCAAACGGCAGGTCCACTATAAGTTACACAACAGGACTTGACATTTTTAAGGCAAACTCAGATAGCTTTGGATTGAAGTCTTAGGAATAATTGATACTGTGAACTGCTCGATGTTTATTTTAAAAAAAGTTGAAATGATTTTTGTGTGAAATGGGAAACTTTTTTATTCTACAACTAATCACATTCATATTACCACCGGGGTGCCTGCTAACATATTAATCAAAGAGAAAGAGCATCATTAGCAGTACATGCACAGTGCATTCATTTGGGTTGATGCATTCTCTTTAGCCATCTGATAAAATTATCTCTTTATTTAGCGGTTTTGTTCTCCACACACTCTGGGATGGGCTGTTTTTTTTGTTGAAAAGAACTAGCTGCTGCTGGGGATGCTAATCAGTAAGATGACTGTGTACTAAAATTCCGGATTGCCAAAACAGCCAGAGCAGGTATCAGATAACAGGGTTGAACCATGAGGCTGATCTGTTCAATTTAGTTCTGTGTTTGAAACACATGCATTAGCAGCATGAACAGCATGCCAGGAGACCTGACTCACAACAGACACAGCAACAACATGGTGCAAGCCAAAAAGCTGTATGGAGGTATTTCATGCCTGCTGAGCCAGGTTCCAAGGCAACTTGAAATAGCAAAAATTGCAATGGTATCGGATCAGCGGCACATTGATTAGCAGTGGTTCCTGATTCCTAGTTTGAACCTCTGGGTACTTGCTAGCTTCATGGCAGACATATGGATTAGGTTAATTGAGGTCTCTAAATTGGCTGTAGGTGTGAGTGTTACCCTGTCTTCCATTAACCCATTGATAGCTGGTTTATGCTCCAGCATCTCTATGACCCTGTAGTACAGGACAAAGGGAGAAATAGACCGGTATCCCATACCGTCTATGCATTGATACTCTTGGGTATGGCATCTTAAAGGTCAGATCAGTGCAGCTGTCCCATATCCAATCATTAAAAGGAATAAAAGCCCAGACAGAAAAGTTTGTGCTAACCATTATTTCCATAAGCAGATCTCCTGTGGTGAAGAATGGCAGCTAAAAGAAAATAAAATAAAAACTGAAATCTAACAGCTGCAGTGTAATACATCTCATTTTAGTGCAGAGCTTTTAGTCTTAGGCAATTAGCAAAGCATCTGGTGTGCTGTGTTCTGATGACAGTCCAAACCAGAGAGCTCAGCAAGCAGAATTTATTACAATGCAGCTTCTACATGATATTTACACATTAGGTATTTACTCGATGTGTTGTGAACAACCTCTCTTTTTGCATCCCTATACAAATAAGCTTTGCAGACTGCTGTTTTGTAAAAGTACCGTACATTATTCAGCATTGTTGGATGGGTCCATTGTACATTTGACAGAATAAGAAGAGGAGAACCTGAGAATCAATGCATTTACAGCCATACCACTGAGTCGACCTACCGAGGAAACAAAAGCAACATGATTCCAAATTTACTGGCGCGGGGTTAACAAGGTCTAGTAGCTAAGTAAACAGACTGTCCCTGGGATGCCGTAAATAATAGTGAGCGCTACAGTCTGTGTATGTACAGTATGTTTGCATCTGGCCAGTAAGTATTTTTATGCATCTGGGTGGGTATGCATGTGTGGGCTTTTGGGTTAGTTGTTTTTCATGGTTATTTTTTAAGGCTTGATAATATGGTATGTAAATTTCAACTATATATATGTTTCAATGGAAACAATGGATTGATTGCTAATTCTAATGTAATCGTCAAAGGCTTAGTGTCATAAAATAAAATCATGACATCAGCTGGAAATTAACTTCAAAACTTCAAAAACAGCCAGGCAGAAAAATATTGACGACCTCACTTCATCCCTTTAAAATACATATTGATCAAAACATCATTTTCACCCACAATGCTGCACTATAGGCACTCAATGGCAAACAGCTGCTATTTGTGTGCAGTTTTCATACAAAGAGAACAGAATAAATATGCTTATTGCTCCACTCTTCTTCCTTTTTTCTGATGCATGAATCGGCGTACCGCTGTGGGGAGTAGTGGTGTCATCAAACAAGACCCTCACCTAAAAATCCAGCTTATTATCTGATAGGAATCTCTGCGCCTAGATTCAATTGCGGCGCCCTCGCAATGTCTCCGACTTAATCGCAGCTTTCTTCCCCTCCCATGCCAAAATGATCCCCTGCTATAGTGGAATCAATTTCCCTGTCACTGAAAGCATCGTGGAGAGAACACTCTTTGATGCAGGTAACTTGGAATTCAATTACGCACCAGTGGAGAAAACACATCTGGAATGTGCATGAAAGAGGGATAATGAAAGACAGAGATATGGGTGTCAATGCACATGTGAGCCGGTGCATTATAATGATGCCTTTATCAGGTGTTTATGTCACAGATTTAAGTGGAATTTGGTGTATACTTTACATAAAGCACCATCAGCAGGTTGGCATTTGATTGATTGTTGTAAAATCTAGTGTACAATGTGCTAAATAATGACCTTGTGTTAGTCATTCCTCTGCAGCAGTACTACAGAGGAAGTCACAGCTGTCAGTTATTCTGAGAAACACTTCAACATCTACTCCACAGATAAGCATGTCGGGCAACCATTTGTGAGTGACAGGAGGAATTATACAAACAGGAATGATTTGATGGCTTTTAATCTAGTACTGTATTTAGTAGTGTATTACCGTGGTGGTAAAAGTTAGCATGAAAGCATACTAATCTAAGATTAGATTAACGAAAGCAGCAACCTCTGAGCTAAAACAATGGAGTCAATGTGGAAGTGTCAAAAACTGCAGTTCTCCCTGTAGCCTCTGGGGGTTGGCTTTAGGAGTGACTCCATCCCCATAGACCTTGTTAAAATGTTTAATTTCACATGTTATTAACATGTTTGCATGCCAAAACAAAAGACTGTTTTTTTTTCTTTTGTGCGTAACGCTTTGAGTGACAGGTATGTGCCGTCTCACAGTAAGCTTCCTGCTTCTGCGACTGCCAGCCCACCTTAGCTCCACTCACACTTCACGTCTTTGTATTGTAAGTTCAGGCAGACAATGACACTCAGAGACTAAAAACGGCTCTTTAGAAACCTATGGATGACATCACAGACATGTTTCTGATAATATACAGTTTATGGTTATTACTTGAGCTGCCATTAGCACTGACATCAATAACGTTAATGTAAAGAGCTTCTACTGTTACTGAATACACCTTTGAGCCTTAACATCCACACGCTTATCTGTAAATCATAGTCTTGCCATGTGGTGGCACACAAGAAAACACTATCACAAAAGCAAGCAGAAGAACTTGTGGGACTATTTTTATAGCACGTGGTCCATCACTCTGACATCTACCATAAAAGAAGTGTGTAAAACTGAATAAAACCTTTGTATTGTCAGTTAATGTCCAGCCATGAAACACAAAAGACTCTAAATAATGACCCCCTGTCGGTTCCACTGACCTCATGTTGACCTGCTACTCACTACTACCAGTCAATTAAGATTTTCACTGAGACACACACACACACACACACACGCTCACTACCAGCCTGGCCCATCACCTTGCCCAGTCATGCGTAGGGCAGTTGGGGTCGAATGCCATACCAATAAATCTGAGCTGAAAAAGAAGATCTGCTCAACCTTGTTTACTTTAAAGAGCCCTTTCTGACTCTCTCTCCAACTGATTCATAGCCTCAGGCGTGAAGGATGATAGCAGCCTGACTGAACAATGAGCACCTGTGTGTGTGTGTGTGTGCATGCATGTGCCCGGCCAAGTAGAAAGAATGACCTTGCCAACCCTGATGTCTCCAGTGACTGTTGAAGAATTCATTGACAGTCTTTGACTGCTGTTTCTGCTGCTGGAGCATCCATATGCGCATGTCCTGGTTAAAAAAAAAAGTGGAAACATCCTTTCCACTCTCATTTAATATGCATGTTGGGCACAAGATAAAACAAAGAAAGTACAATTTGAAATTCTATCAAGAACCAAAGCAACTGCTGTAATGCTTCAGACTTGATTGATAATCAGATTCATGCAATCAATAAAAAGTGGATTACCAAGATAGCGTGACCAAAACAAAAATTAATCACATTTAAAAAAAAAAAAAAAGTATATCTGCTGTAATTTAACTGACAACACAAGGTTAGCAGGATGCCAGGGACGTCGTCCTTTTAAATGAAATCCCAATCAGACTTACATTTTTCATGGCACGTTACACTTTAACGTCAAGGATAACAAGGTCAGGTAGGGCCAGAGGAATCCGAACGCTGCTCACAGCCCGAGCAAATCAACCCAAAAATCAAATTCAGTTCAGGACCAAAAACAACAAACATGGACTTTGCTGCACCAGCAGAATCTGTAAGTACTCATCAAGGGCTGTAAAATGGTCTTCTTCTCATACACGTAACTCTCAGCTAACCCAAAAAAGATGTAGAAAGCTGATACACACAGCTGTTCCCCAAAACTTTTATGCCTTTAAATATACATAATTAAGTGGAAAAAAATGTCCCATATGTAAGGGGTAATTTCCTTTCCTCTGGAAACACTGGTCATTTACATTAAACATTTACACACCATATAGAAACATGTCAATAACACACCTGCAACAATAAGTAGTGCCTTATTTGTGAACAAGTGGGCCTGAATCAATGGGCCAGAGGACTGCATGATGCTGGGTCACCACCCTAAACAAAGGGCTTCAAGAGTTAAGGCAAGTGAACCAGCAACCAGAAGAGGTTCATGGTGATAAACGCATCGTCGGCAAACAATTCTCAAGCAGCCAAAAAAATGTGTCAGAAGATACTGTTAGAAGATGGCAAGCCCCAAAATGTGGCCTTAAAAAAAGCAAACAGTCCAAGAAAAGCTTACTGCAGTCCTTAAAATGGCCACTTTGATGAAATGTGTCAGTATGTGGCCAAAAAAAAAAAAAGGAATGAGCAGCTGCCCATAACCAGAGCTGTCATCCAGAGGAAGCACTGGATATGACCAAAGAGCCGAACATACCCACCAGCAAGTTCAAAGCCGGCCTTGGCGAGGGCAAAGAATGCTGCACTACACTGCAGAACAAGTCCTGCTTAGGGGGATTTACGGGGAAGCTACTGTCGCTAGTTAAAGACAAATTTAACCCTGACATACAGAGTCATTGTGGAATCCATAAATCTACATCTTCATGCGTATGTAACTCATCCATCCCTCTCCACCCCTCTCTATCTAGTGCGGAGCTGACCCTCCTGACTGTTATTGTCATCACCCTCTCTAATGTCAGGCCCGGCGCTGCTCTAAATGAGGCCACATTTCACCACCGTATCAGGGACCCACGGACTAGAGGCTTTCAACTCTGACACACCTGTGTGTCCCACAACATCACAGGCCATTTCCCCTGTCCTCTTGACAAACAAGGACAAACCACACCTCACCCCTCACACCCCCACCTTCCCTGAGACAAATGGTAACTCTTCTTTTTCATTAGGAGGCAAACCTTGTCAATGATGAAGGATAGGAAGGTTTTCATTAGTCTGGATGGTCTGAGGACAGCTTCAAATATTGCTGCAGTGCAGATCAAATGTTGTGGGGACCGATCAACTGAATGAATCAACGCAGCTTTAATTAAAAGTAGATGAGATTTGGCAGAAAACCAAAATATTAATAGTTCTGGACAGTTTTCAAATCTTGTTGTTTCTACTTCACAAATAACCCAAACAACAAACACATATTGACCAAAAAAATAATAAATCGATGACAAAATGACTTTATTTTTAGCTGTTTGTGCATATATTTCATGCTATGGAGCTAAATCTTGATGATGGAAGTAGCTAAATGGTGAAAAGAAAAGAATAACATTACAGTGGCTTTTGGATCCAAAACCATTGTACTATCTACAAAGCAATCCTTTGCTGTAAAGGTCATGCCTGTTCAAATCCAATGATGCTGCAAGTGCACCGTGTGCACCGTAACATCCAATACAACATGTTCTTACTTCGGACACACTCCCCCTGTGTGTCCAATGCATATTTTAATAGCTGTAATTCAATGAAAGCACTCTGGATTTTAAACATGAAAGAAGGTTTTCAGAATTATGCATATTTTGACATTTAAAGATAAAAAAACATACTTTACATACAGACACACACACTATTTACACTTGTACACACAGCTTCCTTGGCAGACTTTGAGGCTTTTTCTTGCTTAGGTTAAATGTAACTTCAGAAAGGCCAGGGTGTGCAGGCCTCCCAGTCTTCAAGTTCAGCCCACATCATTCTCCATGCATCATTACCACTGCAGGAACCTTGAGCCAATAAACAGCTCAGTGGCACTGCTCTTATTTAAAGGCAGGAGGGGAAATGGAAAATACACACACACACACACACACAGAGAAAAGTTCAGCCTGCCATTCTGGATGGTGCACACTCTGCATGTTAAAATGCGATAACACAGTTCACAAACATTCAGACAGTGTAAACACACACTGACACGGACACTAACACAACCTCTTCATTAAATTCCAAATGGACTGAATTTAGATGTGAGAGCTGTAATTAATAGTTGGAACATAGACTCAAAGCTATTACAGTCAACCCTCAGGTCTTTTCACTGTAGAGGTACTTTCAAATAATTAAAACCGGTAATCAGATACATGCACAAGTGGCCAGTGTGTGTCTAAAGATAGATGTGTGCGTCTTGTTTTCCCCCCTCATCCCAAGACAATATTCTGCCCTGGCTAGGAGAGGAAATGAAGAATAAATATAAGAAGACATTGGCAGCGCCGGAATAATTATACGCCACTCTATCCAATCTACATAAATAAACCCTCACGAGGGGAGAGAAAAAGGGAGCGCTTACGGTTATGGTTAAAATCATTTTTCAGGCCTCGGCCCACCGCGTTTTGAAGCCTGTTTATGGCTGCAAGCGTGTTTTACATAGTAGATGAAATATATGGTTTAGTTTGGCCCGGCCACGGCCAGTGAGTCACAGTGCAGGATTGATGCCGAGTGTGTATCCTAGTGTGACATTAACCATTCATCTCTGACCTACAGCACGCCAACACCAGGAACTCAAGGAGTTTTCCCTACAGCAGCCATACTGGATGATCTATTTACACAGCGAAGGACCTGTCCTGACCTGTCTGACATAATTGTTTTAATAGATACAGCTGGGCCCGAGGCTTTAATAGGAGTTAGGGTTGTCTGGATGTTTGAACATAATCATGTACCTTTACAAAACAAATACACAACATTCAGGATTGGTTCATTAATACTGCAATGTAGGCAATTTAAGGAAAAAATTCAATGTGCTACAAGCAGTAATCTTATAAATAAATTGAATGTGACTGCTGTAGCTACATGCCTGGTGTTTGGATTACAGGGGACAGATGGCCAGAAGAGAGCCAGGAAGTACAAAAAGTGTGAGTGTGGCTGCCTTGTCTTCCTGTGATCGTGTGGCAGGTATAAGCTGATGCCAGCAGATGGGGCAGGAGGTATAGTAAGCAGCTCACAGGTGCAAGAAATTCCCCCACAGGAGCTCTTTTAAAGCTGTGTTGAAGGTAGAAAACAGTACTTCCTGCTGGGTTTGGTAATTCTCAGCGTCCCTTGAAGCGAGTTCAGGACCAATCAAACTCATCAGAAGCAACAAGAGCAAGAGAAGGAAAGGTAAATGAAAATGAATCTTGTTAGGATGCAGATAGAGTCAACGAGAAGTACCGAGTTATTGATTAATTCGTTAACTTGTGTGCAGTGGAAAGAGAAATGCTGAGGGCTACTCCCACACATGGTGTGTTTGCATTTCATAACCTGTGGATATGACTTACATTATGAATTCAAATGTAAAAACATGGTGCAAATTTAACCTTCAATGCTTATTGTTTATGCAATAACTTTATATTGTCATCATATTGACTGATGAGATAAATCAACAATGAGTCAAATAATGTACAACTTAACTTGGTTAGCGTCCTATGGAGAGTGTGGCTGCTCACACACACACACGCTCTACTCCTATATTGGAGAGTCCAATGTAGGGTTGAATTCATCAGGACAGCACTTTTGGACTCTACCTCCATCATTTTCTGTCACCATTAATAATGTCATTGTTGTCGCATGAATACAAAGTGTCAAACTCTTCCAGCTAAATAAGCTGTTGTTATGTTGTTCCTAGCTATAGTCATTTGTGCCAGTAAAGCATAATTTATAGAATGCACAGAAATGAACATTCTTGGCCATAAACCCAAACACACACAGCCAATTATTATTATGGCTATAAGTGTGTAATAACCTCACTAAGGCATTGCAAATATGCTTAAATTAATATGAATATTTCAAGAAATTTAGCACATTCCAACAATGCACAATATAAAATAAAATAACTTAGCTTGACCCCACTCAAAAAATTCAAGTTCAAAAAATGTCTAGCAGAAAAATAAAATAATCCGATACATAGTCACATAAAATCGTAATTTAGAACAGAATAGCCTATAATATTTTTTGAGGCACTCTATCACTTTATCTATGATCTCTTTAGTTAGTTGCTCAAATTGGGCAAGAAAAAACACCACTGACATGTTGGAGCTTCCAGACAAGCCCGTGCTGGTTGTGTCATCGCAACAAGTTGTTGCCATGTTGTTTTGGTCAAAAAAGTGTTTCGGCCAAAAACCGAAAACGCACTTTTGGGGCAATTTCGGCCAAAACTATGGTGCATCCATAATAACTAAGGAAATAAGCATTTTATTATTATGTGGCACCAACTAATAAAACAAACTTAACATGTTACATCAAACAGATCATTATATTTGTAAGACAGGTCGTGATGCTCTATTCCTATTCTTCCATTTAATGGAGGACCATCGGTTTGGTCTCTTTTTTAACAGCTGTACAGGAGAAGAATTTTTACATAAGACATTTATTCCAAATAATTAGCTTCCTCCTTACGTGACCTGTACACCTCAGCTCCAGTCATGCCCCACTCTTTACCATGTTATGTGGACTATGACCATGCTTTCCACACAGAAGCACATAAACACCTCTCAAAAAAACCTATGGGTGACATCACAGACATCCATTCATCTATCTGCAATGAAAACCTTGCAGATGGAAGACTAAATTAGCAGCGAGTCTGTGTCAGCTCTGCTAAATACTGGGATTTACAACATTAGAAAAAAGCACTTTAAGTGTGCAAACAGGATGAAACAGTAACACCAGCTTAAAAGACACAGTGCTTGTTTTTTTAAATAAACTCAAATTTCCAAATAAAACACACCCATTACTAAACCAAGTTTCACTCAGGTTAAGGTCTCTTCACAGACAAACTGTGTAATTAGTTAATAACCTTTAAATCAAAGCTCTGCAGCATCTTTAATCCCACTCTAAAACAAGCTGCTCTGCTAAATATACCAAAAAAACTCCAAAGTGAGAACACAAACTTGAGGCTTCATGTTCCTTTATCCTCCCTGCCAGCACCACATGTCCACTTTATCAGATAGGAAGCTATGAGTCAGAGTCCTTGTTCACAGCTGCTATCTGTTTGCTTGATCGAGACACTTGTTGCCCTTAGCTGTTTACACTCACTCTGCAAAGGCCACTGCTTCAGCTCCAAGGCTGTTCAGGGGATGTTGGACTCCCCCCAGGCTTAACAGGGCCTTGATCAGATAGCACACCAATAAACATCTTCCCACACACATACACGAGGGCCAGCAACCACAGTATGTGTGTGACAAATGCATATATACACGATGCATTCACACATAAATGCCCAACTTTAGAACACTGTCATACACTCTCTGCACACACAATCAGACAAAAGCCAGCAGAGGTCCAGATCAGCACCAGCATGCATCAGCGGACTTGGAAAAGAGAGACTAGTTTGGCTTGTTGCTTCAATGGCCACCGCGCTCCATCAACCCCTCCATCAGTCTGTCCGTCTGTCTGTCTGCTCGTCCGTATGTCAGTGCTGAGATGAAATGCTCTGGCTTCCCCAACCTGAGCTTAGCTGACAGACTGAACAAGACACCCCTCACTGCAGCACAACAATATTCAAAGACTACGACACGTAAAACAGCTGTTCCACAACATAATTTAATGTCCAATCATTTTAATATATTGGCATTGGACTCTGTGTTGCAGTGTTATTTAAAGATCTTTTGGCTATAATTACAAACTGAATGTAAACTGGAACACTGATACTTCAAATATTATTATAAAAATTTCACACAGGGATGGCTAAAACAACAACAGATTTTGTTGACAGATGCCACAGTGTGTTATTGTCAGACATTAAACACAAGACACACATACTCTTAAGCTTTTTTTTGGAATAAATTTGCACCTAATTTGATCATTTAAATTGGAAATAGGGGCTTATCATTGCAATAAATGAAGTAAAAATCCTTTTGAGGACAATAAAGTCATTATGGGACATAAGACGAGATGTAAAAATAATAGCACAGAAATGACTCAACTGTTTCGCACACATCTCGCTCTTATTAAATAATAAATCATAGTGTTGTGTCTTTTTTCACATGGCACATGGCTTGGTACCCCAAGTAGATTCACTTTTTTGTGGGGGTTTCAACTCTACAAGGTATTATTGCTTTATTATAATAAAATTCCACCTACACTGCTTAGCATGGTATATGTATCCTAACATGAACCTAAAAATGTAAAAAAAGAAAAAAAAAAGAAAAAGAAAATGTAACAAAAGCTTTAAAAAGCGCTCTCTAATCCTGACAATTAATTATTGTTACAAAGGTAATTACATTACTGGCCAGAAGAGGGTGTAAGAGTCCCATCTTCTTTCCCTCCTGTTCATATGTGAAGGCTTCTCACTCCACCCCTCGCTCATGTCTATATAAGTATGTATATCAGTGATGATGGAGGCAGATAGATTGGAGATGCCCTGCTGCTGAACCTCAACATTTGATTGACATCAGCAGCCTGGCCTGCTCGTTGGGATTCCAGGCGGCGGTTCTCAACTTTAAATGGCTGCCCTGCTCATTACTGGAGCAAACAGACAGATATTTGTTAATGAATCCACATGCTCCAGTAACCCTAGCTCCCTCCGAGGCACTTGGAGAGAAACCGCATCTTCTCAGTGGCCTCTTCTTGGGGGCTGAATAGTGAGTAAGGTGGAAGAGGTCGGGGCAAAGGTCAAGGGCGGGGTCACGGGGGTGTAAGCTGTTAGTGTTCAGGCAGAGGTCATCTGGGCCTAATGGACTGGATAAAAGCTAAGAAATGCATAGTGAGTGTCACTGTGTTGCTCCAACCTTCTCGGTTACAAAAGAAGTGACACGTTTTGCTTGTGTGCAAACAATCTCCACGAGTGAAGAAAATGTTTCAATTCAAGGTGCAAGTGATTTTTTTTCTCAGCATTTTTCATTCATTTTCAAATTTGGCAACAGATGTTTCCTGCCATTCATTTTAAGCACATAGGAACAGAGTGACATCGGGAGAAGAGAAGTAACTGACGCTGTGTACACTGCAATCTCATTTTTATTGTTGCTGTAATGGGATTCATGATGAGATGTTTGTGTAGTCTGAAGTAAAGAAGATGGATTAATTTCTGACACTACTTCATGGCAGAAGATTAAGGAAAGTGCTGATACTATCTCAAAGAATGCAGCGCACTACGCATCCCAAACACAAACTGCGTTTGTAGCACTGGCTTATGTAAAGTGATCCTCAAAGGGAAGTGCCTTTGATTGCAGCTTCTGAAGTGATGCGAGAATGTTGTCTAATAATAAGCCGTGCTGTCATGTGATTACAGCCGTGTCAATCAGCAGGTGCCAGGTGAGTATTCGTGGTAATGGGATTACACTACATGCTGACATCTGTTGGATGAATGGCTATGAACAACATCCATGTTCCCCAGAGGATGAACCCTAATGACATTGCTATCTTTACCTTCAAGCATCAATTGTGAGGTTGACGTCTCCGTCCCTTCTCATCGGGTCATGTTCTTTGACTCAGACTCTAGTGAAACTAAAAACGTTCCTATCAGCTACAGCTGTGTTCAGCTGTGCTATCATGGTGAAAATGGACAACGTCATAGAGAAACTGGCTCCACCCTATTGGCAGCACCAGCCTCTCAAAAATGGGCAGAGTGGTGGAGCATGAGTATAGGCAAGGAGGGCAGGTTTAGCCTGCCTTTACTCCAAACTCAACATATAAGTATATCTCCAGCTTTTTTGGTTACCATAGAAACCAGTCCTATCTCACAACCCATTTCAAATGCACTAAATCCATAGTGGTGCACCAAATATGTGCATGTTGGGCTTGGTATTATGGACATTCTTATTATGTTCTATTGTTGACGATGTGCCAAACCTATTAAACAGAGCGCATCAGCATGATGGAACAAAAAACTAGGTCCTAACTAAGTTTGACTTTGATAATTATGGCGAGCACACCAAGCCTGCCTAACCCTGGTCATAGCTGCACCCGGCACTGTCTGAATTGATGTACAATCACAAACAATTTCTGTCTTAATGATTTTGTGTGATCATAAATTTTCCATTACTGTTACCATATATATTAGTCTGTGGCGTAGAAGTGACACGGCAGTGTCTACAAGGCAGCAATGTGCAGGTAGACCAAAATGCTTAGATGCACCAGCTGATCTCTTCACACAACTTAATACACATGGTGTCCAAAGCTGTCCATGTGCATGAACTTGAGGGAGTATGTGTGACAAAATATATATCAGTATATATAATATAGGTATTGGTATACTGGTATTATAGTATAATATCAGTATACCAATAGCAACTATTATTAAAGAGCCTAGCAACAAGTTGATCACAGCATCTGGTTTCTCTCTAGAACACAGAGGCCTGTATAAAATAACAGTAAATATAAATACATATTGATACATAATGGTGCAATGATAAAAATCAGGCCAATTATTGATTTTTAAGTTTTGTACTGTACATCATTAAACCTAACTGCCATTGTTAGCCACGTTGTTGCAGAGTTGCCAGCATGCCTGCAAGACAGATGAACATTTAATCAATATATAATAATAATCAAGAAACACACTTTGTATTGCTGTGACACTACATCTTAATGAAAATAATACTAGGAAAACATTCTTTGGATTGTTAGTGCAGTGGATGGTTTCATTTTCTGTTACATTTATCTTTAAGGCGATTGCGGCATTCTTTAAACTTCAGCCGTCCAGTGTCAACAAAACAACTCTGCGTGACAGTGCATGGGGGAATTTTAGATCCCGTAATGAAAGTAACCTTTCCAGCACTGGTGGTCTCACAGCACAGCTTATGAGAAGAGTGCAGGAAAGCGCTCTGGTAGAGGAAAAGGTCGGTCATAAAAGGCTCTTGTGTTGGTGCTGAGAGACATATCAAACCCTTGTGCCACCAGCAGGCCGACTATCAAACAATGTTTTTCAGTTTCCTGCTCTAAATCATGCCGACGTTGACACAGTGTACCAACTTTTGCTTTTAATCTTTTGATCACTGGGCCAGATGGATTCATGTTGGCTGCTGGACTGAAAAAATAACAGGAAAGAGGCAGACACAATACATATACAGTGTGTCTATTGCAGTGTTTGTATAACTGTGTTACGCATGTTTCTTTGTTAGTGTGATCCAGTGTCTCACATCGCTCAGAGGCAGATCCATTTCAGTACACTTCCTCAATTACCACTGTGTTTGCATAAAACCCAACAAAGACACTGAGAAATGAAAAATGAATATGGGCCAGCAGCAGAATACACATGACTGGGAGCTATCAGTCACAGTGGCAGAACTGCAGCCTGATGGTGATGAGAGCAGATTTATGCCGTTTTAGGCTCACACACAAGCAGCCTCAGAGAAAATCCATTACAGAAAAAACACAACACAATATGATACAGAGATATATCATTACACACACTAGATGCTTAAATGATACTTGTTGCACCTACAGCTAGAATGTGAGCAGCTATCATTAGAAAATAGGTGCTATTATAATCTGAAATGGCACTTCACACACAAGCTCACTCCAAAAGCATTGTATTAGGCACACTATCAGAAGGCATGGTAGCGCTGGCTTGTGTCCTGACTGCAAATTCACAGTAACTACTGAATGAACTGATGTGTGATTTTGTGCAGACGTTCTTAGTCCCATGAGGGCCGAGCCTGTGGTATCGGTGGTTCCTTGCCTCTTTTTCTACTGCCACTAGCAGGACAAATCTTTCACTAAACCAGTCAAATGTCTCAATATTTGAGGTTGAAAAGTGTGGTTTACCAAAAGACTTTCATGTTCCACTGTGGATGAAGTGTAACCTCTCTGGGAATCCTTCAACTTCTCATCTAAAACCCTCATTGAATTATGGTTTATATCCTAGTTTATGGTCTGCACACAAAAAAACTTGATTTATGTGTGAATGTTACGTATAGTCTCAATATAGAGTTAAGACAGTAAACAGACATTACACATTAACAGTTATGGAAATTAGCATAGGTGCAGGCCCATAGGACACAACCTTTAACATCAGCCTGTTATCATGCTAACATTAGCAATGCAATTTAACAGTGGCGCTCATACACTCTTTACTCCCTTTTGTGGTCTCAATATGTGTTTCATTATTGTTGAAGAGTCAGTTTCTGTTCATCCATTTTCCTTCACTTATTCTGGGACCTATCTTTCCCCAGCCACCTCCACTAGCTCATTCAGGAGAATAGCGAAGCATCCCCAGGCCAGCTGAAAGATATAATCCCTCCAGGGTGTCCCTGGGTCTGCCCCGGAGCCTTCTCCCAAGTGGACATACCTGGAGCACCTAAACGGAGGGGTGCTTGAGGGGCATCCAAACCACCTCAACTAGCTTGGCCCTCTTCTCTCCAATGGACCGAAGTACGGCCCGCATGACTGTGGACACTGCGCCAAACCTCCTGCCTGAATAGGCAACTTTTTGTTGACTGTAATTACTAATGATGAATCCTTCTTTTGTTACGCATCTGATAACATATTTAGCCTTTAGCAAGACTATAAAATAATCTGTAGCACCCAGGAGTCAACTCAACAATAATATTAATCATTAACATGATTCTTCCACTCATTAATTATACAGTAAATGGATCCAAACATTCTAATCAAACATTATACATCTATTAAGAATCAGACAAGTTTATAAGTCTAAAGTACTCTGCCAGCTTTTCAATCCCAGCCTCTTGGCAGAGCTGATGTGTTGCTGGAGGTTGCTGAAGTCTGCATAAGAGAAGTTAGCCAGTTTTAGTGTCTTTGGTACAGAGGGAAGGTGAGCCAGCGCTCTGAGGAGTGAGGCTCATCCATCCAGGTGGCTGCTGACAGGTCCAGATAAGCATCTCACCCTGGGCAAAAATAACACAGCGTCCCATTGAGACTCGATAATTACACAGGCCCACTGCCACACCAGGCCTGATGTATGGCCTCAGATAGCCATCTCACACCCACTAAACTTCTGCACACACACACACACCCAGATCCCCATACACACACTCAAACACTTGCACTTAACATGTGCATTGAGTAAGAGCACACAGAGATCCTGGTAAGATGGCATATCACTTCTATTATAACTGTGGAAACTGCATCGGCAGCTAACTTTAGCTCAAACAGAGCAGGGAGGTATGAGGTTTCAATTTACTGAGGGCATTAGTACAAATGGTGAAAAATAAAGTTTCAAATGTGTTATTAACTGTGCCGCAGGTGTACAAGAATCTTTCAACAAGAACGCGGGAAAGATAAGAAATATCACTGACACCTGGTGTGACAGGGAGATGTTGGCGTGCTATCTTCTCTTGTCAGCAAACATGCTACTTGATGATGCTATACACTCAACAACCTGCTCAGAGCCTTGTCCCAACAAATAACCTGCAGTCATGTAGCAAGTGTAAGTTAGCCTAGAGATAAGGCATCCATCCATTAGCACTGATTATGTTTTCTATAGACAAATCATCAATCAGTACATTTACAAACAAGATATTACTATTAGACAACTTAGACTGTATAGCTTTTACATTGGTGCGCCACTTTCAAAACATATGGTGCATCTGTAACTAACCTTACTATTTGTAGACAGGGATGTGTCAAGGCAACATTAATAGTGCCCATCAATACCAATACCAATCAATACCAATATATATATGTAATAGCAAGCTCAGGCATCAGATAAGGGGGTTGACCTATGGTGCTGTTTTATGTAAATTATTTCTGTGTCTGCAAGGCTTGCTCATGTCATGTGTCAGCAGCCTTGAACGAGCTGAAGAGTCAGCTGTATGGAGGGTTTTTTTACACTTGCCTTCAAAGGAGCTGGATTAGTGTTGGGTACTGGATAAAGTATCTGTATTGTTAGCAGGACTTAAAAAGTCAATATGGTGCATCGCTACTTGTGGATGCACCAAGAAAAACACCTTCCTATCACTTCAGGTACTAAACCTAAGCATCCAGTGTCGTCCAGGTTGTTGCTTAGTAGACCGTTTAAAGCAGTTTTTGATTTGTACTGCCTGTTGCATCTACAGCAGTACAGTACAAACAACCAAAACAATGAGCTTGAAGACAATAAAATGCTATGTAATGCTCTCATTAATTGAAGATGTCCAGTTGTTTACCTGTTGAACTAGTTAGCAATATGAATGAATGCTTTCACGAGATAACATCAACACCAGTGTACTAAGAGGGTCCCCTCCCCTTCAGTACTTCACATAATCCCCTGAGTGTGAAGTACAAGGCCAGGCCATTGTACGAACTTGCAGGTGATCCATTCTTTTCTAAAGTTGCCATCCTTCATCTGATGAGCTGACGTGATGACAGCGACAGCTAATATGGACCATTGTGCATCTCGTAGGACTAACAACATCTGATAGGGCCACCTGGGGGAAGGTTCACGGAGAGGGGGAGAGTTCACGGCATGTCTGGCATTGTGTGGTCATCCCCTGGGCACAAGCACCTATGATTTATGGGTAGCATACTGTAGAGCTATCGTGTAACCGGTCACTTCCGGATGTTAGCCGCACTGAGGATTCTGAATCAGTAAGCAGTAAGCTCAATGTGTGAAGAGGAGTGTTAGTATCTGTAGTAACTCATATTCCACCTGTCACAGACAAGAAACTACAACACAATGCAATACAGAAATACATAATGATACACAATATTATATAATCACATCAACTGTGCTAAAGTTATATGGGACCTCCACTCTTTGTAAGCAATTCTGCTGCATAGCCTGGGGTTAAGAGAATCAGGCTGAGGCAACATGTGCACATACAGAAACAAGCTTCATTAATCTCAGGCACCCTGACAGCACCATTGTAACCTCATAAATAGCCCGGGTCCATATCTGATACTCCACAGTGATGGGTGGAGAGATGGAACAGGGATGTATAATACAGGAGTTGTATGCAGGTGATATCAATCTATACAACTCTAAGAGAAAGTGAAAACCCACCAGCTTTCTTACACTAACAAACCTCCTGCCACTTGTCACCCAGTGTCGATCACAAAAGAGGAGAGGATGAAATTACTGTGGCTGAACAAGAAGCTACAGCTTTGGTTTCTAAGCACCTTCCTTTAGGACATAATGCACAAAAGATGAACCCGGCATTGCATGCTCAGAAAAAAAGCAACAACAAAAAAACAAAAAACATGCAGAAGCAGTCATACACATTGATATAGCTCTGTAGAATGAGGCAAGGGACACCTGTGAGGTCAGCAAGGTGTTATAGAAGCAGATGGAGAAGGCAAGTGGATTCACATGTGTTCACAGCAGGATTTAAACAAGCATTTTTTCTTATTACTTTTAGTTAAAGTTATGATCAGGATCTTTGCTCTTTACAGCCACTGCAGGTGGGGCAGCCCATTATAAAACAGTTCACTGTATTTGGCAATGTAAATCTCTGCAATATTTCTTAATGCAGTCTTAATGCACTGGTCAGGGACTATGGTACATTTGTACTGTAATTGCTATAAAGTTATATTACTTATATTACTTAATATTACTTTATATTACTTATAAAGTTGGCAAACAGACTGTATTCCATGACTTAATATTTCACTAAAAATCATTTATTTGTACATTTTGTACAATGAACAATTTCTAGCATTTTACCATTGTGACCAATGTTTATTGTGGGAAAACGAGCAACATTGAAAGACAATGCTTAGGTCTACTCGCTGGCATTAATCTACAGGAATAAATGTCTCTGTGACTACATGTCAGTAGTAACCGTCCTCCTTTGCTTTGATTGGCTCTTCCTGCAATATCTCCTGCTGTTATCATCTTACACTTTAACTGACTGGAACAGCCTTTTCTGTCCCTCTCCTGCTGCGTCTCTCAGCATCCCGTTCCTGGCCGATACACCTCAGCACATGGCTGCCAGCAGGGGAGTACATCCACACCACTGACCCATGAACTTGTCAAAAAAAAAAAAAACAAGCACTCACAGTGTCTTAATGGAAAACAGCGAAGGACGGGATGTAGCGATGTAGACGTCAGTGTGTTGGGACAGAGC
This sequence comes from Parambassis ranga, assembly GCF_900634625.1. Taxonomy (NCBI): domain Eukaryota; kingdom Metazoa; phylum Chordata; class Actinopteri; family Ambassidae; genus Parambassis; species Parambassis ranga. Next base: position 3,393,607 of record NC_041030.1, on the reverse strand, counting down.
AGTCAAAGATGAAACACTGCTGTTGGCTTGGCTACTATCAGCAGAAGATTATATACTGGCTGATTTCACAATTGTATTATGATTTAGAAACTAGCTCCAACAACAGCAACATTCATTTTAATATTCTACAGTGATATCAATAAAACCTAACTGAAAGTCACAATGACTGAAGGAGCGGTGACCTACATACAACAAAACATTCAACTGAAGGCTCTTTTAGAGACATTTCTAACACAACTAGGAAGTTAGACATGACTTTTTAAAGAAGAATCTGGCTGAGCTGTGTAGTCCAAAAAAAGTTTGGCTAACCTTTAAGATCAGCATGGAAGACCAATACACTTGGACAGCATTATTATAATTACTGATAGGAATGATGGCCAAAGCTACAAACATAAAACCAAAAACCAGCACATTTACGCGAGCTTAGTGTTTTTTAATACTTAAATCAGCTGTTGGGTTCTCATTAGCAGCCAGCACTCACAGTTCTATAGTTAGGTACAACTAAGGCAGCTTCCAGGAACCTCCATCCCTGTTGATCTTTGCTAAATGTGTGTGGAAAGCAGGAGTTCACACAGTGTTTTTAATGGCAAGAACCACAGTCCCATGCAGAGGAGGGCCAGCTGTGATGGAGGACTGTGCTGCTTGAGAAGAGGTGGGACAGAAAAAACCTGACTTTGCCATGACGGGTGTCTGGCCCTCAACAGCTCCCATCATTCACCCCAACACACACACACACACACACACACACACTGACAGTGACTCCTGGTTCAGGAGCAGTGTGTTAGGAGCTGTTGATGAACTTGTTTTCCAGACAGCTATGCTACCTTGGCCTGTGGTTTAAGCGAGGGAATGCACCCAGTGGGACCTGAAACCGAACCACCTGCTGCACTCGCCCACTCCGCTCTCCAACTCCCAGCCTTCTCCGTTTACCAAACATCAGTTTCTAAGAACACTCAGCCACTGCTATTTACCATTTGGCAGGACGCAGGGTGTGTTCGACTAGGGAGGCGGCTGTTTTTGTGTTTGTATATTCTATGTGTGTGCGTGTTTATCTGTGCATGTGCGACTGTCCATCTGTCCATCCAGAGCAAGGGTTATGTGTGTATGAATGTGTGTGAGCGTGTTATAAGGGGTGAAGAGACAAGCAGCTGAGGCCTAATGAGCTATAATGAGGTCTAATAGTGGAAAACCCATCTAGAAGCCATGACCTTGGCATTATGACGGATGCCCACAACCATAACACATCTAAAAACAGCCTGGGAAACAAGCTGGAACATGCAGTCGTCTCACATGGCGGTAAGTCATTGTCCATATTTCATAGGAGGTATTGAGTTACCTCAGAGTTAGCCGTGATTACAGATTTTCTGGAAAATCCAAAAATTGGTTTGTTTTGATGAGAATACCATTTTGACCATTAAGTTTCTGAGAACAGAGATAATCTTGTAACTGATGTTAATGTTGACACAGGAGAAGGTGTCTTGCTCGTAATGCCATTAGCTTATATCCAAAGCTCCTTACATTACAGTGGACAGAGGCCTATATATTTAGCATGGGTGGCCGCAGTGGGAATGCTCTCGTGTATTTACCGTCTGGCTCTCATGCATTAATACACATTGTTGGACGTCTCTGCCTTTAAATCACTTGCTTACATTTAAGTTATCGTGTTTCCCTGAGCTTTTGATTATATCTTATTGTCTTCAGTGCAGTATGAACTATTAGTCAAGACATCTGGAGACATGCAAGCAACCGTGGAAACAGCTGAACTGAATTCACCTCTTACTAGCTTTGTTTTTTTTATGTTTATTCTGGTTTTTATTTTGATATGAAAAAAAATTAGTATGTGCAATTAATAGCAAAAAATGATATTGGACATCTTGTCAGGATCTATCAAACTTAGTTTACACCATGGACACAACAAAATTGTCATCATTAAGTTGCCAAGCATAAAAAAAGGGACAAGTACATCTGAAGTATGGCACCCTGTTAACAGCATCCAAGTCCTCCTAAACTCCCAGTTTATCCATATACGTACATGTAAAGCGGTGGAGCGCGAGTGGAGCAGCGATGGGCATGCAGTCACAAAACCAAGAGGATCATGATGCTGTCACTGCTCATCTGTCACTCACAGTAGATAAATAAATATTGTGCTGTGAAGTTTGACTATTCAAATTGGAAATAAATTGGGAAATTCTATAGGAATTGACTTGTTACTGTTCAGCACACAGTATCAGCATATTGACAAAACTTCATCGGGTTACAGACCTCTATAAAAACAGGCATTTTGACAGTTTGCTGCTCTGCACCATTCAGGTGTTTGTTAACACAATGACATGAGGAAAAGACATAAACAATGGTGCTGCACATCAATCTGGGAAGACTTGCTGTAATCTGAACTCATTATTTTTCTTCAACATCTCACCATTTTACAGTTTTCAGTCTGTCTGACACCAGGTCAGAGATGTGGAGAGAGGGGATCTAAAAAGCCCATCATCTGGACCACAGCTGATTTTCCAACACTTACACACACTCTGCCTTGTTCACTTTTTAGTCTGCATGCTGCTGTAACTGACAAGGGTGACACCTTTTATGGGGCAGCTAACACAAACAGTTCACAGGCCATAAGTCCTTGTCTCAACGGTTTTTCTTTGACAATAAATTAAATACTATCACACCCAGGGGACAGTATTAAGTTAGCAGGGATATATAGCAGTTGTTTGTGTAAAAGGTTATATCCGTGTGTCATGGATAATAATAATCATGTAATTACTATGCGACTAAACATGGCATACATACTGTACATACATATGTTTATAGGCTCTTTTCCCTATATAGTTTAATACAGGAGAGTTTTCTGCAGTGTCATAATCAAACCCCCATAGGAGAAGCCTCTTCAAGTGCTTACTATATGTATCTGCCTGTGCATCATTAGAAAGTCTCTGTGTGCGACATCCAGCTGGCTAGTAAAGGGACGCTCTGTCAGTGTGAACTGATCGCTGCTGGAGGAATAACAGAGCTGCTGCCGGTTGAGCAGCACACTGGGACTTATTAAGACTGGGAAGGTGTGTCGCCCACTGCAGTAGGTGTTCAACAGCATACATCAAACCCTCTCTCCCTCTCACACACACACTTGAACAAACATGGCCTGCTGTTTCATAGCTGTGTCAGAGCTGTTCAGGCCTCAGACTCACTTTATTTCAGGGCAGGTATGCTAAGCGCTAGGAGCTTCCCCCCACCCCCGCTTCCCTGCTTCAGGCCAGACAGACTCCTTCACTAAATTAAGTTTGACTGGCAGGTGGCTGTGTTGAGTCCTCTCCTGACTGTTTAAGTGGAGGAAGCTTGGTGGTGCATCATCTTTAGCATCAAAGGTCTGTTTGCAACAGATCAGTCAGTCTAACAGGAGGAATGTAGCTTCAGGTTAGAGCTATTTTCACTTCCTACTCTTGTAAAAAGGCCCTCCAGCAGTAGAGGGTATAGGGCCAGAAGTAAGAGATGTGAAACTGTGACTTCACATCCTCACCTTTCTGCTCAACCTAGCACAACACATGGTTTTCTAGGATACCTCACTACAGAAACGACCTCCCAAAAACCTACAAACCTATTCTAGGCATGTTTTTTTTCACAAAAGAAACTATAGCTGACTGTTGATAGAAATTCAGATGTGAACATTTTACTTTGGTGTGACACATCACAAAAAGCCCGCCGTGGTGGTGACAACATCATGCTTCTATCCTGCAGTCAGTTATTTGCACGACCACATCGAGTCAGGAAAACATAATCATAGGTTGTGAAACACACACAGCCACTGAGGACGGTTTCAGATTCCAGCTGGAACACGAGTGTCGCTTTGTACCATCAAAATGCACAATGATGCAACCCAGACTATGGATTATTTGACCACTCTCACACTCCATATAAAATGACATATAGTCCCCCCCTGCTTTCTCAGAACACTGCCTGAAGCAGAACTCTCAGAGGACTCTTAAACATTTCTGCCTGGTTGTGTAAGACTGTGTGTTTGGCCCATAACAAAAGATGCCTTACGCTTAATGTTTTGGAAAGACGGAGGAAAAAATGTAATTTATGGAGCCGACCTTGATAAAGGTTATTTGATAATTAGAACTCCTGTTTTGCTGTCATTTTTCATTTTCTGGAACTACCTACGGACCATTCTGGTCCTGTAGTAGATTCAGTAATGTAACTCCTCATCAATAACCATGGCAACAAAGGGCTTGTGCCCCAGTCCCTGCAGATTAACTAGCAACACTGCCTGTGAGACTGGTTACCTATCAGCTGACAGACAGTGATTGAGATCCATATGAACTGCACTCCTTCGCCTATGGATGCAGTGTTTGATCTCCATGCTTTGATCTTGCAGAGATTCTTCAGTGTCGTCCTTCTGACATACCAAAGAAAAAAAACAGACAAGCTCAAGGTCCTTAGATGTGACTGTGACCCCTAAAATAACCTCTGCGCTCAGTGTATCCACTTACAATGAGGTAGCACCACGACTGACTTCATAACAATGTCTACTCTTTTTGCAAAATGGTCCATGAAAAAAACAAACTTTTTGCTCATTCTTTCATTCCTTTGTGATGTTTAAAAAAACAAACTACATGACGTCTACATTATACACTAACATGTTTGTTGTCACTATAAACTTGAAGCATTCTATTCAATGATTTAGAAGACAATTCTTTTAAAAAAAAACAAAAAGGCTACGGAAGGGAAAACGTATCTGCCATCTGCCAAGTGTTTGAAATCAACACAACATTGTACGACTTGTGTGGTATTAAGTGTGTCATGAGGTGCCATTAGCACACTGTAGAGCTCAGACCAAGGGGGTGAGTGCTGGCCCGAGGTAGACGCAGGCAATTTTAAATGGATCTATTGTCCGTAGACATCAGTGTCATTGACCTTCAGAAAGTGTAGATCCACATTCCTGGATAGCAGCCACAGCGGATATGTAAGCTGGACTGATATCCTGGTGGGAGAGCACTGCTCTTGTCAGCATCCCTGTGACAGTCCACCAGCAGTGTTCCCTTTGCCCGACAGAAAATAGAGGCCATTGCCTCGCCTGTCAGCTGCACATGAGCTTTTGGGAAAGCTTGTGTCTTTCTGATCTTTGGTTAGAAGTGATCCAAGTCTTCGTCCATCCATTTCCTGAATCCGCTTTGTCTTTGACGAAAGGGGGGTCTGTGAATGGGTAAGAAGTGGCGTTACACTATGAACCGAGGAGTAACCTCTATTGGAGTTTGTTCCATGCGTCATCCTTGCACAAATACGCACTATGCAAGCACAAGCACCCATGAAGCACAAACTGGAGTGGAGGTTTGACATGAAGTGAGTCTGATATTCTGCAGTATATGTGTGTACTAGCAAATATTGGTTTGACTCTTATTACACCACTGCTGCTTGAAACCCTGGATATTTTCTGAGAACGGCCTTTGAAATATTATAAGAAAATGAGCATTCCTGATCAGGCAGTAAGTTGGAACATGTGCTGTATGCACAATAAATTTAGGAGATTTTTACTTTAACCAGACCAAAGTGCACTACTCTGTGGAAAAACATGCCACACTGTGGTAGTCAGCATGTGTTATGGTACACTTGTACAGTGGAAAAAGCATATTTTGAGGAATCCAGGATCAGGCCATGGGAGGCTGGCATCCGTCTGCTACTCTGGCCATTCACAACAACACGCTCCAATAGGACGCCTGTCATAATATTAGTGGGAGGATTTTTACATGGATTAGACAGTCCTGAAATAATATTGGAACTCTTATTCACGCCTAGTGTCTCTATACAGAGACTTACAAACCAAAATTAGAATATGTCATTATGAGTCACTGCCTGAATTATTAAAGGCATACAGAATAACCAGAATGTATCACTAGTCACTAGAATAAAGATATGTGGATGAATAGGGGACATAAATATGGTAGATCTCTAAGAGACAAGAGAGGTCACAGGTCCAGATTAGGAAGACAACCCCTCTCCACCTCCCCAATCACCCATCTATCCTCACCTCTGCCGTCCCTGCATCAAGACCCTGCTGACGTTCTGACCATGAATCAGACCTTCAGTGCTTCTCCATCTAAATGACTTCCTCAGGTCAGAGGTCAATGCCCCATCACTCACTAATCCCTGTCTGATTAGTTAGTTAGGTCAAGGTCCCAGGATAGTTATTTACTTAAAGGAATTCTAATGTGACCCGAGATTACCTCTCGTTTAGTGTGTCTGCATATTATTGTGCAGTAGTATCGAGATATATTGTAGTACTCAGTCATCCATGAGTACGTGTGAGTTTTCTAAACCAGCCTCACATATTTAGTCTGCGATCCCATTTTTTTCCAAATGCGACTCAGCTTCCGTTCTCTGCTCACATGTGAACTGCAGATTGTGTCTTTGTTTGAATGCAGCCTGAAAAGCTCTCGATGACACATTTGTGTCAGGAAGCAGCTCCGGCCATTGGATACTATTCAGAAACACAAAAGCCAAGCACAAAGCAATATTTACATCAACAGCTACATTAAAAGGCTGTAACAATGTAGCCCTCGTCCTGCAGAGTGTGTCAACAATGCGATGCCACAGCCAGGATAAATCCCATGTTAATTTGTCCCCATTGAATGTGGTACAACCCAGCGGGGTGGGAAGAAAGAAGCAGCGATTGTGTTTTGTTTTTGTATCAGCTTCACAAACAGTGGCACTAACAAAGTATCCTTTCTGTGCCATTTCCTTCCACTCTGATTGGACTAATTGGGACCTGTTGACAGCGAATCCCATCCGTGCAGGAACAGGCCAATCACGTCTCAGCATCTGTCATCCCTGGCACACAGAGCTTCCACCCCCCTCATAAAGGCCTTTGTCTCTGTGACCCCAGTGACCTTTAGCATTTTTTTAATATGGAAAGCCTGATTAAGTCTCCCAAAACACAGGACGTGAAACATTTTAGTGCAAAGGTTTAAGCCCGACTTATTCGATTCTACAGCTTTATAGCACACCTTGTCCAAAGGAGAGACCGGGGGAAAAACTATTTACATTTCATTCTTTATTGACTACGTCAGTTTTAAACTGATATCCATGTACTGTGCTGACATTTTCACCTTTAAATTGGTGATGCTGTTTTTTTAATTCATTTTTTGGGTAAGTTTCACATTTGCACTCAATGATCAGACTAAAACCTCTGTGTGGGGCCTATAACCAGACTGATTTTAGTACAGTGAGTAACTGTAGTGGAAACGTTCCTCCATCTTGGTTTACCTTATTTTATACCATTTTAAACACAGACACAAAAATAAACCACAACAACCACACTCTCTGAATAATTATAAATAGCAGTGTGACTATACTAACAGTATAGTTAACAACATAATTTAAAATAAATTTAATAAAAAGCTTATTTAACATTATTAAAATAAAACTACAAATGTATAAGACAAAGTAAACGCAATGTTTAAAATTGGTATTTTAATTGTATACCTTATATATTTTCGTATAAGACAATTATTATTATTTATTAGTTATTGTTGTTTTGGATTTTGTTTTTCCATTTTTAACACTAATAATGAGTGTTACAATGTTAATGTCATGTATATATTGTGGTATTTTACATTTAAAAAAAATTAAAAAAATAGAAAAGGTTAGAAGTAAATTTGGGAAAATGTATCACTAATTTCTCATAAACACCTTGGACTGGAAAGTTTCCTAGCAAGTGGGACTAGTGTAGAGGGAAACAGATACATCCTCACCGCCTCTGTATTTAGTTTCCTTTACTTTGAAGGTGTGCAACGGACAACAGCACCTTTGCTCCAGCAGTTAGCCAGAGACAAACCACCGGAGGAAGAGTGGGGCTGGAGCAGCTGAGGAAGCCACTGAGCTCTGACCAGAATCTCTGTAAGCAACTTGTCTGTCAGCGCCATTATGAGCTTCTCATATCTTGGCCAGCACCTGTCTTTAGGAGTTTTAGTCAGCTCCCATCCCCTCTTTTCCAGACTACCCACCCTAGGAGCTGAGGGGAGGCCTGGGGATCCCCATTCATCCAGGATGATCGACACAGCGGCAGCTTGAAGGAGGAAAAAAAAAAAGCAGCTGTGATGAGAGAGAGAAAGAGAGGAGTGTGTACCCATGTCCCCTTTGTGCTTTTAACCAGCACCCCTCTTGTCTTCCACGGCCATGTCCACACAATAGAGTCTTAACAGGAGCTGTCAGCATACAACACTAGTGTGACCAGTACGGGCACTGGGGTTAGCCTGGATCACATTAGCAGTGTTTGCATGGCACTGAAAGCCGGTTAACTACAGTTAAAGCATGTTTTGTAGTGTTTTCTAAAGAGGCCAGCGGCACCTTTCAGCCTCGTGTTTACCGACACCAAAGAGGCAGAGAACACCACTGCAGGAACAGAGGCTTTAAAAAAAAAAAAAAAAAAAAAAAAAACTTGGAGGTGTCCAGCAGGGGCCTCCACTTTGCACCTGAAGTTTGATCAATATAGTCAAGTGATGACATGTCGATTTGCACTGGCAGAAAAGAGATGGTGAGTCGGTGAATGGCGGCGCTGAGAGACGGCTGCAGGTGAATTGTCCCGACAGCAGATACAGTGTATCAGCCTTTAAGTGTGTGTTTATCTGCCCTCAGTATTTTCTTACATTTAAGGCTTTATTTGACCAGCGATTGTGAAACAGATACTCTTTGCTTCTGTGATAATGGCGTGTTTATGAGTTATTGCACTGTACACACACAGCCACGAGCCAGCTGCAGCCATTATTCGATGTTTGATACATGTAATTAAGCCACAAAGGCACTTAGGAGCTTAAAGCTGCGGAAACAAAGGAGGTGGAGTGGCATGATCAGATAAAGCTGAATCAACTCATGATTTTAATTGTTGCTAAACAATATTTAGGCAGCTGTCTTGGCAGCAAAACGATTAGGAACATGTGGGCACACACACAAAAGGGAAAAGAAAGCATGTGCCTCTGTTACACAGCATGAAGCAGCGGGCTGGGGATTTTTCTTATATCTTTGAAGAATATGTGGTAATTTACTTGACGTCTGACCAAAAGTAAATGGACACCATGTGCATCTTTAGCGTCCTGCTGGTTTGTTTTTGGTTAGAAAGGTGGAAATCCTAACGCTAATTCTGATACAGCTGATAATTGTTTGCATTATTGATTGATTGTCAATGACTAATCCATCAGTGTATTCTGATATTTTATAGAAAAAGCAGAGAAAAACTGTCCTGAAAAGGTTGCAAACTTCCATTTGTTGCAGCTTTATAGCATATAATGAGTTGTCAATGATGACATCTCTGTGTGTTGGCACAAAAAAAGCCTCAAGACCACCTGACACCTGACCTCATCACCCCTTATCAGAAAAATTGAGGCCAGCAGACATATAGTGGCTGGGTGTCCATTTATGTTAACACATTTCAGTTGGTGGGATGTGAGTGAATGTTTTCTATCTTCCTGACCATTAGATGGCAGTAATGCATAGCTGAGCCCTCTGATCTCCTGGAAGCTGGGCTGTTATTTTCTGCTTTCCTGGAAAGACAGAAAAGTTTTGCTCAGCTATTTGTGTGTTTAAAGCGGCGAGTGAGTCAGCTTATCTCAGACCAGTAAAGGTGCACACCAGAGGAAATTTTGACTCATTTTTCCATGAAAAAGTCATTCATGGAATTGTATTAAAGGACACACAACACTACTGACAACAATCACTGTCACATATCAGGAAGGCTGAAAAATGATCTCTCACCCTTCATGTGTTCAGAATCAGAACGCAGACACACAAGGAAGCGAACTGAGGAAACCCGGACACCTCTCCTGCTTTGTTGAAGCCTTTACTGTATGAACATCTCAATAAGCCACCAATAAACAAACAAGCATGTCAGCAGAAAGACAGTTTGACAGAGTGAATAACTCCGTGTGGTAGCTGACCGCAGCTGCCATTGTTGTGGTCTGCCTTTTATCTGTAAGACAACACAGGACTGCAGCAGTGGATCAAACCAGGCCTTATCTGCAGGCGCTGCTCTCCACTGTTTGTGTTACCTCAGCTTCCCGTAGTTCGCTTTACAGTGAAGATTACTCTCTTCTAGCGCTTTATCACCGCTATCAAAGATTTAGCCTTCTGCCCGTATTTAGACAAGATTGAGATTATTTTTCTGTGAACAATATTTTAACCTAAAATTGCATTTGTTAAAAACAAAACAAAGCTATTCTGCTATCTTTCAGATCATAGGTGTTTTTTGGTTTTGCCGCTTTGTAGTTTACCCAAACAAACTAGTGTGTCTACCTGCGAAAGCATCAAACACTCACACAAATATGATATCACGTCACATTATTAGTGTGATTTCTAGTCATTTTGTCACTTTGTTATAGTGAGTTAAAAATTGCCACTATTGTTTTCTAATTGTTGGGGGTAATCTACACAAATTATGAAAAGATGACATTTTAATACACCAGTCTGTTACCATCTACTGTGCACTATGTTTTAAAAGATAGAAGCAGTGATATGAGAAAGAAAAATGATTTTTTTTATGTTACCACGATATCTTCACGCTAAATCATAATCATTTATTTTATATTATTATATAATAGTTTCACATTATAACATGAAATGTTATATGTTCCTGTTATAATGTGAAAAATTTTATTCTAAAAAGGTCTCATATTATAACATAACTAATATATCATTTCTTGTTATGACATGACACGCTTCGTCCTGCAGTGCAGGGTCACAGGGGGCTGGAGTGAGAGGTGGGGTACACCCTGGACAGGTCACCAGTCCATCGCAGGGCAACACAGAGACACACAACCATTAACACTAACACTCACTCTACAGTATATTAAACACAAATTATAAACTTTTTTGTTATTCTACAGTTTTGGCATATAAACTGAATTATGGTCATAAAAATTTCATGTCATATTCAATTCTATTCCGCCAATAAAACTGTTGGATTTTATCATCGCTGATTAACAGTCAGCCTCTTCACCTTAAGGGCAATCCACTGCCTCAACCTGCAGCTCTGTTTATGACTCTCCGGCTTTTATATTGAGCAGTTATAATTCAGGGATGTGTTTATCCAGACCATGAGCACATGCAGTCCTAGCTGCCAGTGGGAAATAACTCCTCACCTTGGCTCTGTATGCAGTTTAATTTGAAATTACATTGATTTTCCATCAACAGGATAACGCCTCAGACAGGTCATATGATCCTCAACTACACATCTACGCAAAGCTTTGGAACTAGAGTGACGGCTGTTCAAAAGCAGGAATATTATGATTGGAAGGTGATTGCTCGCTGCTTTCACAGCACAATAAAATGGTCATGCATGGCGAGGTATGCAACTCTCAGACTCCTGGTTGAAAGTCCATAAGTAGGACTACCACCATCCAGGCTTCACCTTCCTCCTTGCCTAGCTTATCCTTCAATGATTGAGTGAGATGTCAGGGGACATGCAATTACAGTTGCATGGTATTTAAAGGCCTTGGTATGATGTCACGTTTAACCCTTGTGCATTGTTCGCAAACACTACCCTTTCGTGTTGTTCGGGACAAAAACGTCCCCTAACTTTAACGGTTTTAAAAATATATCAGATAAATACTTTTTTGAATTTTTTTTGCAAAGACCTTTTAATTAACTTCAGTTCTAATCAAAAGTAGTGAAAAAAATCATTTTCCCCCAGGATTTAACCCTTTAATCACCAATTTTATAAGGGGTGGTGCAAATAATTGGAAAAAAACACACAAAATGGCTAATTTTTAATAGTAAAGGTGAATGGGGACTGGATTTTTTTAACCTTTATTACAGCTTTGGTCATGTCAAACATCAGTAAAAAAATTGACTTTATTGCATTATTAGTTTTTGCACAGCACTGGATTTTCATTTTTTCTCCCTAATGTGTTGTTCGTGGCCATTTTTGTCCCATAGACTTCCATTAAAACAACATTTTTTGACTGCACAGCCATGGCACTAAATAATCATGCATTCTTGATTGTTGGTGGTTTACCCTGTTGGTAGGAGGTAACATTTGTGATTTTTACAGTTAACAACTTAATGACCCTATTAACCCTTTACCTGCAGGCCTGTGCTCATGTAGTGTAGTTTCTGGCTTGTATATGGAGTTATAGGGAGTATTTTAGCACATAATTGTGTGTCTACACACTGTGTGTGTATGTTAGAGAGGAAGAGAGCCATTTGCACACTGACCTTGTTGTGAATTTATTTCTTGAAATGAACTATCTACAGAGAATTTAGGTTTGATAAAGACATGTAAAGTACAAAAAAACAGATATTCAGACATGATGATTTTCAGAGGAAAGCTACAAGACAGACAGACAGATGGTCAGAGGGGGGATATGGGAGATGAGCAGCAGTCACTGACATCCATCCAGTTCCTGTGCGAGTCGCAGCCATACCCTCTCAGCCAGGCAGAAAAACACCTCCCTTGTATCGCGGGCTGCCAAACGCTGCAGCCTTCCTCCCTGTGAACGCAACTCTGAACCCAAACCCCTTGGCCAAGTACAAGAGAGGTATTAGGGTGCATGTCAAAACAGCTTACAGCCAAACAGTGAGCTCTAAAAGGCACGGGTCTATTCATGGAGTCATTCAAAGTGACAGCACTCTGAGCCTCTTGTGCAGTGGAGTGAGGAGGCTGGAGCTTGGCTGATGCTAGAGAACGTGGCATGGGTCTTTGTTAATGTTGGCAGCTGAGACCTGATTCTAGAAAACAGGAGTTTTCCTTCAATAGAACAGCTTAGAGTTAGTGGAGTGGACCAGGTTACATTCTGGTTAAACTGTTTACTGGGATCTGCTGCGGTTGAGTCTCCCTGTTGTCTCTTGAGAAACCAATCACCCACCACATCCTCAAGCGAGCCCGAGTGGGTTAATGCTGACAAAGGAAAGATATAATCATGGTGGTCATGTGTGCAAGCTTGCAGTTTGCCACCATGTCATTTGTTGACATCCAACTGTACGCACAAAGACTTTGAGACTGAACAGAAGGACCTGACAGAGCCAGATGTTTGTGTGGAGTTGTGCGAGGAAACGATAATCACGGCTTAAAGACAAAGCATGAGTCTCACCTGGATAACCAAGTTATGATGGCTCATATTCAAGCTCCTCCCTGCTTAGACAGGCTCCACTACAGCTGCTGCACCACGCTGTTGTAAAATTACATTCTATCAAGTCAGTGATCATTTATTAGCTATTACAGGTCCAGCAAAACCAGATTTGACACATTGCACACAAACTCCACACCTTGACTTGTTGACAGGTTTTTATTACCTTTCAAGCCAAAACAGAACAAGCAACGAGTTACATTATTCAAGCATTTCAGATCAATTCAGGGTAAATTGACAACAAACTGATGGCCCTTTAAATGCCATAGAGAAGTCTTGGCTAAAACATATGAGTTAGTTAAAGTACAAAATCTTGTTTATAAGTTACAATGTTTCAATAGTGCTAAATCAGTATTTTGTAGCAGCCAAACACCTGGAAAGGAATAACTCATTTAAAATCCTCTCAGTCAAATGGGTCTGGAATCCCTCTTTTCCGCTCTGCCTATGTCACATGCAACTGGAATCCACAGAAACCAGACAATTTTTTTGTACAGCTAGGACGGCTGACCAGACTAGAAAAGGAAGTAAACCCGACACTAGCTTTGATCCTCTGCTGACAAACATTCTCATCAGTTTTATCTCCATTTGGATCATCTGTGTTTGACCTCTGACCCAATCGACTGCTTGTAATGTATCTAAACAAGGTGCTGAAGCTCCTCCTGCTAGTCACCCACCGAATGAATGAAACAAGCCACAAAGGCACCTGACACCTAAGTTTCAGTGTGACATTACTGGTATGTATGGCAGAGAGGATCCAATATCGCTCTCTGCTGAGCCAGAGACAGATTGTCCTGGCAAGCTAAATAAACAGTAGATTAATCTGTCTTTTTACTGCGAGCTGACAAAGTCAGTCATGGATGAAATCGAGGCTTTTGACAGGTAGTTGTTCAAGATAAAGCCCTGATAGTGAGAACCTGAGAAGGAGCCTGAAATGTGAGGCTGCTGTCAGACAGATAAAAACAGATGATGGGATGCAAGTTGTCACTCATGACATCACTTTTTTTGTTTAGTGGTAAATAATGAAAAGACCAAAAGAACAAATTTGAATCTAGCTTCAACTATGAGCACCTTTCAGCAGCTTTGTGCTGCAAAACATGTCTCCATTTAAAGCAGGAAATGTTGCCCAGATAATATCTTTGTAAGGCTTTTGACAGGGTCCCAGGGTAAGAGCTGCAGCAGGTGTCAGGGGAGCTCATGCAGAGCCGCCTGGGCGAGCACCAGGCTGGGCTTATCTGACAAGGCTTGATGCTGTCAGCACAGTGAGTGTGAAGTCTGCATTTATAACGCTGACATCGTCCAGACACTCAGAAAGTCCAAGAAGGAAGAACTGCATGCTGTTATGAAGCAGTTCACTGTATTCTGTTAATGGATGCTGTGTTTAGAACAGGTAATAGTGGTACACTGACTGCCAAGGTAATACATACACAATTTGAAGATGGATTTGGAACCTTCAGTGATTAAAATAATCACAACCTCTACATTTTTCTAACATGTATAGCGCCATCTTGTCCTAGCAGAGACTGTGATGTCACTGGGTTGGTTGGTGTAGATGTCCAACAGTAGCTGGCATTAGCTAACCAGCAGTGACAGAATTGACAATGACTACCAAGCTGAAAACAATACAAGGGTCATTATTAGAGTCGCTCACTGAAACACTGCCATTTATGCTTAACTGTCTCTGTGCAGCGAGTAATTCATTTGCCAGAGGTACTGAAATGATAGAACTAGAGCACGGCCGATTATCAGACATGAGCCATTTGCAGATCTATCGCTGTATTACCTCTGATAAACATAAAGTTTAAAAAAAAAAGCCAAATGACGGAGAAAAGCATTTACCCATGTTGTGGGTGCTATCTACAACTACCTCTGAGGGTAGAACAGCGAACAGGTACGGCATTCCACAGGTTTGAGCAGCTGGGTCAGACCTCAGACTGACACCGACCTTCAATTCTGGTTGTGTGGTCTGTTTGTCACGTGAATAACATTGCTTTAATAACAGTAAGAACAATCATTCCCAAATACAGCAATTCTCCTCTGAGACAAAAAGACATTTCATTTTACAATATTACTTTAGTAGGGTCATTTAGCATACAACGCCATTGATTGCTAAAAGTGGCTAAGGGGACTAACAGGCTAATTGTCACCCCCAGTGGTGAAACTCCATCCTGGCCCAGACACGCCACTCGACTTCCATTCACATAGCAAACATAAGCAAGTAAAGGCTGCCAGTCGGTCTCTAGCCCCAGCCAGCAGCTTGCCATGGCTTAGCATGTGCTAGCTCTCCGCTAGGCCTTGATGGTGTTCTGCTCTCCAGTCGCTCACCTACGGTTAGCACAAGCCAGCCCAAACTCAACGAAACAAAACAAATTAAACACAAAAAAATGTACTGAAAGGTGAAGTTAGTACTGCATTGCTATTACTGTTAAAACCATTGGACACCAAAGGTGAAAAACAAGGTGCTGAGGAAAACACATACGTGGCGCTGCAGTAGATGCAACAAATGGAAAAAGAATGCAGAAGCTTTGTGGGAAGAGCACAAAAAAACGATCCACAGATATCAGTCAATGCAAGAAGACAGTGACACTCATCTCACCTTAGTGATGGCATGGGTGAGAAAATTAGTGGAAATGACTGATCCCTAGCCCACAGCCACACAAGGAAAACAAATGCCAAGAAGAATGACTTGTGCACTCAGTGACTGTCAGTCTCTGTTACCTGATATCACACAGTGATTCAACACCAGTGACATTCTGCCACTAAAACCATGCAAACATTCTTTCCTCCACAAATTCACATGTACACACATGCAAACTGTGGCTTGAAATCAGAGAGATGAAAATAAAGATGGATGCCATAATAACTTCAAAAAAGACAGGCCAAAACAGCCCCCCTGGTGGCTGGCCGCAGTATAGGTCATAAACCCCACCTCCTACACGTCAGCAAATGGAACCCAGAGCCAATTTAAAAACTAAAAATACCCTTCAAATACATTTTTCCAATGTTTGGGATGTTTTGTGGCTTGTTAGCACCAAGGGTGTAGCTAAGCCGAGAAGACTGCACAGATTCTGGGATCCTCTGTGTATAAATCTGTGCACTCTGTGCACTTCAATACAACTTATAATAATGACTGCGGAACACTACTTATACAGTATTAATGTTTAAACTCCTCTCTGCACATACAAGTACCTGCTCATCATGTGAGTACAATCACAGGCATGTGTAAACATACACACTGAAGCAGACACAGGCGGCTCTCAAGCCTCCTTCTTATAATTATTCAGCAGTGTTGAGCGACACGCCAACATGCAGCAAACATTTGGGGCCCTTTCAGTGTTGGTCGACAACACGCTGTCATTTTGAGCGGAAGGAAGCGGCAGGTTAAAAGCTAGATTCCAGTGCAAATACCAAACAGTGCGATGCATGGTACAGTACAACACGTGTGCCTTCCATCTGGTGTGCACGCTCACTGTAATCAGCACAGGAGTGCACACTGTGTTTGGAGGGCTCAACCTCTTATTTGGACGGCTACCTGAGGAAGTGGGTTTCAGCTGTACATCCGAGGGACCCTCGGCCCGCTCCCTGACTGCAGCGGTGTGACCTGGTTAAAACAGGTGGCCACATTTGTGGATTTGCACCTTCAGGGTGTGATTGTGTCACCAGAGCTCAACACAGGGAATATTTAAGCCACAGTGGTGGGCTTAACATTAGGATTTTTCCACCACCTGTCTTTGCCCATGAGCAAAACATGCTTCCCCTAAATGTAAAATGTCTGCTAAATCGATTGTATTTGTATTACATGAATGAAGGAAACACAATGTAGGCACATAAACAAAAGCAGTTAGCACAATGGCATGGTAAGTACTAGGGGTGGGACCTTTCGGTACACGTGTTTCGGTTCGGGGCGCATGTTCTGTTCGGTTCTGGATATGCGCATCAAGTAATACAGGGAGGTGTTTTTACCACAGCATGGAGACGAGTGTTGGCAACTTGGCGTCTCTCTCTCTGGTGACTTTTGGAGACTGACGTGAAATCATTCTGAAGTCAGTTACGGTCCTCGACAAGCAGCAGCCGTGAGCTCCTCCCCCACCTCAACGCACTCACAGCCGGTCACTCACTGTAGCTTCATGCAGCAGGTTCAGCTGCAGGCGGAGCAGAGAGACCCACACCACTCTGCGTCCAATCGTGCGCAAAGCTGCCTCTGGTCCCACCATGGCTAACAGAGCGGGATGTTATAGCATATCCAACTAGAATGTAATGAGCAACGGTGGACAAAGCAACACACGTTCTCTGTCCGACGGTGTGTGTCTGTGTATGTACGCACATCGGGCCTCTGTGCGCAGACAGCAGCGCAGACAGAAATGACATGCTGCCGTGCAAATAAGATAAATAACATGAGCTGTTTACTTTGTTTAATAAAGGAACAAGGTGTAGACCTGTTCTATAGTAAAGGTTTTCTTAAATGGCTTCTGTTATGATCTGGTGCTATATAGAAATTAAAAAGAAATAAAATTGACTTGACCTGATATAATCATATGGGAAACACTGAACTGATTCTTAAATGTGTTGAAAGTTGGATAAATAGATGTATTTTATGCTCATCTGGTATTTCCAGAGTGTTAAAAGTAGAAAAAACCTCAACAACGTAAACTGAACCGAACCGAAAACCGTGACCTCAGAACCGTGATACGAACCGAACCGCGGATTTAGTGAACCGTTCCACCCCTAGTAATTACTAAAACCTATGACGAAGGAGCGACTGTCTGGAGGACTTCTAGATCTAGATCTCTACTTGCAGTTTTAAGTCTCTGTGGGAAGCTCTGGCACTCACCATGTTAGCAGAGTCACAGTCCACCTAAACTCTAAATACAGACAAAGAGGTGGAGAATGAGTGGAGCTGAGGTGGGTAGACAGGATGCAGTAAGCTCATGTCACGCCCATAGTTGGTGTATATGGTTCTACACTTTTTTCTACTTACTCTCAAGGGTAAAGTGTCTTGCCCAGGGATGCATCAGCATGCAGCCAGAGTAGGGGATCGAACTGCTAACCTTATAGTTGTAAAACAGTTGAGCCACCTGAGCCACAGCTGTCACACTCATGATTATGTACAAAATCAAGTCTTAATATGATAAAAAAAAAGTTGGGTGTTATACCATGGGATTCTGTGGAGATTGACAGACCCTAGCCTTTGTCAATAAAAACACCACAGACCAGCTAAACAATCGCATGTCACTGTGACAGCACCCTATGGTGACCAAAGCTAACAAGTAGTGTGCCGCAGGTGAAATGTATATTATTGCATTAAGAAAGTTTGCTTGATAAATAATTCTACCCAATAAATTCCTCCCTCCAAAACAGCATTACTATTAAAGAAATCAGAATCCCACGCAGATGCCTTATAAGTGAACAATGATGTACAATGCTTTCCTTTCAGTGTGATGGGGTGAACTGTGGGCTGGTAGGGGCTTGATGCACATGGTGACACAAAGTTGGAAGGGACGAGCTGTCAAAACCATCAGGATTAACCTCAGCCTTTTTCTGCCTGTCTGTTGGCGGGTTTGACAAATTGACTGGAATCAAATGACTGACAGATACAGCACCTACACACACACACACACACAGTAACAGGCAGGGAAATGTGCACTGAATATCAAATGCTTTCTTTCTTTTTCAGGTATCTGTAGCACATGTAGCCCCTTCAGTCCAACAATAAAAAACACTGTGGTTCCATTTAACCGTTTCATGTCTAAAGAGTTACTTTCCACCGCTGAACTCCTCACCATCTTTACATTAGACACCTCTTAGCCAACAAGCCACCTAGCAGCCTTTTAGATCGCACAGCATTATGATCTCATCTTTAGCTCGCATGGAAGTTTGGATGGACCCCAAAACCAACAAGATACCCCTAAACCTCAGTGCTGGTCTGAGGGCCCCCACAGTCTGCATTGGCCGGTGTCATTGTTCACAGTGGCTGACAAATCAGGACAGGTGGAGACATTTCTCTGTCTTATCCCCCCCTCACCACCCGCTGCCCCACCCCAACACCGTCCTGAAATCAGATCAGGGAAGTCGAGTCATGCACCGCCATTCTTCATAACTCAATACTACCGTTGCTTCAAGCCCTGTTGCATGGCAACCAAATGTTTTGCTGCTGCTCTTTTATTTTAGCCTTCTTCTGTCTCTCCTCCCACGGCTCCCTTCTTCCACACACACATTCACACTCGGCTATCCCAAGAATTGCATCACTGCTATGCATTCAAGAGCTCCTTTAGATCATCATAACGCCTATAATACCTCCTATTTTCCTCTTTTTTGTGTCTGTCTGCAGAGGGGATCATCACTTTCTCCATCTCCATCTTTCAATCCTACTATTCGTTCTTTCATTGATCACTGAGCGCACCCAACCAGCCTGGCTTGCTGATTGACAGGTCTTAGAGATGCGGCTAACCAATTAGAGTCACAGAAGGCGATTCATAATAAAGGCTGCAATAAAAAACCGATTCCTCAATCCGCATCTCAGTAAGTCTGAGATGAGCTGAGAGGAGATGAGTTTACAGGAAAAGCCTCCCACACTATAAATAGTCTGAGGTTGCCCTCTTCAAATGCAGCAGGCCTGTGGTAATGATAAAGACAAATATCTGAGGTAAACCGAAGCATTATTGATTCTATCCATCACGTCTCAGAAGAAGCCGCTATGGGAGGAACTGCTGATGGCTCCCCTTTGCCTTCTGTGGCAAAAATCAAAAGGGCCGAGAGAACTTGAAATTCAATTCCAAGAGGAGCCAACCGCAAGCAGCCTTCTTCCACTCAGCTCCTGTTTGCTCAGCAGCAAACACAGGTGGAGGGCTCTGAGAGAATAGCTCCCTTTTCTTCTTCTTTTCAATAGACTGGACACAAGATGAATACTACACACCACACACCAACACTCACATGCCCAGCCAGCTCTCCTTATAGGTGAGAACAGTCACAGCCACGCACTGTTGAGGTAATGGATTGAGCTGTGGAAAGATCACATAGGAATGAAGGTTATAAATCTGTCAGTGAATGACAGGAAAAGTCTCCATGAATTAATGGATGAGTGTGTGTCAGCAGGTGTTTCATGTTTGTAAAAGCAAAGTTGCAACTTTAGCATCCTTTCATCATTACAAAGCTCTGTAGGTTCTCTACAAATACACTGTGACCTGCACAATTTAAGTGGATGAAACATCATTTACACAGGAGACACTGCACATACTCAACTCAAAAACATTAGGCATGGGACAGTTCAGGAAAAAAAATCCGAACCATTGGGTTAGCGTGTCACGCAACATTAAAGGTAGGGTAGGAGATTTCATTCTGATGCACTTTTTGTGAAATTAGTGTAACTTCTCTTTACAATCCGATAGCAACTGATTAGTCCGGCAGTTTCGCTTTAAAACGAAGAATATTAATCATCTGTGGAAGCTATAAAATGCTAAAAACATCAGCCAATCCTCCGGGTGGACCCTGCGCGGAGTATTGGCTGGTTGTCACTCTCTTCCTGCTCTGCGCGCATCAGAGAGGTACGTGCATGATGGCCGAAGTCACAGACTGGTTGGGAGGCGTGGCTTCGGGGTGAACTCTGAGAGAAAGCGGCGTGTGTTTGCTTTCAAAATCTGGCTGACTCTCACCGAGTTTTCAAAATCTCCTACCCTACCTTTAACAAAAAAAAAAAGTGGTGGTTCAAATATGCAAATTATGAAATGATGTCATTTAGTTGGACAGCCAATAGCTAGTTTTCTTACTGAGGAGTTGGCAACACTGGAGCATCTCTCTGAAGCACTGACACAAGCAGTGACAGAATGGAAACTTCAGAGGGGCAACAGCAGCAACACAAAGTGACTCTTAAATACGGTAAAAGTTGGATAATTAGGCTATATCTAGATCTGATGAGAGCTAGAGCTGATCTATGTTATTTGCAGAGTTAAAAAAGTAGACAAAACAACACGAACCGAACTGAAAACCATGACCTCAGAGCCGTGGATTTTGTGAACCGTTCCACACAAAGTAATAGAACATGAAACTTGTCTTAATTAGAGTCAACATCATCAGGAACAGTAAGGAATTAAAAGTTTCTCAAAAAAAAAATATCAGTTGTATATACTGAACAGTACAGTGTGATCTGATCTGAGGCTTTTAAGATGAACAAAATTAAACGTAAGACATGTTCACAATAAATTTAATTGGACTTCATACACTGTGCAGGTTTTTTCCTGCATGTGTTACCACAGCTGCTAAATTATTACTGAAATCTGGACCTTTCTACGCCCTTTCTAGCTTCCCTGAGCACTCGTACCACATCTAAAATCTTTGTTCCAGCTGGCTTTACTGAACATTTTCACATGATAGCTCACTTTGTTGCAATAAATCCTCTACACTGGTCACACATATTGTACAGATAAATGAGAGTTAGAGGCAGATGTTATAAAAAGATAAGAATCTGAATGGAAAGTGAAAATTAGGTACTGCTGTTGTTACCCCAAAGTATAGCAATAATTAAAAGCAGTACTGTTTAAGATTACTGGATGGTGAGAGACTTTACACATATAATTTGGGATTGCCCTAATATGATAAATTACAGAGATTCTGCAGAAGAGAAGATTATAAAGTGAATACAGGGGAAACTCAGCAAAATAATGGAACTATGGGCACAATTACAACAAGCAACATTAGTCCTTTAAACCTATTTATTGATTTGACTTTATCTAACACTATTGTTCTCTTTTTCTGCCATTTCTTTTATTCATTTTAATACGTATTCAAACATATTTATAACATGAATTTTTGAGGGTAGGACCTCTGTGGTGACCAGCATGTAAGGCCATGTGTATGTTGTGAAGGTAAGCATGGAGACACTGGACATTGGGATGGTAAAAACATCCATCCAATTCCTGACCCTACTTAGTTCTGTAGTACAGGGTAACTGGAGCTTATCCCGCCTGTCAATGGGCGATAGGTCACCAGTGTATGGCAGGGCTAACATAGAGTGGCGCTCACACTCACGCCTACAGCCAATTTACAGTCCCTAATTAACCCAACAAGCATGTCTTTGGTATGCGGGAGGATACCAGATTACCTGAAGAGACACACAGGCACAGTAAATATACTTTAGATCTAAGCTCTATATGCTAATAATTGCTCTGTAATCTGAATGAACCCCCCTATTTTCCACTGACTTGTGATTTGAATGGAGAATGGTGCGATGGAGGGATGTTGTTGTGGAGGGAGGATGAGGTCAGAGGGAAATGGATCCATCCATTAGGGGGTATAATGAGAGGGAGCAGCTGCATGCCGCTGGGTCAGACAGCACACAGATGTGAGGGAGCCTCAGGGCCCAACAAAGCCGAGGGAGATCGCTGGAGCCCCCTACGCCATGACCTCATCATTCTCAGAGCTCCCCACTAACACACCAGTCCACCAGTCACCAGACCCACTGCTAGCTGAAGGTGGAGAAGATCCGCGTTCACAGCTCACCTGAGACAACCCTTTGCCCGCACCGTGATCGGCTCATTTCTGCTCAACTCTGGCCGACCCGAAATGGCACAGCATGCCAAACACTGATCTCAGCCCTACCTCCACCGCCACTAGCTGCAGAATCAAATATTCTCATGGGTGGTTGAATTTTTTAAGCTTGGTTAGTGTTAAATGATGTGTACAGTACATTAAATTCTCTGTATATTTTTCTTTCATGTGAGGAGGTCAACACAAGTGCCAGTTGGTGTCATGGTCTCACCTCCAGACATTTTGTCTGCTGCAAATCTGAATAAATATGCTATTTCATTTTGACAGTGCAGCTTTCCTTGCACTCTTTGTTTTCACACCAATTCCACCGATATATTTTACTGCCTGTATTGTGCTTGCAGGACGAGTGTGTGCGCAGAGTTTTGAAGACAGATTGTTGGCAGCAGGCTTACAGGAGATGCACCCTGTCATTAAAGAAAACGAAGCAGAAAATAAGCCAAGTAATGGAGACAAACTCACGGCACAAGTACGTTGTTAAACACATAAGTGTTCACTTCTTGCCTAGTTCATGAGCATTATTTGGTCAATCATGGTAGAACAAATTGCTGCCACGTAGAACTCTGTTCATATTGATGCTATTCTAACCTTATCTGCTAAAGAATTCTAGTAAATAAAAAATGTAAAAACAAATTGTCTTAAATCGGTTTTCTTTCAGCGTTTCGATGCGTTGTCCATGTCGTGCATTATCATGCTGCAACATGAGGTGAAGGTTGAAGATGAACGGCACAACAACAACACCTGTGTTCTATAACATACGCCTGCCTACACCATAACCCCACCGCCTCCATGGGCCACTCCATCTACAATGTTAACATCAGCAAACCATTCACCCACATGACGCCACACAAGCTGTCTGCCATCTTGCCCTGTACAGTAAAAAACGAGATTCATCCATGAAGACAACACCTCTCCAGTGCCAATTTGCCCACTCAAGTCGGTTACGACGACAAACTGCAGATCCCCGATAAAGACAAAAAGCATGCAGGTGAGCCTCCCTGAGACAGTTTCTGATAGAAATAAACAGAAATTCTATGGTTATGACAATCTTTGAGGTAACCATGCGGGTTACGGAGGTCCTGGGCTGGTGTGGCTGTCAGGGCGGTTAGATGTACTGCCTACCTCAGAACTAGGGCTGGGCGGTATACGATTCATACCGAAAACCGGTGTTTTTTGCGTTATGATATGACATTTTCATATACCAGCAACACCGGTTTAAATTGCCTAAAAGGTCCAGAACTAAGCGCAGTGGTAAATTGTTTCAGGGCGGACGTTTTTCATTGCTGCACGGCTGTACACGCATGGAGAAGAGCACAGGCATAGAGCACAGGTATTAGTGGAGTTGTTGGCAATAACGGACATGGAAGTTCTGAACCAGGAATGTGTGTGTAGAACTCTTCACATGGCTCTCCGTGTTTGACGTGCGGAACAGCAGCAGAAGCAGACGTTTAGGTGGACGATGATGCTACTGTTTGGCATTTCACGGCTTTGCCTGTTTTCCAAATATCTCCGCTTCATACATGTTCACCTGAACTGCTGCTTCTGCCGATGATTAGCAATGAAATAGCAGCAAAACCTGTATGTGTCTGAGACGCTGCGTGTGCTGCAGTGGAGAGCCGTATGAGGAGTTCTGCACACTCGTTTCTCATGAAATATGAAAAGTCCGGTCCAAACGGATTTTGTTCTTATTTCATTTCTTATTTCTGCCACCTCCAGTAATCACAGTGCTACTGGATATTAAATAATAACCCACAGCCCTACTGTATTACATGTAATACTAATGTGGATTTTTTTTGTACAATTCTCATGACCATGCAATAGGGTAACCACTCTACTGCAGTAATTCTTCTCACAATCAATGCAGTTAACGTCATGCATGAGGAGAGAAAACACCGTCAAACACTGGAAACCCAGCCCTACTCAGAAACTTGCAGCATCTGTGGCACTGTGCTGTGTGATAAAACTGCACATTTTAGAGTGGCCTTGTATTGTGGCCCGCCTCAGTCACACCGGTGCAGTAATCATGCTGTCTAATCAGCATCTTGATATGCCACGGCTGTCAGGTGGATGGACCATCTCACTAACACAGATTCAGACAGATTTGTGAAGACTATTTGAGAGAAACAGGCCTTTTGTGTACATAGAAATCATTTCAGATCTTTGAGTTTAGCTCATGAAAAATTGGACCTTTGTTGTTGTTGTTCACTGTAGCTGCCGTAGTGCTACTTTTATATTTACAATAAGAGGAGGACTAACATTACAGAAAATGTCAATGTCATTTGTCCTTTAACGTGTAGGAACACATTCACACAACACAGTGACAAAAGAAACGTGATGTTAACATGCACACACACGAACAATAAGCACACTCCTCAGATCAGTCACGGCTGCTGTACTGTACGCTCAGGTGACAACACTCTCTCTCTCCCTCTTACACACACACACACACACACACACACACACAAAGTAGGAACAGTGATTCTTGGAGGTGTTGACACATGCACCCATTTCAGTTGACTGTGTGGCTGACAGTCAGTGGTGAGTGTTGTTACAGGCCCCTCTCCCTCTCTCTCTCTCTCAGATGATGACATCCAGCTTAGTCACTCAAGTGCTCCTGCTTTGTAATGCATGTTCTCTTGTAACTACAGCACTCTCCAAGCTGATATACATTCTTCACCGTCTTCTGGTTCAAATATTTTATCAATACTTTTTTATATTGAGATAAAAAATGTACAACAAGTTTGGGTTTTTCAGCTTAGTCACAGCCAACCATGAATGTGCAAGCATATGATCCATGGGCTTTTATGTCAGGAGTAAATGCTCAGGTGCGTTATTGCTGCAAGCGATGGCTATATAGTTGCATGGCAACACAATACAATTCACAGCGACACAAGCAAGAAACACAAGCCGAGCTAAAAGCAACCCAGAGAACACTATTTGGGTCATTGAATACCTCTGTGTTTACCCTGAGCCTACACAGGGGATTGACGCTTCGATCCCCACCTCCTCCTGGGAGTTTTTCCACCGTGACATGTGCGATGAGGAAACTTAAGCCTCAGCAGATCTCCCAAACAGGAATTTTCACTTCTTCTCTTTATAATCCCATAACCCCCACTGCCTTCAAAACCACTCTGTGTGTGTGTGTGTGTGTGTGTGTGTGTGACAGGTCTAAGTCTTCTTTAAACAGCAAATCAGTGCAGCCTGGTGCTCAACAATAAAAAGCAAGGCAGCCAGCCAATCAGCACAAGGATGAGCGATGACTGGACACGCTCCTTTGTGACCTTTAAGGTGAATCACACAAAGAATATTTACTTCATTGCTGCTCTTGGCTGGTCCGTATGAAACGCTAATGCAGGATAAACACAGCAGTGATGCCATGATTTAATGTGAGAACTTTATCATGGTTTTCCTGTGAAGAGGCCGTACACAGAAGTCATTCATCTGGGATCATTTAGAACTATACCAACACGGCAAAATAAACCACAGCAGAGAAAATATGTTTTTATACCAAGATTTGGTGCCAAGTGTAATCATTTATTTGTCTTATTCCTATCTGAAAATACACCTTTTTTTTTTAACAACATGCGAGTATATTATTGCAAGGTTGTGCTCTCCATACTAGTCTGCTTGCAAAGTGTATGATGTTGAGCTGAAACTCCAAAGAGTTACATTTGGAGCAGACGGCCATTTATCTCAGGGTCAGGGACCTTGAAAAGACAACAGTCATTTGGCAGCGGTGCGAGTAAATCCATTCTTCACATCTGCCCAGACTGGCAAGAGCTTACACAACAGCTCAAGTATAAAACGCACACGTCACAAACACTCACAGAGACCACAGAGGACACCAGAGGAAAGCTCAGCTTCCCCTCCTCCAAAAAAAAACATTACCGAGTAGGAAGAGAACAGCTCAGTGTTCTTCAGAGGCTGCAGCAGCAAGTTTAATCAAGCTCCTACTGTTGCATTTATGTTTTTTTTGCCATACAGTAAAATGATAGCTGGGATATGGTAAAGAGGAAATGAGCTGGAAAACAGGCTGCTTACTTTACACACACACATTTTTACTGGCGAGCTACCATACCTTCCCCCATCATCAGAAGTCACTGTACCTCAGCAAAACAAGAACGACGGGTTATTATTACAGTCATTCCAGCATTTAAATCAAATCACTACATAGGGTTTTAAAAACATGTCGCCCACCTGTTGCAGGAAGTGGAAATTACACAGAGAACACAGGTAATAGGCTGTTTGACAGATATAGCTGTTGACAGGAGGCTCATCCATGCTCAGTGTCAAGTAGAGACAAACATGATCGGTGTGGATTAATCTTAAAACACTGCGACACCATCACTTATTCCAACACATATTCAATTTCAACAGTTTAAACACAAACTCAAATGTGCAAATAACCCACAGATAGATCCGTTAAAAGGGGAACTCCACCGTTCAATAACAAAGTATGTTAACAGTTCTTAGAGACTAACTAACCAATATTCAGGTTGCTATATCAATATATTCAACAAAACGTGTAATAATGTCAGACTCTGATGATGCATTGATCACGTGATCACGCTAACCACCATGCAAACTACACAATGCAGAGACCATTTCCATCACAGTCCAACCCCAGACAGCTGACTGGGCAAAGCTAGCACTAACAACCATGCTAACTCATGCTAACAGGACAAACAACCTGACAACAAACCTGCGCGTCTCGCACACAACCAGCAGCCACAGAAGACGGAAACTAATCATCTGACAATGCGTCATGTCTTACCTTCGCCGTTTCATAATGGTGAATTGTGTTTAAGTCAAACTGGAAAGTAGTCCTCGTGTTTGTGTGTCACTGAGAAGCTGCTCCTGAACGTTTCAAGGCCTCGTTCGGTTCCGCTAGAACCTTTAAAGTCAACCAGGAGGGAGCGGGCTGCTCATTATGTGATCGGTTCTGCTGCCTAGGTGCTGTCCATTGTCCATTAATCCTATTGGCTGCATGTAGTCCAATAGAGACGTCAATCATTCCAATGGTCAAATTGGTGACTGAGAAACGTATAAAGGTTGATTTATTTAATAAATTGTATTTATTTATAGGATCTGCAAACACATGCACCAAATGTCCACACTCATCTCCTCATGCAAAACAAAAACACAAACCTTGTTGGTCCCTTCAGCATTATAATAAAAGATTAAATGCCCTTTATGCAAAATAAACTTGTTCCGCATGCAGGAGGCCTCAGATCTTGCTGTAGTAGAATGCCAGCCTACCATTACTGGGAGATTACCTGTAATCTCTTATTACTTAAAACTGGGTGGAGAGGCTTTCATGCCAGGCATCTTAAAACATCAAATTGTGCTGTCAGCCTGGCTTAGGACTTAGTTTATACACTGACTTATATTTATAGAGAAACATGCCTACATTTGCACCCAGGACTACTTAGCATGGACAGAACTTGAATCGAGCACAAAGATGAGGTTTACAGCTCAGACTGTAATGTCAACACAACACAACATGAACTGCTGTTGTCTTTTGGGATAAAAGCAGCAGTCGCCGAGAGATCAGTCCATAAAGTCCTCATGATCATCAAAGTGTTAAACAGTATTTATGCAAACTGCATATAGAGGTGTACAGCTCAGATCCACACACATAGCAGCAGGAGAAGACCGTTTGTGCCACAAAAACAGAGGCAGCGACATGTAAAGACAGAACTGTGGTGAACATGAAAACAGCCTGTGCTGTGAATCAGTCTCTCTCTCTCTCTCTCTCTCTCTCTCTCTCTCTCTCTCCTGGATAATTGCTGTTTTGTCTTCACTGCATGCGCTGTTATTTATTTGCACAGGAACTGAGACAGGTTCCCTCAGGGCAAGAGATGTTTTTTAGACAAGGAGTGTTCCTGGTGTTGTACAAGAAAAGAAAAAAAAACAGAAGAGAAACATGGGTGTCATTTCCTGCAAATACAAAAAGCCTCTAACACTGCAACAACAAATATGAAAAGCTGTAGCATCGGATCATTGGATGGTGACATCACATTATTTAATATAAATTCCACATGAAATGTTGTAAGTGTGGAAGGTCAAACTTTAATTTGTCCATATTTATCTGTGCAGCAACATAATGCATTTCATTACACTACAGCTGTCAAATGCGACAGCAGTAATAGCATGAGCTCACTTCACTTGGATAAAGATAAGTGAGAGTAGAGAAAGAGTTGTTAGAAACTGGTTTTAAAACAGTTTCCAAACCTGTTCTGAGGCTTGCATTCAGAACTGGGCCAGCGTGTGTCAGTGCTCTCCCTGGTTTCACCTTTTTCCTGCAGTCCAGATGTCAACTTCAGGCCCTACAAACTGAGTGTGCTATTGGGCTGTGTCTGTAAGGCTAGCCCAGGTCTGCACTGGGAAACGGGTGTCTCTGACATGCGGGGCAGGAATTTGTGACAGGCATCTCCAAGGACAAATGGCAGGGGGGAGTGAGGATGAACAGGTCCTAGAGATGAAAGGGCGGGAGAGGCTCGACCCACATTTCTGGTCCTCTCATCAGGTCCCCCAATAACTCGCCTGCTCGCTGGGTCTGTGTATGAAATATATCAGTGTGAGACATAAGTCAAATGTTTGCGAGAGTATGAATGCTACATGTATGTAATATTTTGGAATGTGTCTGTACATGCATGCGTAGCATATGGGACTATATCTGTGAGTGTGTGTGTGAGGACATATATCAAAGAGAAATTCCTCAGGGTATTTTCAGTCATTACAGGGCCCCTAAACGTGCTCTGTAGTACTTGTATGGATTGATGCAGAGATGTCTGCATTTCATCACATCATGTCATATAACTGTTATATTTTTAAATTCAACATTTAATAGAATTTCAACAAAAAGAGAATAATACATCATCATCATCATCATCATCAAAAGTGGCATGCTGGGTAATCTTGAGTTAAGTCTGGTCAAACCCTGTGTTTTTCAGTGAATTATAGCACACACCGCTTTAATACCATTTGATGTCAGGTGCTTTATAGTTAAAGTGGCACACACCACATCAAATCCTTTATACCGCCATAAAATGCTGCCAGTGGAAGAGTGTGCATGGCCTGTATTTTATGTTAGTGCTGATGTTGGCAAGGTTTACACATTACCTATAATGAAACTGTGTAAGGAGCAGTTTCACAACAAAGAGTCTACATTGGCACTTATTATCTTCAGTGGTCAGTGGCAGATGAAAAATGAAAATATATTTGCTCCTGTTTAAATTATGCTATGAATTCAATCAAATGATCTTTACACACATGACAGACGTGCCTCACCACATAGACCACCATACATATTTTCTTGTTGTAGGCTGGTCCACTGGGGCGGCCGCAGCTTTACGTCTCTTTACTTTCCACAAATATGAGGGTCTAATGGGATGGATTGTTAAAGGCAGCTACAAAGTGTATTCAACAACAGTATACAGCAAAATATGTACCTTTAAAAAAAGTTAGCTGGTGTAAGAGAAGAGGATAAAATCAGGTTTTGAGACAGTGTTTAGGTCATCAATCCTCCCAACAATGGACTAAAAGGTACATGTAGCACCTTTAGCTGTGGTGCTGTACAGTAAGAAAAAACCACTGAGCAACACACTGAAACCTGGTCCAAGTTTAAATATATATTGCACCTCTTACGATTATCAAACAACACATAAATCATACAAGGTTAAAACTGGGTAATATTCATTAATAGTGAAGCACTGAGCTGAGCTTGTTTGGGTTTCCTGCATGATTTATCATAATAACAACTGCTTTGGTTAATGGTTACAATTGAATAATCAGTTATTTCATTTTGCCACGCCTCTGTTGACACAAAAGTCTCAGTGGAACCATTTTTCAATTAGGTGATTAGTTTCAGTGAACAGACAAATTAGTACCTCCTGTGAAGAGCTTACCCGAATTCATAAAGCCGATGTAAAAATATAATGCTTTATTCTGCAATTCATCTGATCATGATGGATAAGTGGCTCTAGCCATTTATCATCTGGCAGTGGGAGAGAAAAGAGAGGTTGACTGTAAATATGAATTGTGGCTCATATTTTTATCACAGTGGTTAGGTTAGTGTCTGAAGTGTGAGAGAGACCACCTGGACCAGAGGTTTGTAACCAGAGAAGAGGTTTTCGACAAGCATCTGTGCCAAGATATCAAAGTTTAACTCTTTTTTTTCACTTTAGAGCCTCCACATGGCCTTAAGTCTCCAACTACAGCACAATTAGTCTTTCTACTTGTCAACAAAGCATTTTTAATGTATCCTGTTATTGGTTTTTAAAAAAAGTGTTGGTCACATCAGCATGAATTGTGTCAGTATTCTGCCCGATTCAGCTGTGCTAAATGTAAGAAGAAATAGTAAGGAAAGAAAGCCACTCAAAGCAGCAGTCATGCCCTCCAGTTATCCTAGATCTCAGTTGTTAAAAGAAGTCAGCAGAATCCATGCTTCATGGTGTTTTATGACTGTAATTTATTTCCATCACACCTACCACTATAATGTAAAGCTTTTTTTTCCCTCAGCCATGTAGTGAGTATGATACTCCATCAAGCAGACAAGTGAAAACACAGAGAAGTGCATGTTTCTTCACAATGCCTGAAGCTTTAAGTCTGACCTTCTCCCCTCTTCATCTCCCTCTCACCTTCTCCCTCTCTCTCCTCTGCCCTGGGGCACCGATGGGTGGGCCTTGAGGAAAGTAAGTAAAAGGGCCTCCACCTCTGGCATCAGCCATATCTAGGCTTGAAAAAAGAAAGAAAGAAAAAGTCAAAGAATGATGGCTGGTCTTGACACTGTTGAGACAGTGCTTGGGTGAGGAGAAATGAGGTAAATATCAATGACGGTGGTCTCACATAGCCCATTAGTCAATGTCTGCATCGTGCTGTCTGAGCATCAGCACAGAGCAGCCCCAGGGTTTGCACCACCACTGTCCTCCTGGTGAATTTAACCAAGGCGAAAATAAAGCAACCTGAGCTGGGCATAAATCATTAGAAACATTTGTTACCTCAGGTAATTGTGCTTCATTTATCTTCAGGCCCTTTTCCATTTGTCAACTCCCAGAGGTTGCTGGGAGTCAGCTGCGCTGGTTAGACAGGCTGTAGCTAACCAGAACCTGCAGGAAACAGTGACACAAAAAGCAGTAGCCTCAGAGTGGGCAGATAAAATTATGCACCGATTGGACTCTAAAGAAGAGCTGTTTTAATGTGGTAAGCTGAAGAAAATGATTGATTTGGTGGGATTATTTTTTGTATGGTGCCTCTGCATCATCCATTATTTTTAAATGAACACCTCGACAAGTATCACCCCTAAATATAAAGTGCAGAAACTCAAAACTTATGTTAAAATCTGCACAAAACAATCACACCTCTTTGATTTTCTTAGACATGCTAGTCCTAAGCATTCTCTGAACTGAAACTACACACAACAAAAACATACTGCAAATACCTGCTTATTGTTCTGCAGCCTCAATAGAACATAGCATCAATCGGTTTGTGGTTTGACACATAAACACACACACAAGTAGAAAAAACGCTGAATGAGAGCAGAATGGCGGGGAATGTTTTAATGTGTATTGTGATCCGCTCTTTAGGGAAGACATCTATTAACACCAATTGTAACCTCACCACCTTGGAACCTGTCTCCAGCTGTTAGCACCCTGCCACCTCCATTCACCTCAGTGACACACGTTTTTAACGCACTGTCGCGTGGAACACAGACATGGACACACACCAACAGCACTCTACTTAACTAAAGAGAATCTTGGATCTGATGATGTCCCTTAGATCTTTTGTAATGCTTTGGAGGAGAATAGAAAGAAGTATGAACACCAAAATAAATTTAAAAAAGGGGCTTAGAGAAGGAAATCAAATTAAAAAAACATCTAAATTCACAACTAAATTCCAAATTTGAGAAAAGATTCCAAGTCTGATTCTGATAAGACCAAATTACATTGTAAAAGACTACAGAGTTAATGTAATACACAAATGTTATTTCTTGTTCGGTCTCTTCCGTGTACTACTAACTACACCAGTCACTGTTTGCTCTCTGCAGCTCAGTTTTTGGGTGGCCCCCTATCGGCCACTAGATTTCATGCATTACACTCCCTCCCAGTACAGTTTGTAATAATTCATTCAAAACAATTACATGCAGGTGAGTTTGATTTCTCCTTCACTTTCACAATGAAAAAGAGTCATATAACGTCCCTCTGATGCTGTGACTACATAACTTGACGTGCTTGTCCTTGTTTTGCACTACAGACAAAACAAAAAAGTGCTGACACTACATTAAACCATAATGCAGTTCAGTCGTGTCATTTTATTGGGCTCTCCCAACCCCCTTTAACTGCATGTTTAAGCTAAAAATTCCTCCAAATACAACATGCCATGATTCTTTTTACTGGCTTTGAAGTTTCCTTTGTGACAAAAACACACATTACTGGAGTTAAGTTTCAGTCTATAAAATGTACTAACAGGCAACCCAAACAATAAGCAAGAAAATATGTGCCCAAGTTCTACAAAGAGAGGGGGGGACGCATTCAGAGAATGTTTTGGGCTCTGGGATCAGACCCACGAGTGGCTGGGTGGCTGCTGCTGACAGGAGAGGATGTCTTTTATCAACAGGTGTTAGGAAGCCAATGAAGATATGAGGACAGATAATACAGGCAAGCGGCACAAACGACCCAGCAAGAGTGTGTGAGAGAAAGATGGAAGAAAAACCGCAGACAAGGTGTGTGCACAACCACAGCCACATTCTCAGCCTGCAAACACCCTTTCACCACTTCCAGTCTCACCTCCTCTCACACACACACACACACACACTTATCTCCCTCTGATCTGAAGGAGGCGGATGCTCTTTAAATCTACACATTACCGAACTGGAGCGTAATTAGTAGAAGACGTGCAGCCAGCCATTGGCCAAGATTACCAACACACGTTTAGTCCCAAAACAAACAAGCAGCGATCTAGAACACACAGAGATAATGCCCTGGAGTCAACCCTGCCTCGATGACACCACGCTAACAGCACTCTGCATAGAATTGAATTATTAGCTCACATAAATAAAAGCACATAAAACCTGGCTGCAACATGTGTCACATAGGCTATGTGGTGCTGGCTTTATTAAATTTTAAACGATTACACAGAACAGCTCCGTTTAAGTGCATTCTAAGTTATTATTTATACATATATTATAAATGAGAGACATGAACAGTGTGGCATCTGTGATGACCCATGCAGGGTTTTTGAAAGAAAAAAAAAAGTTCTTTAAATCTGCAAGCAGAACATAAAAGACAAGTGATATGCAACCTACCATGAAGAACATACTGTATTACAAAGGGCAGGATGGATGCGTCAGGGCAGAGAAAAAAGCTTCCTGCCTGCTCTGCCAGATGGGTACCTTTGCTGTTGTGAGAAGCCCAAGCTGGCTTCAGTCCAGACAACAGGCGCGACAGCAATATCTGTCCCCAAGGGAACAAGCCTATCTCTTAGTGTTCAGGTAGCAGAGGGGGGAAATGCCGAGGGTCAGCATCCTGCTTCTAAACCTGGAAGAGGAAACTAATCCGAGGTCATAGAGGGCCACTGTGTTGAGTGAGACTTCACATGGGGATGGTGTATTCAAAGTGTATTCTCCTCTCTCCCTAACCCCACAACCTTCATTAAAACCCTGCACCTGGGCCTGAGACTGATCCATAGGGAACCCCCTTCATGGCTACCTTAAATCTGTCCCCAGCCCCTTATTCGCTTCCTACTTATTCCTCCTTCCTCCTCTTTTACCCTTTCTTTTTTTAACTTTCTGCTATTTTGTGTCAAGCTTAGAACTACAAAATATGAAGCAATACAGACAGGATATGGATGAGACATAATGAGGGAGATAACAGAGAGGACAAATGAACAATCCGGTCTCTGCTTGTTGCTCTCACAATTAATAATGGGTCATAATCAGAGACATTTTTCAGCACTTCTCCTGGGTTTCAGGAGCCTGGTTACCAGTTGTCATCCGGTGTTGAGTGGGTGACAAAGGCTCATGCACAGCTAGCACCTGATGAAAAGCTTCTGGTGGCATTTACAGACATGATTAAGCACACACCGTATTCAGACATTGAGTACACAGTTTGTGGCTTCATCCAGCTGTTGATGTGACTACTTTTCAGACATATGCGTCCGTCTGACCACTATAAAAGGAGCACAAGCTCAAATAGCACTCCAAGTCATAATATAATTAAAACAAGCAAGTTATATAAAAGTTACAGTAAAGTTGTCATCAACAGGGATATTATGTAAAGACAAAAACTATTTTTGTCCCATGTTATAAATATGTTTTTGTTTCTCCTACAAAATTGGAATTTAAACATGGAGGTCTATGGGGATTGATTTCCATCTGTAGCCAGCTTCAAGTAGCCATATGAGGAGTTTCAGTTTATTTGTACCTCCATATAATTTTATTTGTCAACCCCCTAGCTTAGACATATGCCATGATGGAAGAGTTATGAAGGTTTCTCTAGGTCTATCTATGACTTACACCACTGTTGTGCAGCCTGCGAGCAGCACATCATTATTTGTTGCAGAGTTGTTAGTGCTATCTGATCCCGCCATTGTGTTCTGGACTGGATAAAAGGATTCACTGCATCTGACAATCAAATGTGTCTGAGCTGTACATGCTTACTGTAAAGCATAGTAACTCAAAGTTATTTGTGCTATGAGGTGAATGTTATTTAACTGCCATTCCAGTAGGTTTGTCTGCAGGCTTATGCCATATGTCCGGCCAAGAGGGTGTTTACACCAAGAACCATTCCCACTGAATAACTCTCAACAGTCAGAGACGCCAGCAGTGGCGTCACACAGCTGCTCCAACCGCGGCCCGGTCTGAATTTGTGTTATTGTTACTGGTAGCATTACCACGCTTAAGCGCGACAACATAATTTGTAACAATACGAACAAATTAGCTCAATGGCATCTGTGTACAACATGTACTTATAGCTTTGCGACACAAACCACACACACACACACATGTAGGAACTAGCCTGCACCCAATACACATGTGAGTATGCAGACTCTCTACAGTTTGTCTCCTAAACACAAGCAGGCTCAAATTTCAGGCCTTGTGGTCTCCTAAATATATATCGAAGTACACATCAGGCTGTGTGTCACTAGTGTTTACAGGAAAGTGATTTATGGGGCTTTTTGGGGAGAAGAGGGAACTGTGATATGGTTTGAATGACTTTAAAAAATGCTGAGAGGAGGTCAAGCTACCGTGGCCATTAAATAATCCCCACAAAATGTATTAATAAGAAGTATTTTATTTTAAGTATTTTAAAGTCACATCAAAGAAACATTAGTGGATTACTCTACACAGTTGTTTTTTTTGCCTTGTGTTCCTTGGATGTGGAACCTCAGTATAATGCTTGTGCAAATGCCAGACATAACTGCATGGGAGTAAGATAAACACAGTTTGACTATTGTCAAATAAAGCAACCGTACCAGGTTTTTGAAGAACTATGCTCCTCTACACCGTCTTCATATAACAGGCTCTTTGTGTCGGACGGAGCAACAAGTCCGACTGGTAGAGTTCCATTTTATTTGTGTGTGTATCTGTGCATGCATGTGCTGTAACACGTACAGTTCACGGCAAGCACGCGCACACATGCACACGTATAGCTGTGTATTCTCAAAACACTGAGGTCTTGAGAAAATATGCATCAATGGAGGCATGGTGGTACACTGTCAGTGGAGATAAAGAGTGAGATAAAATCTCTTGCAGAGACAGAAAGAACTCCACTCACAGCGCAACAGAGGTAAGGACATGCAGTCTTTCACACAAGCACTTTTGACGTGATAGAAGAAACACACATGAAACAAAGTGAGTGGGTGAAAATGAATGACCTGAACTGGAAACCTGTTTTGGTGCAGCTCAAGGGACTGCAATCTTGCTGAATTGTGTCCGGTGGTTTTTCAGATGGATAAACTAAACTGCTGTAGCCAAAACATCAGTTTAGTGTCTCTTATACTTAAAGTCCAACAGAAAATTTAATTTTCTAAAATCAAATACTAAAATCAATACTGTGACAAATACGCAGATATTTGAAGATGACAGATCATCCTGTCCTCTGCAGTGCTAAGGTAGCAGGTTTAAGGCGATTCAAATGAGGACTGCTTATGAAACCATGTTCATACTATCCTGTGGTTTTGTGTGAGGGATAACTTGCCACCATGGCAGCTAATAAAATGGTGGAGACGCTTGTAGCAGATGTGAGAAATGAGCCGTTTAGCATGAAATGTAGGTTGTGTAAGGGTCTGTTTTAACCCAAACCAAACCATTAGCTAAACCCAACAAATAAAGATATAATGACTAAACTAAACTAAAATTATGTTTACTCTATGAACACAAATACAATATACAACTTGTGTTTATCTTTTGTTTTTTCTTGAGGCTACAGGGCATAACTGGAATTATAATACATAATACTTTTTGAACTACTTTTGAATGCAGTTCCTGCAGTAATATTGATGCCTTCATGTACACATTTCCACTCTTTCCAACAGTGAGCCTGCAGGCTATCATGCAACATCACTCTGTATATTTTGTGGTAAAACTAATACCATGTGTCAGTACAGTATGTTACTTGGTAACACTGATGTCATCAATGCCATCGGGACAAATTTCACTTTATTTATTGTACTTATTCTGATAATGAGTCTGATGGAGGTCAAACTGTGAGTAGAACAATATAAGCCACATGTGCTTTTGCTGCAGTTATAAACCACATAAAGGGAAAGAAGGTGGGGGTGAGAGGAAGAGTGGGGCACCGGCTCAGTCCAGATATGTCCAGATTCAAACACTCAGAGGAGGTGGCCCTGAGCTCAAACACCAAACAACCACCCCTCAAGTCACCCTGTGGTCTGACCAAAGACAAATGAACTGCTGAAGCTTGGTGGCATCCCAGACAAATAGATCCAATTACAGCGATATGTGGTTTATCTGCAGTCTTACTCTACCTTGAGCTGGAATTGCTGTGTTGCATAGTGTCTACTTTTTAATATGCAAGGAATTTCAACAAGGAAGGAAAATAACTGGAGGGGTAAAAAATCAAATTGAGCTAATGTACCCTTGGCAGCCTGTGAGACAAAGAAGGAAGTACATGGGTGGGAATGTGGTGTTTATTGATTTCTGCCAAGCCAGTCAGAGAACCAAACACAAGCAGAGTGAAACCTGATCGACTGGCACCGTGCCTGGACCAGCGGCAGCCCAGTGCAGTGTCAGGGGAAAAACACTGACAAACATACACAAGCACAGGACCCAGGTTTCCAAATAATCACAAGATGAGCAGGCAAGATAGAAAAAAAACACACAGACATCACTGAATTTAGGGCATAACCCCAAAATGTCTCAGCATGTTTTATGGAACAGACAGAGAGCAAGAGCAAAACGTGGATGTGTGTGATCGAAGATGACGTTTCAGCAACTCTTTGGATGAGGGGAAGTTTTCCAATTGAAGTTTACTAATTCCATCCCCTTGATCCCATTCCATTCCCCCATCCCCCGCCCCCCCTCCACCAAACATACACACACACACACACATACACACTGGCCCAGCAGGAAAATCCCTCTGTGGCCAGGCATTTCTTTTTAACTTGATATGCTTGTGAATCACCCCCAGTGCTGCAGTGCTGCTCCACTAATGAACACAGGGCCCACAGACAGAGCAGTCCATGCCCTGCTACGCTCCCTGAACGCACTGGAAAACAGGATCCAGCTGCCCAGCGCCCTGTCATTAGTTAAAAAAAACCCTCCCAGAACACCCTCTGCTTGCCCCTAGACCCATCTCATCCCCTGACCACATCTCATACACACCCATCGTGTCTCCTGCTGCGAACTTTGGTCTGGACTTAACCTTTAAACCTGCCTTCATTTTCAACCTGGTCCCAGCTGTAGCAATAACCTGTGTGTCACATTATTAAATGTCTATTTCTTTTATCATCATAACATGATTTTGTTTACACACAGTCTGACTTTCTCACATCTTTACTTCTGTTTATGCAATGTGACTAGTTACTGTAGTGAAAGCAATAAATCCAGACAGACAGACTTTAATGTGTATCTGTGCCAGACACTAGTGTAAATATGAATGTGATAGAGGAGGAGAAGGAGGAGGAGATGAGATTAAAGAGGGTGGCACGAAAGTCCCATTTGATAAACCCATCAAAGTGCTTTATATCTGGTGCGTGAAGCTTGACAGCAGGGTGGCATGGGCACACACACACACACACACACACACACACACACACAATGACTGCAGTGGCACAAGTGCACACGCAGCTTGCAGACAAAGGCACACACTAACACCCAGCTGATACCAGCATCAGGGTAGAGTGAAGCCCTATCTAATATGCTGAGTGAAATGTAAACACAGAGCTGTGGCATCAAGGCTTCCCGCTTACTGACTCAAAACAAGACAGGGACCAGAAAGTTTTCCAGGAGCCAGGGG
This sequence comes from Parambassis ranga, assembly GCF_900634625.1. Classification (NCBI taxonomy): domain Eukaryota; kingdom Metazoa; phylum Chordata; class Actinopteri; family Ambassidae; genus Parambassis; species Parambassis ranga. The sequence continues at coordinate 3,354,483 of NC_041030.1, read as the reverse complement.
TGGGGCTGAAAGGAAGAAGCGGGCTGGCCAAAAAACACAGAGTTAACCTGATATAATTGCTCTGCTGTTGTTCTGTCACTAGCAGTTATGATACAGGAACTGTTTCTCTAGATAATGAAGTAAAAGAATTATATATACATATTAAATGTATTCCATACTTTTCCAAGAGCCTTTCCTCTTAAGCACTATTTGCCAGTGACATCCTCTATAGCGCTGTTTGTTGATGTGTCAAGAGCAAACACCTTGCTGCTCTGCATTATTTTGACAATGAGCCTGTGTGTGTGTGTGTGTGTGTGAGGATGTGGGTGGGGTGGGAGGTGGAGAGCTGACTGCCACTTAACAGACTCCCCTGCTGGCTGAGTTGTAGACACAATAAAGGAACCATCAAGAGGGGGATCTGACTTCTTCCCCACCCACACACAGTGCAACTCTTCTTTGTGGTCTGAAAAGTTTCACAAATCATGTTAACAAATATCCCTGGCTGAGTAGCCTGTGGTTTTCCACTGCTGACTACAAGGAGTTGTGCTCTTTTGTTGTGGCCACAGAGTTATGGGATGATCCCAGAGCATGTGAAAAATATTTGTAGCCATAAAGGAAGGCCAATTGGTATTAATGGTGTGGCATGCAGTGGAGGCCTCGGGAAGTGTGTGTGTGTGTGTATAAGTGCAGAACGTGTTTGGTCTGGGTCAGTCAGACACACTTGTTTCCCAGTAGGATGGATCTGATAGAGGCCACAGGGCAAGGAGCAGACAGATTCATCAGAGTCGTCGACTCAGGGTGTCCGGTATCCCAGAGTGCAGTGCTGCAGCTGCCAGGCTTGCACTGGCAGCCATGATGGGCTCCAGGTGGGCAGGTTCACTATAGGGGTTTCTCTGCACTACATTAGTTGGGTTTATTGGAAGACGTTTCTGAGGTTGGAGATAGTATATTAGTAATAGCTTTAAATTCTCTATAGGCTGCTCTAATACGCTTGCTTATTACTATTATATTATGTTATAATATAATTCAAATCTATGTTGTGGTTTCAAGATTTTAATGTATTATTTAAAAAATGAATAACATGATTTACACTTCTCAAGCACTGCTTGATTATTCCAAAAATGGATTGTATGTGCTAAATCATCAAGATTGTTAGTGGTGAAAATACCAGCAGGGAGCTGATGTTTTGAACAGAGTGAAACAACAACCTCCAGCTGGTTATTAAATCCACCAGAGGAGCCGTGACTGAACCCTTGTGAACTTGTGGCAGGAAACACATTGGTCTTTTCAAGCCATTCATGTCCACATTACTCATGCTGGTTTTTTTAAGAACTATATTCGTAACTCCTTAGGTTTACACCTTTCAAACTTTTGGGGAACTAAATAAATATATTTATAAATGTCTCACAGCTAATATCTAAACACACAATCAAATGAATCAACTTTTATGATTTCTGAGAGCTATGCATAAATACACAAGTCACTTTTTAGTTTGTGTGCAGTGTAAGAATTTTTCTTAGATCCTTATCTCAGATTTGACAAATGACCCCTCATAGAGGTTACTCATAATACATTTTTGTGTCCTTCACTACAAGATGCCTTGTTAAATCCGGAAATTTGTGACAAGTTTGATTTAAGGCTGTTTGGACTGAAACAGCAGAAGCTCCTCTCGGCAATCAATCAAATCAAACTGAAAGCAGTTATTTTTCTAACCTGACGTGCATCACACAAGTATGAAGGCAAACCTATAAATAAACCACTGCGTACACCTTGAAGACAACTCACACTTAGTCATGACAAGGCACAGGTTGCACACATGGCTGCTTTGCTTTCTTATTATTTGTCTGTGGGTATGTACTTATTTTGCAACCTCCATTTTTTATTGATACAATATGCACTGTCAAGCACATTACTTCTGTTTGACTCTTACTCTTCAGAATGGATTACAATTCAGACATGCAGCAGCAGGTAATTGCCTCCAATGAATTGACTTTAAAAACCTTAGACCAGAATAACCTGGTAATATTTTAGGAAAATATTTTATTATTAGTTTCACCCATTCAGCAGCTGTCCTGCCTAGCAAACCAAAAACATAAAGAAAAGCACCAAGCTTCAACAGGTGTTATGCCGTTTAGAGGCAACTCCCATTTGACATTAAACAACTAATTAAAATGAGAGCAGCAGCAAACAAAATTAGCACAGCAGTCATCAGCTTCCTAACTTTGACACACATAAGGAGCATGATCCTTGCTTAAACCAACAACTGTGACATTTACAGTGTGGATTCTCAAGGATATCCTGCAGAGTAGGTTACTGTAGCTCGATTAAGCAAGAAAAACAGCTTGCACAAGCATATTGCATTTACTAAAAATCAGGCTGGGGTACCTAATACTAACTAATAACAGCCTATTCAAAGTCACTGTTGTATATGGAATTATTTTAAGGTTCTTATCATGTATCGTCTGTTGATCGGAGATAAAGAGTACAAGGGAATTATTAGGCCTAAGTATTCATTCATATGTTAAATGTTAGGATTTATGTGTTTTAGCCAACATTTAAGGATTGAGGAGGTGTGAAAATAAATAAACTGTGAACTATTCTGTGTCTCAGCTTGTATGCCGGCAGTAAAACAACATTGTTATGCTGTTACAGAGGAGACAACATGCTGAAGTTCAGTGGGAATACCGGTACTTTAAATTGACTAATGACAAGACAGATGCATGTTGTTTGAGAGTATAAACTGTATTTGCCAAGGTTAGCTAATGGTGGTTTTCCTGTCACAGTAATGAAGCTAATTTTATCCACCATTTAACATGATAACATGATAAAATGTGCATTTAATGTGCACCACAACACACAATATTTTATTGCTGGAGTTCTGAATACTCAGTGATGATTGCTACAAAAGCTCTAGATGAGGATAAACTCCTCACTAGGAAAACAATCACTTTAATTCATTTTAAAGCATGTACTGCTTTCTTAGCTTTGCAATGTCCTGCAGTCATGTAAATAGGTTAAATTTCCTTATTGTGGTAGCTAAGAAAATGGAAGAACAGGTTAACATTGAGATAAATGATCCACATATGTGTGGAGACTCACTGTAGTGCCGATATCAATGATACTGTATCAGTAATTACTGCAGGAGTCAACTAATGACAAACTTTGTGTCCAAGGTTGTGCTGGATAAAGAGTATAGACTGCAGGGTTTTACTGAAAAGAGCTGCCTGCCGTGGTTGAAAAAAGTTTATGACAGCTGAGTCAACCAGAACAGTAAAGCTGAGGGTCGGACAATATCAATTCTCGATGCTTAAAAACATGTCACATCAAAGTAATGTTTTGTGGTGTTTCTCACTATGACACAGATCTTTGCTCTACTCCTTGGCAGCTAAATGTTACAACAGCTCTGAGGCCAACAGTTTAATTTAACAGCGGTAAACATGCACTGGCATGTCATCATGATACAAACACAAATGTAGTGCTAATTCAATAGCAGCTTGTATTTCTTCTTTTAACAGGCTGGATTTGTAGATCAGCTTTTTCAGCGCAAAGCATTGTGTTGGAGCAAATCCAGAAAAGAGGGGAAAACATGTGTGTGCATTTGTGAATGTGAGGAAGAGTGGGAGAAAAAGAGAGAGAGGGGGTTAACGTGGGATCCTGATCTCTTTGGGACTTGCTGAATCCCAACTGTAATGTAAAACCTATGGGACAATGAGGGGCTATACAGAGCTGAGCCTTAGTCGGGCCAGAAAGTCCGCCCCACATGTTGTCAAACCATGAGGAATTTATTACTAATGTTGGTCAGCTGTAACGACAGGGGGCAGGGGCTTCTTTTTTCCAGCGGGGGAAAAAAGAAATCATTAATTATCTACACTGCCACCCTTGATCAGTCTATGAAATTCAGCTGAGTTTATCTCCAAAGCGTGCATTTCCATCTCGACTGAGACTCTTCAGCTAGCGTGTCCATTTATAAAGCTTGTGGCTTAACAGCAAGGTCATCCACTGACCCAGCCATTGAAAGTCAATGGTGTGAAGGATTGAAAGTAGAGAGGGCAGAACAAAGCAGACATGGCAGCAGCACATGTGCTATTATTTGAACCTTGACCTTAGTATCGGCCTCCAGCCATTTTTATAATACATGAAATGTTTGTGGCATCTAAACAACCAATGTAATACTAACACTGGTGGGGTTAGGTTTATGATAGCTGTAGCACTATTGAATACCTCTGTTATTTAGCTGTGAAGGTTAACAGCCATTCAGAACTGGAATGTGTTTAAAATGTTTTCTACAGACAAGCCCGACTGTCTACAATATCCATTATCTTCTTATCTTCTGCATCTAAAATGCAGTGTTTTACACAAGAAATAATCTCAAATTGTGTGCTATAGCCCTTTAAATCCTGCTGTGTTACACTGACAGTAAACCTGGCTCAAGTTTTTATGGGTTGCCGGTAAACCTGGACAGACATGTTTAACTGCATCTGAGGCTAATTCATGCTCACGTTTGAGCAACATTGTGTTTATTAGTCCGATGTGACTTTCCAGGTTATTGGGGGGCAGTTAAATTTATATAAAGAGGAAAGAAGTGGGGTGCAACCAGCTGGAAAAATATTGTGATTCAGTTCACACATTTAATACGTTGTCAGAAACATGAAACCATGCTGATTTTTGAAGATAATCTTAAGTTTGTGCTTGTACATGTAAAATACAAGGCAGGCACAAGGCTGCAAAGGTAACTGCACAACAGATAATTGCTTCAGATTGGTCATCATTTCACATCCTCAGCTCAGAACCTGTTCCTTTAAGACTATAGTATTTCTCTTCTTTTCCTGAGTCCCATAAATTCATGAATGTACAAAACTTTATAAAACATTAAAGAGGAAATTCTCCCTTCAAGATTCATAGTTGTGAGGCTACTGTACTCACTTCAGCATTATCTGCAAGATTTGATCAAACAAATGGTCCAGCTACTGTCTCCAGGAGCTTCCATTGCACCCACCTCTACGCCAGGTGGGGGCTAAATCCATCTCAACTAGCTCCAGTTCCTTCAACCTGCCCTGCAGGGCAAGAAGAGAGGTAACCTGGGGGCATCATTAGATGTGCAAATGACTGAAACCTCTTTTTTCGAGCCATTAAACTTTAATGAAAAAAGACAAAACTCAAAATCTACAAGTTGGCATTAATGCACAGGACAAAGTTACATTTTGTGTTTGCATGTGTTACAGCAACAAACATATATTGGTAGAATACTGTGGGGTTAATATCAGTAATGCTGTGTGCATACCTGTCTCCAGGATCCTCCTCCTCACTCCTACCATAGAAATACTGCTAAACGACTTCTAGTGCACACACATTATGCATATATGTCCATGGAATATCTTTTTGTTTACAAAAGTGACTGGTGGAATTCCTGAGAGTTTGACCATTATCATTCATGCAGAAAAAAACTGGCAAGCAGGTAAGCTCCTGGCTCCTGTCCAAAAACCATGAGTCATAGATCTGAGACAGCAGATGGTGTGATAGATCACCTCTTTGTTAACTTTGGCAGAGTACCACAGAGATGCCTCACTGGAACCCATCCCAACCATCCCTCCACAACACACAACATCGTCACAAGCAAATCATAAAAAAGTCATAAATAAAAAGAAGCATAAATTAAGTTTAACAGGAAGCAGAATGTGTAGAGCAGTGTGAGACAAACAATTATTGTTGGACTGTTGAGAGGGGACAATGATGAGGGAAAGACAGAGATTACAGAAGGAAGAGGATATTTTGTGTTGAGATTTTGATTTGTTATTCTTGTACATCGTAATATAATCTCTGTACAATCAAAAGCAGTTTGACAAATGGGTCTTGAGCACACTGCCAAGCTCACTGGGTGACGGCATAACACATACCTCTGTGGTTCATTAATGGACACATAATGGAAAAGCAAGAGGAGCACTGGCGTTAGACAACAGTGACAGAGAAATGTACTGGTTTGTTTTCAGTCCTGTGACGAGACTGTGTGTAAATATACATAGTGCCGACACATTCCACGTGAGACAACAAATAGCCGTTACCAGCCACTTTATCAATCACATAGGTACAGTGTACTGTCACTGGCTCTTTTCATCCATTCCAAATGACAGTCATAACTTTGACCTGACAAACCCAGTCAGCTTGAGCAACTTCCCCAATCCATCACAGCTGTCAGATGTGTAGCACAGCTTTGTTCTGATTAATTACACCCTTGCTGCTGGGAGCTGCCAGTCATCCAAACAGGTGATATAGACACGCTATCAGAATGTTGTGAATGAGCATGAATGAGCACAGGCGTCATGAGTCAGCTGCCAAATGAGCATTATAAGACAGAGAGAGAAAGAGGAAAAAAAACAAAGAAACCATTTGGCTGCCCTTAGGCAAAACTATGAAGTCTTCACTGTCCAGGAAAGCAGAAGAAGTGCTACTAGCGTCAGAGGATCAGAGCTGCTGCATTAGAGTGACGAGTGAATGCAATTTCCCCTGAGAGAGATTGTATCATAATGATGTCAGCGTCTTTCTGTACACATAATATGTTTGAATAAACCTGCAAAGAACCTCAAGGGAACTCCAGCATGCAGCAGACTTACAGTAATGTGTTTAAACTGGCAAAACACACATCCAGCTCCAAGTTTCCCTGAAAAACATTTCAATTCTTATAAACTAAACATTCCACTTTGTACAGCACATTTCTACTCTCAACCTGTTCCAAACTGGATGCATTAGCACAAAAATCTGCAGCAGGAATGCACAATCTATACAGTGTGCATTAGTGTGAATATGCAGGGTGCGTGTATTCATGCATTGCTTTTGTGTTTGGGTCTAAGTATTTGAGTGAGTGCTTGTGGCTGTTATCAATATGTACTTGGCAGTGCAGTGTGAGCATGCCGTGCAGGAATCCAAGCTTCAGTCAGTTCCCCATTGCACATTTTTTACATTTGTAAATTTTGTGCTAAAAGGATTAGCTGAATTAAATGAATTTCTTGTTGCCATCTTTGGTCGGTAAAACTAATGCAAAGTACAAAAAAATCCCTGGCAATTAATTAGTTAACAGTTGTGAGATTATATTAAAAAATGCAATAAAGTGCCATGGCAGTCACCAAGGTCTATGGGATGTGTCTGTGCTTCATAAAGGGTTACTTGTCCAAGGAAAACATGTGTCAACTGACCATCACACAAACTTCCAGCAACACACCATCAGGATACCATTCAGACTTAATGATCCCAAGGCTTAGACCAATGCATGGTCTAGGATAATCCATAACTGTTTGGCCTTGGTCTGCTGTTTGCTGTTTTGCTGTTTTCTATGCTTTAGATGAGGCTTCAAGAGTCAGAGTTGGACAATTCAAATAAGCCTCATCTCTAGTTATATAGTTATAGTCTTTTAAATTAAAATCACTCAGGCTGATTAATTCAATTTTTGCCACATTTACATTTTTGCCAAGATATAAAAATGAATCATCATGGGAGAAATGATTACAGCAAGCAAGACCTGTTTCAGTCATCATATGTGAGTTGAAAAATCAGAACATGTCCTTTTTTTTAGTCCCACTTTCAAAACCAATGACTTCAAAGCAGGAACCATGGTTATATGTACTTACAGTGTATCACATTGTCCATGATTTAGTCTGTGGCAAACAGCGAATCTTTACAGTTAGCTGAAACAGAGAAATGTCTGTTTGCCACATTTGCCTCCTGCTATGAGTCTGAGCTCCCACTGTGTCTGTCTGACTACTGACTGCAACATGTAACATGATCAGAGAACCAGTAACTAAGCAGCTTTACATGAATACTGTAGATATCTGTGTGTGTGTGTGTGTGTGTGTCAGTGTGCACACCTCATCATATACAACAGTATCTGTGAGTTCCCTTTTGAAGCAGGTCATACTCACACAAACATCAACAACATCTAAGCAGTTGCCTCTCATACTGCACTGAGGTAGTGTGCTCCAGGTTTAGTTACACACTTTGTTAGACGCCAGCATCCCTCCAACAATGAGATCAACGAGTCAAACACACTTTTAAAAGTATCATGGCTCGTGCATCAACTAGAGCTCCAGTGAGGCAGCTGCCGAGGGCATGAGACATGAACACTTTTGTCCAAGGACAATGTGTCTCAGTTGACCATTACACATAAGCATAGTGGCCTCCAGAGGCTAAATGTAGACCACCATGATGCAGCCGCTGAGAGTTTCCAGTGTTAAAACATGTCTGGGGGCAAACTGAGACACTTCAGTCTACGTGCTCAGGTTGACTCAAGGGCCAGCAGGTCACCTACACGCTAACGCTGAAAAGCTCACAGTACAATCATGCTTCCAGATTCTTATCTGAGCAACAGTGATGCAGACCTGCTCTAAGAAGCTTTACTGTGCTCCGCTCCACAAGCAAAAGCTTTTTAAGGATTGAGTTCTTTGTGGAGGGGAAAAGCTCTGAAGCTCAAAGAAGTGGCTCAGACTGGTGTATTATTACATTGTGTTCCATCAATGGCCAATGCTTGAAAACAACTTTCCAGCTGAGAAGTCCCAGCATTAACAAGTCGTTCATCTTTGATGAGCTCCATATGCAAAAAAACAAGAAGGGCGGGCAAAAAAGAGCCGGAGCGATCAGAGAAATAAAATCATATGTATATTCTGTCACGCCTCACATCCCATGGAGCAGCACAAAACGTAGTGTGCTTGAAGGAAAACAAATAGCATGTCCGGGTACAAGGCTGTGTTTGTTTCTGCTGCTTTCATTGGAATCACGTGAACAAATGTGAGCCTTGAAAATGAATGTGCAGCTGAAAAACTCTTTTTTAGATGATGTATTTATTTTATGGTGGATCGCAGGAATACTCTGTCTTATCATCAGGAAGTCTTCCAGCCTGCTGCAGGGACATGTCAGGAGCCAAGATTGCTCTTGCTCACAATCCGTATTGTTCCCTGCAGCTATATTCTCAACCTTGGGTGGTCACTTTACATTTTCCTATGCTTTCTTTCCACTCCCACTGATTCAAATGTTGCAACATGACAATGAGTAGTTTTTTTTCTAATCTTAAAGCCTTGTTATTGCTGCCTTTTTCTCAACTAAGAACCCCCTGTTTCCCACACATGCACTTTCTGCATGGAAGACATTCACGTCATACTGTATCAGCAAGACAAAAGCCTCCCATCGCACAACCTCCACCCAGACTTTTACAGTTGACGGTCACGTTCTGGGTCACTTGAACTGGCGGTGAGATGACTTCCGTCTTTCCTTTCGACACGTCACACATGAAAAACGAGACGAACGAGATTTCCACATAAAAGAGTTGGAGGGCTCATCTTCAATTTCTGAAACGGCTTGCCGTCCTTGAGTTCATCACAGTACACATGCACAGTGACACAAATTTGGCTCACACAAGAAAAGGCCTTTTTAAATAATTCAATTTGCTGTATTTTCCATGGTTCTCACCAGCACCTATTTTGTGTCAGATTACATTATTCTTTTCCATCATCATTCAACCAGTGTAGCTGCACACAGTCTGTGCTACTCTGTGTGTGTGCACAGCCAGTACAGCAATAACAGTTCTGCTCAGTTTAGCTCAGCAATGTTAAAAGCACATCAGCACCCTGCAGCTGAGTTTGTGCTTTGGTGGTGCATACTATGAGCCAGTGAAAGGAGAACCAGGGATAGAGTCATCAGGATTGTATGATGACCCTGAGTTCATGGTGTGCACCCCTGCTGCTCATCCCTTTCATCAAGCAGCCCAGTTGTTGGTTTAGCTCAGGCCCTTCTCAGCAGGTCTTGGCACAGAGGAAAGTCCGTGGCCAAAGAGGATTTGGTCAGGGGAGGAGGGAAGTCTGCTCACACTCAGCAGCAGCTTTTCCAGCATCAAGCACCACCTATTTCCATTCATGCATTACCCCTAAATCCTCCCTGTGCCTGCAAAACCGGCGGGGCCAGAACTAGCAGTGAAGACGTCTAGTCTAAATATATCTCGAAGTTTGCACTGACAAACAAAGAAAAAAAAAAAACTCAATAATGCACCATCACATCTTTCAAAACACTTGAGTGCGTACCCAACAAGTTAACAACATCAATCATGTTTCCTTGGAGATGTCTTAGATGTTATTATAGCATTTATCTTTTAGTGGTGTAGTGGCACATCACAGTCGAGGAGATAATGACACGCTTTATTGGAATGGAGACGAATGCGCCCTTTCCTCATCATGGGTGGTCTAGTCAGGAGTACTGCTCGGAGAAGAGTCCCACAGGCAATTAGCATGCAAGCCAGACTGAACATCTCTGCTTTATTCATTACACACAGCTGGGCTCAAGAGATCACTCAAGTACAAGATACTACTGACTGTGTGCATGTTTTTTCAAGAAGGAGCCACAGTGTGTGTTTGTGATTGCACATGTATTTTTGCAAGTTTAAGTGTGTAAGTGTGGTGGTTAAAAATATAAATCAAAGATTGCACTGTTTACAGCAGCAAGTCACAACCAGCAAAGACAAGGAGCCCTGTGGGTCAATACTAAACACAGGGAGACAGAAGCTAATTAGAATTACTCACATTAATTTGACACAAACAGACCTGCACCACTCATTAACAGAGAGCTGTTCAGCAGGGTTATATATTAGGGAAAGCTGAGCATGTAATTAAATAGAACAATGACAATTTTATCATATTAAAATTCAAAACATTTTTAAACAGGAAACAAAGCTAAGCTTAATGCTAAGGCTGAAAAATTCATGCACAAAGTTCAGCATGAATTATTTTCTAGGGATTCATTATACTTTAAAAAACACACACAGCTCACAGATCAATATTGTTATCAATCAACTTCACTGCTGCAGGGTTGAAAAGACTACTGAAGTTCTGTGTCCAGTTCAGTGCAAGAACTGAGTCATTCTCAAAGTCTGTGTAAAATCACTCGCTAACTGTGGCTTAAAAATTGCTTTAACCATCACCAGGCGGTGTAGCAGTAGTAGTAGTTACCAGAAGGTCACATTTTAAAAGCAAGGAAAATATATTGTACTACTCGTTATTTTCTCCTCACAGGGTCTTTTAAATTGTCCAACATTAGTTGGTTTGTTTGCTACATGAAAATATCTGAGTTTGGTAGATGATTTGTCTGAACAATGTATCAACACTTAACATATTAGCGCTACATGAAATGTTACCACCTGTGTGTTATTGCTACACATCCAACAGTGAGGAATCATTGCAAGTTTTGGTCAGCAAGCATACTTCAGTAACTCTCTCTACATTAATACAAAGATACATGTGACATCCATTGTTTTTTCTTAAAAAATAGATAAAAAAGACTACTTATTACGCCTTTGATAGACAAAAAAGCAGTAGTCAGCAACTTAATCTGCATAACATGCTGTGTAAATATATAAAATAAGATAATCCTTTATTAGTCCCCCACAGGGGAAATTCACAGTGTTACAGCAGGTAAGAGAGCACATGAAAAAAAGTAGCAAAAAATATATAAATATAAATTAATACAAGGTGAATGAATGTTGATTAAATAACAAAATAAAGCGACTTCAGTACTGAATTTCTATTGCACATCATGATCCAGTATGGAAATAAGCCACAAAGAAAGAATATGAATACAGATACTAGCTTGGGGTGTAAGTTTTCTAACTAGGAATGTCACAGCAGAGGATTTCTTTTCTTTTGAAAACAAAACCTGAGAACTTAAGATCCAAAATATAACAATATCAGAAATTTGTTTCAGTGATCAAATTCAAGTATTACCAGCTGCACAGTCTCTATGATACAGCTAAAAACAAATATAATCCACAAAGGGAACTCCCTATAGCATGAAGTGTCACTTGAGACAGGGATGGATACAAGGAACAACTATAGATAGACAGCAGAGCAATATCAGAGAAAAATGATCCAGACTTTTGGCTGTAACACAGATCGAATGAAAGCATAAGGCCTGTGTAGTAAGTTTGTGTGTGTGGCCGTCCTGCTGGGAGATACCACATCATTCATCATCTCATTAAAGAGACTTATAGAAGAAAAATGGATGGTTGGACAGACTCTCTGCAGTCATCATTGGATAAGACTGCCAAGTGGGTGGGAGATTCTGAGCATATTCGGCTCCTCATTGGCAGGCGCCTGGTGACAGGAGCTGAGCTCTGGATTTGTGCATGGTCAGGTGCAGCAGTCAGTCAAAGTTCTGGCTCCTACTCAGCACGCTGGCAAGTTGCCCTGAAACGCTCACCCAAAGCCACAAGAGATACCTGCAATTTGTCACCCCTCTAAAATAACATTCTCCATCTAAATGTCATTTGAAAGCAGAGGGGTTTGTGTTCCTACAATGAAGGACGTTTAACTGTGTTTCTTGCAAACCATTTTACTACCGAGACCCCCTTCAAACCCCATCTCTCTTAACACTTATCCTTGTGTTTTTTGTAGCAGCTGGCAGGGATAGAAGCAGATTTTAAAGAAGACATGTAATCTTTCCTAGCTGTGAACCTTTCATGCTAGTCGGCATAAAAACGGGCAGGAAAAGCCCAGAGGGCAGCGCATCAATGCTTTGTTTGACGGCAAGCTTGGCAGAATGCCACGGTCTGATTTCTCACACCATGCATGCCACAGCACACCTCAGGCTTAGGAGTCAAAGAGACACATGGAAAGACTGACGAATTAATTACAGTCTTAAATTTTTCTCTGTTCCATTTATAAATGTTGATCTTTTTGTCAATTGTGACTATTAAGACATCATGCCATCTGACAAAAATGTGATATTTCTCAATACAATTTCGAATATATTACTTTTATATGTACCACTTAGTGACGTTCCTCATACTTGAAGCAGATGTTCACAAACACTACAGATTGGGGTTGATTTGTATTTTTTTTAAAAAAACCATCAAAACAGTAAGAATATACTGCAAACAGTGACAAAACAGCAACCACATTTAATTCTGTGTAAAACTGTGCTAGTTTTGTTACTTTCAACATAAGAGCGTCCACTAGCTGACTAGCACTAGTCAAAGACCCGAAACTGTCATTTCTGCAGCCCAAATGACATAAGCAGCAGCCAAACTGTAGGATAGAGCTACAAGAAGCCCAGAGGGAGAACAAATTGTCCTCCATCAACCCTGATGCCAGAAGAAAACCAAACATGGTAACAGTGAGTTACGTTGTTATTGTTTATTATTCTCTTTAAGCAGGCGTTAAAGAGAATAATAAACAGGTCCACAATCAGCCCTGTGTTGAAGCAATGCAATGCTTCATTGGAGACGGCATGTAGCTTCAAGTTGCAGATACCATCATGGTAAATAGTATAAATTTCAAGTTTTTGACTGCCTTCTTCAAATGTAACTCATGGTAATGTAATTTTTTTTCAGACTGAAAGACTGCCCAAGAGCCCAGAAGGAGTATTTTACAGTAAATATCTGATACGCCATGAACTCAGTTCATCCCTCAATCCAAGTGGAAGTTGGTGCCAAATTTAAGGTGTTCCTGGTATATAGAGATATAACAAGAATTGAAAGAACACAATAAAACATAATACACACATAGCCCTTAAAGGTATGTATAGTTCTTGAGAGGTCCCCAAATCAGCTGAAAGTTAGAACAAAGTAGTTTTACCCACTGTGCCTGAATCCTGGTTTGCACACAGGACCTCAGTGAGTGATGTCACATGTGCATTTACAGATCTATATTAAACCACACAGCTGTATCATGCACTATGGCAGTTGTGTGTTGTTAAGTTATTTATCACACACTGCAATCAATACAGACCACCCTGAGGGCATCAATTTTCTCACAGCTTACATTTGTTCAATAATATAATATCTTTGCTTTTGGTTTCAAGTTATATGGCATACCTTTGTAAAATGCTTATATTGCTTTTTGTAGCCATGCTGTACATTTTATACAGTGGTAGACTCATTGTGCTCCTGTTTTAAGTCCAGAACTGTGTTTGTAAATGTGTATACGTGCACTCAGGTGTGAATCTTCTCTACTGTGAGATTTCTTCTTTGGTGTCAGTTGATGACAAACATAACATTTGCACAACTAATTATCTGGCAGACACCAATAGTCTCTTTTACACCTCTGCCTCATGCTCTTCAGTGGGAACAGTCAGATGCACTGTGCAACTACAATGGGTGGCCTTTTAATGGTAGGCAAACAGCCATGTCAAGCTCCAAAGTCACACCAAAACACACAGGGAGTAATCAAGTGCAAATATATGCTGAGTACATAAGTAGGCTATGTGTAATGATAACAATACAGGAATTGTTGTACCTTTGTACTGATTTGCCTGTACTGGTCTCCACCATGGTCTCATTACATATCAGAAAAAACCCTATGCCCCCTTGTGATTCACACCCTTGACCTCTTATTAGATAATTCTAGTGAGACCAGAAAGAGCTTTTTTGCACTTAGAGCAGCCTTAAAATCTATGTGAAGAACACTAGACTTATTATTACATTGAAACCAGGTTTTTGTGTGATAGAAAACACTGAAATGCTAGATGTGCTAGGTGCTAAAAGGTGGCATCCACACAGTTCTGAAACCGAACTGAGAGGCCGAGGGTCACTGGTAAAAAGTCCAAATTCAAGACCATTAAAGCGAGTTAGCATCCGAAGTCAACAGAACAGCTCAAAACACAACCAAGCATGCTGATTTGGACACTTTGGTCAAACTGATTCAACAAACTAAAAAGAAGCTGAGTGAGAAGTTTGCCTAGTTCAGGATGGACAGCACAATACTCTCCGCACGACTACACTTCATTGCCTACCATAATCCTCTCTCACCCTAACCTTCGCTCATCCCCTACCCTAACCTCCTAATCTAAACCCTTTTCATCCAACCAGTTCATCCCATTCCATATTATTTTTTGTATGTTTGCCTTGTTCAATAAATAAAAAGAAAATTCTATCTTTTATTTTAATTCAACAATATAACATTTATCTGCCCCATAACTGTTCTTAAGTTTTATCCATGAATGTAAAGTTTCACAGCTTTTGGCAAGATGTCATTTGGGTATGTTTTTACAACTTTAGTATATATTTATATAAGAATTTGAAGATGCATTTGAAAACAACTACTACTGTACATGTTTCATGATATTTCTGACCTGTAAGTACTGTATCTCCAGTGCACCATAGTGGTGGGATCACATGACACTGGTAAAGTAAAGTTTCATAATGCTCTTGTAATAATAATTGTTAAATCTAAATTGTTAAATTTACTTTCTCAATGACAATAACCATGACCAATAACCAGCAGACAATTGAATCTTATTTTTGCATAAAAACGTTTTTAGGGCAAGTTTAAAGTATGGGTAACAGTCTTAACTTTTTCTATCGCAGGTCCTTCCTACCTGCTGCCGTCAGACATATGTATATGTGTGTATATATCCACTCCTAGCTAAGACCACTCTACCTCCTGTATAATAACTTGGTCATGCTGTGCAATAACTTTATTTTTTACAGCTCTTATGTATATAATGTAAACTGTCATCTTTACCATACCAGATCATAATGTGCACTTTATTCTATTATTATTCTGTTAGTCACTTTATTCTGTTGATTAATCAAACATTCATTCACCTTGTGTTCATTTTCTTCATACCAGATCATAATGTGCAATAACAGTTTAGTACTCAAGTCACTTTATTGTGGTATTTAATCAAGCATTCATTCACCCTGTGTTCATTCTATTTATCTATTTTTTTTATATATTTTGTTTTCTTCTTACGTGTGCTGTTGCTGCTGTAACACTGTGAATTTCCCCTGCGGGGGACTAATAAAGGATTATCTTATCTTATCTTATCTTATCTTATCTTATCTTATCTTATCTTATCTTATCTTATCTTATCTTATCTTATCTTTAGCCAATTCTTGATGTTGTGATGTCAATAAGCCCCATCTCCCATTCTATCATTTTGTGTTCCCATAAAGAGGTTATTTACTCCAACAACTGGAGCAGTGGTCCATCACAAAACTTGAGGTGTATCTGACAAAAACATTGATACTGTGAAAGTGATGTTCAGCATTTTATGCACAAAGTTTTGCACATTGTCGACTATGCTGTAGTCTACCCTGTTAAAGTACTGCAATTTTTTTACCCACTCTAAATATGTCCTCTGACTCCAGACTGATCCCCCAATCACACTATCGACACATCACATACATAGTTAATAGAAAACAGGAAATAAATGCAGCATTGTGAGCACTCTAGCCTCTAGCATGCTTTCTAATCCACATTTCCTCAGGTGCAAGCAATAACAACAATTCACTATCTAAAGGCTCTGGTACTGCCACTGCAATGTCACCCCCCCCCCCTTCCCCCCCTAAAAGCCATATCTACAACTGTTAAAATCCGAATCAGAAATCAGAAATACTTATTAAATATTAACTTATATTAATCCCAGGGGGAAATTGCCTAAATGTAGAGCTCTCACACATTGCCTTGTTAGCATTAGCTAGCAGTAGCTATGTCAATAGGTGAAAGTCCCATCCATCCATCCATCCATCTTCTAAATCCACTTTTTGTCCTGTAGTGCAGGGTCATGGGTAGGTGAAAGTCTTAATGATATTTTTCAACAGTGATGCGCTGCACCTATGGACTGCTGGGTGTTCAGAGAGCATTGTCAAACAGGAGCATGTGTACTCAGCAACCCTCCCTTTGATGGGGAAAGGTAAAGGCATGTGCTGTGTACCGTTGATGTGTGCACAGGTGCAAACATAACTGCTCTAGGGTAATTCTAGTAATGTTTGGCTGTTCTATTTGAGGGGCTGACTAAAGCCATAACTTAATGTGGGACTGTTATTCACCTCCTGTCAATTAAAAAAAAACATTATTAAACATAACATGAAGACAGTTTAAAATTGGGGCTCATGCTTAAGTTATGTTTTTAAATCATGCACTATTCAATTTCACCTCAATAAACATGGATCAAAATACTTCAAATGCGCTTCAGTACTACTGCAACGTGTGCGTTGGTCTAACCTCAACAGGTACGTTGTGTCACTTGTGCAATGGAAAGAATCGTGCAGAGCTGTATGAAGAAAAAAAAACAGATGATGATTGGCAGGGCCCTCTGGCTGGCCAACAGGCTCAGAGGCTCTCTGGCCAACTGGTTAGGGGTTTTCCTCGTCTACAGCTGGACAGGAGGGAGACATGGGTGAAGAAAATGTAAGAAGAGTGAAGCACAGCAAGAGAACACAAGTGGAGAGAGGGGAGAAGCAAAATGAGCATGGTGCCAGCAATTTGCTCTGCTGTTGCTCAGGGAGCCTTAATAAACATGTCCATAAACCTGCTGTGTCCCCCACTTTCTTCGTCATTGCCACATTGGCCAACCTGAGACACACAGTGGAGGGTTAAGACAACCAAACTCAGAGCACCATTTTTTATTCTTACTTGGTTTTTCGGAGAAAATGTGTCAACAACTCTGAGAGTACCTAGGCTACAACAGGTCATTTTATTTTATCACAACTTTGGCTAACCAAATATTTAATCATTTGTTTTTAGAGTAAAGTAAAATGGGTTGCATTCCTTGTAGCAACTTCTGTTGGTAAGTTGGACATTTTAACATGAGAGTGTCTCACTTTTGGAGCCAGCAACAAACAGTTACTGAATGAACTACAGTCACCTGAAATTTGATTGACAGCAATTTGTTCTGACAATGCAAAAACACTAACAAGGAAAAAATAACAAAAGGAAAAGTGGCCTTTCATAGATCAAATGATTGAGTAAAGTTAGAGGAATGTTTTTTGGACTATAGACTATGTACAGATCTTTTTTAGAATTAGACAGGGCTGCCCATTTTAGCAATCTTTCAGCCATAACAGTCACAATTTCTTTGTCAACATCTAGTTTTCAGTATTTCCTTACTTCCATCACTATTTTTGTGCACAGTGCATGCAACACTGTTAATGTCATTAACATACCTGTCTACTTGGAACAGCTATAAACAGCCAAACTTACACATAGTAGCCTATATCTTGTTACTGATGCACCTCTATTAATGTAACAACAGTAAGAGTATGTGTTTGCCTTTGGCCTTGACCTGGAAACAGCTTGGTGAACTCAGTCATTCCTCCCACTACACTACACCCCCCACCCCCATCAACACCCAGACACTGCAGCTGTCCACTCTCCCTCTGGGGTCAAAGGGAACATCCTAATGCTCATCCCGCTAGAGATTGGCACCTGTTGGTCCTGTCTTAACCCGGCCTTCATAAAGACAACAGAGAATTCAATAAAGCAGGCTTAGAGCCACGAGGCTTGATGGTGCCTCTGTTAGCCCCTCGTGAGTGCTTTTTGTTTCTTCAGTCCATTAGAATAAAGCTGATTTAAAGCAAATCTTTAAAAAGATTAAACAGACATAGATAGCAACAGCAGAAACACGGGTCAAACTTATGTAGGAACAGTGGAAAAAGCTGTAAGGAATTTGGGGAGTAGTAAATCTTTATGTGTGTGAAATAATCGCTGTCTTTAGGGGATGATTTAAACTTTAGATCATTAAAAACCATCACATTTTATGCCTGTTTTTAGTGCCAGTAAAATGTGGATTTCTAAGAACAAGTTGTGTTTCCAACAACAGCCTCTCTCTCAAGCAGTTTCCATATGTTGTATACTGTAAATATAGAGCTTACTCAGCTGTGTTATACAACGCTTTTGCCCATTCAACCTGTTTTTGTCAAAGCTGACTTGTCTGATTATTGTATGCTCAGCTGTCCAAAAATGTGTAATTAAGGAGAGTAATTAGAGTAATTAAAGACAGATCCCACTGTCAAGCTGACACAGTGAAGCTGGAGCCAAATTGGCCTGATTATAAATTTTGACAATAAGTAAGTCACCAGCATGATCCTCTCCTTCATTAAAGCAAATCCCCACCACAAAGGCCGGCGGAGAAGAGATTTACTGTGTATTTGTGCGTTGCACCTGTGATGTAACGTAGAATGTTTCTAGGGATTTCTTTTCTTCCGCTGTGTTTCCCGATCCCCTCTTCACACTGTCACTCACACTCAACACACTCCTTCGCTTGGGTTATAATTAACTGCAGTTGTTAATGGGCTCAAGAAGAATTTAACTTGTAAACTGATCCTACAATTAGGGCTTGTTGACTTTGCATAAATGTTGGAGGCTGGCGTCCCCAGGGGTGTGGGGCTAAAAAGGCCATCTTTGAGGTGCTGCCAGGCCTGACCAGACCTCCTGAGATGTCAGAGGGGGGAAGTGGGGTCTAACATACACACAGTGGAACTGTTTTAAATGGTCTTTTCCTGAAGGGACATCAGGTTAACCAGGAAACTTTAATGACACTGTAGTGCTTTTAAAATATGGATTCCAAGAGAAATGTGCAAAATCAGTTAAATGCTAAAATCTGCTATTTTAGACCTTTTACATCCGACATCGTTTTTTCTATGGCATTAACCTTAATTCTATAAATGTATAACTGTCTTTATTATATATTTGTTGACGAAGGCATGGAAACCATCGGAGGATTCTCATGAAGTATTTGTGGATTTCCACAGAAAACAAGCTCTGTAATTGCCTCCTTCCTTTTATTGGATGCTGCAAGTCAGAACAAGCAACAGCACTCTTCCTTTATTCCAGAGTGGTGATTCAGCAACGTTATAAGCTGTAAAATAAGAAACTAAATGAACTAGATGTCTGTGACCATATGTCAGCATAGCTTTCAGACAACCTGTTCAATGGGCTGAGAAATCTTAGCTTGATGAGATATCTGTCTGTGTTAATGTGGCTATAAATGCAATTACATAACCTTTGAAAGTTATGTCTTTCTCATACAAAAGGAAAGCTCAAAACTTAAGGCAATAAAAAGTTATATCTTTCTGTTAATGAAAGTGCTTTACTTGTACTTCTTTATGCATACAGTACAATTGTCTAGTTGAACTGGAGATTTGATTTATATGTCATGTTTTCACGGACTGTCATTATTTTTGTAGTAGCGAGATTGCACATCCGAACAAATTTATTATGACACAGACTGTGAGAAAAAATACATTAATATAGCATTAAACAGTGTCTGTAGGCATTTTACAGAAACCCAGAGATTAACCTTCAAGCAAGCAATTAAAGTAAGAGTAGCAAGCAAAATTCTCTTTTAATAGGAAGAAACTTCGAGCAGGACCTGACTCATATGTGGGTGTAGATGAGCAGAAGAACTTTAACGGTTATTTTGGACTTTACAGGAAGAAAGTGAAAAGAAGCATAAATAGGAGAAATATGTTTTGTGGATTCCCATCAGTACTCTTAGACATAATATATAATAAATCATTGCAGTCATCCAACCTAGAAATAACTAAAGCAATGTCTAGTTTTTAAGTATCTTTCTGAGATAGGATATCTCTAATCTAATATTATGCAGGTGACAGAAGGCTGTTTTAGAAGCTTGTATACTGTGTGTGTTAAAGAACATATCCTGGTCAAAAATGACTATACTGGAGGCCAAAGTATTAAATCTAGAGATTTGTTCCTGAGGTGTTATGGACCAAAACAATGACCTCAGTTTTTTGTTTGTATTTAGTAACAAAGCATATTAAGTCATCTAGCCCTTTATGTCCTCCACTATTTTCTCTACCCTGTTACATGCTTAGTCTTTTAGAAATAAAGGCATAATAGATGTCTTAATACTTGTTGGTGCTGAGACTGATTCATGAGCTCAGCTCTGATTGTAAACGCATCTTGAATGTTTGCTCACTGTTTAAAAAAAAATCTGTCTTTAAACACTTAAATTATCCTGCATACCATCATGAATCACTCCCTTGTCACTTTTGGTCTGGCCACAAGTGTGCAGGCACACTGACAGATTGGGTCAATTCACTTCAAATGATTAATTTATTTTTGCTCTGCAGTCAGGGTAGAGTTCAGTGTTAAACAGCAGCAGAAATATGATGTGTGTGTCTGTGTGTGTAAGAGAGAGTTTTGCAGTGAATGAGTGTAAGCTGGACTAAATCAAACTTTCAGCACACACAGTGGGACCTTCCCTGGTTGGGCTATTAAACTTAAATCCCTCATTTCTCAAAACAGTACACCCTGGCAGACTGTCAATCAATACTCTCAGCAGACTCAGAGGGGATGCAGGGCGGGTATGAAGGGGTGGGTATAAAATCAATACAAATCACTCACACAAACTCACACTAAAGTTTCCAAGTGCCAACACTTTGGAGTATTGATGCACAAGAGCTGGTATGCTACAGCTCACGCTAGTAAATTCTTCTCTTTAATGTCTCTTTAATTCAGACGACAGAGATAGTCAGGCTGGTTCTGTTTGTTAATCTGGTTTTTGGTATGTTTGTGTTGTGTGTTTAGTTTTATGTTGTCATGCATGCATGCACTGTCTAGTAACCACTGTGTTCTTTCACCATGTTATATAATAGTTTCTACAAGCAAAACTTCTTATTGTGAGAATATGAAGTTATAAAAAAAGTAAATCTAAAGAACTGAATATTGTTGCCTGTGTTTTTTATAATTAGCACACTCTGACACCCCTTGCTACTTTGTCTAGAATGCAACCCTGCAGGCAGCCAACTCTTTATGGAACATGACTCTTCATCCCTGCAGAGCAATCGTTGCATTTTCTTCTAAATATAAACCTGTGGATGCAGGCAAAAGGTAAAAGATGCCCCAGATCTTATTATATTTCCAAAGCTGCAGGGTTTGTCATCATATTAGCGAACAAGGCATCTGCCTGCACCAACCCGAGACATGAGCTGTATTGAATTGAATTGACTGACAAAAGTTCCTGTGGTCAATTGCAAGATCAAAGCAGAGGCACTGCTTCCCAGCAGGCAAGTCAGACAACCCCTGACGAAGGTCTGACAAAGTTTAAACTACAGCAAGCAAGCGAGACCTTCTTAAGGGGGCCCCCACCTGACTACACTCACTTGCACTGTTGCAAGTGGTGCATTAATGAAAGGCAAGGCAGAATTTGTTGTTGGTGTCAGATTATTTATAACATATTGCTGATTGACACTGGTTGTGGGGTCCCTCTGTGAATAATTTCTTAGGGCCCCAACAGATTGTAGAGTTGCTTCTGCAACTCTTCTATGAATCTGCCTTATTTGTAGTTGTAGTTTAATCCTTCGTGGTGGTGTAGCCTCCAGCAACACACACAAGTGCTGCCCCTCAGTGATGACACGATGTATATCTATGATATATATATATACACATATATATATATATATATATATATATATATACACACACACACACACACACACACACACACACACACATATATATATATATATATATATATATATATATATATATATATATATATATATATGTATACATGTCCTTATTTCTCTGAAAACACATCATCAGGCCAATTTTCAAGCAAACACCAACTCATCAAGGTACGAAAATTAAAAGCCCTTGTCATAGTGAGGCCAGTATTTCATCCACCTCCTTGTATTGTTCAGGGATGTTATGCTTTACCAAATGTATGGAAGACAGATTAACAGTTAGTCCAGCCATTATATCATATCTCCCTGAGAGACACATGTTTACATGAAGGCCAGTCCAGCTCTAATGAAGTCATCGCCAGGAGAAAAGCTGGGATAGGCCCACAGCGAGTGAGTGTGTCCGATGCCAAGTGCCTCTGTACGGTGATGAACGACTGCAGCTGATTTTTGCTAATGATCATTTTGGAAAAGCAAATAGATGTATCCAGCATCAATATTTCTTAATTACCGTCGTTTCCTGTGGAATTCTCTGTTGATGAAAACAGGACGAAACAATCCATCAGGCAAGAGAGAGAGAAAAAGAGAGACTCTGGGAAGCAGGAAAGTAAACCTCAGAGGATGGATTTCATCATTCACAAAGGATTTTCACCTTTTCTAAAGTGTCTAAGTGTGAGTGCGCACAAGTTTCAGGAAAGGGAGTGACACCCACATTAAAGCAACAAAGTGTGTGTGGGTGGTAGCCAAGACAAAACTACAGTGACTTTCTCTGCTCTCCAAATCCCAGACTACATGCCAGTGGCCACATGCTGCTCAGTGCTTTAATGCCCTGTCAGCTGTGCCAGTGGGAGTGAGAACACACACAGACATACATACACTGAATCATGTACTGACATACACACTGCTACCCCTTTGTATAAAGGGCTGCTTGAGGTTTTTTGTTTTGTGTGTGTGTTGGGGGGGTGCATGTAAGTAGTAGTATAGTTGGCAGGTGTGACACACTTATTCACATGCTCACTCACCATCTAGATGCTAGCCCCTTGTTGTTTTCACCTTGTTAGCAGACATGCTAAAATGTTAGCAACTAGTTAGATACTGAAAAGAAGAAAGCGGTCCTGAGCTAGTTAAGATAAAATCTAAGCCAAAGAAAAGTGGGTGTTTGACTCACATATGGAGCAGGGGAACAGAGATGAAATTCCAAACACAACACACTGTCAGAATTTAAGAAAAACACATTTGTGATGAACTATGCATTTAAGTGGTGCCTGGTTTCTGTATATGAAGGCTTGCAACTATAAGGCCATCGTCATAATGTTCAAGTCAAATATGTTAATCAGTTCACATTTGGGTCAAATTTTGATTTTATTTCATAGTGTCACTCTATTTGAGAGATATTATAAGAACGGTGATTTAAAGAAAACGTTTAATGAAAATTTGCATAATCAAAAACTGTTCAAAACATGCATGGGCCTTCTGGAAGGGGGGCTGTTTTCTAGCATGGGGTAATGTTTAGCATTTATGAATGCATTTTGCATTATGCTGTCCTATTTAATAAGTCTTGTAAAAATGTTTTTGTATTATTAACTGTGTATGCCTTAACCGTACAATCCAGTTGCACTTTATCTTTCTCCATTTCTTTCCCACCCACCATGCTCACTGTTACCTAGACTTTGTAGTGTGAAAGGCCAGGATTAACCTTGGATTTGAAATGGGCTGCAAGCCTATACACTCACCAATCCTTCTGTTGGACCCACCCTCATGAGCTCATCTCTGCCTAATGAATAGCCCCTGTCACAGGTGAACACACATACACACCGGTAGATAGGGACACTCACACAACAAATATTGGCAAACAGGCACTTCTGCATGCCTTTGCACATGCAGACACACAAACACACACGCGTCAGCATATCAGCTCTCTTTCTCCCTTTTTGTGTGAGAGTTTCTTCAGACAGATATAATGGTATTGTTGCTCTGTCAAAGGCAGCTCTTACAGGGAGAAAGCAATTTTAAACCTAAAGCACTCTAGACATGGAACATGTCTTAACTCACACTGCTCACAAATTTAGACACAGGCAGAGCCAAACTGAGCATTATAGCATTTGAGTTGCTGTTTCATTCTTCTGGGAAATGGTGCAGTCTTCTAAAGGCTTTATTACAATAACGCTTGCTATTAAATGTTTTGTAAATATTATCCGTGTGGTCAGTCTAGAAATGTCCATCAACTTTTTGTCACATGAAAATCCATCAAATTCAATTGGAATTGGATTGGAACATTATTTCCATAACCGTTTTCCTTTAAACATGGATAAAAATTTGTTAGGGAATATAAAAAAAATTAGACATAAATCAACATCAATATTGCATAATATATAAATAAAAAATTCTCTTTTTTCTTTATACATGCACACACACACACACACACACACTGTCTTGCAGTGTTATATGCTGAGGAGATGCTTATTAGTGTCCTATAAATCTTTTCTACCACCCGGCTGGGGCCTCAGTGATAGTTTACAGCAACACATACTGCTGTTGCTCAGCCTTTGAATGTCTAGAAACTGCCTTTTGCTAAAAGCCAAACAGGAGCCATAATGGAAAAGTAAAAACCTTATAGTGGCTGCGTTTATAATGAACTTATTTACATGAAATCTGGTCAGAGATCAGCTCACAGATGATATACTGAAGACAGGTTGTTCAGACCCTGGCTTGTGGGTGATTCTATAAAAAGATGAAATCTGCCTTAAACGTATGAAACACACCACTACACAGTGCACTGTACAAGCAAAATGACTACAATCAACACATACCAGTGCCTCCTTTAGATGATGCAAGGGAAGGAGGGGTTAAAGAAAGAGAACTTATAAGATAAGGAAGTGGAGGGGTGGAGAGGAGATAAATCTCTCGGGTTCACAGAAAACGTGTCACAGTTAAAACATTTATGTACACGGACCAGTATTGGTCATAGTGACTTCAGAACACAGAGAGTATGAGTGACAGTGAAGTGGTATACAATGCCTAGGAATAAGCCTGTAATCTGGGGTATCAGATTCAGCACGCTGGTAAAATGCCATGGTGGGAGTAAATGGAGTCTTTGTGGAGGCTGCTGCTTAGAGGCTCATTTGCATGCAATGATAAACGCTGTTTACACTGGACATACTGCTCTGTGAAGTGGTAGGTAAACGCAACAGCAATGATAGATTTACTGCCTCACATGGGAGCCAGACGGCTATGTAGTAAGCACACGCGTGCACTAACACACACACACAGACCAATTCATGCAACAAGTATGCAAACACAAGCTTCAAAAAAGCATATATGCAAACACACACTCAGACGGATCATTTCATGCAGCAGAGATGTAACATACACACTCAGGTATACAGACACACGCATGAAATAGTATCCATTCTGCTAGTGATAAATGCCTGCTTCTTTCCACTATGGCTGGCATTCATATTTCTAGCTAATCTGTCAACATCATGCTCAAAGAATGTTTATTTTCTCCATGTAGATTTGATAAACACATAGATATAAGCTAGAACTCTCATGTGTGAGGGAGGGTGGAGTGGAGGCCTGATCAGGCCCACTGCCTCATTCTAGGTTGAAGAATCCCTTCTCTAAGCAGACCAGGCAGATTGTAGGAAGGGGACCGGGGCCATGTGCGCTCATGGTCCCATTTATGGAGCTGAAGGTGATTTGTCATCCTCTGGAAGAGATGGACAGGAGGGTGGTGGGGTGGCAATGGAGAGGGGTGGGGGTTAGGGTGGTGGACAGGGGCAGCGATTTAAGTCAGTAAATGGGTTTCGGATCACTGGCATCACACAGTGGACCAGTCACTCAGCTACATAACTGGACAAGGTAGAAGGAAAGCGATGGAGTCAGGCGGGGGTGGTGGTCACCCTCCACCTCCTTTACCTATCCAAAACACCCCTCCAAAAACTCCTGGTCAATGGAAATGGTAACTCAGCCCTCTATAAAATAAAGGCTCTACAGTTTAACAACAGAGTAGATATGTTTATTTTATAGTGCCAGGTAATGTTGTTGTTGCTTGAGCAGAGGCTGCGCTTTATGCCGTTCGACAGGTTGTAGATGGTGCCAGAGGAGTGTGGCATTTCTTTGATGTGTTCATGTGCCAAATCTCTCTCTTTCACTCATGCTACAAAGCCATGGTGTGAAGTAGACACTTGCACCATCTGACAGCCATACCGCCACCAACTGTCCCACCCCCTTGTGTTAAGCACATCCCTCTGTTGGTAGAAGAAATAATATTGAGTTTCCCTGTTTCCCACAGAGACTTGTAGGGTTGGGACGGTGCAAGGGTCAAACATTTTTCTCACATGCTGCCAGCGAGCTACAGCAGTTTGAGCTGATAAATCAGATGAAGGTAAACACAAAGACTAGGAGTAAAAAAGAACAATAAAAGGCAGCAGAATTCAACCACTGTAAAGTGCTCTGTGGGTTGGATGATATGATTGACACACTTTTTAATTTAGATTTAAATAGAATAACTGGGGTTGTACTCTGATGTCAGGCTGTAGTTTGGATTTTTCATTTGTTTTGTTTGTTGTTTTTGTCTTAATCTCATGTAACTATGTTTAAAGACATAAACATTTAAGTAATGGGGTTTATATTTTGGAGACATGCAACAATGGCCAAAAATGTAATTTTGTTCAAGCCAATGTCTGAACCACAGTCTATATATGTATTTAGGTATAGAAGATTTGTCAGGTAATGTCACACTTTTTTTACTTAAGCCAACACATTTGCAGGTCCGACCTGTTTTCATCCCAACAAATTATAACAAATTGTAACAATTTCCCTTGCAGGATCAATAAAGTATAACTATCCATTCATCCATATATCATTATGTGATAATTATGTGATTATAATAGCAGACAAGTTTACCGGATTGCTCTCCGTTCCAGTGATATACGGTGTAGGAACAAATGTCCAGTTACACACATGCACAGCTGCACAGGCAGAACACACAATCTCACTAGACTTGGCTTGATTTAGCTGGGTCTGACAGAGGTCTGATTGGTGTCTCTGGCTCTGGGTGGGCTGATTTAAAGTGTCCCTGAGGTCTCGTTCCAGGTAGGGAGACAGACAGGGGTCCGGAATCCCCCACCTAGCCGCCCACTTTTCTCGCCTACTCTTACTGTGACTCGCAGAATACAAACCCCACCTCCACACAGACACAGACACACACACACTTGCTCAACCCAGATTCCTCTTCATTGACACAGCATCCATGCTTTCTCACACTGTCCCAGGCTGTCTGGGTCTATGGGTTGCGTGGTTTTTGTACCACCCCACCACCCTCCCCGTCCCCAACAAGCCGCCACACATTCCAGCAGCACCCGGGCTTATTATTAGAGAAAATTTATAGGGCCATTTATTTAACTGGATCTGAATGACATTGGTTCTGGATGAGTGGAGCTAGGGCAAACTGCCGGGACATGTGGTCCAGGGAAAACAGAGCAGGAATAAATCAACTGAAGGGGGAGAGAGGTGGTCGGTGGGAAGGTGGGAGACAGAGAGTCAGGGAAATGGAGTAGAAGGGCAAGAAGAAGCCAGAGGCAGGAGAAAGAAAAGTGAAATTAAAAGATTAGGCAGGGTTGTACACATTGACTACATCACTTGTGAAAAAGACCCTGTAAAAGTGGTCAGTCTGGTGAATAACCACACATTTATGCATAGAGATGCCATGGTCTTCATGTTGCATGGAGGATGTATCAACACATAAAACTGTATTCAGTTTTATAGTTGCAGTGTGCAGAGATTAAGCTTTTTTAAGCAAAACAAAAACAAACAAACAAAAGAAGATGATCAGTTATGTTCCCAAATAAGGGATTTGGTTAATGATGATTTGATTAAATGAATACTGGGGATGTTGGAAGACCCAGAAAGCATGCTAAGTTTCATCACATGCCAACATATATGACTGCTTATTGATGAACAATGTGATCCCTCAGCCCTAATGTAAGCAATCCTACACACACAGCACTAAGTGACTGACTTTTACGGCTGTCACAAGCCACTGGGCGAGTGGGGGGCAGATAATTCCTGCACAGTAATGACCTGCCTTCAAAGCATATCCCCCACATACAAACACAAAAAATCCACCTTCTACATCACTAACTATCAATATCAATCAGAAGAACTCCACAACAAAAGTGTTGCACAACCTGGCCTAAAGGGGGTGCTGCAATATTTCTTTCATAGTCACACATGAAACATGCATGGCATTGATTATCAAAATGTGACGGAATGATGCCTCCTATTACTCTTTGGTTTGAGGGGATTTTTGGGTAGTGGGGGCTACAGAGTTTGTCTTACACATAACCACTCGAACAAACACACACGCACTTATCAAAACATTTGGTTTGCTGCCTTTTAGTTTGCAAGACAATGTGTTTAAGGAGGAAAAGGTAGAATGTGTTCTCACCACTGAAAGCAGTGAATAATGTGTAAGTATACTTTGTTGAAACATGAAAACTCAAATGAATAAACATAATGCTGATCAACATAAAATGTAAAAGTATACTTAGAAAGAATCAATTTGTATAAAAAATATTTAAAATGTGAAATTATTCCTGATGCTTCTCTGCTTTTTTTCAAGTTATAAGTTATAAATTTAGTTACCAGAAGATCACTGAGCCAGTATAGGCAGTCTGGGACCTCTGACCACTAACCGGACTAGCTTCTTGTAGCCTGACCTTCTATAAGGTGAGTCCACCTGAAAGCATTCCTTCACTGTGGTAAAGAAGGCAGGGAGCAGAATGGATGAAGGAAGATGAGTTAGAAGCGGTGTTAGCAACAGGCCCCACCACCCACAAAGCCGGCCACGCTCTGTGCTCCTCTGAAGGCTGCCAACCTGCTAATTTGTATCAGTAAACAAGCAGCCGACATCTTCAAAGTGTTGACACCAATGAGGCCTGACACAGGAATAGATTTCTGTTTAAGCATGTGTGCAGGTGTGTTTGTTCGTGTGCAAATGTGTGTCAGCATTTATCAAACAGATATTTTAGTATGAAACTAGACAGCTTGAGACAACACCAACCATATCAACTTTAAAAACACAACTCAATTAAACTGTAGGGTGTATATCTGCATGCTAAAAAACATTATTGCGAATGTGTGTAAACATGTTTCTAAAGATACGGCACCACCCACGATGACACGTCAGGTCAATGTTTAAAGGGGGCTGAGAAGTGTCCAGTGTCCAGAGAGGGCATCTGCTATGTGAAAATATTCATCCACTTAGTGTAGGATGGAGACACCTGATCCTGACACAAGTTACCCTAAACATCAACTTGAACCAAATGGCCTCTAACCAAATAACTCTGTGTGTTTACCTGAGCTTCCATGAGCACATTTCTGCATCAGTGTGTAGTCAAGAAATCACAGAAACCTGAATGACAATACATATGGGCAACAAGAAATTGAGTAATCCTTTATGGGTCATCTATGGTACCTCCTGTATTGATGCATGCACGTGTTAGTGTGTATGTGCAGTCGGGGAGTTGTTCTTATCCATCACATGGACAGACAATGTGATGACATGAGTTTTTTGTTTGAGTTTTCCAACAACATAAACACAGACTAGGAGATAACCCCACAACAAAGAAAATGTATGTAATATATGCAGTGCAGGTTTTTGCATCACCAAGTGGCTGATTCATAGTACATCATAGTAGAGCGATAGCATATTAATGGGATGCTGTCACACTGGTCAAAGTCCTACCTCTCACTGTGCCGGTGAAGATGTGCAGGTTAGATTCAAGCACCCAAAAGCCCACCACTCCCCCTGCTGTGCCAGGTGCTCTTACACCAGCGAACCACACAGGGGAGCTACAGCTTTTTCCAAGGCCTGTAACAGAGACACAGACACACACACACACACAAACACACACACAGTTAGGCATATACTCATACCGTTTCTCCAGCCAAACATTCCCTTTCATCAACCTGCTGCAAGAGTTCAGCATGGATCAACAGTGGAGCTGGAAGCTACGAGGCAGTGATATCTCTTAGCAGCCAGCAAATAAATAACATTTTATAAATAGTATAAAATCATTACATCTCCTCAAGCTAAATTTAGTAAGTTCATGTTCCAAAATAAATGATGGCTGAAAAAATAGAAATTGATATTAAAAACCTTGGACCACTTCTCAAAAATCATGGGACAAAATCCTGTCTTTAGGTGGTACACATACACATACATAGTGTATCTAGATTTTGTTCTGTCAATTTCTGTCACTTTATTTTTTTCTAAGCTATAATGTTAATATCGTGCTTAATTTTCTGAATTAGATTTTGTCGTTTTATTTTTTTTGTTGTGTAGATTTTTAAGTTTTGTAAGGATTGTTTTTATTTCTTTTTTTAAGTAGGCTGCATGAGCAAAAAGGACGAGTTCATAATTACATTTTATACAGACAAAAGAATG
Source organism: Parambassis ranga (assembly GCF_900634625.1). NCBI lineage: Eukaryota > Metazoa > Chordata > Actinopteri > Ambassidae > Parambassis > Parambassis ranga. The sequence continues at coordinate 3,323,875 of NC_041030.1, read as the reverse complement.
AATGACACAGAATAAACAGTATTGATGTCCAACCCTCTTCCTCTTGGTCCTATAAAAACAAATCTGTAACTAGGACAGTGATGTCAGAGAGAGACATACAGCAAGTAAGGACATGTTTTAATAAATATCATTACATTCAAGCTTGCTGAAAATATGCCAGCCTGCGAGACAACAGTCAAGATTAATGAGCTGAGAAATCAGACCCAAACACAAGCTCTATTTTTTCAACATGCTGTTCCCTCCAGTGTTTCAGCCTTCTCAGTAAGCCCCACAGGGGAGGCTGCTACAACACGTACTTTATAATGAGAAAGTTTTCTGCTTGTCCGAACATCCTGGTTCATCTGTCAGAAGGTCCATCTATATTGTACAACAGGAACAAGGACGATAGGGGCATGTGGAATGCTCTGTATGAACGTATGGTGAAGTAGATTAATATCACTGTGGAACACACCATAAATTAAACTCTGAAAATTGTCAATTTAAAAATTGTAATTCCTCGTTAAGAGATCATTTTAATTTATCATATCATTTTAAATATAAAATATCGGAAATACAATTGCATGCAGATGATTCGTTTGACAATGAGTCTTCTTTTGAAAAAAAGCTGCATATTCTACTTCCTTTAAATGTAAAATTATTAAAAAATATGCCTCATATGGTGATTTAACCAGAGATCATATAGAGTTATTTTAAAGTATGTTATTTAAGGGCCTACTTTATGCAAACTTTATTGCTCTAGTTTTGTGTGTTCTCAATAATTAAGAATTCATTTGTTCCCACAAATATATTATTTAAATGAATCAAAAATTCGTTAAAAAAAGTAAAAAAAAATGTTTTTTTTTGTTTTTGGTTGATTTTTGTCTTATATTATGTCACACACACACATACACACACACACACACACAGTTTAGTTATATGATTGCAAGATATTTCAATTAAACTTTAAATTCACCTTCTAAAAACCTTATCAGTATCTCAAAAAATAAATGATTGCCTGATTATCCTCTTTTCTGCAGTTTTCTGCCTCAGTACAGTGGGTGAGGGAACTTTTTCATTATACACAGGCCATTTAATCTCTGGACCTTTTGTTTTCCTTTGCCTCTCAAATATGACTCGCCACCACCAGAGCTGGCTAATGGATGCAGATGGAGGAAGTGTTTGACATTATGGACACAGCAGTGCTTGTTTTAGAGGAGCTGGTCATGTGGTCTGCCCTAACAGGCCACACAGTACCCCCTTAATATGACCCAGACCCCCCAACCACCTCCTGGGGGCTTCTGGAACTGTCCGCTTTGGGGAAACTGAGTGTCAATTTAGCCCCCCCAGTGAACACAAGTCAACATACCTTAATCCCCCCATCACCTAAAGTTACACTTTTGGGTCTGCAATTAGCCAGCCGGCCAAATCTCCTCTTCACCCTCCAGAGCTTGCTCTTTCCAAACTCTGACATGGAGTTCCGTGCTAGGGCTATGGCCTGTTCACAATGCCCCGTGCTGGGACCTAGAGCGGCTGCTTGTGTTGCTAGTTTCCATGGCACAGTGCCGGCCTGGCCACATGGTCCCTCATCTTTCACTGTCACTGTGCTGGAGAGGAAGAGATCAAAACAAACATGTGGTGGCAGGGAGTGCCTGACATGATGAATCACTGTAATTAGCATCAGACAGACCAGTGCTTGCTCTGATTGGTGGACACTGCTTTCGACAGTGACTGGTGACAAGATGCACAGAGCAAGAGCTGTGACCTGAACACCTGAGATATGGCTCTTTCAAGCAAACCCACCCAACACCACTGAGCAAATTCTCCAGATCATTCTACACTGAGTTGTGCTGAATGTAAACATGTTGGGGGGTACTTGCAACATTGAAGGATGGGAGGTTGGTGGGCACAATGTCCATTATCAACTGGCCCAGATTCATGCCAACGGAGATGATGGGGGCGTAAATTCCACTTCTTGGTAGTAGCTCTATTCTACACATTGTTTACCTCCTGTGTGACTTCCTGCCTCTTCATCTCAGAAGAGGAGCGCAGGAAGGACCAACATTCCCCCTTCAATCCAAATCTCTACGCCCAAACAAAAAGCTGCATTGTAGCTCATTTTCCTGTCTCCTCTGTGCATTTCCAGTCGGGGTGTGGTATAAGCATTCCTCAAGGTCAAATCTCTGCATGCTTCTGATCCCCTAATTTCACTGTCTGGGGATTGGTGTGGAGCCTCTCTAATGGACATATTATCCACATCCTGCTGCTGGTTAAAGGCCATATTGATCCTGCTGTCACAAAACGAATTGTTGCGTTAAACACCCACTAACCGCCTTTGGTGTTTCCAATCTGAGATGCACTGAAGGAGTCATCATCTTTCCAACCCCAGGTGGGGACCTTTCCTCACATGGGCCAAAGGGATGAAGCACACAGTCAAGCAAAAAAAATGAGTAGGAGGAAGGGAGGCCCTGAAAAGGTGCATTTACTGACCAGAGAGAGTTTAAAGGAAATATTCACTCAGCTGAGTTTTTGAAAAAAAGGAGAAAACTCCGGCCACCCTGCTGGCAGGGACATTGACTCTGCTAACACAGTTATTAATTTCAGCTAGAGAGGGAAAACAGATACGCATACACACACACACACTCACACACTTGTGCATGTGGACAGTGGACCTGTCTGTGATTTGGTATTTGACTAGAGGTCTGTGGTTCAAGTTCACAAAATCAGCAGAGGCCAGGTGAAGAGTGAACAAACCAAGGTGGCTGAGGGAGGACAGATGTAGAAAGTGATCAAGGGATAGAGGGATGGAAGAAGCTGAGGGGTATGAGGTGGTGGTCATGGTGGTGGGGGGAGGGGGTCTCAAGCCTCAAGCCCTCTCTGCCAGAAACAACAAGCAGGCCTTCTCATATTCAAATAAATACCAAGCCAGTTGGGAGCAAGGAGGGGTGGCAGATAAGGAGGAGGCAAGGGGCGAGAGCCAGACAGGAGGATGGCTGCTCTGCTACACTGAAGTCTATTTAGGACCATGGGCCAGGCCAAGAAGAGCAAAGCAGGCAGTGACAGATTTATAATGAGCGTAGACTCTGCCCTTGCATTTAATACTAGGCTTAAGACGTATTAGAGAGACAAAGGCCGCAGATCCTGCTTGGAGAGAAGAAAGGCCTTAATTAATTTGGGGAGATCACGGAGGCCCTGGGCCCACATCATCAGTCCTTTGTGGCAGGAATGCCAGCTATTTACTGGCGCTCCAATAGGACTGTGGGGAGAGGCAAGGTGATGACGACTGAGGCTGCTGTGCAACAGATAGGAAAATGATACTTTTCAAAAGCTAAAAGCTTCCCAGTTTTAAAACAAAGACAAGAGGGAAAGAGAAGAAGTGATTTTGAAAAAGGATCTGACTGAGCACCCCAACACCCCTCCCTTTCTAAGTCCTACACACACATTCCAAACTGTTTTTGCTTTTTCATCCCTCTGTGAATATGACATTCTGAATATTCTGATGAATGACAGTGCCATGCAGGTGTAATTTTTTTCATACAGTTCCTGTCTTAAATAAATTAAGAACTACATTAGACATTGTGGTAATTGAATAATAACTCTGATAGTTGTTTCTCCGTGTTGTTTGAGGTATGGTGGGGCTACAAAGAAGTAGCCCACATTTACCAGGCAGCACAGAGGCTGTTGAAGGGTGCAGTTGGCAGCTGTCAGGCCTATTTGTTAACTCAGAGAGGACATGTGGAGATAGGACCTCCCTTCCCAAAATAAACAAATAGCAGTGGCACACATCTTCCCAGACAACTGCAGAGGGGGAAGGAAAGTGAAAATCTGGCTTTTCTTTGTCCTTATTTATTTCTGCATGCATGGCAGCTTAGACATATAGAACATGCAGTGGAATTGTCAAATCTCCATAAAGATAAGGAGAACAAAATGCATCTGCCATGTGCACAAAACCATTTTCCTACATCAATTTACAGGGAAATATTTCTTGTTTGTCTAAGTTAAAAACATCCCATTTTGTGGTTTCCACAAACTTTTGTCTGTGATTTCTTAGGTTTTTAGATACATACACATAGTGTCAGCAGTCTGTTTTTCCAAGTTTAAACTATGTGTGGGAATATATGTAGGAATTTACCTGAGACTTACACAGGGGAACTGTGATTTTCACCTTTAGTCAGGCATTGTGTTCATTTCTATTGTGTTTTTATGCACATATCCTTTTATGATGACCCTCAAAATACAAAGAGAACAGGGCTGGACAGGAAAACCACACTTATTTGCCAACAGGGAAATGTGCTCATTTTTTTCCTTTTCTATATGAAAAAAAAAAGAAAGTCTGAAATTTCAGAAAAACTGTTATCACCAAATTATATTCTTCTGAAAATAATCTCAACTGTTTTCCAAAATCATATGACTGCACGAGGCTATAGGTTTTGGTGATTTTGTGGTGGCTTTATATGTCTCCTATATTATTTCTTTTATTTCTTTAAGGGCTTGTAGATATTTGTATACTGTACCATAGGATGACTGCACTGTGGTCGCCTTAACGCCTGAGTGAAAGGCTATTGACGGATGATGTATCTGCAAACACCAGTAACACAATTCAACGCAAACTCCCGTCAGTACATAAGACCCACCGCACTACAAACACAAAATAATCTGTTTTCGAAATACATGCACACAATAACAACCTTCGGCGATGCTTTAATTTATTCATGATGGCAACCTATCGATGCCACGGAAAAGTCAACAAAACATCTAACTAACCACTCAATGACAGATCATAGAAGTGAAATTCCAAATAGCCAAAGGGAAAACAAATAATGATACCGATATCGAAGAAATATTCATCACTGCGGTAAAATGTTTGGACGTTTGCAGTGAAATACTCCAATTAGTATTTGCGCTGATGTGGGCAATCATTTCGGGGAAGGAGGTGGACAGAAGTGAATGAAGGCATTGACAAAACGAGGCAACCGACAAAATTAACCCACTGATGCTGTCTGACAGCAGACTGCGTGCACCTGCTCAAAATATGTATTTATTTTGTTTTGTTTTTTATATATAAGAAGTGCGATAAAACACCTTTAAGGTATTTATATCCTCGTTATATTAAATATATAATAAATTATACAGATAGAGGCTGCACAGATTTCATTGCCAAAAAATCGAATTCTTTTGTCAGCCATAATAATAATATGAAAATAACGGTATATAAAGGCCTAATAAGCCAACAAAGAAGTAACCCGTAGGCTGTAATATTACCGACTATGGAAAAATACATTTATAGAAAATGTTTAATAATAACATAAATACAAATAAACGGATACATATTTCGTTTGATAAGCCTATTATTTAAAATGTGTTTGATTCTTTGCTGGATGTATACATTAATAATAATTAGTTCAATAACATGTTATCATATTTTATTGTTGCCATTTTTTTTAGACTACATTTATATTGGTCTTCCTCACAACAATCCCCGGCCGGAGGTCCTGTAGTGGAGGTGGTTTTTCCTCCTGCATCTCTTCGTGCATTTCCTAAAGCCCCGCAGAGAGAGGGGACACCCCGGGCCCTCTGCTGTCAGCGGTCAGCTGCTCACTTCCTCTCCTTCTTACTCTGGGATTTAGACTAATATTTAGATAGGATAGGGTTTTATACATGGAGTGCGCCGACGCGGTCCACACAGCTTCAGTCACGCAACATGAATGGAAATGTCCCTTTATTTATGATCAGTGGAATAAGCTGTGATTTATTATGTGTTAAATGATGTGAGCGTGTAATTAATAATCTCATCCCGATGATTGTAGCACAGACCGTCTCATTAAATTTAAGACTGGAGAAATAAATATCTCTACATACATATACATGGCGTCAAAGGAGATGTTTTATTGTTTATCCGGGAGAGACAAAGTGGGAGCAGAAATACTGGGAGAAAAAGGGTGTGTGCGCCTGCAGGCCTGATGTACAGAAGACTTAATCGCATGTCTGTTTACCAATATATGGTAGCTCTGATATTAGATCTATTCCATTTCATGCGCAGGAGGTTTTGGATTTAGTGATTTGTGAAGTTGCGACAACAGGACCACACAGGCCAATCCCACATGAGAAACACAACTGATGTGTTCATGTAAAAGAAAACAGGAAGACGCTAAGCATTATGTGCCGTATGTGAGTCAATATGAAAAAATAATAAGTTTATTCAATTGCGTAAAAGTGCGCCAAAGGACACGCGTGTCTCCAAGTTTGCCTTCTTTACCTTCGTGTAGTATAGCCTGATGGATGTTATTTTACGGTGTAAATCGACTGTCTTAGTATTTGCACCAATTGTCAATATAATCATCGCAAAATGGAAAAAAGATATTTTGGAAAATATGCACTAAATGGCCATTAAAAATATATTGGATTATTAGGAGTTTATGTTAAATACGATCAAGACAGTTGCTCTATAAGGATAAATTTATTCTTTTCCTTTAAAATACTTGAAATGCATGTGCTTGGTCAATGCTAGATAATGTTGCCATCATCAGATTTGCAATAAAAGCGAATACACAGACTGATCTATCTTTAACTGACAGTTTAGCAGCAGCTATAAAGCAATATTACGTACAGTACGTCCACTCTGCTCTACATCCGTCAGTAAGTGAACAGAGAAAATTCTGTTTAGTCCTGTATCCTCTAATCAGTGAGAGCTGTTCACATACTTTGCTCATACTTTGTCGAGTTGTTGTCAGGCTTGCGCTCTGTGTCTTACACTCTTCAGAAAAGAGGCTGCAGTGCGCGAAGTTCTTCTGAGCAAGTTTCTTTAAAAGGAAGTTAAATATGTGCGTAAAACAACAGAACAGTAATTTAGCAGATTAAAACGGTTCTCTGGTTAACAGTATTGGTAATATTGTGTGTTTCAGTGTGTTTACAGTGAGCGTGTGGTGCGGAATGAAGTATTTGCAAGTATTTTTACATTACATTTTTATTTACTTGTTACTCCTACATACTAAACCCCATCGCAGTCTTGTTTCTACCAAGCCTGTAAGTGTGTACTTTACACAGTGAGTTAATATTTCTTTCTATTTGCATTTTAATGCCTTGGAACGTCTTCGTGACTTCTAAAGCATTCACCAGAAATGAACTTGGCTGCTGAAAAAAAGTTATTTCGTATTCGCCGGGCTTTATGTTCACAAGTGCAGTGCTGAATGCCTCCGCTGTGCCTCAGCCTCTGCCGAGGCCTGCGAGCAAATTCCAACACAGTCTCTTCCCATTTCGGTCTGCTCCTGTATTTTGTCTGTTATCACCTGAGTATTTACAAAGGAGTCTTCCGACTTGGCAATGATGAAGTGAGTCGGTATCGATGGCATAATATCTGATAAAAAAAAGACCAGCATACACTGGGAGGAATACATCATCTGGGCTATCTGTCTGTGCCATGGTTTACATGGTTTGAAAACGCCACGTCTGTAATGTTAGTGTGCAATGGCCGCAAAGTAGTCTGATAAAGCAAAGTAAGTGATTTGCAATTCATAATTACAAATCACTCCTATCTATCTATCTATCTATCTATCTATCTATCTATCTATCTATCTATCTATCTATCTATCTATCTCATTGCAGTAGTTTATTCATGTTCGCTGCCTCCCATGGAGAAACATCCAAAACAAATAGAACTAATCCTCTAACTGCTTTATCCCATTAGAACCCCGCTGCTGCTTCCGCACCTAATTTAGTGACTCTAGTGTAAATTAAACACTATCCGCTCACTATCGCACCAGCTTCAACAAAACACATCTTGAGTTGCTGCACATTGAAGCTGACCCGCGATAAGCCGACAGCCAACAAGGCGATACCGAAGGTGAGAGGGGGAGAGGTCAAGTCCAGCTCCGGCCTGAATTGCCACGTGTCTTACTGCAAGGATGGTATAAAAATGTATAAACGTTAAGGGGTGTGCGTAATGGCCAATACTGCAAACGCTGAGATGGATGCTTATGAGCAAAACACAGTCTTCTGAGTAAATCCTCCAAAAGCTCAAACATGTACCATTTTCCAATTTCTGCTCCTCCTACATAAATATCTTTTTGCTTGTTGTAATAAATACCCAATATCAGAAACATAAGTTCTTCTGAGTTCTTTCCAGGCAGAACACACATATATTAAATATGCATAAACGTGTATAAAGAACCCCGATGTTCTATCCGACTTTAGAGCAGGAGAAGCCAATCTGTGCTCGGGTTGGCTGGAATATGGGACGCATACATGGCCCCATAATTTACTGGAAAAGTGGTGCTCTCTGAAGCCGGACATTGTAATGACGTTGGAGCTGAATTCAAATGACTGACAAGGTCTTATTGAAATAAAAGTTTCAGTGCAGAGCGCGGACACTTTTTTTCCTAGTGGTGCAGGGGAGGCGTGGATCTCGCTCACTTTTGACATTCTCATAGCAGTAGTAGCTTCTCCTCAAGGCAGGACTCATATGACACCACCCCGCCAGCGACCGGAGGAGAAACAAGGGAAGCGCTCTCTTACTTCTCCACGGATGAACTATGTTTTGACACAAGGACGCGTTTAGGGGTTCGTTAAATGAATCTGAACTTCAAGGAGATTCTCGCTTCTTCTCGATAATTGTGGGAATACAGAGAACAGTGTAACCCAGACTTTCGCACCCACGGAGCGCTGGTGGCGGAATGTGAGAAACACCATTTTAGCGCATGTTACTATCCGTTGTGCGCAGCCTTCTCCAGCTTTCTGCGCGGCTGGAAAGCAGAGGAGGAGGAGGGACGGCGTTTAAAGACTCGATTCCTTGCCTATGGACGACAGCGGTCCCCTCTCTCCGAAGGCAAATGCTTTTAGTATTGCCTCTCTGATTTCGGCTGCAGAGCAAGCAGGAAACGTAGCGTTTGAAAAACAGAGCACCGGCCTGGACAAGCCAGACCTGCACAACCACAGTTCCTATAAAATGCATTACAGCACTGTCACCCGGGAAATGGAAGGTAATTTTGCTTGTTGATGCCCATACAGCTGTTGTAGCATGTGCACCTCTCCACTTAAATGACTTAACACCCTTGCGTTCACTCTGCTAGAGACATTGTAAAACGCAAAAAATATGCAAAACCACACGCTTGTGTTTGTCATATACAGAAAAAACTGCCACAGTTTGCCACCCATTCAAAAATATTCAATCGCATTAATCGCCGCCAGGGAGAAGTGTGCATCGAGCAGCCAGGGCGGAAAAAGTTCCAAATTCCAAAGCCCCAAAGAGTTGTTCTAAGAGTCAACTTTAATTCGTGTAAAGGATTCACATACATTGAAAATGAAGCCAAGAGGAGGAGGGCTTACACGGTACCCCATGCGTGATGGTAAAAACAGACCATAATATTCACATCCAGCTCGGAGAGGGTGTATATTCATCCCATGCATTTATTTGTCCATAACAAGAAAGTAACAGTCACCCACTGCCTGTTTGTTTGTTCATGCAAATAAACGTGTTTACCTTTTATAGCATTTACACTCCATTCTGCCGGGCAGATCCTCTATTGTTTGTTAACAGGGGTGATGTGGGCGATACCCTTATCCAAAAAGTTAACTGAGTGCCGGAAAGCCCATTAAAAGGGGCGCACTTCTCTGTCAATCAGTCTCGTCCCAAGGCGAGGAAAAGGCACATTACCTGCAGTTCCTTATCTAAATAGAAATAAGAACCGGTTTTATCGCAAAGGGGAGGCCCTCTGCGTCAGATAAGAGAGGAGACTGGGCTGCAGTGTAACACAGTGCAGCAGCGCACAGCAGAGGCCACTCAGAGCGCAATCGATCCTACGCATAAACCAATTCACACGCACTCAAAGCTCGTTTCTGCAAACAGATAGGAGATTCTACGCGCGTTCGATACTTTTTGGAGACATGCGGATGTTTGCTATTTTCTATCAGACAGCATGAACACGGGCAGTGGATGCAGCAGGGACTAATGAACAGCCGAGACGGAAACTTTAAAAACCGAAAGGGGTGCATTTGTGACTGACAACTTCCTCTGGAGATCACTGAAATCTGCTTCTGTTTTTGCTATCTGTGTTATAATCTTTTTTACTTTCAAGACATATTTAGTAAATCCAGTTTTTTGGGATGATTTCAGCCATATCCAGTCCGTGGCTGACGCAGCTATCCCATTTTTGCGATGTTGCAGCCTTCACGACGAGCAGCCTGAGCAGCCTCAACACGCCGGGAGGCTACCACCTCTCTCCGTCCCCCGGGGACCCTTACAGCCAACATGAGTCCCACTTCGAGCCCTGCCCGGCCGCCCAGCACAACTACAACTATCCGGGATCCAACCCAGGCCAGGCCGCGCCGAGCGACAACGGGACGTCTTCTAATTCCACGTCGAACAGCAAAACTATAGTAAAGAAGAACCCGAAAGTGGCCAACATTAACGTCCAGCTGGAAATGAAAGCTTTATGGGACGAATTTAATCAGCTAGGGACGGAGATGATCGTTACTAAGGCTGGCAGGTGGGTGCACAACAGCAGACCAGAGGCTGCAAAGTTACCTTTTCCTCCTAATACCAAGTAGTATATTCCCTGCTTTAAAACATATCGGTTGATCTGAAAGACAGAAAAGCAAAAGCATGAAAAGACGAGCTTAAGTTAAGAGACTGGAGCATGGAGAGTATTTTTTCTAGCCTATTTATTTTTTACAATTCAATATTGACTGTAGACCCTTATTATATTTTACAAAATTATCAATGGGGTCGGAGAAAGTGTGACGACTCGTCCCCTTGCTTCATGCAGATGGAGGCACAAGAACTTTGTCAGAAATTAATGACAAATGACGTAATATTTGTCGCTGCCATATTGGCTTTTTGACTTTTTAAAATCCTATAATCTACCAGCTGCTGGAGATCTCTTAGGGCGAAGTAACGTACGCCTGTGTGTGTGTGTGTGTGTGTGTGTGTCAGCTGTAAACACCATGTTGATCTGATCCTGCTGCGTTTTTATACGTCTAACGAGGATCATAACTGTGACTCGCGGCTGGTTTTTATTCACCTTCAGTTTGAATTACAGGCGATATTTTATGTCATTCTACTCGTCCACAGAAAAATAAGTTCCTGTATGAGCAGATGTAGGTGCCACTGTTTATTTTTTTATTCGGGTCCTTTTCTTATTTCAGGAGCGCCTCTCTGTTTCACTCAATTCTATATTCAGTCCCATATATTACACAAAACGGACACACAAAATGTGGCTTGATTTTGATATGGAGTAAACTACATGTTAACTGAATGCGATCGACGCAAGCAGAGAAAAAACTTTTTTGTAAACACAGTATGAAATTCTTACCGTTGACCTCTAAGAAAGCTAATAAAAAGCTACAATGACATTCAGTACAGCATATTTCACAACCAGCAAATACTAAATATGGCTCGGTATAAAGGAGGCATGGCATAATTGCTTTAATCCAGAAAGTGAGGGTTGAATTTCCCCGCCTGACAGGAGAAAGGCGATCTGCTGCAGAGCACTTTAAAAGCTCCTTCAGCCTCACCTAGCCACAACACTGACGTTAATTGAGCGTTGATTTTGGGATCCCTTTCACTGGCTCGGCAGATTACTCAACTTTCAACTTATGGTCATCTGCCTTACATAGTTACCAATGTGGTTCAGGAGAGAAACGGACATTTGAGCGCATATAGGCCCTGACCAAAACACACAGCCAAACGTATAGCAAATTTTACTAAAGCGATTCAGTGTTCTGCTGTTTATTCCAATTCCATCCGGCATATTTGTCCTCTCCATGCAGTTAATAAAAAGTTATCTGTGGGTAACACACAAAGCCTACACAAACAGTGTGTGTGTGTGCACATGTACATTCAGGATTGAGCAGGCCTCTGTGTATCTGGTATTCATCAAAAGACCAGAAGAGAAGTGGAAGGACCCTGCCAGAAGTTAGAAAAGCAGAGGTGAAAGGCAACAAACGGAAAGCTCCGTACAGACCAGGGAGAAATTGACCCGGTTACGCACGGACTAAATCACGTCACTTCCAATAGCTCAAAGCCTCTGTTTTATTGTAGCCTCCAGCTCGGTACTTTCTCTAGGCCTATAGAGCTAGGGTACACGTGAATGCTGTTTTTTGTTTTTGTAATATATATGAATATCATTTTTCTCTGACTAAGTTAACATCCTAAAAGTAAACGTAAACGCACGCGCGCACACACAGTTGATCCTGTTTTTGAAACTGGGGAGTGGATGTAAATGCCAGCTAATTAAAGCTCAAATTCAACCGTCACCACATTTTCTTTCTTTCTTTCTCAGGAGAATGTTTCCAACCTTCCAAGTGAAAATATTTGGGATGGATCCCATGGCTGACTATATGCTCCTGATGGATTTCCTGCCTGTGGATGACAAACGTTACAGGTAACTTTAGTGAAGTGAGAATACTGTCACAGACAAGACTGTAAAATGTCGTATTAGTCCGGCTGTGTTTACTGAAAAGGCGCACAAGCTACACTTTGTTCATTTTAACATGGAGAAAATGTTAATAAATATAGACAGGCCGTGTGTGCATATTAAAACGAGACAGGGACATTTATACCTTCCTTCTTTTCTAACAGACCGTTTTATGTGTCATTCCTCTCAAACATAAAGACTCACGTATTTTTATGTACACTCAGTGTGCGTCTTCACACATGTCAACACATGCATAGAATTTTTGCATGTGTACGCTTCTATTTTTTCCATGTGTAAGCACGCAACTAACCCCATGTTTATTTCACGTTTGTTGCTCCAGGTATGCTTTCCACAGCTCGTCCTGGCTGGTGGCAGGTAAAGCAGATCCTGCCACACCGGGCAGGGTCCATTACCACCCGGACTCTCCAGCCAAAGGCGCACAATGGATGAAGCAAATTGTCTCATTCGATAAACTCAAATTAACAAATAACCTCTTGGATGACAACGGACATGTAAGTGCACTTGCACTATATGGAAAATAAATACATGTGGGTCATTTGTACCCTGGGTTCTTAAAAAATGTGGCCATAAAATCGACTTATAGCTTCAGAAAGTCATTTATTTCACTGTAAAGATAGAAATGCAGATAGCACAATTCCCAACAAACCTTAGCTGCTAAGAGCAGACCCATGTAGTTGCACAATTTTATTCGGCCTCAAACTGATTGATTCAAGCGATTTAGCTGAAATAAACTTTGATAGTTTGACTAATAGACAGAAGTTGCCAAAAGCTCTCTCCACAAAAAAGTGCACCACACATGAGGCTGTGCTCCAAAAATGACGGCAAGGAAGTGGAAGATTTCACCACTGGAAATTATTTCAGCCCCTCCCGCCTGATCTTCCACACTGTCTAAATATGGAATTAGTTTTGAGATCAGAGAAGAAAATAGTACTTATTGTTTTGCGTTTAAAGTTTTACAGCAATACTTTGAATCAAATCATCTATTAAATGATGAGACATAGCAGAAATACAAATGTTTCCTGAGTGTGTATAGGCATGCATAACTGTTGCTGCATGAGCTTTAAATAGCCCAGAAAATATACGAATAAAATATTTTCTTTATTACAAAAAAATGATGATGAAGTGATGATTTTTTTTTTTACATTTATTAACATTAGAATCTGCTTATCGCCCTTGTCCCTTTTTATTAACAGTATAACAATATAAAATGTTCAGATATGTTTTTCCTATAAATCCCTTTATTTGGTCTTTATCATATTCCATGTTATTTCTATGTATTTTATGGTTTTATACACTGATCAACCATTCGTTATTAAATGTTTTAAATATTTTGGCAAATTAAGTGCAGACCAATAATCCTTTCAGTGTGCAAATTTAAACAAACTTTTCCCTCCCGACAGATCATCCTGAACTCCATGCACCGCTACCAGCCCAGGTTCCATGTGGTTTATGTGGACCCCCGTAAAGACAGCGAGAAATACGCGGAGGAGAATTACAAAACCTTTGTTTTTGAGGAAACCCGCTTCACGGCGGTCACAGCGTACCAGAACCACCGGGTAAGCAGCGTTTTTACCCCTGCATGAAATCTACTTCGTCTGATGTGCTGCGCAAGCTTAAAATAAGATGTTTAAAACGCATTAAGTCCCATTTTTAACGTGTGCTGATGTGTGTGAGCACAGCCGTGCTTCCCTTCTCTGCGCCGTCCCTGCTCTGCTTTCCATCAGTCTCTCTGTCTGTTTAGATTCACACATCAGTGCGTTCATCGGTTATCCAGAGCGACTCTCAGCGAGTGAATGTTAGAATAAAACTCTGGTCCTTTCAGTATTTCCAGCTAATAATCTAAGAGTGTGGGAGTCCATACTTTATGATGACTGTATTCCCCTGACCACATGGTGTAACTCTCTTTGAATTTAACCAGATCGGTCGTTATGAGACTCATGAAATGGAGATAAAATTATACATGGATTGAATTAGAAACGTAGTAACATAGTGGTAATAGTAAGAAAATTTCAAGTCATATTTGAAGTAATAATAATAATATTATTAATAATAACACAGTTCCGATGTTTGAATACAATTCAATGAATCTGATACTGATCAAACCTGTAACTGTTTACTTTGGCCTAAATGTTTTATTAAACACGGGCATGTGTTCAAAGGTGTCTTGGAGCCGCCTTTCCACCCGAGTCTAGTCACTCTGTTATGTTACACAATCACTGCTGTCCTTTCTGATAGTCAAATGGAATGACTAGGTAGAAAAGGCATTGTGTTTCGCACTGATGTTTATTTGATGTTGTCCTTTGCATTGCAGATCACGCAGCTGAAGATAGCCAGTAATCCCTTTGCAAAGGGCTTCAGGGACTGTGACCCAGAGGACTGGTGAGCATTCACACTCAAATACTACAGCCTCATTGGTGTTTCCATACGATGTAAAATCTACAACAGAGCTGGCTGAGCTCGAAAGCTTTTTCAAAACAGTTTTGTTGTTTTGTCTGACGCAGCTGCCAGATGGGTGGAGTTTACCACACATTTTGGGATTACAAACTCCCAAGAATGTTAGAAATCACTACATATTGTTTGAAAGTCAATCAACTGTGTTTTTCTGTCATTGACAGATTACTCAGTACTCTTGTAATTGTCAGAATGGAGCAACATCCACACATCTGGTGTACTCAGACAGCTGAAACACACAGTTCAGCTCTGAAAATTATTTGAAAATGATGAACTGATCAGCCAAATAATTTAGAGACGCACACAAAATCGGTCATGTTTTGTAAAAATCTTCAATTTAGCCTGCATCATTTTAATATAGAATAAAGAAACGGTGCCCTTGACATTCATTAAGTGACTGTGTAACTGAATCCATTCTCCCTGCTCCAGGCCCAGGAATCACAGGCCAGGCTCTCTGCCAATAATGAGTGCCTTTGCCAGAACAAGAAACCCAATGTCATCTCCCCCTCAGCAGAATGGCACAGAGAAAGGTCTGCAGCGATCTCTTCCTTTCATTTCTAAACTTACCTCCCATCGTGCATGAAACAGTTCTATTAAGTTATTCAGCATTTTGAAGTAATGCTTTTCTTATAGTTGTCAGCATACTTCACTTTTTCATTTTCCCTCTACCCATATTCCTGAACTGAGGCAAAGTGGTGCCTCTGCAGTATCACGTCAATGCTCATTTTTAATTAAACATCAAATGTGAGCTCTATGGCATTCCCTGCCAACATAACAGAGGTTTTTATGCTCTTATATAACTTCTTAACACAGTAGGCTAATACCTGAAAATGAAATTCTCCTGATATAATGATGAGTGTATTGTTTAAGTATTCATTTGTTCAATAACAAAAATGTATTAAATTATGAGTTTCAAGTTGGCTTTAAAATTCAAATTACATATGACATATCTTTTAGATTATGGACCCATTATTTTGAATGTATTCTGCAGTGTTTTTACTTAAGTAACAACAAAATGTGAATGGTGTAGACTAGCTATCTAGACTATATGCAACAAATAGTGATTTAAAATTTTGTATTATACTAATGATATATGAAATATTGATCAATTATATGCAAATTACAGGTGGGAGACACACATATGTAAAATAAAAAATGTGCCTGCTATTATAATTATCGTTAAAAAAAACTGCACTGCAACAAAACCTTTTTCCTCACTGGCAATGTCTCCACTTTTACAGAAGACAGCAGGCGAGAATACGACAGAGACCCCAGTGGCACACCTATACATGCCGACCCAGCTCACCAGCTGATGTCCCGGGTCCTCAGCCCTGCCTTGCCTGTCCCAGGAGGCCTCCATGCTGTCCCGCTCACAAGTAGCCGACCAAGCCCTCCCCATGACCTTCGGCCAGATCCCCATCCTCTACCCCCAGACACCCTGCACCACCACCCCTACAAATACCCCACTACCTATGAACACTATCTGGGAGCCAAGACCAGGCCATCGCCCTACCCTATACCCAGTATCAGAGGACACACGTACCATCACCACATGAACCCTGCCACAACTAACATGTACTCAGCCACCAGTGGCCCCTCTAACTATGACTACGGGCCCAGATAATGACTGCTGTCCACCAGGGTTAATGGCATAAAGCAATGTGGGAATGGAAACAGGCAGGAAAGGCAACACAATCCCATCTATTGTTGGCTTACGCAACCTATGGGTTGCGATTCTGAGCTGAAGCTCTTTTCTGCTGGATAAATCCTGCCGTATTTATTTAAAGGAAATGCATCTTTGCATTAAGTATGGGCACCTGCTCTAAGCCCTTGAAGAGGTCTGCTTTGACTTTTGAATCGAAAAGGCAATAACTCTACATCAGGCCACCTTCTACCTGATCAGCTCAGACATTGGGGCAGTAGAGAACACAGGAGGGACCTCTCCTGAACATGGACAATACTTTGATCACAGACTGGAATTGAATTCTCTTTTTTTTTCGTGTTGGATGCACTTTTAGATTTGCCTTGTTTTTATTGCGTTCAAAAAAGCCATATGTTATAGTAAATCAACCTTCTAGGTAGACGAGATGTTTGCATGTTGAGCTCAACAGAGAGGCTGTCGAAACACTTCAAAATGTTTTCATTTGAGGAAGAAAAAAAAGAGAATTGATTTTGAAACATTCTAAAAACATCTTGAGCCGCTCTGGGAAGCTTGTACCATGGCACTGACTTGCAGCAATTCAAAGTAAATAAATGAAGCAGAATGACTGTTCTGTATCTGTAAAATAAACATTAAATTCTTGTAATTCATAAAAAGAAATGCTCTTTGTGCCAGTCTTCCATTCAAAGTCTGTCTGCTGTTACACCGCTAAAAGGCGGAGGGAAAAAAGCTTACCTCACTGATAGCATTGTTCAAGTTTCTCTTACCGGATTTGTTCTGTTGAAATAGGTTGAGGTGTCCACAGCTCCTGTAGTCAGTGGCAGGCAGGGCTTGAAAGCTGTCTAAACATTCGACCGCACTACAGTTCCGATGCTGAGACAGCACCTGGTTTTATGAAAAAAAAAAAAATACACATAAATGCACACATCCTTCTTCAACACACACTTCCTTACTTACTTATAATAAACTACAGAGGCAGCAAGATAAAACAATGCTGAATTAAATCTGTTGCAAAAGTCAACGAATTATTGTTCAAACAGGTGATCATAAAAATATATTAAAATTGTTTCAGTGTTTTTGGGACATTTTCGTATTTTAATCATCATATTGTTGTGCAAATGAATTGTTAAAATACTCCTATAATGAAGGGAAATTCAGAATTTTCCAGTGCTACGTTTCAGAAAACAGGAACAGCATTTCACACAAAATGGAAAAAAGTCACCTCTTAGATTTCCCCTTTCCCCACAAAAAGGATATCATTGCTCATATTTAACGTGACAGTTTGGTGATATTTTGGGAATGTGACCCTCCTCCTATCACTGCAGCCATTTCCATCTCCTATTTGAAGTCCTATGGGAAATGCTTTGTTGTCAAGGTTAATCTCATCTGAGGGAGAGAAAAAAAAATCTGCTTTGGGATTTGTGGTTGTCACGATACAAAGGGAAACGTAACCTAATGATTCATTTCAATAATGTATTTTTTCCCCTTGAACCCAGCTGCCACTGAGCGGAGAGCAGGAGGGAAAGGAGCCTGAGGGCACCTGACCTCTGACTGTTTAATGGCTTGTAAAGGTGTCAAAGGTTAAATAACGTTTCCACTCATTTAAACGCCGACTAATTGGTTGTATACGTTTTTTTTGTTTGTTTGGGCAGTGACTTAATTTTTGACATTATTTAGTTTGTAATAGAACTTCAAAATGACTCCCATTTTGAAATGGCGTCTTACAATTAGCTTAATTTAAGCTAGCCCTGAAGGTTGCTATAAAAAGGATTAGCCTATATAAAAAAGTTTTAAAGAAAAAAAAATCACGTTTTTTTATTTAAGGATAGGTTGATTAAGTTATTTTGTCATTATGTCTGTTTTTAATTTTAGATATCGGACAAAAGTTAATGACGTAGTATTATTTGGATTTTGTTTGTTTTCCACAGACGACATGATTGAACAGAGCATGGCACAAACAGGTTAAATTAGAAAAGAAAAATACACATATTACCTTGCGTCACCTACACATTATTTTTCTGTGTAATATTTCGTTATGTTTGTCTGGCCTGGAAGCGACGGTATGGAGATGTGAGGCCGCCTAACGTGAGCCGTCCTCGGCCTGCAAGTGCCGAGTGTGCACGGTGACGCAGGGAAGATGACGTCGATACCTGCACTGCCGGGGGCTCGTGTGCGTTATAGACGACGGTGACAATGGCGGCAGAGAGGTCAAAAGGCCACATTCTACTAATTGGAGGTTTCAAAACACAAAAAACATTTGTTTTGCAGGCACAGCTGGATCGGATCTCTAGTAATTAATTGGTTTCTCCTAGATCAGATAACTGTTACTTCCACGTAAACACCGACTGCATTCTAATTGCCTTATTTAAAATTATAAGTTATATTTAACTAGATTTAAATAGGCTGAAACCCATATTTGTATGCTTCCGGAGTTAGTCTGAATAAATCAATTAAAATAATGCACAAGAACTGAATGCAGACAAGTGGTTCTGGTCTTTGGATCACATTCCTTAACAATAATTCTGCTATTTCAGCATTTTAGAACAAGGTACGTTAATTTGGTGAGTTTCTTGCATAATATTTATTTTTAAAAAACTGCCTTACCTATAAACTGCAACAGTGTATTTGATTTTTTTATTAGATTTTTTTAAGTAGAATCATGCAGTAGCATGAAATGTAGGTCAATTTTGCAGTGTGTTTAAATAAATTCAGGTCTGTTGTTGCACTGTTAACAGTTGTCCCCTTTCTCGTCAGTCATTGGATGCAGTGATGAAAGTATGTTGCACACTGAACACGTCCCTGGCAAAGAATGCACCAGGTAGACCTGACACTGAACGCCTCATCTGTAGCCCTCAAGCAGTGAAAAATTGGGGAAATTGCGCCTACTGGAGGCATTTTTATGAATTGCATGTCAACTGAATCTAACCAGTCTGGCGTATGGTCCTTCTTTAGGAAAATATTTTCAATTATTACTATCCTTCTACACTCTTCAAGCACAATATTTTTACGTTTCATTCATTTCACACTGAGGAAAATGCCAACCTGCTTAAGTTAAAACTGCACAGCAGTCCAGATGTCTCGGGCTCCAACAGAGACAGGGTGCCAAGGACTTGCCACAGAAGTATGAAGAGGTAGAGGATGGATGATAATGCGACCTGAGACATCACTTTACACTCAGCTGCATCTGGAACATCTGTTGTGACAGGCCTATCAGGGCCTGGATGCACTGGCTTCAGCTCTGTGCATATTTCTGCTGCTGAGCCTTCCTGCAGTATCTGGGGACAGTCATTAAAAACAAGCCAGGCAAGCCAACCTCCTCCACGTAAACAACACATGTTTCACTGACCCCCCCCCCCCATCCACACTGGCCTCTCAGCCAGTACAAAATATGCTACGGTTTATGCAGTGCATGAGGCTGCTGATAGACATTTTATGTGGAACATCAAAACACGTCATCACCGCAAAGCAAGAGCCTTGATACATTTGTATTAATTCACATTTGAAAAAATAAATAAAACCAACTTAACCGCAAGGTGAACCGTTGGTCTCTGCTTGTACAGAAAGGATTATTTTTGTATAACAATTCTTTTGGACCATTTAGGATTTTTAAACACTCACACCCTGCATGACATCTTAGCTAGTAATATAATCTATGCGTACAACCTGAGGCTTAGGAAGAAAACTCAACTCACACTCACGTAACCTCCGGGATTATGTCCCATCCCAAAGCCAGGCTGACCTCTGACCTCAGAGGCCAAGGAAGACACACGTTAGGTGACAAGTGAAGCACAAGCCCCATTGTGCAGACAGTCTCCCTGTCCATTTATTGACTTCCTAAATGATCCATTATGAAGTGATTTACGAGGTCTACCGCCAACCTAGCAGGCACTTGTAAGGCTGGTTGTCTGCTCCATTCAAGCACACATCTGCACCAATGGATCCAGCATTTGATTTATCAGAGAATGAACGGAAGCTGCACCACATCCACCTCTAGTGTTTGTTCAAAGCCAACAGGAGTTAGGAAGCTACTATGAATGCAAAATGTCACCTGAGGGGTCAGAAGGTTGAAGAAAAACGTTACTAGTATGTATTAAAAGAGCAATTTAAAGAAGAGATAATAAAAAGTTCTGAGAATAAGCAGATTTAAACCAAGCAAAAAACAAAAAACACCAAAACTTCCCCCTGCCTATAACACAGCAGCATCACAGCACAGCAGCTTGTCTAGCAAATGACCTCGTCTTTCCTCTGGACACTAATGATTCCTGCCCATTACGTTACTCTGGCTCTTTGATTTCTCAGGCTTTTCCTGTACAGCATGATGAGCTTCTCAACTTGGGATCATCCCAGGAGAAAAAGCTGTTATGAAGCAGAACGTTTGAAGCTCTGGCCCCCGGCCCCTGGCCTCTCAGCACGGTGTTGTAACACATGAACTCCCATGCTGCCCATTGACTCAGATATTATTAGAGACAGTGAGCAGAAAAACAACACCTGTATTTTTTTTTCTGGGACAACGGAGCCCTGGCCTTCTTGCATTGCAAATGTTTACACTACCCTGCTGACTGAGAAAATTAAATGTTTATTATTTATAATAGTTGAGTGTACATTTAATAGTTCATCTCACATTTTTTCACAATGTTTCTACAAACTACCCTGACTGATAAAAAAAACAATCACTAATCAGCACATCCTCTAAACTGACACCTCTCTGTTCTCTGTGTCCCTGCTCTGATTAACCTTGTTTGACAAATACAGCTCAGGTCAGGTTGGAGGGCCTGCGTGTTAAGCTAAAACCTCCTAGAATAACAAGACGGGATTACATAGCTGCTCAGGTGCGCCGTACACCTCAAATTCAAGTCCACTGAAGCAAATCTCCCATCAGATAAGTCAACACAATCACATAGCTATGCTAAGCATCACATCAGGAATAAAGCAGACAATGGAGCAAAGAACTCAGCTAGTGCCTAATTAATTACAGCGACGGAGACTTAAAATCTATTACATGTTGCTTTTATATGCAAAAATAAAAGGCATGAATGAACAAAAATGACATCTGTGTGTAGTACAACATGCACTAAATGCATCTTCACATTTATTGCATATTCATTACAGCTATATACCAAAAAACTTATGTTAAAAAATGTAATTCAAATTAGAAAAAAAATTAAGACGGATATAATTTCTGATCATGCAGTTTTTGGTAAAACTTAATTTTCATGTTTCTTCAAAACAAACGACTTGACTCCAGTGGCCATGGTTTATTAATACCACTTAATAAACCGATGAGCAAACATCTGATCAGCTGTGACCAGCTCCGTCATTGTATATGGACCACAGGCTGATCCGCTGGTCCTTGGATCCAGCAGCCAGCAGTCTTTGTCTGAAGTCCTGGTGGTCAGAGAAGGCAACACTGAGCACCATGTCAGTGTGGTACTGAAGCACTGCCAGTGGACGGAGTTTCTTCCAGCCGAACACCCGTACCCGTTGATCCCAGCCCGCCGATGCCAGAAGCTTACCATCATCTCTAATGCACAGCTGTGAGACCCCAGGGTTTACCAGCATCATGCAGTCCAGCAGCTGGAACACCACAAAAGAGGAAAAGGGATGTTGCATGAATCAAATGCTCGAGTGCTTGCAGAGACGCAACATGTAGTAACAGAAATTTTAAACCAGATACACCTATTAAATAAAGTAAATAAAAACAACAACAACACAGAACAACAGACAAAATAATTTGGTCAGTAAGTCCATTAATTACTGTAGTGTAGCGAAATGTAGCCAAGCCAAACATTGACAAGGAGGCTATCAGCTGATCTGCTGATGACTGAAGTCCAAGTGTGAGGCTGGGGGTCTGTTGAACCTGGCCGTGGACTCCTGGGACTCAATCATCGGCCATAAAACATTATGGCACGAGGGCTGTGAGTAAATCTCTCTGCGTCCCATTATTTGGTTTGGAGTAAGGGAGGCGTTTTCTATAAGCGCAACAGTTACCTGTGTCGCAGTTTGCAAGAAAAAGAGAACGAGAGAGAGAGAGACCATTGTGCTGAAATGCTTGTTTGCAGAGACCTTGTTGCTTTAAGCGTCTCTGATGAATTACATTCACACTGAAAGGTCTGGTCAGCGGGCGAAGAGACCCGATAAATACGCTCTTGTAACGTCTGCCTGCAATAGATTAGCCACAGCCCCCTCTCCCTGTGATCTAAAGCGTCCCAAGGACTGTATCAATCTCTCTAAAGGGGCAACATTCTGACATATTATAATGAATGGCTGCTAAGATCAGTATCTACAGGGCCTGCTGTGGTTGGCATTCCTGGGGAGCGAACGTGCTCTTCCTGCAGGGTAGGGATCAATGCAGGATTGCTAGATGGGACACAAACATCTGGATATGGGAGCTAAAATCAAACTGGACAGCGTAAAATTGACTTCATAAGTCGTGTCTAGGGAGACTAATGACCTTGGATAGGAGGAGATGTTGGGAGAATTTATCTGTGCGCTCCTGTTCCGGGCAGGAACCATTCACAAGCTGCATGTGGAAGATATAAGCCAGGTACTCATAGCCCAAATGGATAAAGTGGAATGTAAGGGAGAGAGAACGAGCAAGGAGGAATGTCATTGATCATAACAGCAAGAAAGCAAAGTTCAGAAGAAACAGTGACAGGATTCCAGTGTTGTTTTTTGTGTGACCATCACAGGTACCATTGGTGTAAAACAGTGTGCCAAACAAGCTGGATACAAAAATACAAAGAAACCTAAGTGGGTGAAAGATTATTTGAAGCTTTCTTATTACCTCAAGAAGTTGGTATGCCCCTACCGCTCACCATCTGGTTTGCATTAGAACCCTGATAATGATGGGTTTAAGTGTCTGTTTTTGTTTGTTTTGCTTCCCATAGTTTGTGTCAGGAAAAGGCATTTGTTTCATTAAAGGGTCAATTGTAAGCAGTGAACGGCTAATGATGTAGCAGTGGTCATTCAGCAAGGCGGACTGGATAATTGTTTTTACTTTCTGTCTGAGAAAGTGGTGAGAAAAAAAAGGTTGTTCTGCCTGTGGTATAACTTAAAATGAACGATGCAGCTGTGGTTTACTCTTCTTACTTTTAGAGGTTTAGAGGCACCGGGGTTGAAACAATAAAATGAGAGATTCAATTAAGTATGTTAGTGCATTTTTTCAAATAAAAAAATATTTTAAAAAAGTGTTCAAGAAAAGTTTCTGATGATGTGGATAAAAAAAAAAAACATGCACAGTCAAAGGCTTGTGTCCAGAAATAGTTGGAGTCACATTTGCACAAACAATAATCCATTATTTTAGTAGGATACTTGTAATGGCTGCAACAGCTGTAACAGCATCTACTTCAAATATTTTACAAAAATGAACCTGTCCAAGAGCATTTAGGCAATATCACTATTATCCTAGATGTTAGACTGTTGGTCAGACTGAATAAACAATCTCAAATAATTAGGGAGAAATAATGCATCTCAATAATTAACCAATAAAGAAAGGAACTTACAGGATTAGTGGATAGTAAAATAATAATTGGTTGCATGTTGGATAAATCCTGTGTGTGCTTTTGTGGAAACAAAAGGGGTCTCCTTTCATCCCCTGTTCTACAGCAGCAGCATTGTTGCTCTTGCCGTTGAGCCATACCACAGCTGAATGAATATTAAGAAAGAGCAGCTGAGCTTCAAGCTCTGCCATTCACCAAATCTCAGTCTGTAATGAAATCCATTAGGTCTAACCAGAAAGTCTTGGCTCTTTTTATTTTACACCCCATTTTTCCTCCTATAGCTTCCTTAATATCTCATCGTAGACAGGATCCATCATTCTTTTTCTTTCTTTCTTGTTAAAACACTCCTTTCCTGGTCTGTGTTGCAGCAGGCACACACACACAGACACACACACACACACACAGACACACACAGACACACACACACACACACAGACACACACACACACACAGCGGGTTTGCTGTCTAAACGCCAGCTTTCTCAGCTGTCAGGACGCTACCAGCTCTGCTCAGCAGCTGCGCCCACAACACGCTCTGTGGGCGTACGACAGATCCAACACAAACTCACACTTCAGAATCCTCTTCTCTAGCATATCACAGACACCGGCGTTCAAAGGGAGCGCCCACTTGGCAGGTTTCACTTATGCCTTGCTCCACTTTTTTTTTCTGTCTCCCAGTCTTCCCCATTCTGTCTTGGCACCAATCTTGGTGTTCACGCTGATCTACTGAAACGTCCCATCATCGCTCACTCACTCGAGCCTAGCGGCTGGGAGGCATTTCGCAGGTATTTCTGACACACCCTGTCCCTGAATCACACTCAGCAGCAAGGAGATTACAGCCTTTTGTCACCCTGCCTGTTACAGCTTGGCTCTGGCTGACAGGAGATGGATGTGTCAAACAGGTGAGTAGTTCCTTTCAGAAAAGAGAGGAGGAGAAGAAAGAGAAGGAGTGGGGGTGCTAAATAAAAAAAAAAATCATCATTTTTATAATAGCAAAACAGCAGCATGTCTGACATGAATGAATGTCAGGTCAAAGACTAGCTGACGGATGCCAAAATTCTGCTTTCACAAAGAAAGCATGCAGCAGGATATTTTTACACTGCATTGAGGATGAGGAGCAGGACTTCCACCTGTAGAGAACTGTCATCAGTCTCACAAATAGCCTGCTGTCAGCCATGCTTGATTTACACTGCTAATCTTTCTCTGTCTGTGCCTGCTTTCTCTTTCTCCAATCCACGACTTCTGTCTTTTTTATTCTTTCAGGAGACACCCGTCAATGCACTTGTCAATGCGTGCGAGTGGCCGCCTAAATATATGTCCATCTGGCTTAACAGCTTGTAAACCCCATCACCCACGCCCTCATAGTCTCACCCTGACACATTCCCAAAAATGCAAGCTAGAAAGAAAGAAAGAAAAAAAAAAAAGTCAAAAAGGATGATGCCTCATTACTGTGAAACAATATCAGGCCAGCCAGGTCAAACAGCAGATAGAGGCTTCTGGGAGCCATGTGTAATACATTAACCTCCATTCCTGAGGCTATCTGTCTTTATCTGCTCTTGATAAGCTCACTTCACAGCCCTTCAGCTTCACTAAATCATAACTGCACTGTGTTGTGTCACATTCAGTTTCCCCTCCATTTCTCCAAAACGATCCATCTGCCTTGCCAGCCAGTTCTACTACACTGGCCTGTATAGCAGGGGTAATTTGGGGGAAGTGGGATGCTGTGGCACTTACAGCCTCCTCAGCCTTTATTGCAGCCTCCCACTGTGAACTACTGTTCCCTTTACTGCAGATGTGTTTTTTGTTTGGCTAAGGGGCCTCCAAGGTTTTGATATTTTTATTACCTCTCACGGGTCGTCCGTCAGAACCCAGGGCCCGGGTCCGCCACCCGGCACGTCCCCCCTCCCGCCGCCCTTTTTACTCGGCCACACAAAAATACTTTTGTGGGAAGAACTGAGGATAGCTGTCTGGACGTCACACTGTGCTGCACTTTAGAATAATTTAAAAGTCCCTGTTGGATCCTTTCCCTCTCCTTGTGCTTTTTTCCTGTCATCCTCATCCTGGATTACATGCTGAATCAATATTTTGTTGCTTGAGCAAAATAAACCAAATAACCACCCTCCCCCCCGTTTTTTTGGTATATTGAATCAAATCCTTCGTAGTGTTTTTCTAGACGCATTTTCAAGGCGAAAAAACTGACCTTAGCAAATATTTCTAATTCAAGCATTCATTTGTAAAAAGCCTAGGAAAGAATAATAGCCCTTCCCTGTGCAGGAGTGTACTATATCAGCCTCAAGTTCCCCTCAGCCCTGATTCATGGGGGTTGGCCGAAGAATGGTAGCATTCCCTTTTGCTCATGAAAATATAGCTTCAAATGAGGCGTTAAGTCTCTGAAGCACTGGCTGTTATGTAAGATGAATTATAGCACAAAGCTGATGTGATCTTTGTTAGTGTGGCATAGGATGCTTTGGTATGGACCGTAGTGTGCAGTATGGGTGTGTTTAAAAAGCTACATACAAAGGTATGTATGCATATGTTTGATTTTATACTTTTTAAAAAAATGTTCTTACTTATACTAAATTAACAATGATTACAATTAGTGCTTGCTAAAACTATAACCACATTGTTTTGAAAATATTGCGCAGGCTTAATGTGTGACTGTGTGTCAGTGTACATGTGGGTGGTTAGACTCTGGAGTGACAGCCCCTTCTCGGCCCTTGGCCCCTAGCCCTGCCAACGCTGTGTAACCAGCAGCTGATTTATGGCCCCTGGAGTCCCCGCGGAGCCTCTTCCTCTTTGGTCCCTGATGTTTTCCGAGCTAACCTGGAGAAAGGCAACACTCCACTGCTCCCATCTCCTCCATTACAGTTTTTATAACATTTTATGGGATTTTGCTGCCACTCTTTTGCAACAATTAGTTAACTGGTCGGGGTGTTTAGGGCCATAACTAAGGACCCATCCATAAATGACATGAATTCCGTGAGTACTTATACCTCAAGGAAAACTCTAAAAACAAGAAGCACTACTCACCAGGCAAAATAAAATGAAATAAATGGTAAAATACACATTAAATCAGTTATAAGACCTTAAGAGAACATGTGAGTAAATAGTTGAAATGCTAAAATTGCTAACACTAATAATACAACATTTCTAAAAAAAAGTAGTTAACAATTAAAAAGTTATAAATTTAGCATGAACTACCCGAAAAAGGTGAAAAGCTTAAAGCTAAGCGTGCACTAGTTCATGTTTATAGGGATCCATCTACCGTGGTTCGGATGGAAGCCGCTGTATTAGACCCTGTACCCCCTCTAACCCTCTCCTCTGCTGACCTGCAGGTTGTTCTGTCCATCCAGCATCCAAGAGGAGAGCTTCTTCTCAGAGGAGCCTGATATGCCCATCAGACGCTTGGTGTCAAAGGTCAGGCACATGATGGGCTCTGTGTGGGCTTTGACTTGGCTTAACACTGATCTCTGGGTTACATCCCACAGCAAGAGGGAACCATCTTCATATCCAGCCAACAGGAGAGGTCTGGGAACGGAGTCTGGCTGAAAGTGAAGAAAGATGATAAGAGAAAGGAGGAGGGATAGCAAGATGAGGAGAGAAAATAAAAAGAGCAGTGTGAGTTAGGATTTTGGATGTGTAACAAAAGAAGAAGATTATGTGATGCTGGAAGCTGAAAGGAGCAGAGGTTATCATCCTGGAAGCTCCCGCTGACACTCAGACAGACACTGTGGGCTCCATTCGTCAGCCTGCTGCTCTCTCTTTGCAGCAGTCCATTACACCACTCCTCACTTTGCTCCTCATCTATATTACTGAGCCCCAGACCTCTCCGCCAGCACAGATAAATATAGTGAATACGCAATGACTTATTTTTTCAAATTACTAAACTTTGCTCAGGGTTTCAAATTCTTTAATATGTTGAGTTTTATGATTATGTAAACAGAGCCTTTAAATGTTATACTATTATCAAATGTTTCACTTAAAACATTTTTCATTATTTTTAAACAATTTATAAATGATAACTGTTTATAGAGCTGACACTTGAGTCTAAAGCAATCACATGTACAGAAAGCTGCAGATCCAGCCTGAATGTATACAACTGCTGAATCCATCAGAGTAAATCTTTCCAATCACATGAATCCCAGTGTTTAACAGGCAGAAGACAAAAAAAAGCTTCTGTTAAACACATATAGAACAATCTGTAACAAACATATTAAAAAAAAGTTAACAGCTTTACACTTTAAAAGAATGATGAAGCGGTGCTTTTCTACCATTGGGAGTCATAGATAACCTCTTAAGGCTAGTCGGCCTCCTCTACATGTATAACCACACAGGCACAGAGATTATGGGGAAGTTGTAAATCACTTCTGTGAACTACAACATAAAGATGAGCTGATAGAAGCTGCTTTATATGTCTTATGACTGCTGGAGGGGAACGGAAGGACTACAGGAGCGAGGGAAAGCAGAGAGGTGGAGTAATAGATTAAAAAATAATAATAAGGGAGACCTGGGGAGATGTTACATTACCTGCTTTCCTCAAATCCTAATTTGTTCTGTATACATTAAGTCCCACTTGCTATCTTTAACACACATTTTTAAATCTACAAAGGCCTGAGCAATATCAAAACACAACAACTGACAAGCTTTAAACACATCATACTAATCAGTGGAATAACACATAGGTTCATACATAGTATGCAGAATTGTGTATTTGCTTTAAAATACCACCAGGCACACAGAAATAGCACAGTGCCATGCTGAAGCCAGGAGGGAAAGAAATTTTTTCCATATGTGCACAAGGAGGCCATGTCAGCCATTTTTCACCCATGTTCAAGTCCTCTTCTCACTTAACGCTTTATATTTCTCTTCTCCTAGCTTTAAACAAATTATAGACAGAGTCGTGTATTCCTTCCAAACACATCAGCGAGGACGAACACTAAGGGATTATGAAAACAAATAAAAACAAGTGAAAATCAGTGGCCCCTGCTTGCCGGCAGGGACCGGGCTAAGCGTTCCAGGCTTGGGGCCCACCGTTTCGTTTAAGTGTAGGACCTTCTTGATTGATGATGTCATGGGTCAGAGGTTGGGGAACCCTGGGTAGACACCTAATTCATTATATCCTCCACAGGCCTTTCTACAAGAGGGCTCTCTGCTGGAGTGGGGCTGGGGCTAAGAGAGGGGATTCATCACTAAAGAGCAGCTGGAAAGACAGACGGATGGAAGCTGCTTCACGAGTCAGGACCGAAGGAGGAAAGTGTGTCTTCTCTAGAACAGCAGCGAGTCATGGGATCGTCTGCCATAGCTACATTATGTAAATTAGACAAGCCAATAATTATGCACATATTGCATTTCATTTATGCATTCAAACATCATTCGGCCATTCTATCTTGTACAAATTACTGCAATGATTTTCAAATACAAGTAATGTAAGTCTGTAAGCTGTTAGACTGGACCCCGCACCCTGCATGTGCTAAAATAGACCTCTATGAACATTTCGTTGGGTCCAGTATAAAGAATAAAGACTCTCTCATGTTGTTCAAAGTGCTAATTTTTTTTTTTTTTTTTTAAAAGGAGTCCCATATTTAGTGTGTGCATTGTTTTTTACGCACAAAAAATTTTCCCAATTGTTAATATTTATTCCTTATTTTATATTTCGTCAAATCACTAGTGTATCATCCTCAGATAATGTGTTTTAAATGGATTTCTAAACTCCTGCTGCTAAATCTACTTTATCACTTTAGAATGAGTCTTGCCAAAAATATTCAGATAATTGAGAAGCCATGAAGCTGAGCTTACAGAACTGTCTTTTGTTTTGTTTTTAAATTAGGTTTATATATATATATATATGGATTAATCAGGATAAGCCCTGATTTGAACTATTACAAGAGAAATAAAACATTGTTGTAATAATGAAGTGGATTTGGTTACTGCGGCAAATAGAATATCTCAGGCATTTTTGCATATTAAATCACTATAAATGAGTTTATGACTTTACAGACTAGACCTAGACTTGTGTGTGTTTTTTTCTCATGTCTTGCACATGAACTTGTTTTTTTCTATAAACACAATGACCAAAGGACCTACAAGCTGTACCCTTACTTTCTTACTTACTGACGGCAGCAAATGACCATATTGTACAGTCATATACACTATTCATAAGTGGATGCCTTTGTTACTGTTTGTGCATATGAATCTAATAAGCATTTTAATGCGTTTGGGTTACATATGCAGTTAGATGTTGATACAAATGAATGTTTTACTGTCAAAATATAAATAGCTACACAATAACAACAATCCAAACATAATTATAGAGGAATATGTCAACATAATCATGAATGCATTAAATATTCTGTGTCATTTCCTTGGGTAATTCTGGCCAAAATCATGAACAACCCCAAGACCAACAGCTTGTTTGCTGATGTGGCCGGCGCGGGCCTCAGGCAGGCAGTGCTTCAACATAAGGAACCAATCGTTTCCTTCGGTTTTCGTCCCCGGTCCCACCATGATGTCATGGCCACGAGGCAGCGAGGTGATGAGCTGAGAGTGATGGATATCTGTATAGGAACATTTCCTTTTCCCCGCCAGCCTCTGTTCACATTAAAAGCCTTGCACATCATATATCACTACTGTCCCCCTGGCCAAGTCCGACATCCCTCGAACAAGTCAAACCCACATGTGCAGGCACTTTCTTCCTCCACGCACACCATTGTTCACCGCTTCACAGCCGATCAAATGCAGATTAATCTGATAATAAAGCTCTGTCACCTTTTAGACACAGTCCAGCACATGAACTTTAGGCTGAGTGGATGGAGGCTGATTTAAGAAGAAAGTGCCGTTTAACACGGCTTTTAATGGTTTCCATAAACTCCAGCAAAGAGGTCTTAAAGGCCGACTATAAATCTGTTAGTGGGTCTGTCTTAGAAATAAAAAAGGATAATCACTTCTCTGGGAAGACCAGAGGGAGTGATGGTGAGTGGGAAGACAGAGAGAAGAGATAATTGTCAGTGGCTTCTTCCTAGAGAGTGTGTGTGCGTGTATGAGAGAGAGACAGGGTGGAGAAATGGAATGGCTGTGTCAGCTGTTGTCTCCTGCTGTGTGGGGTTAAGGAAACAGTGAGCAGCATATGAGCATTTGATGTGAAAGACAAGAAGAGCATTTTTTTTCTTGTGACTGACAGAATGGGTGGTTTCTATCATGCCTTATGTGCATGATAGTGAGTGAAAGAATGGTTTATACACATCCTCAAATTCACACACTGACTGAGTTTGTAGTCTTATTCCCCATGCTTGGACCTCTCCAGTCACTCAGTCAGCATAACAGATGAACATGCCTCTGCCTTGAAAGGAATCAGCCTGAAATGATTTACAATCACCTGGGCCCTTCGGCTTTGAAGTCAGACAGCTGCCTGCGCTGTATTACAATGATATTATATAATTTATAATGATATAATTGATCATTATGTTTCCTGGCACTCAACGCTGAGCCAGCATTAGTTCATAAATCAGATGATGAAAGGCGACAATGAATCAAAAGGGAAACAAAGAACAACACAAACACAAATGTCAGTCAGACTCTTACTTGTCTACATGTCTCTATAGTAATATCACAAATGTAATACTAACTTTATGACTTTTTTTAAGTGGCTCTAATTAGTGTTACAGGAATATAGGATAGGCTGACAGTCCGATAAAAGGATAAGCTTTGTTTTGACTTCTGTTGCCAGTACTGCAGAGCCCATAAAATGTATACAAGCCATCCACAGTCTTGCACAACTCTAAAAAAAACCCCATTCTGTCCTTTCCCTATGCTCCCAAACCAAAGAGTTAATAATTAACCATGCAAATAATTATAGGGTCTCATTAATAGTTGGAAAATAAAACTTTCTACAGCATTTACAAAACAGACAGCTAACTTTTTTACCCAGGTTAGACTGGATTTACAGCTGCAGGCTGATATATGGCGGTGAACCCCCGGCCCTGCCAAACGCTCTAATTACAGTGTTGCGACTCACTGCCAGCTGAAAAAGAAACGCTTGGAAATAAAATGGCCCAGGACAAGTTGGTGGGCTGTAAATCAAACATGTTCATTTTTGTTGACTTTTCTGTTGCATCTAGGGCAATAGGATGATAAAAGCAGATACACATAAGAAAAAATATATAACGACGAGTAGCGATTAAACCCTGCTCCTTGAACTTGACATACTCATTTAGGGCTGAATGATCTATCGTTTTAGACCGAAAACCGCGATCTCAGACAACGCGATTTTGAGATCGTCAAAGCCACGGTTTTTTGCACTGCTCCTAACTGAATCAGGGTTTGTTTTGTGAAATGCTACGGCTGAAAACGAAAAGAAAACGGAGGAACTGGTCCCTACAACGAACTCCACCTTTATGTTGGGTGCTGTTTTTGCCGGCAGGAGCAAATGCTCATGTGCACTAAAACTTGATTTGAAAAAATTCTTG
This sequence comes from Parambassis ranga, assembly GCF_900634625.1. Classification (NCBI taxonomy): domain Eukaryota; kingdom Metazoa; phylum Chordata; class Actinopteri; family Ambassidae; genus Parambassis; species Parambassis ranga. The sequence goes on along the minus strand of NC_041030.1, from coordinate 3,291,397 downwards.
GATGAAATCGAAATCGCAATATTTGCCAGAAAAATCGCAATTCAATTTATTCTTAAAATCGTTCAGCCCTATACTCATTGGAGGCCGAAGTGCCACTGTTAAAGGTGCTTGGTGCTTACCTGCCACAGCTTTATACACATGACCATTCCTAGCTTTGCTTCCGGTAGCAGGGTGCAGACTGGAGTCTTGCTGGGCAGCTCCATTATCTTGATCTGTGGAGAACACATGGTAAACAGATCTAAAATCTCAGTTGTGATATTGCATCAATGCTAGTATGTCTGTGTAGCAGCTTTGAGCAAGCATATTGCAATTGCAAAGACATGATCTTGCGATTTGAAACAAAGCTGCATTTGACCTGTGTTTTGGACCTCTGCACATGAACAAGACAAGAATGTCTCCAAGCAGCAGCACAGATTAGCAGCATCAATTCAGTGCAGAGAGCAGTGGTCTGGTGTCTATAATAAATCCTGCTAAAGCCTGACCCTGTGACGTGAGCAGTGTTTTCCTACACACATTGGCACTGACTGATAAAAACACACAGCCTAATGAAGCCAGTGATAAAGTGAGCGGCTGTGTGTGTACCCACATCCCTACCGAAACTCATTGCGTGGACTTCCTCTGTGCTGATGATCCGCATATTCATCCTCATTAGGCTTCAGATTAAACATCCCTTTAAGGGAGCGATCCGTATTTTAGTGCTCGGCCACATCTGTCCTGCGTGTTTACCTCTGCGTGCCTGACAAAGAGGGCCTTTTAAGGACTTCTCTGTGCCTCAGGTGATCGCTGTTCTTGTGTGGCATCAAACTGCCCATAAATAATACACCCACACTATTAATTGGTGTTTCTGCTGTGGCATCAATCTGCTGGCAGGAATCTCAATGCGAGCAGTAAACAGTAAAACCACCTGAAACGCCTCAGAAGAAAACCATTGTCTGTTTTCCTGGTTGCATATCTAAATATTGACCTGTATTTTGCCCGCAGCACTTAATCATTCTATTGTGCGTGTTCTGTGGCAAGTGCCTATGTATTGTTTCATAAGGGAGTTCATTTACGTGGGTGTTTTACTTGCATGCATGATAAGCATCTGTCTTGGCCAGTTATGTCTGTGGAATTGGGTGGAGAGACAAAATGACAAAATCGGCTGTGGCCTGGTTTGGTCTGCCTTTTATGGGTGTGTAGGTGTGTTTCAGTCTGTGTCTGTTGGGACAATGGCATTATTGAGGTGCTGGGAGTCACAGGCGCCCTGATGCCTGGCCTACTGGTCTGGGGTTAGCCGAGGCACGTTTGACTGGATCAGGTGACTGCTCTGTCCCTTTCAAGTGTGGCTCCTCTACAGCGGAGCAAGTAACATGAATCTGAAGGCAATAAAAGATGGCTGAATAGCTGGCTGCCCTTTCCCCATCCTACCTCGCCATCAGACACTGGCTCCACACAAAACCAAACAGTCTTGTGGGTGTTGAGAATTAACTATAAGACAGACAAAGCTGTTATTTCATTCCAGTGTACAACCAGGAGTAGGTGTTTATTAGCCTGCCAGATCAAAATTAAAGATGTTAACCTCTGGTTATCTTATCAGCCAATCAGCTGCAGAGTTACCTATGGAAATTAAGGTTATTGAGATCAACATGCTGTTGATCTCTACTACAAGGGGCAATTAAAGGCACATAGAGCAGACGGTGCAAATTGACAAAGCAGTAGCAGCGGAACAGCTGCACTACATTGAATTAAATATAAAATAAATGAGAATAAAAATAAAAATGATGTAAACAAACAAATAATGTGACAAATAGTAGTGCAAAATATAATAAAGTACAACTTAGATAAGGTGAGGGTAATGCAGTAAAGTGAGCCTAACACTTCCGATGTTAAATTATTGGCAAGTGCCTAGTGTAAATGAGAACAACACTGTAGTGCAATAGACAAAGACGTCATATTACAGATTAACATTGAATAACAAGATGCAAAGAGGTAGGTGCAATATATGATGGAAAATGCCCAAGATGTAGACAGAAACAGTGCTCAGTCAACACAGTCAATTGTGTGAAGTGATGTGTGTGTGTCCCATCAGGTGGCCAAGTCGGTCACCTGATCTCAGCCTAGTAGAGCATGCTGATCCTGGCAAAGCATCTCAGCATTTAGTCACGTTCAGGCTAAAGGCATTCACTGACTGTAAAGGATGTTCATCCAAGTATTAAAGGCAATTTGCAATTCTGTTAGTTTGTTTCATGACGGTGTGCATGAGGCTAAATGCCAACAGAAACGTAGCACTGCTCTGAGGATCCACACTGTACATACTGGTACACAGGTATACCGAGTGCCTGAGAAAAGCCCTTAAAGGTATTGACTTGGTTTAGCAATTTGTTTCCACACTGAAGAATAACACGGCACATTACTTTTTTGTACAAGATTCTTACCTCCTCTGTCTGTTCGCCAGCATAGGCCAGCAGGTAGTTTGGAGGGCTCGTCTCTAGCACGGATCCCTGACAGAATCCAACACTGCCCGTCCACACAGACTCCACCAGCTCACTGCGGCCTTCGCTCAGGTCCCACAGACAGACCCGCATGTCCCGTCCCTGACTGCTCCCCCAACAGAGGGCATAAAAACAGACAGAAGCTGCTATTATTCACCACACAAAAAAAATAAAGACATCTTATTATAAAGCTCAGGGAGGTTTACCTGATGAAGGTATCCGATGACTGCAGTGTGTTGACCCAGATGACAGAACTATCAGAATGACCTTCTAGGATCCTCTCTGCCCTCCTGCTGTTCAGGTTCCAGATATGGATGGCACCCTTGCCCGACCTGTAAAACCCAAGATGGTACTTTGAAGAAGGCTTATCACTGTCCATACTTTTAATATTTATCGGCTCTTTTTTATATTGTCCATATAAACAAATGTTCAATTAGCACCATTACGTGATGATTTACACCCACAACTGTCCTGACTGACAGTAAAACAAGCCTACCTACATGCACTGCCAGCAGCTCTTATGACAATAATTGAGTTGAAAAAAAACTTTTTGAGAGAGTTGCATTCAAAACTCACCCAGAGAACAGGAGAGGAGTGCCTCCTCCATGGCAGCTAAAGTGAAGGGTGTTAAGGGGCCCACCAGCACCCCTCAGGGTGTAGACAGGAGATGGAGGAGGACGGGCCATCCTTGGGGCATCCAATCAATGAGTGGCAGCAAGGAGGTTGTATATTAGCATCATTATAGGCACTGCAAAACAAATCGGCATGTAAGACAGAAGTTAGTAATGACATAATTGGGGCTGAGACTGGAAAGGAAGGACAGCATGTGCCAGCAGTGAGAAAATTATCAATTAAGCTATTAGTCAATTTCTGCAGATGAATATGTTCAACCCAAAACAGGCTGAGTAGTCTCGATTAGAGAAGATTACAGGTAAGTGTTAGCAACTCAAATTGTCAGGAATCTGGTTCTTTTATTTTGTTTTTGCACAAACATGGAGGAGACACTGTCGGAGAACGCCTTCATTTTGCCTTCAAGCCTTTCTCTTCCACATAACAGTTGTGTTTAATGCACGGCCTGTATTTTCTCTATTGTCAGTAGCTACAAACCCTGTGGCACTCTCTCCCTCTTTTTCTCCTTCCTCCCGTAGTCGACATGATAACACCTCTCTTACTCAATACGTCATAAATCACAACCTCTGACAGCTTAATTACAGTAAACAGACTGAGATTCAGGCTTCTCACTCCTCTTGTGATCAAGAACCACTGTCCCAGAGGCAGAGCTAACAGCTCAGGCTTTTATGTCGTTTGTAGGACGGGCACATGAGGAAACCAAACCAACCACAGGTATGCTGGTAGGAAATGATGCTTTAACATAAAATGGCAGTCCAATCACATGTGGGAGACTCTTAGTGATTGGCTGCTTAAAGCTAATATCATTCTATCTAATATAGAATAGTGAAAAATGTGAAGGGTTCACAAACTTTTTAGAATCAATGTACATTTAGAATAGGTATCTACTGAACTGAACAAAAGTCCTAGTCAGTGTGTTGAGATTTTTATTGCGCCATCACTGTGAAAATAGAAGGGTCCCAAATACAGTACACACACATTCACTACAAGAAAATGCTATGTTCTGCAATGAGAGCAGTCCTGGGACAGATGGTATGGCCATTATAGAGCCCTGATCTCAACATCAAATAAGTCTGGGATTAAAGTAACTGAGAGCCACAAAACACTCTCCCTGCTAAAGTTCTCCAAGATGTTTGAAACCTGAGAAATTATCAAAAAGAATATCTTTACTAATTGATGTTAACTGATTGATCATTAAAAAAAAATGAAACAATAAATGGCTGATGAGTAAATTACTCCGCCTCTACTTTTACTTATTATAAGCCTTGCTCCATGCAATGAGCAGACACTGAAACTGGAGCCCGAGGCATTCAGGAGCAGCTCATTTCAGGAGGTTAGTGGTTAAATTGTCCATGTGAATCTGTGAAGCGGAGAGACATGGACCCCTGACCAGCCTGTGTAATTAAGCACACCACACTGCCATATAATACATTTACCAACATAGAGATGCACAATGTTTGTTGGCAAAAATATTTTCCTTATACGTTTTTGACCATCACACCATCTAAGAAAACATTCAGTCAACAACTGTACAAACTTGTTTTTGTATGGTATGAGGAAAATGGCAACAGAAAAAAAGTCAACAGTGTTTTGTGAGGGTCTATCAGTTAAGCTGCTCCTCCTGTGAAAGGGTGGATAAGGCTACATTCCTGAGCCAGAGTCCTGTAGCTGTGTGAGTGTGTGACAGGGGGAGGCTCACCCTGATAACAGGTGGATTAGGTGTCCCTTATTGTCCTCTTGCCTGCATGGAACTGAGTCACGGACACAGCAGCCTGAAACTTTTCATTGTCTAAAGACCAGGGGCTGTAAAACTTTTTACTGGCAAACAGGGCTCGCTGTCAATCAAACATACTGGCATAGTACAGTTATGGAGGCGTTGTGGCCTTAAAAACTAAACATATATCTTAAAGATGAGTGTAATGACCACTCTCCCCTGGCACTACCTACTCGAGTGTTCCCTCTGTTTTCCAGGCGTCAGCATTTCCAGTCTGAAACTGAGCTGCCCCCAACAATGGGTCTGTTGTTGTGGCTGCAAGTGAGTCACCCTCAAACCCAAACATAACACAACACAAACATACAGGCAGCTCAGGAAGGGAAAGACACTGCAAACAAACAAAACAGTGGCAGAATGTCACTCAAATCTATTACTATTGTCCCAAATGTGCTTTACTGCTCCATGTGCAGCAGCAGATGCTCGTAGATGTGACCATCTATACATCAATCTTCAATTATTGTATTGTATCAGTTTTAATTTAACATAAAAAAGCTTCAGGAAACAGAAGACCCAACAGGTCAGTAATTGTCCGTGTGCAGGCAAGCCTTATTAAACGTGTCCACACACAAAAAAAAAATCTCAGAATTGCACCCAGGCTAATTAAACCTGTGCTTCTTGGACAAGACATAATATATCAGGCTGACTGAGCAGGACATGGGAGCCAGTGGGAAGAAGTAAGACAGGAGGACTGAGGCTCCTGCTGGCCCTGTAACAGATAAGACAGCTCTGAGTAATCTGACTCTAAGTCTGTGGATAAAGGCAGTTTGTCTCTTCTTGGGCCGTCTGTCCACACCTACAGGGTAATTAGGCCTAATTATGAGAGAAAGGTCCGCTTCCCCTTCATGTTATTAAATAAGAGCCGGTCTCGTCCGCCAAGGATCTCTCAACACCTGCAAGGGGCTGGCGACCTTCAGATCAAACACAGCCACTATCTGTGCCCCCCACCACCACCACCACCACCACCCCAACTGTAGCAACCGTTCTCCTCCTCTGCATCATTGCTCATATGAAAACTAGGGACAGAAAAGATATTCGTTATGATATGCTGCATCAAAGTTTTTTTTTTTTTTTTTTGAGAAGAGGTGAAGAGTTGTGGAGGGACTCCGGTCCACATTCCTTGGTTATAGTCCTAGTATCATGTGATCAGCAGCTCCCTACCTGAGCTGCCCCCTTGTCAAATTCTGCCATTCATAAATAAGGGCAGGGAGAGAGGGATATACTGATCACAGAGGTTTATTATAGAAGCTTTATAATGTCCCAGCTTCACAGGAGCCATTATGGAGGCATGGGATCCCAAGATCCTGTGCTCCGATATCAACCTCATCAAATATGAGATCTGAGCTGCATGATGACAACCCAAAGTAGATTACACATGACTCAAAAGCTCCATTCTAGATATGCCTTCGAATGAAAAGTCAACTTCATAACCTATCAAACCAATAACATTTCTCCCCAGGACATTCCTTGCCAACAAAAGAGCCTCATACCTCAAGCTATTAGTCATTGCACTCTTTAAAGGCAGAGGTCTTATCTGCTGTTTCCCTGCTTTTGACCATCTGACCACAATGGCATTTCCACCTCACTGGCTGGACAGTGGATGGTGAACAGGGCCTACAATCATTAGTCAGCCCTTCTGCCGTAACCCTACCCCCAACCAATGCAGGTCCTTCTGAGGAGGAAGCCAATGTGCTAAATAGAAAGCAAAGTCCATTATAAAGGTCCAGTTAGAAAAACAGCATGGGAAGTCCTAAGGAAGACACACACCCTTTATTGTGTCTTGGTGGGGGTATCTGAGCTGGATAAACAGCCTAGCGTCAGATAGAGGCTGAAGTCAGACACAAGTGCACCAACACCCACTGTCAGTCACAGATCCAATGAGCGGGAAGCGGTAGCATTGTTCGCGTGAATGGCGTGAATGCTAAGCAGGGGCCATTGCAGATAAGGGCTCAATGCCTTGTGGGTGTCATTGAGGCAGGCACTGATGGAGCACTGTGTCAGAGAGTCCTGATTTAGGAGGTTCTGACTGTGGTCAACAGGTACCAGGAGGCTTATCTGTTTGCACTATCACCCATTTCCTCCATAAGGTCGTTTACCTGGGCACTACAGGACAAAGGGACACAAGAGGGTTGACAGCTCAAGTGTCATCATACATCACAGCATATTTTGGGTGTGATGGCCTTTGGATATATGGGGATTTTGTTGTAAATACAGCAAAGACCTGAAAACGAGTTGATGTTTATTGTGCTGTAATCCCAATAAGGCATCATGCAACAGGGGATAAAGAACACAGGAAACAACAAGGTGTTACACTTTGTCAAACAGCACAGCCCACACTGATTCAGCTGTCAGTCATCTCCAGGGCTGTGATGAGTGACTGCATGCAGACTAAGTAATGAATGGTGAAAAGTTTGACAGGGTGCTAACTATCTGAACATGCTGATCAGTTTCTTGAGTTCATCCAGAACTCTGCTATGAAAGTTACATGTTAAAGAAAACACAATTTACTACATCTGTGACACATTTCCAGCAACACATTTAAAAACATTAAAGGCTGTGTAAACCTTTAAATTATTTTAACACAATAAATTCCGCATTGTAAATTGACATAAAACAAAACAACCCCTATGGACATGATGAGCTTGCTTAAAAATAAATCAGACTAACAATTAAATGAAATATTAAGACTGAATGCTCGTTTTCTGTGCTTAATCTTCATTAAAGATGAACTGTATCTGTCTTGTTCTCTATCTTTTTGAGAGTACAGCAGCATTATTTTAGGTCTTAGTGAAGTCCCACACCAAACTCCCTTCAAAAAATGGCCAATTTAGTTGCTAGAAAATCTGTAACTGTACTCCTCAGTAATGGAACTGCACTGAAAATTTTCTCCTAACACTACTCACACTAGCTGTCTAATATAAGACCTCTCTTCTGATTAACTAAAAATGTGCCTAATGCTGTGGTATGATGCTAATATAGGGTTAAACCTTTGACGTTACATGGCCTAGGTTTTGAATGAAGTTTGGTATGCTCGTCTCTCCACGTGCATCTTGTTTTCAGTGCTGTTTATTAACACTCTACTGTAAAAAAATAACAAAGGTGAGTTTAACTGTATCCGCACTGCTTACAAGTGTAAAATGGCGGCCTGTAAACATTTAGTTTAAAGGTTTCTTCAGGGTATTTAGAACAGGATAACGTTTGCAACAAGCTAGCTCCTATAATACAACGACTTCTACAGATATCTGTACCTTAATATCACGCAGCAGGCGTTGACGCTGGTTACAGTGAGAGAAGGGGAAGATTTAACGAGAACTATTTAACCAAAACACCATTTCTGTGAGACAGCGGTGTTTTCACAGTTGACAGGAAGACAACAGCAGCTTTGCACAGAGGAGATACAAAACATGCGCCTGAGCCGAAGGACCTTTATTTACAGCGGTTTGGCTGTCTGTGAAGGTGCCTGAACAGAAATCCGCAGACGTCATCTCTCTCTCTCTCTCTCTCTCTCCACATTTTGCGTGTATAAATGCAGCTGTACTTATTAATCATATTATGTTGACTGTTTTCAGATTTTATTGCATCTCTTTAAAAAAAACATACAGCTTTATTAATCCACTCCATTTGAAGTAAACTATGTACCTAAACTGCTACCTAAAAACACCCAAAATGAACAATATTTGAAAAGCCTCACAATTCAGCAGGAACAGGGGAGCCTTTATTTTTCTCTTCTTTTCAGTCTAATTGAGAAAGAGAGACCGAGAATACACAGGGCTCTAATCCACAGAGCACACAGACCTCTTTCATGCCCAGTGCTGGGAGAGACCTTTATTTGTCCATTCCTATCATGGAGAAAGCGGGTTTCAAGCTCGGCTAGGTCTGAGCTGGAAGATTAGATGAAACCAGAGTGTTTTAAACCTCTTCTGTGGCCGTGGATTAGAGTCAGCCAATCCCCCTGCACTCTGAAATGAAACAATACAGAGTACAGGTGGCTCAGTGGGACTGTGACATTGCATAGCATGCAAAGCAGAGAGAGTTTCAAACCTAAATAATCACTCTAAGGAAAGGTAAAATTAAGGATACCTTTTACTTAGAGAAAAACATTTAATATGGAAATATTCAGTGGACATCTTGCTGTCATATTTGGTGTCACCTCCCAGGCATTTCATACTCAAAGTATGTTAAGTGAGACACATAATATTTTGGGTTTAAACTGTAGGGGGATTACCAGTCTATCTAATTCACTAATGAGATAGATCAAATACATGAGCACTTAATGACATACATGGAAAGGGTGAGTCTCAGTTGTAGAGCAGTTTAAACCAATTAGAGCAAATGGAGGTGGCAGGACAGTAACCCCTCAGCAGGAGGTGGGAGAAAGTGTCTCCTGGCCTGCATCATCATCAATTATTCCTGGCATCTCAGCTTACCCACAAGCAGGGCAGGCGTGGGGGACAATGCCAGGGTGCCCTTGGGAGCGACCGCCTTGGTCTCACCGTGTGTCCGAGGAGAAGTGTAGGAGAAGGGTGACAGGTCTGGGGTGTGTATACGGTGTCGCCCATCCAGCATAAGAGGCCTGGTAAGGAAACCCCTGGAATCCCACTCTTGTTCCAGCCGGGGCAGGCAGGTCACTTTACAGCTCATCACCAAATTAGAAAGGCTGCGGGTCAGCGTGAGCAGCAGGCAGACCACAGCAGGATAGAAATAGATGAGAGTGCTAAGATTCGCCCGGTCGACGCTCTTTCACCAGGCTCCTCTGTCAGCATGAAGGGGTAGAGACCATACACTGAGGAGGGCAAAACTCCAGGGAGGAACACTAGAATCTAATGTCCTCTCATACCATAAAGTATGGTTACATAGCTTGGGCACACACAGCTACTGTATGAAGCAGGGGCACTAGAACATTGCTCCTGACAAGAGAGCAAGCATCAAGCTAACAATAAAGAAAGATTAGATTAAATAATAATAATAGGGTGGGTGTTCGTATTGAAAAGATGAGTCTTGATCTAACCCCCATAGACAACAGACAGGCAGGTGAAGTGTAAAGGGTTGAGGAAGATCTGAATACACAAAAGGAGGTTTACAGGTATTTATATAGAGGTGCTAGGTTAGGGAGAGCTTTGAAGACAAAAAGTAGAATTTTGAAATCATGAGTGGAGCTACTGAAGCTGTTGAAGGATAGGAGTCATTGTTCAGGAGAGGAAGTTCTGGAGGAGCTGAATACTGAACTAGCCATAATGTTTGGTGGGACATGACCAATGAGAAGACAATCACACTAATCAATATGGGATGTGAACCAGAACTGTAGAGTTATAGGGTGTAAGTGGAGACAGTTGTTATTGGGAAAGTGAAAGTAAGATTTTATACTAACCCTGCGATAGACTGGCGATTTGTCCAGGGAGTAGCTACATGGTTTTGGCACATCGACAGCTGGGTAAGTCTCCAGCTCCTTGCGACCTTGTAGAACTGAGTGGGTTGAGAAAATGGATGGATTGTTAGGTATACCTGAAGACACCTGATTTACTTTCTTCAAGACTTACTGAAATGTTGATATGAAAAGCTTTTGAAAGTAACCCATCAAAAAGAAAATAAATAAAAGAAAAATATTAATCATTTCTTAAAGGTAATTGAGGAAGACGACAGATGACCTATTTATTCCGAGTTTTAGATTCTATGCTAAGGTAACCCTCTGTAGCCTGAAAAACACACTGATTGAGACATTGTGCAAACAGGCATGGTGTACCAATGGATGCATTAAGTTATCAGAAGAGAAAAGAAGATACGGTGTAAGGGAGTATGTGTTGGATGTGCAGGTATCATAACATGCCATGCTGAGGCCTCCCCGGCTCATGTTTTCCTTGGGCATCTTTGCAGGTGTGAACGGAGAGAGCTCAGAAAAGGCGAAGAGTGATTGGCCTGCCGGTCACTTTGAGGAGTAAAACCAAAAACTTACTAATGCAACTATCAGCTGCACTGAACCATCCTCCCTCGGAGAAGTTAAGAAGGGGAGGCACCCTGAGTCTAAAGTTACTAGTCTTATCACTTCTGTTTGAAACTCCCTCTTAATGATGAAGCTGTTTCTCATGGCCATGTCCACTGGGAACAGACGGAAAGAAAAAAATATTATCTCTGACCACTTATTGTCTTATTCAGCATATTTGAAGAAAAACACATTTGACCCACATTTGACTGACACCATGTCTGTTTTTATAGAGGTCTGTCCACCTGCTGATGATCAATTCATCAAGGACTGATGATCAGCAGCACCTGCTGCAGCTCAACTTATTAAATCCTATGCAAGCAGTAAGAGGAGACTTACTATTGTTTTTTCTTACGTTTTTTCTAGATCTAAAAGGCTTTTAGATATAGGTTGTGGATACCTGAATAAATATGACAAAGGATTTATGAAGCACAGGTTATTAATAAACATATGGTCTGAAGTCATTGAAGAGGATGTGAGTCTGTTTGCTTATAAAATGAGCTTGAACCAACAGTGCACCTCATCACCAGATTATGAACCCAAAAAGCATGCTGACTGATCCAAACACATTTGCTACTTAATATCTCAAAGAGGAGAAATAGAGGGGTAAGGAATGGAAGTGGAATAATAAAAGTGCACATTTGAAACTTATTAAACATTGTGAAAGGATTTGAAATGTAAACAGCAACAAATCTGTAAACATTTTAATACAGGAGACGTGTTTAAGTTGTGATGATCAAAAACATCTTCAGTATGAGAAGTTCTTTGGCTGTAATGGTAACCTCTGGGACCAAAAGGTGAACTTACATTTAGCAGGAAAGCACATTATATCATTTAAATATGTGCAAACGTCAACAACTTCCACCTTTGTTTTGCATGACTAACATAATTTTACTTAACTTTAGTCTTTTTCAAGAATTTACATTAAGTTTGGCTTTAAAAAAACATATACAGTAGTTTTCTCTAACTCTTTTACCCAGAGATCTGTCTTTAGGACTCAGGACGAGACATACAGTAATGACCACTCTCTTAGCTGCTGCTCCTCCTTCATTTATCATGCAGGATGGCATTAAGGCCAAAGGTTACTTTGTGAAGGCTAATTACTGAGCTTGAGCTGGGTAAATATACATTGTGGATGTGTGTGTGTGTGTGTGTGTATACTTAAGTTTGGCTGTGACACTCTTGATTTAGAACTGTCTGAAAAATGTTGTTGTGGAAACCCAGAGCAGAGATGCACCTCTCCACAGCTTTATTTTTAGAGAGAGTACATGTGTGCTGAGTACAGGCAGCAAGTGTGCCTAATATACAAGGACTTCATATTAGCCAAACACACATACACCAATCTCTCATCTTATGAGCGACAAACAAATACAGTCAGGCATAAATGTGTGCTCCTGAAGAAAAAGCAATCTCACACACACACACTGCATCCAGAATGTGTGTGTCATGCACAAGCTGCCCATCCACCACGCAGAGCTTTTATCTGCTAAACAGGAAAGACAGAATCAATCAGACAGGCATCGACAGCAGCCAGAGGGCGAGCTCAGCATGCAGTCCATCTGCAGCAAATACCACGTCTGCCAGTGCAGCACAGCCTCACGGTGTATGTGTTTGTGTCTTCTTATTACATGCATGTTTACAGACAGGGCCATCAGCAGGAATTACAATCTGAGGCATTTTCCGTGCTCAGCTCTGCTTCTTAACATCTTCAGCCAGATGTGTGTGTGGCTGCAGAGCAGGAAGCCTTCATGGCATGGGAAGGCACTTTGATTTATGTGACGCGAGTCAGACTGATAACACCAGAGCCCCAGAGCACACACACTCAGAAGGAAACTGTCAACTCACTGCTGATACGGATGATTTCTCTGCTCTACTGGTGTTTGTAAAAACCTTTAGGCAGTGAAGTAGTTTGTTATGCAGACACTTATTAAGATGATGAAGTCCAAATTGTGTAAAGCACATTTAAATCAGCGAGGAAACACATCCCTGCAGAATAGTCCGGTCACACGTCTGTGTGTGTATGATAGTAAATGTTGACAAATTATGACTTAAGTCTCATGCTGTAGATTACATTTAGACAATCACACTAAGGCACACAATGCCTATCCTATACATGTGTGTTTTATTGTAAGAGGGGTTAAAAAAACACTTCTCATTCAGGTTAAGTTAGCACATTAAAGAATATTCAGTCACTATAGTGATTAAATTAACTATAGAATACTGCTCCAAGAACCTCACCAACACAATCTCCATATCCAAAACTGTTCGCTGTCTATTGTCACAATATGCAACAGTCTCATGCATGATACACTGCACTGTTATTGAATGCTAGGGCTAACAAACCTTGGAGCTAAAGGAAATGATTAAAAGTGGGTGCCAAAACCAGCTACTAATAGGTATGGGACAGAGTTTATCATGGACCAACATAGAGAGACGGGCAACCAGTCCAGTTTAGATTCCCCAGTCAACCTAACATGCACGTCCTTGGACAGATCGTGCATAACTCAGCACTTAACCAGCAGGTTCGATCCAAGAACCTTCATGCTGTGAAATGACGGTTCCGACCCTTGCACAACCAATCAAAAGAAACTTTGATCATGTATGAAACTACATACAATCTGACTTTGTGATCATGTATAGGTTGTTTTCATGAACTCAATCCAACCAAACTGTTCACATTTCGCTGGCTGGTTTCATTCCAGCACTTATGACAACAACGACAAAGCCGCGAAGTTCTGAACAATTAATTGAGCAATTAATCTCCATGTCAACTGCTTTGATGAAAAAAGGGTAGCTGATCAAACAGACAGTGATTTAGAGGTGCCACAACATAATCACTGCTCCAAATACAGACAGTCTTGTTTAGTTACAAACATTAGAATATGAATTGTGTTATTTTTTCATGAAGACTGGTTTGACATGGTTTGGCACACACACAAACACTGTGCCTTTGTTGTATGCCGTCACCAAACATGAGCTCAATAAATCTGTGTGCAGCTTCCAAAGGTAATAAGACAGCTTCCTGTGTGGCAAAGTACCTGACGAAATGATTTAGGAGTTGAGGTTTCTGATGGTAATTGTTCTCTTAATTACATCTGGGAATCGGAACCACAAACTCTGACATGGTAACACACCCTTTTTACTGCTGGCCACAGGTGCTGGTGTTCTATGGTCTAGAAAGGCCAAACGTAACCACAGTGGTACATGTAGCTTCTTTCCAAACACCCACATCCCCTTTGGACAGAGGCTGCCCCAGCAGCCATGTGTATTGAATTTAGACCTTTCCTGAGGGTATCCTGTTCTTATCAGGGGTCAGATAAGCTCATTTCACAGGCCCTCACCTCTGCCAGGCTACCAGTAGGACCCCCAGTCTGACAAGAGATGACCTTACTTTTTCTCAGCATCAAGAAGGGAGGTACACTGCTGACTGAGTCTATCTAGGAGAAACATTTGTAGCAAAATCAAATATGTAGGTGTAAGATCTCTGAAACAAACAACCTTGACATTCCTGATGGGGAGGATTCAGGCTAGACTCAGTAACACTCAAGAGTCAAGATGAACATTTCTTTAGGCTGATGATCCTCACAGAAGAAAGAGCTATCTGGGCCATGAACATTTGCTATTGACAGGGAAATCATACAACTTTACATAAAGAGCCTTGGTCAAATAGTTGTTTTCGTGAGCTCACCATTAGCTAGGCTTCCTGGCTTCAGATTGTCATAATTGTCTTGAACCTTGGAGGCCACATGAGGTAGAAAGCATCAAAATCCAATAGACAAGTCTGGATATTCACCTTGGCTTACCAGTTTTAGGGGCCCCCACCTCCCTAACTACTGCACTTCATCCGGGCCCTGCAGGCAACTCAGACTGACAGCTCTTGAGCCATGTACTGGCAATACAACAGAGCAGTCATAATTGGCCCCTATTCATTTCTCAGGGATAATCCTCGCCTAGGTTGAGCCTTTTCTGTTCCAAGCGTCATTTTTCGTTAATGTTTACACAAGGTATGTATCGGTTTCTCAAGGCTTTCGCTGTGGCTCTGCGAGGCTGTATACCCAGCGAGTGTGTTTTAACATGAAGGTTCTGCTCTCCCAGCATGGCTGCTGGAGCTCTAGACCTGAAGTGACAAAGGCCTGAATGTCTGACTCACAGACAACTGTCAGAGTTCAATGGGCTGGATTAAGATGGAGCGTAGAATCGAGCGCACCCTGACATGTTGACATGTTCTACTAAGTGCATTTCAAGGTGGATTTAGCCTGTTTGCTCCATTGTGGAGCAGCAAAGGAGACACAATTGCTAAATGGGGCCAACTATTCTTGAAACGACAGGTGAACTTTACTACCACTGTCTGGATTTGGACTGACACCGACTTCATTCTCAGGGTGAGTGAGGCTGCTGTGGATCCAGAGGTGGTTCAGGGGTTTCAGAGAGCTCTGTCCTTAACCAAACAAACACAGTGGAATTTCTGCCATTGTTGGTGCGGAGGGTTGACTGACAGGCCTGCATAGCAGGAGCTGTCTGTCAGCAGAGACAACTCAGGGTTAAAGTGTGACAATTTGTACTAGCACTTTATATTAAGACATTCAACAAATGTCCAGATGCACAGAGGGTTGTTCTTGCATGCCCTTGCTGGACATTCAATCTTTGCTTTCTTGCTGATTTACACATTCTGCATAATTCTATTGAGACAGTTGAAAAATCTTAGCTTAGCACAATGACATTACATTGCTTGATTTACTACTCTTACAGCCTCCAGCCCCTGCTGGTGGCCTAGCAACCACGCTATGCGACTCTGACCCTGATCAAGTAATTGTTCCACACATGATGTCTCTTTTCCGTTATTCTTGGATAAATCCATGTTTTCTGACTTTCTACCTACCAAGCAGTAATGTAGCATACAGAATACTATTTTAGAGCAAATCATTTATAAAACCTATACAGTCATTGATGTAGACCACAGAACACTCAATCAGTGGGCATCATTACTTTAATGGTGCATCCTAATCTGTTATTACTTTACATATAAATTATGTATGACAAAGCTTTAATGGAAAATTACACTTCTCTATTTACAGCTTACTAAAGTCGGAGGCCAGGTGACATCAGGCCCGCACTCCCCAGTTTTGGGTTTTAGTGCAGGTCATCATTAGCTGGCCGACCTGAAAGTTGAACCCTGACCCCACCCTCCCTCTCTCTCTCTCCGGGGGACACAGCTGAGACAAACTGGTCAAATCTTGAGCCTTGAAGTAACTGAACAGTGAACGGAAATCATTCTGAAGTTAGACATAGAAAAATGAAATACAGATTGATTTTGTGTGCGAGTGTGAACATGCATACTGTGCCGAACATAACAGAGCAAATGAGACACAGGAGGAGGGAAGTGGAGGGTAAAAAGCAAACAGACATTACAGTTACACTGATGGTCTCAATGACTTCCCTCACGCTGCCTTGAGTCCACCCTGGGGTCTCTGAAGTGCCTCGTTAAGCACAGGAACACGGACTCAATTACTCTGGGCACTGCTTGGTGTTATGTTGGTTGGCTGGGTGGATGGTTCTGTCTGAGCCTGGGCCGCCACCCCCACCCCGCCCTCTCCTTTCCACCCGGAGCCTCTCCAAGGCCCCTGCCGTGCAGTGCAGCAGCATGTGAGCCCTCTGTGCTCCAAGTGATAGAGTCAAGCTGTTCCTGCTGAGCGGAGGTCAGGGTCCTTCAGTCAGCACCTCAGCCCTGAACAGAGCACACAGGAATCCCTCTTCCCTCCCTACCCGGGTCTGGCCCTCCTTCTCTCTCTCCTCCGGCCTGGATCCAAATAAACCTGGTAGCTCTCTTTCTCTTTTTCATCTCTCCATCTCCTGGCACGCTGTCACTCCGCTCATCAGAATCATTAATCAGACTGGGCAGATTAGACTTCAAATAAAAATAAACTACACCCAGCAGCCTCCTCTTAGGTCCCTCAATTTCTGTAGCAGACCTCTTCATTGACAGCCCTCCTCCTCCTCCTCCCTCCTCATCTACTTAATAAACCCAAGATGTCCATCCAGTACACGCAGCAGGTTGAACATTTGAGTACTTTGGCACACTGTGGGGGTCCATTACTGCTTTATTGATATAAACAACTTACCTTATCTTTAAGGGTGATGACTCTTGAGGCTAACCTGCCATCCGTGTAAATACACAACAGATAACCCTTATCAGTTTGGCACCAATAACGTCAGCCTGCTTCATCCAAAAGCACATATCTTTTATAGGGATTAAAGGGATTAAATGTGCAACCTGAATGTATTCAGGCTCATGTTTTATCCAGTGAATACTTCATCCTATCCTCTATTCTTGGTTCACTAAAAATAGGAGAACTGGAGGGCAACAGTGCCACCTTTGGGTGAAGCTGAGAAGTACAGCTGTCTTATCAATAGATAGGGTTCTCTGTGTCTAATTGCATTCAGCTTTTGACACCACATGTAAGTAGCCACACTGTATTCTTTGCATGCATGTGGTCAGGGAAGGGCACTGAGGAGAAGGAAAGTGTCAGCTGGATCTTAAACAAACTGGGACTCCATAGCTCAGGTCTTTGCTGGCTGACTGACAGGCTCCCCGCCGACTATTTGTGTGTGTCCATGGGAAATGGAGCAGTGTCGCTGCGGCGACGGCCCTGGGGCTATCCATCAGTGTCATGGTGGGGTGGGTGTATGGTATGTGTCACCTCCAAGACTAATGGACGGGAAGTACAGCCAGAGAAACAACAATATTTGCAGAATATATATTCAGAAGAACGTTCGGGCCCAACAAACGTTTTCTCGTACGGTTTCAAGAAAACCCTGAGCGCAGGGTTTAATCCTGATTGATGAGCCTGTTTATTTAAAAGACTCTGCTCCAGTGGCAAGGCTCTAACCTGATCTATAGCTGTGTGCTTTTACAGCATACACACAACATGTGTGTAAATAAAAAACAGCCTCAATTATCACATGACTTGTCAGTGATATTAACCTGCGCAGCCATTGACGGCCTGTAACGAGACCCTTATGGACAGGAGGTGTAAGAAAAATCCCACTGAGCAAAGTGAAACTGCGGTACATAGAAATGGAGAAGAGAGAGAGCAGAACAAACCCAGGCTAACCTACACCCTGTGTGCTCGCTTTGTGTTCAGAGGCCGAGGTGCTTAACCTCAGCAGCCGGTGACTGTGGCGTCCAAGCCGGAGCGCTTTGTGATGTTCATCTTCACCACTTCCTCTGCACATGTAGGATGGATTCCAACTGTCTGCAACAAGTGAGAATATGTTGCTCCACACCTAAAACACACACACAAAATTGTATTGCTTTTACTCACATTGAAATCATGTCACACTATTCAGTCAAGTGAAGACCACAGGGAGGAAAAGTATTTTTGTTCCTTTGTTAGCAGAGTGAGATAACACATTTCTTATCATAAGGCGCAGACTGAAGTGTTGAGCATGGAAAAAGAAGCACAGCCAAATCTTACCAAAGCATTATACTGACCATGAAAGAGTTAAAAACACATTCTTTCTTGTGTGGTACAAATGCAATCATACTTACTGGAAGCCCAAAGCAAATCCCTGCGTGACTTCTCCAGCATTTGGCCCAGTGAAGTGCAGACCCAGGATTCTCTGATCACCACCCTGCTCACATATCACCTGAGGGAGGGGTCACAACAATAAGCCAAGAAGTCATATTTCTCAACCCAAACATTAGCTTATAGGACAATATTTTTTCTATTTGGTTGATATAAGAGGACAATCATAGGCTCAGCTGAGACACCAGGCCCCAGACGGCCGGATTGTCTAATTGTTAGCTTACTGAGAATGTTTAATTTCTCGAGTTATAAAAATGTTTGTGCTTTGTGTGCAGTTGGAGGCAGAGAGGCTTCTCTCTTTGCATAAAGATGTGAATAAAGACAAAATATTCAAAATACCAATAAAAAGTCTGGACCTACCTTTATGTAACACTGGCTTGCATCACGCTCTGCGATTGTGAATTCTAGAGGCTTGTAGAAAGCATGATAGACCTGCTCAGACATAAACACAGGGGGGACATTGAATAAACAGTAGAATAGAATATTATGTGTTTTGCCTGCAGCCAATCTGCACATTACAGCAACTTAAAATTCTCCTGTCTGTCCTTGCTTTAACAAAGAAAGATTACTGCAAACAAAAACTATAATGAGGAAATTCCAGCAGCAATAGGAGTCTTGTTTACATTTGTACAGTGATTGCATTTGCTTTTGTGTAACAGCAAACACAAAAAAGTGACCAAAACTGATTCATTTTTCATTTCCAAAAAAAAAAACCCCACAATGGACAAAACTAATTAATAAACAAATATAGAAGAGAAATAAAAATAAGGTCAGAGCTTTAGACATTGAACAGTATTTTGTGTTTTGATTCATTAAAAAGCACTAATTTTTACCCACACTGTCTGAAACCTGAACAGCAATCCTAAATTCTTACAGAGATGTGCATGTAGTGCATTTCATTTTGCAGCCGAACGTGCCGACACAAGTTGTGAGGGCTGCGCAGCTGTCGGGGGGCCGGTACGGACGCTCCCTCCTCAGATCTCGGCGCGCCTATCATCACCCTATACACACCTCAATCAGGCCTCTTGCTCGCCTGTCGCTCAAAGCCAGGAGCACCGGCCCGCCGCCTAAACCGTTTGTGGACGGCAGCGTGCAGGTGTTAGGCTGGCATCTGGCACAGTGTGCATGTATGCAAGCAGGTAAAATATGGAGCCACTTGCTGTTGCATTGTATCTGTGTGTCAGTGTCTGCTTAGGTGTTATTTGACATTGTAGATTTTCAAGCAGGTTGATGGGCACACATGACACTGGCTGTGTGTAGCATGCAGTGGTTTATGCAGAAAATGCTACAGCAAACAGTCGCTTCAATGGTTTTTACATTTTTACAGTGTGTAACTCATGCATGAAATTAATGGGTTAATTCGTTTATTCAACAGTCAAATATACTTCCATAGCTGCGGTTTTGTTTGGGAATGCTTTTGAATATTTTTATTTACCAACAGGGGCTGGTCTATCAAAGGACTCTTTATCTGTCCATATTTATTTAAAGTTAAATAATCATATCATATTGCTAACATCACTGTATATTCTTTTGCATTTTATATTAGTATGTTTATATGTATATACTGTATCTTACCTCTGCCGTCGCAACAATGCAATTTCCCCATTGTGGGACAAAATCTTAATCCTAATCTTAATACTACAAGCTGTGCTTTAACATAGTGCAAGCATCAAGTAGGGAGCAGCTTCAGCAGGAGCATGTTTTGCATCATGAGTTATTTAATTATTTTGTTGGATTCTGTGGTGGATGTAAGGAGAGCTTTTGACTTAATAATACTTAATACTAGAAATCATTTACGATGATTTATGGCTTAGCTCACAGCAACAATTCTTACCTCTATGCCATCTTTTCCATGCCTCTTCTCTGCCTCTTCCTCAGACAGACCGACACAGGCGTACTCCAGAGGAGTGAACACTGTGGTGGGCACCTGTCAAAGATGAATAAAAATGATTCCATCCTCTTAGTGTGTGTCATTTATAAACAACCTTAGAATATTGTTTTCACATACACAGCTACTTCACTTTCAATGATGAGAGGTGAGCTCCAAATGCATCAGAGGAATACTAACAAACCCAAGCCAAAACTTTCATTAAGAATTGTTGAAGGATGAATAAGTAATCTTAGGATGATGGGAAAAATACAAAGGAAAATACTAGTATATTGTGTATTGAATCAATGCAGAGATGATGAGCGCTCTGAGGCGAAACATATGAGACCCCAACCACAAACCAGTGAAAATGGTCATAATATAAAAGCATAAAACAATAGAAGGAGACCTGTGGCCTGTGTGTGTGTCTTACGTTGTCATAGTTCATGAGCTCAGTGCTGTTTGCAGCCAGTCTGCGGGCGAGGAGTTTTCCTGCTTTAATTGCCGTCGGAGTCAGTTCAGGACGACCCTAAACAAAACAAATTTGAATTTATTTTTGTTTGCCACTCACACCATTTTTACATACTTAATTACGGAAATGTTAAAACCTTGTTTGGAAATAGTGTAAAACATTGAAGTACTCAAGACCGGACAGACCACAACTGACAAAAGTGCAAAAAACATTTAAACTGTCCGCTTCTCTGCATCTGTGTTTTTGCCTTTATTGCTTTGGATGTGTGCCAAAGCAGACAAACATAGTCATGGACACACACACACACACACACACACACAACTGAGCTGTGCAGGAAACAGTAGGGCTGCGGGGCAATTCTGAAGACATGACTTAAACCTGTTAAATCACCACCACACATCCTGTTGTCCTAAAACATCTCCTGCATGTATATGCACTGTGCTTTGGCATTCCTGTAACTGTTTACACACCAGACAGCATGCGTCACTATAAAGCATTTCTGCCGGACAAATTGCACGATATATCAACCATCCAGCTTTTGAAATAAAGGTGAAAAAGTGCTCTGCTGCTGTGCGAAGCTGACAGACAGATTGGGGCGAAGCACACCCTCATCAAAGCAGGCTGTCAATCAAAAACATGCTCCACAAGTGTGTGTGTGTGTGTCATGAGGCCTGGGAGGCAGGAAGGAAGCGCACAGCTGGCTGCGGTGAAAAAACAACTGACATTTCATGCAGCAGGTATAACTAGTATTTACGCAGTTGGTTAAGCTTGGAACACACAGTGCTAATTCCAGTGGCTTTGTGCAACTTAATATTTAGCTCATAACCAATTCATAGAAGAAAATGCATTTATTAATGCAAATGTACAAATAAATAGTGTATATCGTCAGAACAGCGCCTATTAAAATGAGTCATGATGTGAATATAAAAAAAACATAACACACATTTCACACATGACACATTTCTGGGCCAGCTCTTCGAATGGTGAAAAACATTTACAGTCAGTAGGATGGGTGTGGACTTCCAGCAACGTCGGCTTGTTGTGTTGATTTTTTTACAGTTTAAATGAAGACTAATTATTATGTGTGAGTGTTTTTCCACTTGTGAATGTTATCGGGGGAGGCTGTTGCTGTCAGTGTGGCATCTGTTGACAGTCCCTACCTCACTGATGTCACCGAAAGCAAAGATGTTTGGCACGGAGGTAGATTCGTCGGCGCCTACAACTATTTTGCCCGTCTTCTTGTTGAGTTTCACGCCAAGCTTGTCGAGGCCGAGGGCTTTGGTTTCGGGAGCTCTACCTGGGACGAAGAGGAGACAAGAACCATACAGCACTATGAACATCAAACATTTTGCCAACAGTTTTATGTAGCAAACGATATCATTGTAATAACTGTAAACTGAATATCTCTGAGTGTTAGAGTGTTGTTAGCACAAATACTAAAAGCAACATTATTGTGGGTGACTCTTAAGTTAGTGAACAACATCTGGTCAGCTGAGAGAGAAGCAGGAGAAGAGCGGCTGGGAATGAGTATTCCGTTGACCCCCTGGGGCACCCCAAGGTGCGATTCCTGACACTTCCATGGGGAAAACTGACTGATGCTGTCGACACTGAGTCTCCATGGTGATGGAGCATGGACCATGTGCCCCCCCCCCCTCCTCCCTCCTCCTACAAAATAGCTCCTCACAACCTGCCTGGGTAGCATAATAAACACCCAGCCCTGAGGTACCCATGTAGATGCTATCGGACAGCAAAAATAACAAACCCCCGAGACCCTTTTTCCTGACTGGAGCCGAAGAACAACGTCCTCCCCTCTTCGCAGACCAGGGGGTGCGGGTGGGGGGGCTACAGGGACCTGTCTGCTGCTCCACAGCATGTGTGGCTCAATGGGATAGAGAGCACAGAGAAGGAGGAGAGAGGGGAAGTTAGGCAGTCATTACTAAATCCCCAAAGCAGGACCTCCAAATATTTTCTTGTCTTGTGAGACCAAAACACTGGAATACATGTCATTCTTTAGCTGGTGTAATCTTTTATGCAGTGTAAATAAGGTATGTTATTGCTCACACAGTGCGTTTTCTATTTCTTATTTTTGCATATACATAGCAGGAATATATGGAGCCTTAAGTAGCATTTGTAAATATACAGATAATTTATAATGCTTTATTATTCAGATATAGATATTATAGTGAGTTGTTACAACACAAAACCTTCATTAGTGCCCTACTGTCTGACTGACAAGTATAGACTTAAATATCTGGCCTTCCTGTGGCCACTCCAGTCACTGCTATACTCCAGCTCCATTGTGTGACGACGACACAACAACATCAGAGTGGCTGATAAGAGACTGGAGCTTGGACATGCTCACACACTACAGCCGCACAAGTGGCAAATCTTAACAAAGCCTGTTGTGACATTAAGAGGAAGCCTCCAGACTGCTAGGCTAATTAGCCACAACAAATGTCCACAAGTTAAAATGAGAGCTGGATGCTTATCTGATCACTCAAAATGAACAAAGACAAAAGAGAGAAAGTAATGTGACGGGAGATTGTTATTGTTGGGAGATCATACGGAATGCCGAAAACTGGCCGTTTCATTTCAAGCCAAAAAAGGTTTTAAGATGTAAATTGATACAGTGCTTATTAGCGCAGGCAGGAAACGTGCAGCTTCGTTGAATAAGAAAAGAGCTTAATGTAAAACTCGATGCAACTATTTTATAGTCAATATCACAGTGGAGACAGCCCAGTTCAAAGTGTGTGAGGATTCATGAAAGGTGACATCATGTGTGCACCAGACTTTAAAAACATTGAACTGAAATCTTATAATAGAGATGTGTTGTTGGAATCCGTTGCCTGCACTCACACTCAATAAATCAAATTAGCAAGGCTTTGAAGGGTTAAATTTCCAATATATTTTTGTTCAGGTTTCTTGTTCAATCATTCAGCAGCTAACAGAAAGCTGTTACAGCTGTTGTTTTGGGTCATAGCCAAGCAACACTATGTATGTTTGGAACATTGCTTTGAATCCCTTAAAGCTCAACAATGTGTTGTCCATCAGACACTGACTCACTGACTCACAGAGCACCACACCTAAATTTGACAGTAACAAAAACATTCAGTGACAATATGCATCTTTGGTGACTTCAAATACCATTCCACAATTACAACTGTCATTCATCCAGAGTTCAGCAGACAGATTGAGGCCATCCCGCACCTTATAAAATTGAGACAGCCATATGTCATCTAAAAATGGGAAGTGTGTTTAAATGACATCCTTGAGCACTGCAGAGGGCAATACGGAGGAAGACTAATGTGCTCACTGTCTGTACGCAGACAGGAAATGTGGAAATGTTCTGTTTCCTGGTGTGTTTCTGCGGGTACACCTGGACAGGGGAGCGGCCATGAGGTCAGGAAGGAGCAGGGGAAAGGTGGAGGGAGACATAGTCATTGAGAAGGATGTGGTAGACAGTGGTGATACTGTCCCCCCCATTCCCCTCTGGCCTTTAATAACTCCACAGAGGCCTGGGACTCTAGTGTAAGGCCACAGTAAAAGGGAAATGGCCTTGTACTCATAACTCCTGCATCCACACATCAAAGAGCAGAGGCCACATTGTTACTGGTTCTCTGTATGGGAACAAAAGCAGTCAGTGATACACATGTAGCACTCACAAAGGTTTAAGAAACTGCTACAATTATTTTGACAATTTCTGGAAGCTTTTTAAGTGTTGAAGGAGCTGTAAATGTTGTGGTGTTAAATATTTTACTGCAGAACATGTAAAAGGCTAAAAACACGCACAAAAATAATTAAGGCGCACTGTGAATAACGGCCAAAACAGTCCGAATATCCCCCTCTAACGTACATAGGAAACATGAGGAACTCAACATCTCATGCATGTCGAGACATCTGATGTATACACTCAATGCAAATGTCATTCTCACTATGACGATGTGGGAATTCAGCCACGGGAGGGGGAAAAAAAAAACAAAAAAAAACACTCGTAATCTCAGCTGTGGGGTCACGTACATCCTTGTCGCTGTCACACGCTTTGAGCAAAGGGACCCTCTCCACCTCACGCAAACACTCTCAAATAAAGCAAAAAGCTTTTAGTCAGGTTTTCGGAAGCAAAGTGTTGCCTTTGAAAATGTTCAACACAAACAAAGCGATGGCTGTGGACCTGACGGATGTTCCTTCTATTGTTACTAATAATGCTGGTGGAATGGGAGAAGTGGAATTATAGAACAGAGACTGAATAGATGAGGAGGAGGATGAGGACTGCTAGAAATGGAAGGCAGAGGGCTGTGGATAGCGATGGCAGTGACAGATGCGGGGTTGGTTTCCGCAGGGCTGGCATAGGCAGGAAGACCCGGAGAGATAGAACAAAGAGGGGAACGTGGTGACCCTGTGTCTGGGTGCATCCTGCCCTGTCCTACCCTTCTCTAACCAGAGAGCCAGCAGTGGGTGATTAACACTTCCCCTGGCAATTCCCATCACTCAGGCTTTATTACTTTGTTTTCAGCCTTGATTCGTCTGATATCTGCTGACTCTGCACTCTATTGAGGATGACAGTGCAATTGGTGGCAGAGTGAATAGCGTTTAACTGCAGAGATCAAGCCAAGTGTCGAGTCACTGGAAACATGTTCAGAGGCATATACTCACCAACTGCCCATAACACAGAGTTGTAGGTGTCTTTATGCTCGTTGCCTGTCTGGGTGTCGGTCCAGGTGACCTGCAAATCTCCTGAGGGGAGTCTGTCCACTCTCTTTGGGGCACACTGCCATGCAAACTTAGTCCCATAGGCCTCCATGTAGTCCGTCACCAGAGCAGCCATTTGCTGCATGAACCAGAAGAGAGTATCCACCTTTCAAACACCACACAAATCACTATCGGGAGTTCCTTAATCATGCAGTCCAGGATGCAATACCTGATCAAAACCCCGGAGGGCGATGCTACGAACCATCACTGTGGTGTCCAGGCCAATGCCTGTAAGGAAACCTGCACACTCCAAACCCACATCTGAGTAACATCAGGTTGAGGATCACAGTGTTGATTTGGAAATAGTGTGCCAATAGCTTGTATATATGAGATTAAGACTTATTCAGAATTCGAATTATTATTCTTGATGCCAATGTTATTTATATTTATATTAACTTAAAGATGTGTGTATTGTTTCATATACCTTTGACAGTGACAGGGTAGGAAAAGGATACAGCTGGATCCAACCACAAGTCTGCAAAACACAAATAACAAAAAGCTCTTAACAAAACTAACAATCCAATAAGCTACATTTTATTATTTGTGGAGAAAACTTTAGCCAAATAAAACAAAGCAAATCCTGAGCTAAAAGCTAAAAATGTTTACTCTAAATCCTAGAATTAGAGAGGTGATGACTTACAAAACGTCATAACCTCACAGCTGAAGAGGTGTGAAGGAAATACAGAAAACACGGACAGTAAAAACTATACGTGTGTGTGGTCCAAGTGAATCATAGCTGTAAATCCAGCCATAAGATCTGTGGCGTTGAGGAGGGCTAATTGCTAGCATTTAGGCTAATCCCTGCGGATGGGGTGTGCCATGTTCAAGGCTCAAGTCCACACATCAGCCTGCTGAGTGAAGCCCGTCAACCAGCCTGGATGAGGCCCTTTTCAGCTCCAAAACAAGCCTTCTTTCCTTTAGGTCTGTTCCACCTGACAGCTCGGGCTGCCTGCGGCACATCCTGCCCTTGTCCACACACTAACACTAACCAGTAAAAGCCCCAGTGCCCATTTTCCCCATGTCTGTGTAATGCACAGCTGCACTTAGCATGCATTGTGAAGTGGCTTAAGGAAGATTAGGCACAGAGCTTTAGCTTGATTCTACACTTTCATCACTGAGGAGCTGTCTCCTTCCCCCTCACCCTTCCTCCTCTATGTTGACTGTATGATAGACTGGGCAAGACTCTCACCTGTTTTTTTGTAGCTAAAATATGAGGAGGATAGGAGTCTTTTCAACAACAGTGCCATTTAGGGAGATGTAGACAGAACGCCATTTATTGTACTTAGCTTGGCAAAATAAATACCTTAAGCATGTACAATGTACCCTCTGAATCACCGACATAAAGGAATCAAATGTCTCAAATGAAGGGAATGCAAGAATGTGTGGGTAATGTCTCCCACAACATTCACATCCAGCTTAGAGTAACAAATTGGACATGGTGCCACCCAGCAATCAGAAACATTACAAACTCTTGAGGCTTGGCTTCTGAGAGCAGAGTGTAAAGAAGAGCTTTGGCCAAGGTCTCTCTACAGCCACGACTCCTGAAGAAGGTTTGTTATTGCCTGCTTGTAGCTGCCTGTTAACCTTGGGCAGTTCTTCAAAGGCTCAGCACTGATAAACACTAGATTCAGACTCCCTTGAGTTTCTGTCCAACATGTGTGTTGATACTGTTTCAAAGATTTGAGTATATACTTTCTTCAAATGCTGCTTATGTTTTCAGAAAGCATTTAAATTTAACATGACAGTGTGACAAGAGGAATGCAGACGTTATTAAAATTGATCTAGTAGTAGTCTGGTCCTTGGATCAGTATTAAGAGTTCTGCTGGCACGTGCTCACCGTTTCCGTTTTCTCTTGATTGCATGATGATGATGGGAGCCTGCTCTGGACTCTGGCCTTGAAGACAAATCTATCATTTAGGTGTGTGTGTGTGTGTGTGTTCCTAGGTCCATTAGACACCTATCACCCCCTCCTAGGGCAACCTTTGGGCCTCACCTGCACAGCAGATAACACAGCATCTTCTCTGGCTAAAAGTGTGTGTATGCGGTGTGTGTGGATTCTGAGGAAAAGCTAATGCTAATGTACAGCTAACAGCTGTCTGCCTGCAGGGATGAAGGGGGGCCCTGCAAAGCATCACACTCTAACATGAAAGTACTTCCTGCACTCAAGTGGTCTTTAAGAGAGGATAATTCAGCTCATACACAATGGTTACAGTGTGCACTTTATTTCCGATAAATGATAGTGTGTTGCCACCAAGTGGACAAAGTTGCAAAGCCTCCATGATAGTTTCAATATACATAACACTGATTATCCTATCAGTAATAATGCAGTAAGATAATGCAGTAAAATGCAAACAAATACACACAACTAGCAATCAGCAAATTATTATTAAAACCTAGATTTAAAATATTTATAATTGAAAACAGATAACTCCTCAGACAAGCTGGACTCATATGGAGCTTAAATATCGGAGTAATTATTTCCGCTTCTCTTTCACCGTGAAGCAAACAACCTCCACAGTCCAGGTATACCCACAACCACTAGTCACCATCTGCATGATGTGCCAAGAGAAAACATCAGGGAAGGACCAATTAACCAGGTGATGACAGGAGCTAAATGGCTGGATTAAAGGGCTTGTTCTGTATAGGTCAGGATGCACACCGCTAATCTGAATCATGAGGCGAGGACAGGCTGACAGGAAGGGAGAAAAACAAACTGCATGTCGTTGATGAATGATTACAGTGCGTGACAACGGGATGTGCAGTGTCAGCGAGTGAGGTGGTGCCGTGAATAGAGTGAGGCAGTAATACCGGAGAGGTCGGAGGTTCTGTTTCCTTTGTAGCGAACTGAGACAGTGACCACACTACTGCCACTGATTGGTTGACATAATGCGTGAATACATGTGTGTGTGAGTAGGTGTTTTGAGGAAAAAAAAAAAGAAAGAGTCCTTACGTTTTTCCAGGCGACTTTTTCAACCAAAATATGTCGTCACTGGTGATGCCGTGCTCCATCGCTCCCGGGATCTGAAATACAGTTAAAGGCAATGAACAACACCTCCGTCTGTCAGTCAACACTTCTATCAATAATGTTAAACCTCTCTAAAACATGACATTTTCCAAAATACATTATATAATTTCAGTGGCTTTAGTGTCACACTGACAGAAAGTGAATGAGATTTACATTTGTGGGGTACTTGGGCCGTCCACCTGTGGCGATCACGATATTCTTGGCAGTCAGGATCGTCTGTAGGAGAGAGGAAGGGAATGTGAAGTAACAGCTATATCCTTCAAAAAACAAGGAAATGTCAAATGAGAGCAAGTGGTCTCCACAGTATTCTGCATTAAGGTGATGATGGAAAGACTTTCAAATCACTCAAACAGCTTTTTTAGTATGTATGGAGCAGTGAAAGAAACAAAAAACAACTTTTGCAATTCACAATCAACAACAGGAATGGTGATTAAATAAAGGGGCAAAATTGAAATATTCTAAAGAAACAAGTTGCATTTCACATGTTTTCAAAAGTACATTTCAATTCAGTTGGGTTTAATTACAGTTTACCTCTTTCCCTGCTTTACTCAATCCTTTAACTGTGTGTTCATCCATCAGACTTCCTCTGAGGTTCAGATATTTCACCTTCCTGCACAAAAGAAAACAGATTTACATTGTTGTGGATTTGCTTGAAGCCACGGTGGTTATTAATATTATTGAACTCTACTGTGCACTACACTTGGAGTTTAATCTGCTTAGATGCACACTGTTATGTATGTTTAATTAATAGTGCAGGCAGACTGCATGGTGAGTTGTTGTTGATGTTGTTTTTATAGATCAGTATCACACAAACACCTGCAGAGTCAGATTATACTGCAGGAATGGTTCAGCAGTTTCCATGGATTGCAAAATCAATTTTAATTTGATTAAATGTCAAAAATGGTTCCTTATTTGAGACTGAATTTGACTTTAATTTACATTCAAAAATGAGGTTTGCTGTGGTTGAGAGGGGATTATAATTTAAAAACACCTGTGAAATATCCTGTACATTTCATTAGACAGTGGGAGTAAGACTATCAACTCAAACTGTTACTCACATCAGTAGAGTGTAATTTCTTGCAGGAAATCAATCCTAATGTTTATAATCACAAACACCATATGCAATCATTTATAATTTGCATTTGAAATTGTAGCTTTGCTCTGAAGTTAATAATGTGTTTCTGCTGTTGCCAAATCAGCTTTTTAATAGTTTATATACACAAAAATCCAAGTCCAAGCAAATGATCTCATTGGATTGAAACTAAGTTGTAGGTTAAACTGGGGCACATTCACTCAGAGGTTAACACCTGTTTGCCCTCCAGCCAGCCACTCTATCAACATGTGGTGGCTGACGATCAATCCTTCAGCTGAGTACCGTGTGTAACAGAAATGTACAGCCTTCAGCAATATCATGCCATGAAAATCAGCAAAAGGTAAGAAAAAAAAACAGGCTGGGGTGTAAATATTTATCCTCTGAAAGTATTTAATGAAAAAGAATTGAAAACGATTCAATGATACATGGAGAGATTAAGAGCAACATGGTAAGTGGGTAAGATGTCAGTCATAGCCACTTACCATGTCAGAAATCATGAAACTCGATCTAAAGGTACACTGATTTATTTATTTATTTTTTTAAATAACACTGGCAAGTTGACTGAAATTCTGCTGATAATAAGATGTCACTCACTTGTCCTGGAGCTGAACTCTGTGACCCCAGTTGAGAGACCTGACGTGATTTTGAACAGCTGCTGCCATGGTGGGCCTAGAAAGGATACACGAGAACATGCTCTCCACGTGATCAGTGAGCAGACAATAGGTAAATTAAAACAGGCAAAAGCTGACTAATTACACATTGGATGCTTATTTAATTTATTTACTATTTATTAAGTTTACAATTTAATTAGCATATTTGAAAATATGCCCCTCTGGCTGAGGGACATGCTCATGTTATTTTTATTCATACACATGAATATTAACAATAAATACAGTGAGCTAGAAGAACAAACAAAGAAGAGAAGAGCAACTCAAACATGTCGACTTAAAAGTAACTTCTATAGTCTTACTGTAATGGCATCACTAGATGGTGCTGTTCAGCTACTTATGCTCTGTGTTCACAGCATTTAAGCATGAGGGTAACTATAGCCTGTAAAATGAGAAAACAGTAAGCAGCAGTTAACCTACCAATCATGGCAGACTGTCCCTGAGATCTGCCAGCCATACTTCTTAGCATCTTTAACTGCAGCGCCAAGTAGAGCAGCTTGATGCATGAGCTTCTTAGGAATGCAGCCAACATTAACACAGGTGCCACCGAGACCCCACTTTGTACCTGTTTATTAAACACATTTTACAATTAACCATAATCTGTAATGCATCCTATCTCTGGTTCTACGTTTTGTGACAAAGCATGTTCTATAAAATGTATTTTACCTTTTGCAGATGGCTCCACATAATCTAAAACTGCAACTCTCTGTCCAAGTTGTGCCGCTGTAAAATGTGGATGTATTGTTAGTGTGTCATTCTAGATGATCAGAGAATAGCAGGGAAAAGATCTCACCTTCTTTAGAGCAGGCGAGGCCTCCTGAACCTCCACCGATAACCACCAGGTCATAGTCATACTTCCCTGTGTGAGAATATTAGGTTCAACTTGAACGAATAGACTTAAATATTTCGGAAAGCACTCTGTGCTTTAGCATAGAACACAACTGGGAACACCACGATGATTTCTTCAAAGTACATAGACCTGTAGCAAATGGCTGCCACATCTATTCAAGCATAGACGCCACACCACCCACCTGCGTATTAGCTAAAGTTAACAAACAAAGGTCTTTAAACTACTCAGCATCTCTGTCTGTAATAAAACTCTTACGGCACTAAACGTTTTTTTTCAGTCTCGGATACAAAGCACACACTTACATATATCGATAGGTTACAGAAGCTAGCTAAAACAGATCAAAACAATCACAAGATTCAGAATTCAACGCAGCAATAGAGGCTTAAATGAGTTGTTTGGAGACACAAACGATTCAAACAAACCTCACCGAGGTCAGTTCTTACTGTCGACTCTCGCAGATACAAAGACATTAACATTACCTGTCAGGTTTCTTGTAAAAACACGAAAATGTATAGTCCTTCTCCACCGGTGTCTGCCTCTACAGAGGGCAGCCATGTTGTTATTATGAAAGGACCCAAGATGAGACGATGGTGGCCAAAGACATGCCTGACAAAAAAACACAAGGTCGTTGCATAACTTTGATGTATCTTATTAAGATAATACTTTATTATACAGTCTGAAAATAATGACAGAAAATTATAAGATAAGATATAAAATATATATAATAATATATAATATTATACATAATAAAACAATCCTAAATTAAATTGAACATTATATAAGTGCAATACACAGTGCATGTCTAATGTAATTTTACATATGTCCTAAAAATACACCTGTCTGTGCACATATGTTGTCTTTGCTCCCTGAAAAATAATAAAACAGGCTACAATACAAAAATTCAAACCAAATGATCACCTTGATAAGACTATGATAATTACCATTATTAATTCCACCTGTGCCTCTATAGCTGTTTGCCAGAAAGTTTTTGCACTCAAATTTAATTTATGATCATACCATTACATTTAAATTCACTTTTTTCATGTGGACTGAAATGCCTAATAATAAATAAACAAATAAACCGTACACTGTCGGCATCAAATGACATACGGGTTAACTGACCCAGTCTGAGGCCGGTGGTAAAAGAGCTGTTGCCTCCAGGGCATCAGGATTTTACACTGTTACTTTTTATAGAGCATTAATATAAAATAAGACACATTTCCAAGCAACACTTTCTTTCCAGGCATGATTTATTGAAAACACACCAAATGTATACTCTACAAACCAGTATTTTTCCGTTATGTTTAACAAGCGTAATATTTGCCTCTGGGTATTAGTAAAATTAACATAATACATTCTGTCACTGTGGCATCGCTTCTGCTCGCTACCAAAGCATTAACAACCTCTAGGAACTCAAACCCATTTTTCCTATGAATCTACCTTTCTTTTTTTAAAAGTTTATAATACAATGTAATACAAGGCAGAAACCCACCAACAGTCTAAACTACTTGGGGTTTGTAAGGAATCGGGGTTCGTCGGGGTGAAGGATGAATGAAGTGATGAGGTGAGTGGAGGAAAGAGGGAGGGAGACTGACAGGGGGAGAGGAAGGTGGACAGAGAGAATGGAAGAGATGACAGTTGAAGAGAGAGGAATAAAGTTATATAAAACACACTTATCATCTTTATCTACCATGGAAAAGGTTAAGGCACATGATAGGTACAAACACATCTGCTACTGAGTACAGTTACTTTATTTTGACGGTCTTGAATCAGTTATATCTACACAGGTAGGTTTGTTTTGATTTGATGTGTGCCCACGTCCATTTTTTTTTACAGCACAGTTGCTTGGCTCCATATTTTGTAAATGTACAATAGACTGCACATCCACAAAAAAACAAAAAAAATCCAAAAACAAAACCCTCTTTTTTTCATGTAAATACAACTCCAGATCCTTTGGTTGTGGTACTGCGTTAGTGCAGATAGATAGGAACAGACAGGCTTATGGGTCATTGTCCAATGAAAGCACATACTTCTGAGGACACACACAAGGGATGCTGGGTATTAGAATGTTCTTTTTAAAACCTCTGAAATTAAATTTTTACAGTAAGTTTTTTTTTGTAGTTCATTGATTTTTACCACAACGTACATCTTTGTAAACACTGTGTAAAATATGCAAGCTTTATAAAGTCACATACATCACAAAGAAAAAAGAAAATCAGACTTCAAAGCAGGCACATGCCGTTCGCCTTGACAAAGCACGAGTGATGCCACCTCAAATGTTGCTTTTCTGCATCCACCCTATAACGCTGTAAAAATATATACTATATGACCGCTGTTGTATTTTATACAGTGCGATGCAACTCTTTCAAACCACATCCCAAGTCATCCACCTGTACTCTCTTCCTGCACGTGAGTGAATTAGTTAATATCCAAATGACACCACAAAAAAAAATAAACTGGCACTTGGAAAGAATAGAATATAAACATCTGTACAGAGTTTCTTCATGCTCATGACCGTTTCTCTTTAAGATGCACCAGTGAAGGAGGATTGAGGGTTGGTGTTCTGAATGCACGGTAGAGGGGGGAGAAAAAATGAAAGGATTTTTTATTAACACTGCCATCTCTTCCCTATCTCTTGTCTGATGCCTCCAGACAAACACGGATCCATCGCTGATATAAAGAACACTGCAGATAAAGTTTTTTTTTCTGACAAATACAAAATATAAATAGGTGTATCGTCGGCGTAACTCGACAACATTTGACACACAATTAAGTTACGTGGTTATTTCTTGCTTACAAACATGGTGAGCTTTTATCAAATGAGATGTGCTTTCCAAACAATGTGATATTAATATACAACTAAGAAGTTGCTCATTTTTTTTGTTGTATTTTTCTTCATTTTTCTGTTTTTGTTTCTCTTTTCATCCTAATATACATTTATATAAAACCCAAAAAAATAAAAAAATGTTTTTTTAGATCTATCCTTTCCACAATCTTCTGCCTCTATCACAAATCATTTATAAACAAAATGCCTTATATCTTCTTTAATACACATCATTGACAAACAGCAATCAGCCAGGAAAAACCACATCACTACACAAACTCCAGTGGTTACACAAAATAACCACAGCTGTGAGTGAGGGTCCACATGTTGTTGACCAGAGTGAAACAAAGTCTTTGTTGTTGCTTTTTGTTCTGTGTGATGCAGTGTGAACACAAACTCCATCAGATGTACTCACTGTGTCACTTGCCTTTTTTTTCCTCAGACCACAACTTGCAGACTCTTTGCGATATAAAATGGGACATTAATCACCTGTTTAACACGCATCTCAGTGCATTTTTTTTTTAAAAATGAAAGAACACAGTGAACCCAAATGGATTTTTACTTTATGTGAGCACATGTTTATCCACTATGCTACAGCTCTTTTCAGGAGCGGCCTCTGTCTTTCTTTTTTTCCAACTTTCCTTTTCCTGCGTCCATCCCTTCAAACTGAAAACATCCTTTCAAACACACCTGTCCAAACCTCATCATGTCAAAAAGACAAAATCTGACTGAGCAAAAATCATCGTCTTTTCCTTCTAACACACGTTCCTTTTTCCTTTTTCACACGTCCTTTCCATCACCATCATCGGCCTCTGCCCGCTTCCCATCAACGTAGAGTCAACACTGTAAAGTTCACATGATGTCCAGTGGGAATGTAGATATGAGAAAGTAGCAGTAGTCACTTTTTATTCTCTTTTTTCAAACGTTTTCTCTGAAAAGCATGACTGAATGCTGGCTGCTGCTGCTGCTGGGTAGTCGCTGCTGTGATCATCATTATTTTTATTTTTATTTTATTTTTTTAAATCCTCTTTTCTGTACAAAGTCCAACTCCAAAGATGAGTTCCACGTGAAATGGCAGTGGTGATATGAGAGATCCTCCTCTAGCTGGGGGTGTTGCACTGTTGCTATTTTAAGCCTGAAGCAAAACGAAGAACAGACAAAAATATTAGAACAAAAATACAACTATTCAGTTTGAAATGACAGAAAATGAAGAGTTTCAGGCCAAAATTCTACATTCATGTGCTGTATGGATTTGAAGGATAAGGCTGGTAATAACACGTTTTTTCATGATACTGTGCCTTACCTGAACCATAATACCTACTGAAGCCTTATATCGTTAGCTGCATTTATTCATGGCATTATATACACAATATTAAAACTGCCAGACCTTTTAGACAATGCACAGATTTTTAGTCTTTCATCAAATTGTTTTTTGTGATGATTTTTTTTTTTTTATAGTTTTTTTCCAGTCTTAGTGCACCATATCCATCATAGGAGGCAGCTGTTAAATCTATGTTAGGGAAAAATTAAACAGGTAAACAGCAAGATGCTTTCACTTTAGAGCCAAAATGGCGAATTGATAATTCTCATAACTGATTGCTGACATTTATAACTAGTATTTAAACACCGTTTAGACCTTTTTTGAGGTAAATTAGTACCATATTATGTTTACAGATCTGCTAAAATGCATCATCAAAGCTTTTGTCACTTAAAATTAAATACATACATACATGTGCCAAAAACCGTTTTATAGATATAAAAGAAAGTAATATATTTAGGGTTTATTTTATACGTTTTTTTACTGTATATGAAATAATTGTAAAACAAGTGCACAAGAGGAAATTTTTGAATAATCATATAATATTAAAATTGCATGGATTGCAGGAAGAAGCCACTTAAAATGACACAAGGTTCCAGCAACTGGGCTTCATTCAGCTGCCTCTGCTCCACTTAAGCTTTAACTTTTTGCCAATTTTTGGATTAGCTGGGAGATCAGCAGAGTCAGGCGTTGCTAAGATTGAGCCACCACACTAAGCTTCTATATCTTGAACAGTAGTAATAAGCACATTGGACGGAGCCTACTTTTGAGCTGCTGCTGTCTGTCAGTGTGGTGCTTTAACACACCCGCCTTATCCAGCGAAACTGTCATAGAAAAAGACTGTACAGTTTATCAATTCCTGCAAATGTGCACTGAAACTCTCCTTTTCTGTCACATCCAACAGCAACACATTCAGCTGGCATGATGACAGCACTTGGAAAAATCACTGTCCATACGCCAGCCATGTGATTCCAGATGGCGAATGAAGATGACAGACAGCGAAACAGATGCTTAATGTGCTGGATGAAATCCTGCATGTGCTAAATGGAGTGAAAACGACTTACCTGATGATTCATTCTTACCATAACCTGCAGATTATTTTTAATTTTTTTACTAAACCATGTATATTAACTACAAATCATAACACTTATAATCTCTTTAAAGAGTCGCCTGTGTGGTATTTCCTGTGATGGTACAATGGATGGAGGTGAAGGAATAGGATGGACGGCCACTGAAAACGATGACTGAGATAAGAAGAGGAAGGCAGTGAGGTCTGAGAGGAGGCCAGAAGGCAGGAAGAGACAAATGCTGCTGACAAGACAATGACCACTACTGAAGCTCGCCCATCAGCTAGCAGCACAGAGAAAGTCACTTATAGGTGTTTTAAATAAACTGTAAAAAAAAATTTAAGAGATCAATTAAAAGTCAATTATTAGTTTTTAGTGATTTTAGTTTTTTAGCACTCTGATGATATACACATGATTTTTTCATAGGGGGAAAAAGCCACTTACACCTGAAACTTAAATTCTAAAGGTTCTCACTGCATCTCTGCCTATGAGTTGAGTTGATAATGTGTAAATCTGTTTGTGTTCGGTCATACTATATATGTTAAGTTTCATCACATATATGCATGAATTATTTATCTGGAGTCATAGTGCTTTGACCTAAGAAAAGGGTGTGTGTGCAGATGAAGAAATATGACAGAATATTAGAGCCACCTTAAAGACAAATGTATGAGAAGAGTCAGAAGTCATACTACTGTTAGAATAAAGTCATAATATTACAAGAATAAAGTCATGAATTTACAATATCACTAGTAATCAAATGGCAGCCACCAGAATGTGAGGCAATCATGCCACTCACAGTCAACAGGTAAGCTTATCATCGTCCCTAAACATTGCAGATTTGTTGGTATTTAATCCTATTTCTAATGTGGCTACTTGTTTTCATTCATATTATTATGTATTTTTGTAAAGAGTAAATGTACATTTACTCTGATATTATTATGACTTTTTCTTGTTTTGTTTTTTAGGGTAGCTGAAATACTCCACAGTTAAGATGATAGCCTTAGTGTATGCATGTCTTCTTCTTTCTGCTTTTCATTGAGGGGTAACTGAGACCCTGGAGGATCTGTCTGGAGTGCAGAAGAATGATTCCCCTTCATCATTTGCCACCCATTTCAGCAGGCTGTTAGGGCACTGAGTGAGGTTTGGAGTACATTTAAATAAGACAGATGGTGCTAAATTGTAAACACAAGTTTACAATGCCTATAGAAGGAAACGTTGATGCCCATTTGATCAGATTTAAAGCAATAAGAAGCATGTGACTCTCTGGCTGATGGTGTGGGAGCAGCGGATCTATGTGACAGCGGTGAAAGAAAAACAGGCGGAGATGGTGCACATACGGGATGAAAAGGATGCTACACTCAGCCAACAGGTGATTGGCTGTTACTTTTGTTGATTTAGACCTACCATGCATGCATTTAGACCCAGGAGTCAACAGGCTGGGGCTTAACATCACAAGCGTCCACCAGACTGACCGCAGGCCTGTTACTCCTGATATAGTGTTTCCTATTTGTGTCATTCTGTAGCCACAGGAGGACGGGTTAAAGAAAAAAAAAAAACACAGTAGAACAAAAAGAGGTCAGTACATGTTCACATATACACTCCCACTCACATACACATGCATCCAGGATCAGAGAAGCCAGTGTTAGTTCCCTGCCTTAAGGAAAACTTGGAAAGAAGTCAGAGTGATTACAAAACAGCATACCAAAACATGCAAATGAAAGAGGGAGAGAGCAGTTCCAACAGCCAAGTTGCATTCAAAGTGGTCAGAACACCTCTGGGAAGTACAGGAGGCAGACTTAGAAGACAGCTTTGGAGTAGTACAAGAAAGCCTGTACACTCAAGAAAAGGCAAACACTGCTGCTTCCTGTGATTACTGCAGTCTGGAGCTGAAGAGTCTGCACTTCCAGGATGTGACATTGTTCCCTCAGTCCTTTAGCGGTTAACCTTGTGTAGTCGTACATGTCAATCAAAACACATAACTGTATATATGATGTACACAGGTGCCCTACAGACTACAGACACATCTAGGTGCTTCAGCAAATCTTAGATAAATATTGATTTGTATCATTACTGGGTAAATAAAATATGACTACAGTTAATAAGAATAAGTTGCAACATATTATTCATTTTTTAATAAAACACTTTTTAACCTATCAACATTAATCTACAGATTTATAGTGTGTCACAGGATAATCCCAAAGTACACCATGTAGTGTACATAACAACAGAATGGCGTTTCATGATGATGGTAGCATTTAATCTAATCTAATGAGCTAATACCCAGCTGTGGCACACCGATGGACACTTTGTTCACACAAATGCCCTCATAATAAAAAGTGTAAATTAGACCTACATGGAAAAGAAGGTTTGTGATCTGAGACAGATGGTATGCTAAAGTGGACCTTTGATTGCATTCATTTTAGACTCCAGTCCCTCCATCTTGTATGAAAAAAACCACACATGGAAAATAGACAACAACAAGCACTTGAGAATCATCCGACTCGTTTCAGACCGCCATTATCCTGTGACTCTGCTCTGAGGTCAGATTGCCAATCAGCCTGACAATAAACAAACTTTGGCTGCAATGTGAAACATGTGTATCATCAGCAGACGACTACTTGGTAATAAAGCTGTTCACTGCCAAGGCAAGGGTCGTCTCCACGAGGAGCGCTTGTTGGCGGCTCTTTTAATCAGTCTCAGATTAATTACTCTACAGACTCCAAAAGCTTACACTCAATTAACTGGTGGCTCACAGATCTGAGTCTGTCCACAGCGCTGAGCTGCAGCGGCAACATCATGACAAGTTCCAGCCTCTTTAAAGAATCGATAGGATTAAGAGCCCCTAATGAGGACCACCACAGAACACAGGAAGAAGGAAAACGGAAAGATGGAGAGGACGTGATAATATTTCAGTGAGACATCATTATTTTATCATCTATATGTCCCTGTTCACCGGGAGATCAGAGAAGCACCGTCTGTACCTTTAATGGTTCCCGTTCCGTCAAGTCCACCGAGCTGTCACCTGTCTTGTATTTGCAGTCTTTGTCCCTCTGGTCAATGGTGGAGTAGCCATCTATAATAAGGTCAGAGAACAATGATGTGGTGTAAGTCCTCTGCCACAATCCAGCTTTGATCTCTTACACTCAGAGCGTGAAGTGAATTCACACAAAACACACGGTCAGATGGACCAGAGATTTGGTCTAGCCATATCAAGATTTACATGTAATACAATAACTTACAGAATATTGTGACGTCACTGCTGCGCTGTCTTATTTCTTTCATCCTATGTGACATTTTTACATGTTAGCTCCCTGATTATAGGCAAAATATCATGATACCAGAGTGACCTTTCATCAAAATTTCTTCAAGGTGCTGCCGAGTTATGACTTCCACAAACGGTCAATGTTTTTTCTTCATTTCTTTTGTAATTTTCTACGTTGGTCTATGAAGCCATCAAAACTGTGAAGACACACTCTTGGCATTGTGTCAGCTCCATGAGGTCATCACCCCTGGATACTTGTCCAACAGTCTTAAAGGAGTTCCCAGAGTTATTGCTGTATGCTCTGAATTTTGAATAAATATATTCTGGTTCATTAACACTTGTTGACCACACTTTCTTCACAGCTTTGATGTCTTCAGTATTAATCTAAAAACCTGACAGACAGTGTGATCCTTTTCCATATATCAGAAAATACACTGAGAGAATTACTCCAGCTGTTTATGAAGTGCCACTCTTTAACTCCTATTAGTCTCTGTGTAGTTTATTATCCAGTAGAAAATAAAATGTCTTTATTTGAAATAAATTCCAGCAGCATGCTGCCTGACACAGCTACCATCCTGTGACCTGCACTGGGAATTAAACTCGAATGTTGTGTGTGTTTGAGCAGGATTTTGGGCCACACACACACACACTAGTTTAGATTGGCTGCCCCACAGACGGGTCACTGCTTGTTATAAAACTTTGCGGCTCCGAGTGTAAAAAACACTGTCCCACACTCTCTGCTAGAAGAAACCCTTTGTTGAAAGTCAGTGTAGAAAGCTTCATAAATAACTCTTCAGTTCTACTTTGAGTGTTTTAGTCCTAGTTTAACTTTCTGCACAGTTCCTCTGAGGGGCTGTGGGTGCTTAATATATACAGGCCCAGAGGCTTGGAGGAAAGCAGCATCATGTACCCCAAGAGGGTGGCTCTGGGCAAAAGGATGGTAAAAAAAACAACAAAGGACAGAAATCTTACTGTATCACCCCAAAGGGTCACAAATGAACACACAAAGATAGTTGAAGCCGTTTTATAACAACAGAATGAATATTTACTTTAAAGGAAGTGCAGCAGAGGAAATCTACCCCTATGATATATTAACCGCATATTCTTTATGCCATTAGAGAGAGAGAGAGAGAGAACCACCCACATTATCCAGTGTGGAGCTCCTAATGAAGGCCCAGCTTTGTACAAACATCTTGTCAAGAGAGGGGTCTCGCATACAGCATCAAAGAATGACATGTCTGAAGCTCAGTCCAAATCATCATTCCAAAATCAGAGTGCTCAGTGGTTCGAATTTCCAGATAAAAAAAAAACAAAAATCTTGGCAACGGTTAAAGAAGCGGTAAAAGAGATGTCGAATCAAAGAAGGACACTGGAGAGAGATTAGAGGAGAGCTAGCTTTTCTTTGCCTAAGGACTATCATGCAGTCTGGCTCTTACCTGGACCCAGCTCATCCATAGGTATCATATCACCACTGCCACATTTCCTGGTGCCTGAAGAGCATTCATATGCTATTTGTACAAAAGTGGCACACACTCACACACACACAGACTGAGCCATTGAGCCAAAACACTGCCGCTTTTCAGGGTAATGGTTCTCGGCCAGTGATTGAATAATGCAAACTGAGAGTGGGCAGACGTGAGTGTATAGATGAAACAAAAAAAAAAAAAAACAGAAGGCAAAAGGCCAAAAATCAGACGGTAAGCTGCTGCTATGCTATTGACTCCTCTGTCAAAGAGATGTTTGTTGTTGGGCCAATGTACTTCACAAGTTCCCCTCCCACCCACACACACTGCTTCTGTTAGAGTAAACCGTCATTTCTTCATCCTCCGTCAAAACCTTTGTAGTATTAAAAGTTTTGGTTAATCTTTAAGCTATTAATTATTGCAACAATTAACACCACAGCCCCACCACGCAGAGAATGAGAGTAGTAATGTGGCAATATTCAATACAGCCATGAGGAAACAAAAACAAAAACAAAACATACATGTTCTCAGCAAGTGGAAGCACGCCAAGTCAAGAACAGTTATCAATCATTGTTAGTACTTTGTTTTTACTTCTTAGAGGAAGCCATGAAACACCCAAAACCAAATGTCTGGTATATTTTATTCAGCCAATGTTGTCCCAGATCTATTAAAAACTCATCCTAATGTCACACAGTGATGTTTTCTTTCACATTAGTGAACGCGAGCAGAATCTGGCTGCTGAAAAAAGCTGTTAGGGCACAGATATGTATTCATACTCAGCTGAAAATAGTCCCTCATATGTGCCCTACACAATTCATTTTGGCCAGTATTTGCTCAAATCTACAGTACCAAGTGTATATGACTCATTTGTTACATAAAACATATATTGTCAACCTCTTCAGAGTCAAAACTGATCTTAGCCTAGCTTGGCAGTTCTAATGTGTAATGTTGTAATGATACAATTGAGCTGCAAGGAATTATGTCTCCCTTACAGTAACAACAAAATGTCACTGCAGTGCGTAGAGTAAATGGATTTATATAAATCAAGTGTTTGCTGTGTTTCTGAATTGATTCCAACATATATCATTAGCATGAACCAGCTTGGCTTTGGTCTGAGTGTCAACAAAGGCATGTTTGATTTCCATAAAATTTGATGACAAAATCCAGAATATTACCTCAGCCTTTAAGTTAAGGATTTGCGAGACTTTTTTTCTAATAGCCTCGTTTAATTGCTTTTCTCTGATTGCACCCATTTAGTCCTCTAAGCGGGCAAAAACAGCATTAAGCCCTACCGCGCACACAGACTGACCTTGGTTCTTCTCCATCAGAGGCAGAGTGGTGTCGTCATAGCCTGGCTTACCATTCTTGGTTGATTTAGGGGTGGCTGTCACAGTGGGCTGAAAATATGGAAATTATGGTGCAATCATTTTATGTATTTTTTTAATATGTAACATTGATTTTACAAAGAAAATATATAATTATTTATAAAACCAGTAGTTGATAATGACGCTCCTCTGACTTTTTGTCATGTAAATTAATGCATTGAATAATAATAATGTTAAAATTATGTGTATCTAAATCTAGAATTCTGTACCTGGAAGTGACTTTTGTTCCAGCCATCCTTGGTCAGAGCGTTCCTCAGCTCCTTATAACTCCACACCGTCTGCAGCACGTGGGACGCTGCCTTTGTTTCACGTGCCGATTGGCTGAAAGGGCCACAGCAAGGAGGAAGTTAACACAGAAATTACTTTAGCAATTTAAGTCAGAAACCCCATCTAACCCCTGCACAGTGACGACTGGGTGTGCTGGCAAGACACTGCTGCAATCAATCTATTCAAAGGCATCGGGTCCCCTGAGCAGCTTCAGGGTCTAGTTTTTAATTCATAGTCAGATGAGCGTACATTTCCTTTCATTAGCTACCTCTGAGCCACCAGTATTAATTACATGTGGGTGGATGGGGGGGGGGGGGGGGGGGGGGGGGGTTCACTTCAAAGAAAGCTAATCTCACAAGGCTGAGAGGAAACACAGCTATTTGGTCTGTGAATGAACTATGACTCTCCATATGATCAATCCATCAATGCACAAAGATCTTGAAACATGCTCTTGATCAGATGTTAAAAGACATTTTATTTTGAAATGGTTAACATCGTGGTGACATATGACACCTCCTGAAAACACTGGCTGGAAAAATATCCATTCTCAGGTTGCTAAATAGAGGAAAGGACATTTACTTGTATAAGCAGCAGCTTCAGCGGCAGCCCCTTCAACAATTGCCTCCAGTTCTAAAAGCCTGTTAATTAATGTGTGGTGGGTAGTGGAGTCTGCAGGCTCAGGCTCGCTAGAATATGGTATTATGAAAGCCAAGTTCGAGCCATTAGAGACCCATTATATTATTCTCCATGAATACTAATAGCAAGGCTCATGATGCAAATTGCATCCAAGGTCATACTATAATTATTACATGTATTATGTCCCACTCCTTACGCATGCTTTATATATTAACCATACAGTGTCAGCTCGGTTGACTATGAACAAGACAAACTCTGGTTCGACTCGCCTGGTCCTGTTGATGGCGACCAGCTTCTCGATGGCTTGGGCCTGAATGAGGGAGCGGGCGTTTTCTGAGCTGTCGGTCACAATCTCATGGATAGTGTTGAGGATGGCGACCACAGTGTCCTCCTCCAGGTTCTTGGCTGGCCGCTGCTGACCGCTAGGCAGGTTGCTCACCAAGTCCCGCATGGCATAACTTCCTATAAGGCGATTTTTAAAGTTAAACATGATGAGTGATGCTGAAAACTAATGAAATATATACCAAGAATATACATAAGATACTTCACGGCACGTAAATTTGACTGGCTTTAGTCACTGTTGGCAACATGAAGACACATTGTGCACTGAGATTCTAACGTTAAGACAGGATGTATGGCCTGTTTTATTCAAAATAAATCCTGCATTAGTCAGATCTGTGTGCTATATTTTTCTGCATGTTGCTTCTGAGCTCTGATGGAAAATTGTACTCATATTTTTACACACTGTTGCATTTGATTTGACAAACTCAAGTC
The DNA here is from genome assembly GCF_900634625.1 of Parambassis ranga. Taxonomy (NCBI): domain Eukaryota; kingdom Metazoa; phylum Chordata; class Actinopteri; family Ambassidae; genus Parambassis; species Parambassis ranga. The sequence continues at coordinate 3,247,245 of NC_041030.1, read as the reverse complement.
TGCTGAGGCGTCATATTAGCTTTGAAGTGCATTTTTGCACAGAAATTGAACAGCAGATTTTTGTAGCATCTTTCTTACAATGAGATTGCATCAGCAGATGGATCTTTCTAAGGCCAAGACAGGAGGAATAATTACAGCCTTTTGCTGTATGTATTGTTACTGGCCTACACAAAGAGAAACATTGGGGTTCATACCGATCAGATCCTTGTTGCGGCGGTCGATGGACAGGTTGCGCAGGGCGATGGCCACAGCCCGGACCACCTTGTCAGAGTCAGAGCGCAGCAGCTCCACCAGGATGGGAAGACCTTTCTCCTTGCGCACCGTAGCTCGGATGTAGTTGGACCACTGAAGGACAGAAGGAGGGCCATACTGTCATTGCTTTTTTTATAAATCAAAACACTTGGGGTAGGCAATGTCAGCATAAGCTGCCTGCAGCATCCTCTTTGACATTCATGTAGACCAGCAGAGTCCCATCAGGGAGCTGCCCAGCTTGACCGCACTTTTATTTTGACCAGTGGGACTGCACCACTGGAGGAGTCAGGGTCATGTGACCATAATCCAGGAAGGAGAGGACACTTTACAACACACACAACATATACATGCCCATAGGTATTAAGTCTGTGAGGTCCAGACAAAGGTGCATTTAATAAAAGTCAGTGAACAGTCACTGTACACGGTTGCTGCAAAGACACTGTATAACACCCAGATTTGTCTTGCTGGCGTTATTGCTTGTTTGGTGTGTGGGTGGATGATGGGAGGAGTAAATGCTTGTGTTGCTACAAAAGAGATTTTATTGCAGTAAACAATAAAAGATTCGGTTTCAATTAAAATTCTTGCATCAGCTGTCTAGAGGCTGTGCCATGTGTGTAAATACGTATGAATGTCTCTCTCTCTCTGAATAAATGCCAAACAGTAGCCCTAACCATGATGTGGTGGCCCTTATCACTCCCTGTTATTGGTACTCACCACAAAACTGACTGTATGAAGAAAATATTTTGCTGTCTTTTAGCTGTGTGCCTCGTTTTTGTTCTCGTCTCCCTGATCCTTCTGCTCTCGGTTTGTTTCTACCAAAATCCCTAAAAGTATGCTATTGTGTCCATCTTTGAAACTGTGTTCACCATCCACCTTCCTTCCAACACCTTTATTGTTCACAGCGGCCTGAGTAGGAGCGCCTACATTTGATCTCTGCTACTATTTTTGCTGCACAATTTTTGTTAGTATGACTGTGCTTTTATTCTGTGGAATGTTAAATTTCTATGAAAAATGAAAATCTTACATTTACAAAAAAAAAGATTTGGGCCGGCTCATATATGTTTTAGACATCATGGTGTGGGCCACATTGAACACTGCAGTGGGCCGGACACATGTCCATTAAGCTATGGGTGCTCACAGCAGCCAAAAAGGACAAAGAAAGGTCCAAATTTCAATGATTATTTAGCAGCTTTGACAAAAGTTGTAGAAAAATCTCCATCTCTCATCTCCAATGCCATATTTGCATATTCAATATTTCATCACACTTTGGACCTCTGTAGCTGTGGGCATGCTCACTCAACTCAGTGACTGTAAGACTTAACTTCACTCCTGCCTAGGCCTGACTAATTCACAACATTACACAGTGGAGCTCTGAATGGACATATGATATAATTTGTCTTAATTTAAACATCAGTAGATATTACTTCTTATTTTTTTGTAACATGAAACATTAAGTTTGACATAAAAGGGTTTCTCTTCTAAGCACTGATACCCCAAGAGATGTAATTAAGCAGAGGACAGGCGCAAGCTGAGCCACCAGGTGGCAGTAGTAAGCCTCAGAAAACAGGCCAACCTTGTGATGCTAAGTAGGAGGATATAAAGCAGAAGCTCTGATATCCTCTCGGGGAGCAGGACATGTTTTGTCCAGCTACCAGATGTGACAGTCTGATGTGTTCGCAGCTCCACAGGTCCTGAGCCTGCCCAGACATTCTGACTGGCTTTGACAGGGAGAAAACCCTGAAGGGAAGAGTGGTTTCACCTCAAACTGTTCACCTTAGCTAAAAATCACTACTACTAAATTATTCAACACTGTAAATATGAAAGTGGAGAGCTGAATTTTAACATATGATACGTATGAAATACGAACACACTTGTTTTTTCCCTGTTGGGTTTGTTGTCACTGAAAGACTGAAGGAAGTATTTACAGCCTGGAATATAGGTGTTAAGAGAGCTTCTTTCAGGATAATGCTGCCACTGAATACAGTCGACTTACTGAAAAACACAAGTGACTGCTCTCTTGTGCAGCACGTAAACGGGAGTCTGACAACTAGCCTTCCATGTTGATAATTCACTGCTGCCTGCAAGCCAGACAGCCTCTCTGCAGCCCCACCGCTGCTCTAATTGGAATAAATGTCTGAACCGGGCTGAAGTTCTCATCTATCATCAAGAGCAAACATCTAATAGAAGAGTGTGTGTGGTGAACATTAGTTATGTAACTCTCTTATGTAAGCTTGTAATTCTGCCTGGATGGAAGGTCCTGACCAAGAATGGTGTTATCAATACCTATCTAATTGCACTGTTGATGTAGATTGTTCTGGATCACACATAAACATAAAGAGAGTAGATAAGTAGTACATAGTAGTAGTACATAAAGAGAAATGGGTTTCTGCCACACACGCTACATGGAAGGTTAACTTAAAGTATTTTAGCTCCCATTGCAACATACTCAAAGGTCAATGATGAGGACAGAAAAAAAGACATTGTGTCTTTGTCTTGTACCTTCGCCAACCCAGAACTTACAGTCCACTGTCCAGCGCTGAGGTTTTGCAGAGCCCCAGCAGCTGCCTCCAGGGTGTTGTAGTTCTGGCTCTCCGTCAGCAGAGATAGGTAGAGCCTCACCACTTCTGGCTGATACAGCAGCTCAAAGCCTGCAGGGAAATCCAGAGAAACAAACACAGTGGTTAAAATCCTTGGCAAGACAGGCGAGCTGGTTAGGCAGCGAGAAGGTGCAGCGTTAGGGTTTATCTCCGTCCATGGGGAGCGTCTGTTGGCCTGGACAAATGGGTTTCAAACAGCGAGAAATTTATCTCCAGACTGCCTGTTTTGGTTTCACAAGTGCTTATAGGAAAATATTCTTAAGCAGTATATTTCCAATATAACAATACAACAATACAAAAGCACCACCATCAGGATTATAAATGAGGAGAACACAAGAAGGAGAAGCTATTGATCGGACAGCTCTGACCAAACCCTGAGTATCTGAGAGGGAGGTTTATCTCACTAGTACATAAGACATTCCACCTCAGTCAATCATTAAGCCTCCCTCTGATGGAAATGTAATTACATTATCAGCTGCTAGACAGTGCAGGCACAGGGAGAGACAGAGGCATCGATTCACATCAAATTCGTTCATCCAAGGTTTTTCTTATTTTGCAAAAACACTTTGATTTGGAGTGTTTTCAAAGAGCCGAACAAACACTGTTCAATTATTTTAGAGCGGGCGATATTTCTCATGTCAAGGTCATTTGGTGCCACACTGGAAGGTGTACGGAGTCATACATTTTTTATGGAAGGATACATCACACCACAGGGTGAGAGCAGATCTAGATGAATTTGAACGGCTTGACCGAAACAGCTTCTGAGCCAGGGGTATTGAATAGTGTTTTTCTACAGAAGAGCTATCTGCTATCACACATCAAGGATTCACTGCAGATCACAAATTAGCTTTGAAACTTGTGGCCCAAGTCTTTCTGTTTTTCTTTTCAACAGAAAACGGCCTCCTTCCTTCCTATCCTCTACACCAGCACACAAGCAATTGCAAATCCTTCTTCTAGTCTTCAAAGCTCAAATGCAGGAAAACACAAGTCATGAGACATTGTCTCTTCTCTTGTCTTCCCAGGCCAGTATTTCCAAGGTTCTATTTGAAAAGCTCTGTATAATGTAGGCAGGGATACACTTGATTTGATTGACGTGCATGGGTTCACAAGACCGTCAGTGCCATCCTCTGAGATGTATAAGAAGAGGATCTTTTTGTGTGACTTCTAGTCCAAGGATAAATGGCATCTTAAGGTAACATCTCATTTTTTTATTGACTAACCTTTTCAATTGGAGAATATGGCGAGTAAAGGAAGTGTCATTTTGTGCTTGAGAGGATAGACATAGACTGACATTTGTGCCTCTAAATCCAGATCTCACACCCATAATTTGCAGAGAGTGAAAGCCTGGGTGCACTCTCAGATTGCCAGACTCAGACATAGTTGTTAACATTGAAAAAAGCAGGTTTTTCCCACTGTGGCGTCTTCCCTCGAGCTTCCAGAATACATATGTGTGTGTGTGGGAGGAAACTCTGTCAGGCTGGGTAAAAGTTACTAGAGGTGCTGCTTGAGAACTTCTTTTCAAAGAAGCAGCAGAATCAGGAGTCGTCAGAGCCTGCTTGTAACCGTGTGCTAAAACATATATCACATGGATAGATTTTCTCGGGGGCTGCGTTGAGAGGGGGAGAGAGCGTGCAAAGCAGACACTCAGCAACATTCTGCATGCGCCTCATATTTCTGGGCCTAGTGGGTGCACACTCAGCAAACTAGAGACCATCATGCAGGCAGTCTTGTTGACAGACATTTCATCTCCAAGGCAGATTCTCTCTGCACATAATGTCAGCCATGTTGGACCTTTTGTAAGGTTTGCTGTCCGATGTTTTATTTATTTATTACTTTTTTTTTGGTCTGACAAGCAACTGAAAAGAAGTTTTTCCAAATAAAGGACTTGTGCAGCTGAACGAAGAAGGATGAGAAACTTCACTGAGCCTTTAACCTAAATCCTTTATCCTAAATGGAATTCTCTCACTGCTGAGCCAGAAAAAGTCTCTGCCAGAGCTTTAACTCAGCATCTATAGCAGCAGCTTAATGATAGGTCCAGGTCCCTTAGGTACTTTCTAATTAGCACCAGCCAGGTTGAGTTCTATTAGCAACTGTAATGCTGCAGTGTTGTTGTCATCCATCATCCGCTGCTAGCCTGTTGTCGTGTGAGTTGTCAGTTTTAGTTCAGTTAGGCAGAATTACAATTCGTAGAGGGTGATGAGCTGTCAGTGTGACGTGACCTTGGATTTCCTCTGCAACCTGCAGCCCTGTGCTCTGTGACACGCCGAAAATATGATGAATTACTTATGACATGTACACATTGGATTTAAAATATATACCGAAGCAGATATGGAAGATCAAAACTCAAGATTCTAAAATTAGAAGCAAAGTAAGGACTTGACTGTTGACAATCCTCTCCGTAACACATGCAGGAGAGTCCACAACACAACTGACGTGCTGACAGCTGCTGGGAAATTTAACAATGACATAAATATAACACTCTCTAAATAACACTCTCCTGTAGGTAGTTCTTCGCTCGAAGAGACGTATGCTTTGGGTTGTTGTCATGTTGGAAGAGAACCCAGAGACCCAGACGCAGAGTATCATGGCATTACAGTGGCTATGACTATGGCTAAACAAACATATTGGAATTTCTTTGCTCTTACACTCAACAAAAATATAAACGCAACACTTTTGTTTTTGCTCCCATGTTTCATGATATGGACTTGAAGATCTAAACTTCATTCCAGATACACAATATTACCATTCCTCTCAAACATTGTTCACAAATCTGTCTAAATGTGTGATAGTGAGCACTTCTGCTTTGCTGAGATAATCCATCCCACCTCACAGGTGTGCCACATCAAGATGCTGATCTGACATCATGATTAGTGCACAGGTGTACCTTAAACTGCCCACAATAAAAGGCCACCCTGAAATGTGCAGTTTTGTCTCACAGCAAAATGCCACAGATGCCACAAGCATTGAGGGAGCGTGCAATTGGCATGCTGACAGCAGGAATGTCAACCAGATCTGTTGCTCGTGCATTGAATGTTCATTTCTCCACCATAAGCCGTTTCCAAAGGCGTTTCAGAGAATATGGCAGTACATCCAACCGGCCTCACAACCGCAGACCACGAGTAACCACACCAGCCCAGGACCTCCACATCCAGCAGGTTCACCTCCGAGATCGTCTGAGACCAGTCACTCAGACAGCTGCTGAAACAATTGGTTTGCATAACCAAACAATTTCTGCACAAACTGTCAGAAACCGTCTCAGGGAAGCTCAACTGCATGCTCGTCGTCCTCATCGGGGTCTTAACCTGACTCCAGATCGTCGCCGTAACAGACTTGAGTGGGCAAATGCTCACATTCGATGGCGTCTAGCATGTTGGAGAGGTGTTCTCTTCACGGATGAATCTCGGTTTACATTGTTCAGGGCAGATGGCAGACAGCGTGTGTGGCGTCGTGTGGGTGAGCGCTTTGCTGATGTCAATGTTGTGGATCGAGTGGCCCATGGTGGTGGTGGGGTCATGGTATGGGCAGGCATCTGTTATGGACGAAGAACACAGGTGCATTTTATTGATGGCATTTTGAATGCACAGAGATACCGTGATGAGATCCTGAGGCCCATTGTTGTGCCATACATCCATGAACATCACCTCATGTTTCAGCAAGATAATGCACGGCCCCATGTTGCAAGGATCTGTACACAATTCTTGGAAGCTGAAAATGTCCCAGTTCTTGCATGGCCAGCATACTCACCGGACATGTCACCCATTGAACATGTTTGGGATGTGCTTGACCGGCGTATACGACAGCGTGCACCAGTTCCCACTAATATCCAGCAACTTCGCACAGCCATTGAAGAGGAGTGGACCAACATTCCACAGGCCACAATAGACAATCTGATAAACTCTATGCGAAGAAGATGTGTTGCACTGCATGAGGCAAATGGTGGTCACACCAGATACTGACTGGTTCTGAGTCCCCAGACCGCCAATAAAGCAGAAACAAAATGCACATTTCAGGGTGGCCTTTTATTGTGGGCAGTTTGAGGTACACCTGTGCACTAATCATGATGTCAGATCAGCATCTTGATGTGGCACACCTGTGAGGTGGGATGGATTATCTCAGCAAAGCAGAAGTGCTCACTATCACACATTTAGACAGATTTGTGAACAATGTTTGAGAGGAATGGTAATATTGTGTATCTGGAATGAAGTTTAGATCTTCAAGTCCATCTCATGAAACATGGGAGCAAAAACAAAAGTGTTGCGTTTATATTTTTGTTGAGTGTATAACAGCATATGAGAAATATTAGAAAAAAAGACTAATAGATGAATTAAAAGATTATGTTCTGCCATCATCAAGAACATGTGAACAATTAGAAAATGGCCTTCGACAGTCACCTAACACACTCATACACCAAGTCAACAATACAAAAATAAAGAAAAATTACATAAATGAATACATTAAAGTCTAACACTAGTCCCTGCTTCCAGTGAGCACAGCCCAGCGTGTCTATTTCCACTGCTTGTGTGTTATCATGGCAAACATCACACACAGCGGTGGCCTCCAAACAAGGCTCCTGCTGAGTTCTAATACAAAACCAGGGCGTACACACACCCAGTGTTGCCACACACAAACGCAATCGGGCACAGGCAGTAACGAACGCAGGAAATGCTCCTGAGATCTGAGCTCATGCCTAAATGAGGTGAGAGGGGAGGAGCAGCAGGTTATTTTTCAAAGCAGAAGGCGCGGGTGACAACTCCTGCAGTTGAGGCGAAGCTCAATTAGCGCCTGGGCACTGCAGAGAAAGGAGCTTTGAGGTGCCGCGGTGCATGAAAACTGGGTTAGAAACAAAGTTAAGTTGAAGTGATTGAATGATGGTCGGTTCATGAGGCTTCACTACTGGCTGCAATTAAAGCCAAAGTGTGACAGACTGGTAAATGATAATAGATTAACTGATGGGTGAGGACGTAACAAACACATCCATCTGTATGCTCATTATGAAGACTTTTCTCTTGCACTCAAATTCTTTCCTGGCTGTCTAGCCCTAGTGCAGTTGGGGATTGGTTGTATTGAGGCAGATCAGAATAGTCAGACACACATCCACAAACACACAAAACCTTTGGCCAGTGATATCAAAAAGTGATGTCTATCGATCCAGTCTGCCTACAGGTTCTCTTTCTGCATCTCCATTTATTTACTACTCCATTTCCAGCAGTTACAACATGTCCATCAGCAGCAGGGACACGGTAGCATATCGCTTTCTACAACTCAGAGGGGAGTTTTACAACACTGTGAAAGGAGAGGACAGAGATGGAGGAAGGTCTCCATTACAGATGAAGATTCTCCTGTGACCGTCATAGCAGGAGAAGGAGCCCTGCTATTGCCTATATCCAGGTGAGTATGAGAGAAAGACGGATGATAGAGAGAGTATGAAAAAGGAGAGGGGGAGTGCTTACAGAACAATGCTGACCACAGGGTCACATTCTCCCCCTGGTGAAAGGCTGCATAAATAAATGAAACCATTCCAGTGGGGTAGCCTCAAGTCTCATTCCACAACTGAAACTTATGCACATTTAACCCCACCTGCAGCTCTTTTTTTTTTTTTGTTTTTTTTTTGTTTTGGTAAGAGTATCTTATATGCAGGCACACATGAGACTGCTGTAGTGCTAATGAAGACTTCGGCAGGGCATAGAGCCACAGCATGACCAGGGCTCAAACAGCACATCATTAAAAGCAGTGTGCCACTGATATAATAATGGTCGTGACTCTCTCGGGTTCATTAAGAAACAGAAGGTGAGTGCTGGAGTAAACAAAACAACTAAATTGGCAGGGTTCACAGAGGTTTGAGAAATCCCTTCCGTGGTTCTGCCCGCAGTCACACAGCATTAGCAAACAATGCTTTTGTTGTTGTTGTTTACTTGGACTGATTGATGGATACTGTCAGACCACCAATACACGATGGCTGATTATAACAGACCATATTGCATGCAAATCACCAGTAGATATAGACAGGACACCTGGAAATAGGACGCATGTTATCTTATGTAGAACATATTTGGTACTTGCAGTGTCTTCTGGCATGGGTACCAGAGCAGATGTCTTCTTAAGCTTAAATATTAGAGGAGGTGACATGAACTAGAATCTTAATATCTGCAGGGGGAATTAGAAAACTGAATTCCATTTGTATGCTAGAGCTGCCGCTTAATGTCAGGTGTGAATGTAATTAGGCCCTGATATGAGATGCATGTTAATGCTGGGCATAAATCTCACAAAACTACACTTAATTGACTTTCAAATTCTCTGTACAGCTCTCACAGGTGTAATTTCTCTTGTGGCAAACCACTGTGAAAATCTGCTCCTCCACGTAGGTTACACTGAAAAACACTCTTTTGCAAATATAATTTGACCCGTGTCTAGTTCAGCTGATTTAAAACACGTAAATGTCTTCATACCAAGCCAGAGGGGAAGCATGTGACGGAGGATCGCGTTCTCCTCTCTACCCGCAGACCTCCTGACAGACCTCCAGCCACGAGTAACCAAAACAGAGCGCACTGCCAGTCTGCAAAGGCCGTTCACCCTCCAGTCACCCCTTCAGACTGACAGAGGCCAGGAGTCAAAGCTTCATCTTTTTACACTCTGAGCCGGTTGGCCGCTTTTGCAGATTGGCATCTCTATGGGCAGCCTCGGGGCAGCACACATTAGCATACTCACATGGTGGTTGGCCTTAGTTTGTTGGCTGTTGACAAAGAGAGGCAGAAGGTGGCAATTGGCCCGTCTTTTGGGACAGCCACCCATCATGGTTAAGCCACAAAGCTGTCCCAGCATGATGAGGTTGGTGAAGAGAAGGAAGAGACAGTGGGAGACAAAGAGGAAGGACCAAAAAGGAAAACACCATAACGGTAAAGGCACAAGGCAAACAAGCTGCACAGAGGCGTCTGTCACTCCTTTCTTCAATCTTTGCCACTTCACTGCAGGGCTCCTTCTCCAGCTCTACCAAAAAAGCTGATCTATGAAAGCGTGTTTCCTTCCATTTAGCACAATAGAACCCTCTGCAACAGGCTTCTTCTGCGGTGGAAAGGGAGTACATCCTCTTTCCTGTGCCGATAGGCCAGCAAAATCCTGCTGTGGGCTTTTTTGTCTAGAGAGGCCACATCAATACCGGTAGCAAAAAAAAAACCTGCTGACAAACTGACACCAGATTGTCCAAAATGTCCAGGCCTCTTTCATGAAAAGTCTATTAAAAATGCTCTGTGTCTCCGGCTACAACCCCTGAACTCTGGACACAAACACAGAGCCTGTGGGTTTCTTGCTCTTGAGCCATAGTTGTATTAGGTTTTCTGTGGCTCACTCAAGAATGTGCCTTGCAGCACTGTGGCCTCTCTGTGGATCAACAGTGGTAATGCTATGGTTTGTTTCCAGTTTTCCTACTGCTAATGTAATAGTGTTTTAAGGCCTGAGGTAGTGGTACTATTTTATATTAGAATCTCTGTCAGGTGGAGATTTTATTTCCCTTTGGATGAAAAACATATTGACAAGATATGTCACTTTCTGAGTATGAAACAGCCCTACAAAACAAGCTGCTGTTGAACAAATGATTTGAAACATAATATCAGCCAATGTTTAGTTGTTGGATAGCGAAGACACACAGGACACTTAGGAGGTACAAGCCTTTTCTTTGTTTTATAACTGAATGCTGTTACTTCCATGTTTGGCACAGGCTGTATGAATTCATTCATTTCACTCAATCCTGCATCATGATATGTGACAGCACTTAAATATAAGACTTTAACCACAGCTTCAGAGCCTGCAATAAAGGACAGCCAATCACATTCAGGATTAGCAACAAATTCTTTAAATCATGAGTTTCTGTCAACATTCATGACAAGTTGCTTACTGAATACATATATATATATATTACATTATATTGGTGATGCACACTATCTGCCTTTTGGTTCAAAACAACTTAACACAGTGAGAGAGTAGGAAGCTTAGGTTGGATGGTTTATTTGGATGGAGATGGTTATTGACACTCATAGTTCTCAGTTCTGATTGGATAAAGGACGTGGACTAACTTTTACCAAGTGGCCAGTCTAACTTTACACCTGTGATGGATGGGCCGGTATGAGTGCAAGTGTAAATCAATCTATCAAGCTGCAGGTTGGTAATAAGTGTTACCACCACCAACAAACAACTCTTAGGTGTATAGGATATATAAGGATATATAAAAGAACACCATCAAAAGAAGAACCAGTGTTGACTTTATGTCTTTATTACAATCAACAGTGTAATGAGTTGATTACTATTTGTCACCTACTCATGATTTAACCAGGATGAAAAGCAAAAAAAGGAAGCATTAAAGAAAGTAGTCTGTCCCATTGCTTCCCTTTCATCCCACTTGATGTCGAGCTGTGCAGTATTGGGGATAGAAGGCAATCCAGATAGATGTCTGAAGTATTAGGCTGGCTACAAAATGAAAAGAGATATTTTCTGTTTTTATCCTGACTTCTGTATCTTCATGCCCAATGTGTTCTACCTATTGATGTGTTGTCGACAATATGTAGAAAATGAAAAGAGAGAAACAACGGTAGTACTAGGGTTGCTATGGAAACCACATCTCCATCGCCACTAACAAGTCTGCTCATTTTATGTTCATTTGAAACAGTTGGACCAAGCAGAGCATAAGAAGGAAAAAGGAACACGCTGCTTTTCAATCTGCAAACATAACGGGAACTTGGTCACATTAGGGTGCACCAAACCGACAGCTGGTGTGGTTTTAAATAAATTTAATTATTCAAATGTAATAAATCTATTTCCCATAATTCCACAGCAACTGGCCAAAAATGCTCACCGAAAGACGCTCAAGTGTTTCAGAGTAGGGCAGCAGTGGTATGTGTTTGTGTGTGTTTCTCAGAGTGGAGTGTGTCTCAGCATCACCTTGAGTGCCTGCTCTCCTTATCCAGGCAAGTCACGTCCTCAGCCAGACACAAACGAAACTAAAAACTCCAGCAACAGCAAGGGGCTGCCAGAGAGAAGGAGATAGAGTGGAATGAATGGGTAAAGAGAGAAGGAGATGATATAGGGAGGGAGATCCCACAGAGAGAAGCTGTGTGATTTGGTCACCTGAGCCTAAAAGTCTGAAATACAAGCTTAAGTTGTCAGGCTGTTGTCGTGCTTTCAAAATTCCAATTCCCGACATGCTACACCACTCCACATCTGACAGGGAATTCACCGGGAAATTGTGAATCAAGAGAAAGGAGACAAGAAGAATGAGGAATGAAACCTCCGAAGTAATGGAGAGACAGCTGGGGGTGGTGAAGGGTGTAAATGCAAAAAGACGAGGAGGAGGAGGAAAGGAGGGTGACAGTGAGGAAGGGATGTGACCAGGGGATCACAGACAGGGAAAAGGAAAGTAAAAAAAGAAGACGGTTGGATAGAAAGAAAGACGACATCGTGACTGAGTGGATTAGAGCTATGGATGCTGCATGGAAGATGGGACAGCTTCTGGTAAACAAAGAGGCATGGATCATTTCAGGGCAACAAGACAGTAAAAGGAAGGGACAAAAAAAAGATATCTATAATCTACCATCAGACAAAAAAAACACACACTGCAGCCCAGGCTATAAATGATGCAGCCTGCCATTTGGGGTGGGGGTTTGGAGTTTGGGTGTCCAGCCTTCGGGAATAAGCCTAGATAATCCTGTGGACTGCTGGTGTGTGTGTGTGTGTATGGTGGGGGGGTTAATAGAGATATAGCAGTCACTGGAACGAGGACTGAAGATAGAGGCCAAGGATAGAAACAGATGTGGCGTAAGGGTGTGTGTGTGTGTGTGTGTGTGTGTGTGTTGGGGCTGATCTGGGTTTGAGCTGCAGTCTGGCTGATGGAAAGGAATAATACTCAAACTACACACACACAACAAGTTATATTATTGTCTATTCTGCCAATACAAGCAGTACAGTTTAAGAAATACACACAACACCAACACCAATAAACACCACCCGGCTACTCCACTGCTGCCCAAATAGTTTACTGAAACAAGCGCCCCCAACCTCTTCTACTAGAATCTTCAATGATGGCACTGGACAGTAGAGGGATTTCCTGTGTCTGGGTCGGTGTCAGTAACCATCACTCATTTAAGAAGCTCTCCGGCTTCACCGACACACACACAGCTATTTTCACAGGTAATATTTTCTCTCCCTGTATCACCCTGACAAACAACACCACCCCTAACAGCTACGTAATACCACCCTGATGGTCAAGGGCACAGTGAGTGCATAAGAGTTTGACAGCGTTTGTCTGCGTAAAAAAAAAAAAAAAAAGCTTGCCCGCATGTGTTTTTTTGGACAGCTGTATGAATTAGGATTTGTGTGTGCCTGTGTGTGTTTATACGAGTCAAATGAAAGGCAAGCGAGGATGGGATGAGTTGCCCCCGCCGGCTTAAATGAACCCATCGTCAAATCAAACGCGCATTAAATCCAAAATGCTTGTGATTATAGAGCAGTCGAAAGGATTGGCTGTGGATGCTGAAAAACTCTCCAACAAAAAGCGTTTCATGTCCCCCTCTCCACATTCATTCCTCTCACTCTCTTACATAAATAGATGTTTACATCTCCTTAGACTGTTTATACCTCTCTTTCTTCTACTTATTTCCTTCAGTGCTGTTGTATAGTAACAGGAATATTGTTAAGGCACTGAGACCTTGGCCTTACCTGTTTACCTGAGAACACAAATGTCTTCTTGCACTGGATAAATGCTGCATTCAAATGCTGAAAATATAATCTGAAATCTAGCGCTTTCCTGATATACAGTACAAATCTCAGAGAAAAAAACCTTTGTGGAGTTTGACTGGATGTCTGCCAGTGCAGGACTCTGACCCTCTCCTTCGATTGTACACGAGGACGGCGGTCCTCTGGGTGCATTTAGCTGCTCCTGTTTACAACGGTCTAGACTGTTTACGACCAATATTTCATTTGCTGCTTACCAGTAACAAGAGAGTGGCAAATTCTGGAGAGGGACATGTTTTTTTCCCCTCCTCACTAAGCCTCCGTCGTAGCTCCGGTGATGCCAGTCAGTGCACCATTAATCTGCTTTTAATTAGATTAAAGCATCTCTCACAGAAACAGGAAGCAGCACTTTTGGGCCTCGAACAGGGGCCAGACAAAGGCTCCAATTGGCAAATAAATCTCACTGCGCTTCCTCCTACTTCCCTGGAATCATACTTGTCTCATAATTATCACTTTGCTCCAACTGCTCAGGTTTGGCGAAGCGAATGACATGGTTAATTATATGAAGAGGCTGATGTTGTCAGCTACTTTAGGAACCCACAGAGAACCTCAGCAGACTTTTTTTGAGAGAGAGAGAGTGAGGAAAGTCTGAAGAAGTTGAGAAACAGTTGATGTGTGCTGTGGTTGGTGGGTGGAAGAGCTGTTAAATTTACGTGCTGCCACAGAGGAAGTGCTGGGAATTAGCTGCGCCCTGCTATCCTGTGCCAAACACAGGTGGATAAATGCTGCCATGCATCAACACACAGTAATCTGCGAGGACTTCACTCCACTAATGATGTGTAGAGCAGCCACTCTCCACGAGACCTCCTAGGAATAGCATTATTATGCAAACTTCTTTGTATTTCCAACAAAACACAAGGTGGTCCCACTTAAATAAAACCTCTCGCTCCCCTCATTTGTTTTTTTTTCCTACACCTTGCCTTATTATCGCTCCTTTTCATCACCGGCTGTGTGCTCATGAGAGGAGTGTGGGGAGGTAAAGGGGGGAGTTGCGGCAGCTAAAATGTCAGCTGCAAGCTTCTGGCTATTCACATAATTAGTCTCTTTTTTTCCTGTGTTGTGCTTCGTTTTATCATCAACAACAAAGGCAAGACAGTGACTGGCAGAAAGGAGCATCAAGTTAGCTGTGGGTAGCTGAGCACGCTCAGTGCATGGTGGCACTCCCAGCAGCTGCTGGGTATATGTTTGTGTACACCAATGCTAAGACATGTTCCCAATGTATCTGATCTTCAGACCATATTTGTAAGCCAGTCCAGCAATAAAATGAATGACTAAGGATCATCTGAGGAACTACTGGCACCTACAGCCATGGTCTGATACAGTTCTATGGCGACAACAGTGAGAAGCAATCTGATTGGTTAAAGTTAGTCTGTAATATATGGTGACAGACTATTTATATCATCCAATTACAGGCCAAGTGCTATTGGAAAGTTCCTGAAATCAATACCACGTACAACTTTCTGGATGAGTCTGTGTCACAAACCACCTGCTGCATCTGGTTATCAGCTCTTATCCAATCAGAGTTGGCTCGGATGGTAGCCGACAATTAACACTTAGGGCAAAAGTTAATTTACTGTCGCCTACGTAATGGTGCTGTTTCAGTCGGTGCACTTCTATATGCTATATTCTATGCTTCCTTGTACATGATGCTATGGTGACTGAGCATTGATCATCTTTTTGCAGCCTCACAAAGATGGACGCCATTAAGTAAGTAGCAGTATCTGGATCACCTGCTGGCGGTTTGCTGCAGTGTAGGTCATAAACCCCGCCTCCTCCATGTTAGTGGACATAACAGACCCAAGTACAAACATCACTTTTTTACAGTGATGGCTTCCTAACTTGCTCTTCTCATACTAATATGTATGTTATTGTTGACTGAAAAAGGAGGTAGCAACACCATGCAACTTCACACCTGCATCGGTTACAGATAGAAACTTGTTACGGTGACAGTAGACTGGAATCACACTTCTTTCTTCTCATATGTCTTCATAAAATTTACTGTCCAAT
Source organism: Parambassis ranga (assembly GCF_900634625.1). NCBI lineage: Eukaryota > Metazoa > Chordata > Actinopteri > Ambassidae > Parambassis > Parambassis ranga. The sequence continues at coordinate 3,231,613 of NC_041030.1, read as the reverse complement.
TCATTGTAAAAGGCTAATCTCAAGACCTTCACTAACAGCCTATTATCTCTTGCTGCAGCTTGAAGTTTGTATAAAAAGGTTTGACCATGATTATTCTGTATTTTCATATCAAATCCCATGTGACTTCACCTTATCTCACAGACATGGCAGCAGGGCAACAGAAATATAAAGCCAATTAGTCCCTTATCACACCTCGTGATATGCAGACCTCCTTTTCTTAGAACAGGATAGCCTTCCCTCTGGACATGACAGCATCCAGTGTCAAAGAAAAAAAAAAGCATACATAACACTTTGTATATTTGGCATAAGGCAGGTGTAATGCCAAGGGAATTGTAATGACAGAGGCCACAAAGAAAGACAGAGAGTGATATAAGGCGCCAGACAGTCTGGAACCAATCGCTGCGTGGAGTGGATGCTATGTGTCAAGATAGCAGAGAAGCTGAGAGTGAGAAAGTATGTGTGAATGTGCATGAGCATGTGGCCGTGCAAGAATTATAGGCTTATATACATGGGCTTTGTTTGTGTGCACGCTTCATGTATGTGGAATTCCACCTATGTGAGACGTTTGTGAGGTAGTCATCACGGTCTGGGGTCTCACCTTGCTGTGAAATGTGTCAGCAGGAAGTGAGGAAGAGGAGGTGCGGTGCGTTGTGTTGGTTCTGCACAAAAAGGCCAAGTGATTCAGCACAGCGGTCAGCAGGATGGGAGCCCGGCTAGGCCAAGAGTCAGCCATCACTATCTGGCTGTTAAATTCCACAGGTATGAAAATGAAGGCATGGTACGTCATCTCGCTGGAGCAAATTATTCACAAGGTTACGCTTTGACTTGGGCTCTAAAGTAGAACCGAACAGGGCAATTCTGAGAAAGATTTGTCATGAGCACAATGACGTAAGGTGGTTTATTTTGAAAAACAGATCTGGTTAGGCATCTTCATCCATCGAGGACAAGACGATTGCTTTTTCTTGCAGCCGCTTCTAAGCCACAGAGATAGGATTCCATGAATCAGATTCATGCCACAGAGCCATTAAGTGAGCTATTTCTCCACCATGTGCAGTGACAACAGCAGAGACAAACAATGAAAGTGTAGCTCCATTTTCCTTTAACTCAATTGACTTCTCTCTGACTTCAAGAGCTGTGATGCATCAGAGACAGAGATGACTCTGACAGCATAACAGTCAGTGTTCATTATACTACAAATGGAGACCTCCAGCGGGTTGATATCAAAGCGGGGGTTATACAATGCAATAAATAACAGCTTGCACTAGTGTTGTTTGTCAGTGTTAAGACCTTAACACAAATTAAATGCTTGGCTTGCAAGACAAAGCAGCGAGACGTGTTAGCGAGTTGTCGTCTTCGTAAACGCGGCTGTTTTCTCAATTGCTCAATGTGTGTTAGCGAGGCGAGGGGAACGCAATAAATCTCCCTGGGATGGAGAGAGCGCTGAAGTGCCAGAGAGAAAGAAAAATGAGAAATAGTAAGCGAGGTAGAGAATAAATAGAGAGCGCAGAAAGGGCACACATGAGAAGTGCCGAGGCTTTTCAAACACAATGCCTCCACCGCTTAGTCAAATTGCCTTTATTGTCAGATATGACTAATTAGCACAACCTAATGCAACCTCACCGGAAACTACAAGAAGTTTAACAAAAAAAGATCCATCATGGTGGAAATAAGCTGTGCCTGAAGAAACATAGACTTCACCCACCAAGTTTCCAATTACTTCCACATATAAAAAGATACTAAAAAAGAGACGTGCTGGCTCGGAGGTAAAAGACAATCAGGGTTTAGATGATGTGAATTTTTCAAGTTGACAAGGCATTTAGATTAACCTCATTAAAACACTGCATAAAGGTTAGGGTGAGATAAGAATTTACTACAGACAGACAGGGACCTCTTAAAGCACATCTTTTAGCTACACAACAATACACTATAATGAGGTTTTTACCTACACAGTGGGATTTTATTTAAAGTAATGATCCCCTCAAGATGATATTGTGGTAAAATTGTACACTATTGATCAAAACTACACTTAGCTTAGTTTAGCTTATTTTAACCTAAACTTAACTCAGCTTAATTCAGCTTACCTTAACTGAGCTTATCATAGCGTCAGTTAGATCAGCTCTATTTAACGTAGCTTAGCTCAGCTTAACATAGCTAAACTTAACTCATCTCTGCTTAACTCAGCTCAGCTTAACACAACTTAAACTCAACTTAACTTAAACTCAGATCAACCTAACCCAACTCTTAACTACTGTACATCTTTGGTCCTAAGAAAAGACTTCTTCATTTTTACCTGTCCATTTCTGTATTTCTGTAGGACCAAACCTATATCAACAGCACTGGCACTGGAGTACTGTACACCCTGCAATGTATCTGAGCTCTCTGTATATACGGCCAATTTCCACTGTTCACATCAGTCACCTGTAGGATGTGGTCCTGCATCAGATACCAGATTTGTGACTATGCAACATGAATGAGAACGGACGGACTGCAGGGGCAATGCTGCCACACAAATATGTCATCTTCTGTTGCTGGCGATGCAGAAGACACATGCAAAAGTATCAATGTGAAAAGTATGGAGAGGATTTTGCAAAGCTAAACTGAGCTTCACAGGACACTGATGCAAGTCTGTGGTGCATGACTGTGAACCATTCAATAGGCAAATCTGATCTGTGCAAAGAACAATGTGACGATGATGTAAGATGAACCCAGAAGTTTTGCTGGAGTTTGGGCACTTGTACTTGTTCATTTTAGAGATACAGATCATTGAAAACACATCGACATATTCAGTGGAGATGTGAAGCGCTTTTCACAGCGCTGCATTGTGACATTGCTTTGACAATGCAATGAAGAGAGAGACATAGATGAAGGGGAAAAGGGAGGAAGAGATGCAGTCTGAAACAACGGTAAAAGCTAATTAATTTGAGACACAGAATTTCTCTCAGGACAGCTAACAACTGTCTGTTTATTCTCTCAATATCCTAATCATTGAGCCATGGGGGAACCTCGAGAAGAGGGATGCTGTTGATTTCCCACTCTCACTATCGGTACAAATGCACACACTCACACATCATCACACCTTCTCTTTGCTCCTCTGACCTTTTTCCAATCTAAAGGTAAATGCTGTAGTTTCAATTAACTGCTGAGAAAACGTTTCATCATCTCAGGGGCTGCCGCACTCACTGGCTCTTTTCACGCTGCTTAATTACTTTTGTTACAGCCACCCTCTCCCTTTACTGGACGGCATGAATAATGCACCGCCCGTAACTTCAGACTTCTCTAATGATGCATGTGCCTGCAACAGGTCCTCAGAGAGAAAATAACTCGCTTAATCGAAATTCAAAAATTCAAGCATTCAGGAATTATAACCATTCACACTATATCTTTATATATATATATATATATATATATATATATATATATATATATATATATATATATAAAGATATATGTATATTATATCTTTCAGGTCTTTTGCTGTTGCTGAACCTGCCACTTCATTCTTTCCATTTAAGAATATTCCACACTGATGTACTGGCCACTCTCAGTGAGCCCTCTCAGTCAGCCGAATTACAGCCTCCTTCACTTGCATACACCTCTTTAGACCTCATGTTGAGAGTGAACATCTACCACATGCAAGTGTAACACTCAGAACCACCTGCAGGACTTTCATCTGCTCGATTATTCATAATGAGGGAACAGGTTACACCTTGACACGCAACTGCTGTCAGCCACAGTCTACACTGTACATGAGCCAGCAATGAATGTCAATGTTTTCAAAAGTGTATTTTGTTTTTTTTTTTAGAGTTCTGGGTTTCAAAGGTGAGACTTGATGCAGCAAAAACATTTTCTGAAGTTGCTATATTCTTTAGAATGAAAGAGAGCCACAAATAATGTCAGAATGATTTAATAGCTACATGTAATGGAAAATGGATGACTTATAGGAACAAGTATTAACCCACAGACCTGAAAAATTAAGGTAATGCAGAATTGTTCTGCAGGTTGGCTTTAAATGTGAGTCAAATGTAAGATATCCATGTTATAATAGCCAACTTTACAGCAGAAAGAAATGTCTTTAACTCACTCATTTCAATTATTTCAAGTTAGGCATAACTGAAGGTGTGACTAGAATCCACAAATGCTTATAGATAGGCCAACTTAAGCTGCTCTTCAGGAGGCAAGAATTATTTTTATAGTTATTGGTGTAACATGTGAGCATATTTTAGCTTATGGTTTTGATTTTCCAGCTTTTTGCTGTATTTATTTTGCAGTTTTAGTTTACCTGTCCTCTTCACTCTTCTTCACACACACACACACACACACACAAAGAAGATTAATCATTGCCCACTCCCTGGTCCAGTCTGTGCCCTGCACTGACCTCTCTCTGTCTGACATCAGATCTGGTCCGGGATACACATGTAATCTCCCGTATCTCCCTTCGCCATCATCACCAAATGAGAGCTGCTCCCTTGCTACAAAATCTCCACAGCTGACCAGAGGATGTGTTGGTGACCGAGGGTGGGGTGTGTGTTTACCCACACAAACACACTTTTTCATAGACAAACAAACACTGCTCCCTGAAGACAAGTCTCGCAAAAACACATTCACCTCTGATGTTTTGCCAAAGACAACAAAAAGTGATAAATGTGCTTTAAAAGTCAGTGTGGGTTTTGCTCTGATGATTAAGCTTATTATCCATGCATCTCGCTGTTGTTATGCGCCTGTGTGTTCAGCTAATAAACGTCAAATATGATTTGTCTGCGTCTGCGAGCAGGAAAATGCCAGCAGCTCGCTCCACAACGTGAAGCTGCACACTCATTTCGACTGTGCATGACATTTAGGCCTATAACGATAATTGCTTTCTCTGGAGTCAAAACTCCGACGGGTGTTGTTTCCAACATTGTGTAATGTAATCGCTGCACAATTGTAACAGCTATAGATCCTCAGTTGCAGCACGCCAACTTGGCTTTTCCCCATGAAAACCTTGCAAGTGGAAAATATTAATTATCATCCTTGGAGCTCATCTGCTTCTCTTTACTTTAGGTAAAAAAAGGCAAAATGATTAATGAAAGCCCACTTTGCCTTGGTAATGTGGCTAATTAACAGTCAAACAGGAAGTGATTGATTTCGAGTGTCTGCCACTAGACATAGATGAAGGTGCTGTTGTGTAAATACCACACAAGGGTGTGTAACAAGCGTAGACGCCTCTACGCAGATGGTCAGTCATTCCCACACACACAAACCTTTCCATAGAGGGAGATATTATACTCAGTCAGACAGAGTCAGACACAAGCAAATAAAGATTATATTACCATCTGCATGTTCAGATGTGTGCGCTGCATGCTAATTTGTTACCACCGAACTGCCTGTTTTGCCAATTAAAGCACACACACACACACACACCAAACTATTGTATCTCTGCTACATTTTAAATGCTACATGTGAGGAGAGGGAGACTGATCTCCGACTATAGTCAATAAAAGCAGACTTTTTACAGCGTTTCCTAATCCATCTTCCTAAATCAATCAGACAGCATTTATGGCAGTACTACATTTACAGGATTTTTTATGAAGTAGCTTTATTAAATCACATAATCATCCAAATACAAATGGATTACTCTATATAATTTGTATACATCGGGGCTGCAGGTAATCATCATTGTCATGATCAATTTTAAGGGATGGCTGATAGATCTGGGATACATTTGTGGCCCAGAGAAATAAAAATAGTCAAATAAGAAAATGGACAATAGTGGCTTTGGGAAGTCATCCAAGTATATGGATTATATATATATTTATATATTTAAACACTTTCAACACTGGCCATATCTGATAGGACCTCTTTCCCAAGATGTTCAGATGCTACATTGTTTCAGTATTTATTTCAATATTAAATAATAGAATGGTATGTCAATGTCACTTTTAGGTTGAGCAGTTATGGCACATGAAACAATAGGTGCTCTTTAGCTTCATACTTCCTTTCATTCAGTGTAACAGCCTGTGTTTTATTGCCTGTTGTGCACCAGTGCATTGTTGAAGTATTAAATAAAAAAGAGGGTTTACTGACTCTCACCAACTGCCAACAATCCACTGTCTCAGTGGAGGCAACCAAACCATCAAACAAGCCTAAATCAGCAGCCAAACAACAGAGTCAGCCAACGAAGGCCTCCCCTGTTGACCAGCACACCTGACCTGCCTCCAACCAAACCATTCAATCTCTACACAAGAATGTACTTAACAGGGGGATGTTGTTAGCTTGACAGACAAGGGCCTACCTTTTGACGGCTCTGTGCGCTTGGGCAGATCCAATGTGTCGTAGTTTTTGTCATTCTCACCATTTTTTCTGCCTGGATAGAGGAGAGGGGGCAGATTATGTCAGTGTCACAAGATATAAAAACATAAAATAAAAAATAAAAAGCAGGGTTGGACCGAAATGAATTTGAAGGGTGTTTTTAGACTGAAAATATGTATAAAAATAATTTTTCATGCTAAAAAAAAACCTCTTTAATAACAGTATAGAATGTAAGGATGGGTTATAATACAGCACTAGCACATATCAGCACAATAAATGTTCATGTTCACACAATGCATAGAGCTACAAGAATGATATGCACAAACGCACTCATAGGAACGGACATTATAATACATACATAATGAATCCAGGTCCACACACACATAGCTACACTCTCACACTTTCTTATCACAGTCACATACACACTATCCCGTCTAAACAGCAGCGTTTCCTGAACAGCTAAACCCCTTAAATAATGCAGCGGCAGACAGGAAATGGAGAACGAGGGGTGTGGGTGATTACAGCTCAGGCAGCTAATGGTCAGCTAACATGCATGTGGACATGCCCATGGGAAAGTACACAGACATACACAGACACAGTGGTTGACTGCTCAGCTACATGGAAGCAATATTTCCGGTCGCTGGGGTCTCTTCAGGAAGCAAGTTCTTAGGTTTCAATTCAAACCTAGTTTAGAGGAGGTTTTTATCACGAGCAGCACCATCTTCCTCACACCATGATTTATTTACAGAGAAACTGATGTGAATGTTTCTGACAGGAATCAACAATGCATTTCCTTTGTATATTTATAGATCTGCATATTTGTGTCACATTACCCAAAAGGTACTTTTAGACAGCATTGCTAACAATTACAACCTATATTTGTTGTTGTTGTGCAGAGTGGGAAAAAAAAGACAATCTGTACAAAAACAAAACTTTAAAAAATGACCCATCACTTAGTGCGGAAGTCATGATTAGCCTACATGATCTACATCTTTTAATCCTCTTGTAATAATGTGAAATACATTATAAGATAGTTGCAATTATGAGATGATCTAATATGTACAAAGACTAGAATGCTTCTGAACTTGCTGATAATTCCCAGTTTACTACAATATTAAGCGGCAAGGTAAGTCGGTGATAGTGGCCTTTACATCCACACCAAACAGAAGTGTGCATAGTTAACCCAGCATTCTACTTCCATGTGTTGTAAATAATCAACATTAACTTGTGTATCATTTGCTGTTATACTACAAAAAAAGATGAATGGACAGGTGCACAGTGGTGCAGTGTCGCCTCACAGCAAGAAAGTTCCCGGTTCGATTCTGACTGGGGCCTTTCTGTGTTGTTCTCCCTGTGGCTGCGTGGGTTTCCTCCGGGTGCTCCGGCTTCCTCCCACATTCTAAAGACATGCTTGTTAGGTTGATTGGCTCTAGGTGAGTGTGAATGGCTGTTTGTCTGTGTACGTTGCCCTGTGATGGACCTGTCCACCTCTTGTCTGTAGATAGTAATATATACATACATAGTAATTCTCACATATTGCTGTGATGTTACCCTCTACACTATAATCTGCTTTGCTCTGGGACTATACCACAAAGACAGCTGTCCCAAAGTACCTCAAAGGATAAGGAAAGATAAGGATATCCTGTTTTCATGCTTTATAGTCCATGTTTATAGTTAATACAGAGTAATATCTGTGTCTATATTTCTAAAATGTCATCAAAATGTTCCAAAGATTGTGAATAATGTGTTCATAGATGTAAGCAGCATCCATACAAATCTGTTTCAAAACTCCAAATGATTTGAAATTCCAATTAACAAACAAACACAGACAAAAACAAAGGCTACAGCAGAGCTTGACATTTATGCCTCAGCAGAGGGATTAGAGCTGAAGGGTTCAGTTAATGGCATCTGAAAGTAATGTACTTTTATCTGGGCTAAAATGTCGGAGATATATTTGTGCTTTTCATTTTTTTTTTTAATCTTTGATCAATTTTGATTCGTCAAGCTCTACTTACAAACCTGATAGGAAAAGGATGGACTTACCAGCTACCTTTCACCCATTTCAGAGGACTGACAAAAAAAAACTAGTTCTAACAAACTAAAGGAGTTTAGGACAGGTGGCGCCTACTAATACTTGCTACGGTAGGTGGGGTATGGTGAGGGAATGCATGTGGAATGAATGAAACACCCTGATTTTCTCAAGTCCTTGGAACTTTTTCAGGTTTCTGGAGGACACCCAAAACTACTTCTTACTATATTCTAAAGCCAGGGGAAAGGAGGAGGGAGAGGATGGTGAGGAAGGAGAGGTGAGGTGAGAACAGATGAGTGGGGAGCTGGGGGGGGTGGTGGGGGCACTCACCTTGATTAAACCATTCCTCTATAGTTAGCCAAGGAAGCAGCAGCAATGCCAAAAAACACAAAGCAGGGAGAAGAGAGAAGAGGCATGGTGAAAAGGCTGTGTGTGTGTGTGTGTCAAGAGGTTGTAGTATACATGTCACATTTTTTCTTCTGCACATAAAGAGTTATATTTACTGAATACAGAGGGTGACAGAGCGAAGAGGAAGGAAATAAAGACAAAAACAGAGAAGGATGCAGAGCTGTTTTAAGAGAGCCATCCCACTTTCTATTCAAGCCAGTGTACCAAAACTGCCTACAATTCACATAAAGGACGCTGTGAGTAAGTCCTCTATAAATAGTAGTGAATGAAGGCAAAAAAGCTCACATTTTATTTCATTTGGCTAATATGGTATTGATTATACATCACTAAACTAAACCAAAAAAGGCACATGCCCTTTCCTATTTCTTACTGCAATGTAATTCTGTTTAAAACACCCTAGCTGTCTGCTAATGGATGCTCATTTGTCAGTTCAAAATTTATGATTGCAATAGGAGATCCTCCCTCAGTCAGCCAGACGCCTTGAATACAGTATATCTCTGTATAGGGCCTCTGCTGCTGTTGCCATTTGTTGGATGTGTTAAATCAATATGGTGGATGTGGAAAAGTCATAGAACTTAATTTTCCCATGTTTGAAATGTCATAAAGATCTATACCTGGGACTAAATCTATTGTTGGATACTGAAAACCTTTATTGATTTAATTTGACTTGGTTCATCAAATATAGGATTATCTTAAGAGCACTTCCTATGGCTAATAAATTCAGACAGTGGCCCATTTTGGTGTAGACAAAATAGAAAAAAAGAGGACTATAGGTGTTCTGTGGGAAGCATGTTCAAAGAGGTGGCATTAGTGGGATGGCTTTTGGTGATAAATAGTGAGAGATGTGTGAAACATGAAGGAAAATAATAGATATTCAGATGAGCGAGCACAGAAGAAGAAAGAAAAGGCATGGTGGAGAGTCACAGTGCTAAACATATACATATACATAAAAAACAGCACAATCACACTCCTGCGTGGGAAGAAAAGAAAGGAAGCCAAGAATCAGAGCCTTCATTACATAAAACAAAGCACAAGTTGCTGTGCGCATACTGATCACAATGCTATATTCTACACTGAATGTGACATGAACTGAGCAGGAAGCCAAATTTAGCCCACTTAAGGTAACAAATTACCAAGCAGTGCTGCTTAACAACCCGCCTCCATGTTCCTTTATAGCTGCATTTAATGTTCCTCTACCTGAGCCACTTCTTCTCAAAGAACACCTTCAGGGTGTGCGGCAGCTAAACAAAACACACTATTTTTCACACTATTCAGAGTGTGTCAAAGTATTCAGGTGGTTAATTGGTTTCTCTATAAATCTGTATAAGCACCCTGAAACTGATGGGAGCCTCTGATGAGTCGTTACAAGTCAAGGGTCACTGGCTGGTAGTCACACCTCATTAGCTGACTGATTAATGACAGCCATCGTTGTTGTAGAGCTAACACCCAGCAAGAACGCCCATTAACAACGTATTTAGTAACACCTACATACATGGAACATCTGTTAAGCAGTCGATAACGTCCTGATGTGCAGATGACACCGTTACAGACGCCTTTATTATCTTGTTTAACAGTTTGAACACAGCCGTTAAGTTGCTCTTCTTTACACCTACATATCAGGGTTGTTGGGCTGAAATGAATTTGGTGTCGATGCGTTGACTTAAACATTATTGGCCTATCCTATGAGGGTGATATTCTGCAGGGGGATAAGTTCCATAAAATGTAATCAAATGTTTATTTTTTAATAAAATCCCTCTGTCCTCCTCACCTTTGGCCTTCTTGCCTCCGAAGCAGCCCGCGTCATCCTTCTTCTTCCTCTGTGGACCCGCTGACCCGGGGGCTTGCAGGGTCGAGGGGTCCTGGAACTTCTCGGCCCCTGGCACCTCTTTGTGGACTTGGTAGGACAGGTTTCTCATAATACAAACGCAGTTCTCCACAGACTAGGTGTAAAAAGAGAGAAGAAGTGTATTTCACCGAACACTTTACCTGGTAAGGAGTGAAGTCCCAGGATGAGTCAGATCTGGTCTTACCTTATTGTCCATGTCCTTCTTCCCAACAGCTGACTGAAGAGCGTGCAGCAGGGCGTCCACCAAACCCTCACATTCCCTCAGTCTGCGCCGGGCTTCAGCCCCATCTGAGCTCACGTTTCTATATGGAAAACACACACACACACACACACACACACACACAAGCATTTAGATATTTTATATCTATGTTTATTTGTCTTTGAAAAATGACTCCACTTCATGCTCATTTACAAAGTGGGCACTACAAATGCTAGCATTGTGGCTAACAGTAAGGTTCTTCAATTTCAGCCCCACTAGCTAACAAACACATTGCCAACTAAGAGAAAAAGAATGAGCAATATTTTCCTGTAAAAATACATCACTGCCTCCAGTAGCAGTACAAATGTGACCTCCCTTGCATCCTCTTGGTAGTCATTTACAGAGCTGCCACCGTTGGGACCTTCACACTAAACAACCAGTGTATATTAGGACAAGATGGTGCTATACACGTGGAAAATGTGTCCGTAAAAAGTGATTACTGTAATCCCGCTCACTCACAGTGTCACAGCTGTCATCATTTTTAGACAGATAAACTATCTTTAGTATTATGTTAAGTACAGTCAGCATTTAATTTCCTCTTCAAAGTTCAAGAAAGGACAACTAGAGCTAAATACATTATTGTTTGTGACAGTGCACTTTAAACAGCAGTTGTTGACAATGATAAGCAGGTGTACAGCTAATAGCAGTAAACAGTCTCCTCCAGCCTGTCATTTTCTCACTTTGACCTGTGGCCTTTATCCTCCGTGTGTGCCTCAAAAGTACAATGTAATAAAGCCAAATGGCTTCAGGAAATGTGTGTGTGTATATATATATATATATATATATATATATATATATATATATATATATATATATATATAGAGAGAGAAATGCCATCCCTGTTACACCAGCCAGCGCCCTGAGCACAGCTCCTATATGCAGAGAGCTGGAGCAGTCTTAGTGTGGCTGTCTGACTGACTGTGAAAGGCGAGGCTTTAAAGAGGGTTAAGGGATAGCTGGGGCTCCCTGCTCCTCACCGGGGACTTCATTTATGAGGGCTTCCAACCCACATAATCCCATTAGCCGACCCCCAGTTAGTCCTACAGAAGAGTGGCAGCCTTGCAGAGGTAAGCAGAATGGGAGTCCTTTGCTGTGCTGTGTGGACTCAAACACCTAGTAGATCCAACACTGCTACACATGTGGAAGCAACAGCCTACTGTAATAGTGACAGTAATTAATAATAATATAGAAACAAAAACACACACATCATCACCAGCCTTAGTCCTTGCCATCTTCCTGGTCGGTTGTTAGAGACCAGACAGACAGCACCAGCCATCTGCACACACACACACGCTCATAAATCACACTCATCCCACTTTTAAGTCTCAGAAAACAGTCACCACCTCCACGTAAACAGATCCAAAGAAGCGGCTGCCTTGGATTTATTTGACAGGAGTGAATTTGGATCAGACAGACACAGGAGTTTTATTGTCAGCTGTTTCATTTGTAGGAGTAGCAGTTGTCTTATGTGAGGTTTATAGACTAGACATCTGTCAGCGCAGAAAGGGACAGGAGCTGCTGTTGTCTGTGGACGGGTTCTAGTGGTGTTATGTAGGGTTTATTGTTAGCAGCTCTTATGACCTTTAGAAAATGTGTTTTTACTCTCATAGTTTGAGAATGCATCATGATATTTTGTTTTTCACTGATAATCAAATGCAGAAAATGAAGGAAAGTAGTTCTCCTCTAAAGCACAAGGTCAACTAGGAGAAAAGGATACTACAATGCATCAATTCACACCATAAAATCCTACATGTATTCAGGTCTTTGTGTAATGTTACAAGTCAGAAAACTCTGGACATTTTCTTTGTGTCTCTGTGCTGCATTTTTATCGTTAAAAGAATAAGTGGCTGTGCATTCAGAGGTCCATCTGCGTCTTTCAGTATCTGACAGCCCGTCACCCAGATCTCAATGCGTCTATAGTGTGTCGGCTTTATCAGACCAAGTGCTGATGTGAAGGTCACTCAGAGTCATTGCAGCCACGAGAGGACAATAGAACAGCTGAGAGAAATAGACTGAAGCAAGACTGATTGAGATGGATGGAGTCACAGGTGACCTCCACAAGGTCAAAGGCAGCATGGCAGGACCATATGTGCACACTCCGCTTGGGTTTTATCGAATCTAAATCCATCTTTGATTTGGTGTATTGATATAGCCTCTTACCTAATCTTATGTCTGAATAAAAACGGGGGTGGTTTGCGGAAATTAATTTTCTGGTAACATCATGTTATTGTTGTTTGGGGTAATTGCACAGTAGTGAGTGATTATCTGTCTATAAAGCAAGAATTGGTTGATTGTTGTATCAGCAAAACCAAAAAAGTGGGTGGTCATTTAGATAAGTGAGGAAAATACAGCCTCTTTGGTTTAAAGTTAAAAAACACAGTTAGATAGATAGAGAGAGAAAAAAAGAACATTTTCAATGCCATAAAGCCCCATCTGTGACGTAATCCGTCAAATCTCCATCCACAATATTCCACCACAAATTACAGACAATATTTTTGCAGGTGATGTATCATCATATGCACAATAAGGCACATGGTAATGAGCTTTCCACTGTATAGGTACATAACAATGTCAGCGAATGTGATTTAAACATAGACGTGTCCAAATCACATCACTAGTGACGCCATATTGTGAAAATTGGTAAACATGCACAAAATCTTTGAAACCATGTAGTTGCTCAAATGTATCATACTGTACACTATATACACTATATAAGTACATTTCTTGGGTATAATACTTAATTAAATGTACAACAGATGACATAAAAATTGTGGTTCTACACAAAGCTGCAGGAATTGTGGAAAATAGACTTTTACTCATTTTAAATTAAACTTGTCTAATGATGAATTTTAACTAAATCATTCAAGTAGCCAGGCGACGGGTAGAACAGTACCCTCATCACCATCCAACACACACAGTTTCCTATTTAATAAGCCCACAGCATAAACACTGTAAATAAGCGAGTCCCTATCGACAGAGGAGCCTGTTATAATAAAACTATTCCCAGCTTTATTGAGGTGTAAGCTGTGTCTCTGTTGGCGTGAGTAAACAGATTCTCCCTGGCATCAGCACTTCTCTCCAGTGCACAAACCTAGGCAACTGTGGGCTTAGCTGCAGTTACCATGGAGACACATTCTCGTCAGCATGGCCCCGCATGAGAGTCAAAGGAGTTAAGAGCGATGATGAGATATTTAGATATGTGTCAAATATGAAATAAGTGGCATCCAGACTAATAAGAGTGACGGTTAAAGAAAAACATACACATAAAAGAGAGCCAAAGGGTAATGACAGAAAACACAAGAAAGATGATGAGAACCAGTGAGAGGCAGAGGGCAGTGTTCCCACTGTGGCCCTGATGTAAAATTTCATGACTTCTCTATGACTCTCCTCGGCTTTATTCAGAGCACTCCATTTATTCGCTCTTGGTTCAATAACCTGGTCTTCAACTCAGCATAAAATTCTTAAGTTTTGCAATAACATGTGAAATACACTCTGATACTTTTGGATGTTGATCTGGATGCCAACCAGCACACTGCTGAGTCTGGTGCAAGGAAGAGTTCAGATTGCCGTCTAGACAGGCTTGGAAACAGCACACAGACGTGAGGTGCGATAAACCACGTACACACACACACATTTTACTACAGTCTGTCACTCTGAGCTGAAGCCAAAATCACAGATTCACAAACAGAAAGGTAGACGAGCAGAGAGAAAAACTGCTGTGAAGTTAATAACAGGAGCTCAAGACGTAGATGAAAGCGTAAAGGCAGAGAACGTCTGATGGAGAAAGGATTTTTTTCCCGCCTTTCTCTCTGTACACGTCTGTAAAGTGTAGAATAATAATAGTGTTTGGTGAATATTACATATTACTTGTGAAACTGTAATCAACTGCCAGAAGGATCCAGAAAGATATGCTTATGAGAAGACACATTTGTAACACAAAGCAATGCATTGAGAGCTCAGACGTTCAAGCAGTTGTAAGTATGCGAGCCGACAAGGAAGGCAAACTTAGGAATGGACATGACGTCAAAGCAGAGATTAAATTATACACAACAAGTGTTATTATGTTTCATTTTCTAAAGGTGGACACATAAACAGTGGACTGATGTGAGTCTTGTGTTGAGTGGCCTTAACTTTTAGGTAAAGTGAACCCACCAGCGTAGCTGTATCTCTGTTAGGTCAAACTGAAACGGTGCCGGGGTTTCCTGACTAACGGGTTCAATTTAAACAATTGTCCTGCAGTTTTATGAAGAGAGAGCGATGTAACTGTAACTTCTCAAAGCCAGAACGGGGTGTGTGCGTGTGTGTGTGTGCGTGTATAGGGGAAGTTTAGAGCTGAGGCATGCTTCCATATTTAAAACAAATGGAGCAGAAAGGGTCAGCAGAATGGCTGTATGAGTCACGCTGCTTTAACAGTGAAGTATGTCAATGTGGAAATGGAGAAGTTAACACTCATTTGGATGACTGACACAAGAAGTCAAGGTTTCTGCCGTTCTCACTGAGCACAGTCACAACACAGAAGTCTGACTCAGTCATTCCTGCTTCAGTGTGTGTATCTCAAATATAAATATTCATGTCATAAGCTATGTTTTTATGCTGCTGTTTGCATGTAGCTGTCCTTAACAAGAGGGAGCACAGATGCATGCTACACTTTAATTTACTCAAGAAGCTTGACACTAACTTCATTTGTGTGGTAACAAAGTTAACCGGCCCCAATTAGAATGGGAATGGGGAAAAGGAGGAAGGACATAGGATCAACACTGCATGGGGTCGAACGTGAGGATAGAAGTCAGCAGTGTATCATAAATAGTTTTATGTCTTCCTGAAGACAGGAAAGACATGCAGTGATCCCTCATACCTCACATACATACAGATAAACAGGAGCACAGCGTCTGCGGTATCATTACTGCTTTTTGTTCCTGCACAGCTTAAATCAGGGTCAGCCATCAGTCTCTTATACATCACACCTGTCTCCTTCTGCAGCTGGTATCTTTGGAAAAACAAACTGAAGTTGGTTTTGTTCTTGTCATTCACAGACGTGGGTATGTTGAGCTATAAAATCCAGGACAGTCACTGAAATGTGTCCACGTTTAACCTTTCACCTCCATAAAATAAATCTGCCACCTGGCTCTGTGGTTTCCCTTCATGTATGTGTGCATACTTTCTTCCTGCTAGCTCAGAAGCTTTCAATCCGCTTGAGCTCTAAAAACACAGTCCAGGCATATGTCTGTTGGTTAAAAACAAGCCCAGCGATGCTAATTTACCTGAGGCAGCCCGAAGTGTTCTTGAACACGGTGGTCCACTCCGCGTCGCGCGGCTTTGAGTCTTCGTTGGGCTCATGTTCCCAACCTGAGTGGGGGATTATGACCTCGTTGGTCATGGTCTGTAGGCCGTGGTTGATGATCACCATCTTCAGGGGTTCATAGGACGACAGATTCCACAGGGTTCCTGCAGGGAAATGAGGAGACATGTTAAGCAGATAGTGATCAGAGTGAGGAAAAGCCAGTCATGATATGATCTGGTCATACTGCACTGAATCAAAACATCACTGTAATACTTTTATTATGCACCTATAAACACCTATAAGCATAATCAGTGCAAAGACCACTGAGATATATGATATTTAAAACCATGAAGTCACATGACTTTGTGATGACACTTCTCAGCTGATGGAATAATCCGCCACTTGGACCTTAATACACAGATATTCTATAGTGTGTGTTTACAGGATCAGTTTAAATAACTCTGTGTGTACAAGTATCTCACAGACAGACTGTGTGTATCAATCACTCCTGTTCCCTGTTTACTCTTCCAAATAATCCAAGCAGCAAAAAAAAAAAAAAGATTATTTTCCATGCGCCTGCACATCTCTCTAACAGCCAGCCTATTTTATACTCAGGCAAAAGAAGGAGGTAAACTAAATTGAGCTGGGTATGTGCATCCTGAGGTTTCACAAAAGAGAGGCGGCCAGACAAAGCACCGAGAAGGGAATGTTTGGCAGCAGAGCCAACCCCAAAGAAAATAAAATGCTCCGTTAAAGCAGCAGCTTCAGATTGGTTTCCGCACACACGGACAACATGGAAGCTGCACAGAGAGAGATATTCTGGTTTGAGGAGCACAAACAAAAAAAAAGAAAACCCACACTGAGGTCCATGTTTGACACACATATTGTTTTTTATTTTCGTTAATCCAGCCCTGAGGGTCTTTGTCTGCCATCAAAGCACTTTTTCCTTCTTCTTTCAGATTCAGACCTTCAGATGGCATTTATAGCTTCAAAAACTAAAGGTGTATGAAAGGTCCAAATCACTGCAATCTCCTGTATTTAGGATTAAGATTACTCAACATATAAAAATAGTATCTTTAAGAATGTCTACTTAATCCAAAAAATAACTTCCCATTCACACCCTCACTCAAATGCTGACGTCCTCAAAGACACATGCGTTATATAAGTGCACACATAATCACATATAACAGTGGGAGACTCTGTCTTGGACCGCAACAACACACAATTAGTGGAGCAGTGAAACAGTCGCACTTCCTGGCCCTGTTCTTTAAAACACTTTCTGTGCATTTTCCAGACGGTCACTATTTCCTCTGTTAAATCATGCTCTCCATACACAGAGGAAAAAGAAACATCTCGGCGGACAGACCTGGGCTAAAAATAACTTCTGCCCTTCTGGTGTGGTTGTGCTAGAAGAAAATGGATTTCCATTGGCAAGACACTGAAAAAAAAAACTAATTAGTTTATGTGATTATACAGCACATAATGTTAGCCTCTTTAGTCTCTCTCTATCACATCTCTGTAAAAACCCCAAGTAGAAACCCTGCCCCTGTGTTACTACAGTTCGCAATTAGACTGACTTCCTGTGCGTCACCAGTGTCTGACTGGGAAACTATTAGAAGTGTGAGCTGAGGTGTGGCTTCAAGCATGGCTGCATTCACACACAAATCCTGAGTGTGATGCTTTATAAACACTTAATCTGAAAACCAGAACTGTATCTGTGCAGAGATCATCACAACAGATGGGATAGTGTTAATAGGGCTATAAAGGATTTAATGCCTTGCTGTAATATCATTATTTTCAGTCTTTGTTGTAGTGTATGATCGTCAATTACATCGCACACTACCTGAAACTATTCAGCTTGTTGGGAACAGAAGTGGGAGTTAAGACTGCCTGACAGGCTAATTTCAGGGAGAAATATCCCCCTAAAGCCCTAAACAAGCAAACCTCTGGTAATTACATTGTTGAATGAAGGCTGGATTAATTTTGTGCTTCATGCATTTACTGTAAATTTCATACCTCTACAAATTCAATATTGATTTTTTTTTTTACAAGCACTTTCATGGTACGTTAAGCTTGGACCTAAACAAGCTGAGATGTTATTTAAAAATATGGATGTTCCTCCATCAGCAGAATCGAAGCTCTGATTGAAGAAATTACATGTTAGCGCTCTGTGATTAGGCTATGTGTTGAGGACAGAGTGTGGTCAGAATTTTACTATTCATTCATTCTTCTGAATGCAGACCACCATGTGCTCCATCCTTGGTGCATATTTTCTCCACTTGTCTTTTTCACATTTTAAGTCTCTTATTCCAAACAAGCACAGGATAGAAAGCATCATCACCCAGGCATGAATCCAATTAAATATAAATTTGCACTTGTGTTGTGTGTGTGTGTGTGTGCTGGTACGATGACAGCTAGCTAACATTCATGCCTGCCCCGCAAGGCTGACAAGGCTTGATTACCTCCACTGTTGTGCCATTAGCATCGGCTTGACTTGTGACAAGCAGTCAACACATGAGCGTGATGAGCACCGCGAGACAAAGAAAACTTCTGGGTGCAGTGTTTTTGTCATGCGCTGAATGGGAAATATTTAGGAGTAATTTATGAGCAACACATTTTTTTAGCAGATGAAGAAGAAACAAACAGCACATTAATAATCCTCAAAAGAAATCTGTCTCATTCTTTTAAATGATTAAGCTTCATAATCAAGCCTTCTGCTTATGCCCCCACTATGAGATTAATGGTCCGTGATATCTCCAGTTTAAGCAGAGCATGCCGACTGTGTCTGAACCATGAAGGCCATGCCCAACATGTTAGCAGAGGGATTTGTGTAAAGCAAACTCATGAGGTTTGGAGGTACCTGAGCCCGGTCAAAAAATCTGTTGCATTAAATAACGCTCATGCAAACTTTCCTCCATCTGGTTGCTCGCCACCACCTCAGGTGTTTCAGCAGAAACATTGGTCAGGATTGTTGGAATGCTATACACCAATCACATATGCTGGAGGGGAGGGAAAAGGCATGTCTTTGCTGTAGCTGTGATCCATCAAATAGGACAGGCACACAGCCCACTGACAGAATGTTATTTAAGATGACAGAGTGCTGTGGAAGTGATGATCTCCATCCCATGTCCTGCCACTGTTTCAAGCCAGCGACTCTGTATCACGTTTAGTCCTATTTGCTGTCCTCTGTCAGGCTGTCAGAGGTAGGCGTGTTAGGGTTGTCTCAGGCCTGAGACAGATACCATGCAGCACTGTTGTCAAAGGCTCACTTCACACCTGATATGAATACCCAGCTCTGATTTCATTAACACCTGTCCTGGGGTATCTCCCCTTACATCTTGACCTGAGCATCACTTGGCCGCATGAGGCTGTGCATTATCATCACCAGCGTAGGGTCTGACAATGGGTCAAGGGATTTCATCCTAATACCTAATGGCAGTCACGGTGCCAATACCTAGCTTGTAGATAACTATGTGTCCCTCCAGAGATATGCCTCCCCAGACCACCACTGAACCACCATCAAACTGGTCATGCTGAATGTTACAGGCAGCATGACCAGCTCTCCTACAGTTGCCTGTCTCCTGAAATCTCCTCCATGCTCCTGAGACTGTGCTGAGAGAAACAGCAAACCCTCTGGCAATGGAACGCACTGATGTGCCATCGTGGAGCAGCTGGACTGCCTGTCCAACCTCTGTAGTGTATAGGTAAAAAAACTAGTAAAAATGAGGATATGAAGGAAAAAATGTCAGCAGCCTCCACCTGTGAGACCATTCCTGTTTTAGGGTCATCTCATTTCTGCTCCTGTAGTGCACCTGTTGTTAATATCTTTAACACCAGAGCAACTGTTACTGATTAACAACCCCCTCTGCTACTTAACTGACCAGAACAATATCTCAGAAGTTTAATTGACTGGATGCTACACTCTGATTAACAATGGTCTTAAATTTCTTGGTTTGGAAATAGTTTTATAAGACTTACCAGATTGCTGTGCAGCAACAGTTGCTGCTCTAACACCATTGTTTAAACTTCCAAAACCTCTGTTTTTACAGAGCTCTGTGCACCCGCTGATGATTGGTTCATCAAGGATTAAAGATGATCGGCAGTAACAAGCTCTTTCACAACATTGGAAACATGTTTGACTAATTTTTTTCATCTACAAGTTTCTGTTCCATTTCGTGTGCTGTCATAGCAACAGGTCCAACCCCTGACAGCAGATTTTACAAGCCTCAATACACATGACTGCACAATAAAACACAGTTCATTTCAAATGTCTTAAAACTTCAGCCACTAATAAGGCACTTATTGCCTTTATCCCAAAGTGAGCTGTTTCTGTGTATTCATACACACCTACAATTATAACAAACTGTCCATAATTCACTATTTGTAAATCAAAAATCCTTTCCTCGGTTTTCTAAATCTGCCTTCTTTCAAACAGGTTAAAAAAATGATTACTTGTGTTTTCCAGATTTGTTTTTTTCCACCTCCAGCTCAGCTTTGATGATCAGATCTTAATGCTTCTTCATGCTTCATGCTGAGTGTTTACATCCGGCGGGAAAAGAAGTCACCGGTTCAAACAGTGAATTATGATCTTATAAGTCACATTTCTCCCAAGTTTGTCATCTCATAAAGACAGCATTCCCAGCAGGGCTAACATATAAAATTCCAAGACTTTAACATGACATTTTTATATCTGAGTCCAAGTACTTTCAAGATCTAAACACTGCCATTCCTTACTGGTTTATTAATGTTGTTTATCTGTTGAGAAGAGCACTGAAGGGGTAAACAGTCTGAGTGAAAAAAAAACTTTATAAAATGTAATGGAATGATATGTAATCAGAACTGTAGTACAAGATGTCTCCAAAGATGTTGCAGTTTGCGTAAATATGGAAATGTAGTGAAAAGATATCAAACTGGAAACGCTGTTATCTGAGCTCTCACTCCATCATTTCCACATAGAGATCTGATTTGTATAAGAAACTATATATATTTGACAAAGTAAATGACAATTTGGGAGGCAAGCTGTGGCTTCCTGCCTCACTGGATCTTTCTTCTCTTACATCCTCTTTTCTTTTTTTGCCTGCTGATTCCTGAATGTCAAGGCTGGAGGGACTGGAACTAGGACTGGGAGTGGGACTGAAACTGCAACTGGGGTCGAGGCTAATTAAATTTTCCAGGCACCACTGGCAGGCATGTTGCTCTTCAAGCAGGACTATTAACTTAGTTCTGCCCATTACCTTTCTCCTCCTCCTCCCTCTCCTCTTCCTCCTCAACCCTTACACCATCCATCACAGTAAAGAAGGACGAAGGCACAGTTTGAAAAAAGCAGGAAGAGAGAGAGGAAGTAGACCTCAATAAGTTGACGTATTAAAATAATCACAAAATTCAAGGTATATATATATGTGGGTGTGTGTGTGTATATAGGAGACTCACACACACACATTCCTCAGAGACATATGGTGATGATGAACTCGGCATGTTGTCTCTTGGATCACAGTGGGGGACCTGAGGTATGTCCCGCTTCTCGAAAATGACTTCTCCATATTCTACATTATCATAAGCACCGTGTCCACAAGTATGAGTCACACCTATGCACATGTGTCCTGCATACAGAAACAGCACACTAACATGGAACACGGTTTAACTACCGAAACAGTGCTGAGAGCAGGATCCTGAGCCAGATCTGTCTGGTTAGCATCGGGCCCCTGAACCATGAAGGATACAGCGCAGTATTTACGTAATGTTCCTGATGCACCATCACATTCCTACTGCATATGGTGCTGAGAAAAAAGAGGAGCTGTGACTTAATTATCATTATTTGAATTCTCCAGAGTTCAGTACTGTCCAGATGGGACTCTTGTGATCTGATTTAGACAGTAATCATTGTCCTCTGGTGTCCTTCACAGTCCAACAGTAATGCTTGTCTGAAAAATTGTGTTATTGTATATGTGTATGTGTTTGTGTGAAATTACGGACCCCCATCAATTGAATTATATTCAAGCAAGCAGCACAAAAATACCAAAAACTAAGAAGGAGGACACCTACATGGGATGTAGCCAATATTATTCATTGACACAACTGTACTTCACATGCTATGACAAATGGATGCTGTGAAACATCTTACCATCTCACTGCTCTTTACAAGAGAACAAGGGGATACACACACACACACACACATATGTATATATGTATATATATATGTATATATATGTATATATATGTGTGTATATATATATGTATATATATGTATATATATATGTGTATATATATGTATATATATATATATACATATATATATACATATATATATATATATATATGTATATATATGTATTATTATATATATATATTATTATTTCGAACAGTTTAAAGATGGACTAGTCATTATTTAAATGCTAACAAAAATGAACTTTATTAATTAGTGATCAATGCCTTTTTCGTGTCTTTTGCCACATTATTGTGTTTCACATATTGTGTTTCTCTCACACCACTCTCACCTCACAGCACAAACTCATTGTAAGCAAACAATTCAGTTTAGTTGACCAAAGCACTGTTTTAAAACACCTGAGTCACATAATAAGCCTTATCATGTCCAACCAATCAGGGTAGCCCTGCGCCTGGTGATGTCTGCCAGGACTAATTCTAATTCTGCTTTGGTCTGGACCGACTCTAGTACAAATGAGAACACACCCTAAAATGATAGTTCTAATTAAGGCCACACAAATTTCAAAACTTTACAACTGAGCATCAACTGAGAAATGTATTCACACAGAATTGTGCCACAGACACACGTGAGCGTCTAGACATTATTTCAGTCTTCTTAGCCTACATCTATGACAACTTGCCCTATATGCATTTTTCATCCAATGACAAAGGCATGCCGCAGCACCTTCCTGACTGTCACTCCACAAAAACTCAGACATCTCCTGCAGGTAAAACGGGAGACAAATCCGCTTAATAATCTACATTTCCAGAGTGGGAATTGCTGGAGGGTGCAAACAGCCTAGAGCCTACCGGGAGGGAAATAGAATTACTCTGAGTGGTACAAAGCTCTAAAAATATGAACCGCTAGTCTGTCTCTGTCTGTCTGTCTTGTGTGTTGGAAAATAAAACCACTAGGTTCCTTCCACGTCATCCGTTTCCTCCCCGTAGAAAACAGAGCTCTGTGTGGTTTTACAGGGACAGCACAAAGTCCAACAGCAAACTCTTAAACACATGGACTAAGAAAAGGGGCCTATATTTAAAACCCCCCAATTATATTTAATTGTAGAAAAACAGGGCCAATTCTAGCCACTCAGGCTGAGGCTGTAAGCTGAGCTCGAATTGTGACTGGCCTGTTTTCAGCAAGGGCCAGAGCACCACCAGCGGAAAACCTAAAGCTGGAGCCAGAGGCTGGGGTAGGGAGAAAAACCAGTCAGAGTGCAGATAATGAATGAAGGAGTAAAAAAAATTAGATTGAGTGTGGGAGGGTTGGATAATGAGCGGGAGAGGGGATGGGTGGAGGGGCTCCCTCCGTTCTGTCCTCCTTGTCTTGTGGTGCAAGGTTATTTTTAGCTACGATAGGGAGCAACACGGTTCTGTAAAGGCAATCATTTCTGCTGCGGCACCGTCATCGCTCACTGCAACATCTCTGTCACAGCAAAGGGAAGCACTCACACACACACAGCAGTGTAACAAGCATGGGGGGTTTTAGGGACCAGGATCACTGTCAATACATCTGGATTAAAGCTGTCAATAGCCAGTATGTTTTACTAATAGTCGCACCTTTAAGCCTCACAGATATTCACAACATGACACCCAGCTAGAATCCACTGACAGCTGCCGAAATCATATCTAAACTGTAAATCTACCTGAGGAGTAACCTCCTCCTTTTTTTAACAAAGGGTCAGGTATCTCACTTTTCAAGTGGTTCTCATTTCTCACAAAGAAAACAAAAGACTCTTCTCAGATGCCACAGTGTGCATATGCAAGCCACAGTGTGTCAGGTCAAAGCAATCGTGTTGGGGATTAGCTGAGCAGACACACACAAAACTGTATTCCCCAGCTGACATTTACCAGGTCAAGGAGAGGAAACCCTATCTGAATCAATAGCTCCTCTTAAAGGAATTAAAACATATTTCATTACTTAATGCAACAACGAGCATTTTTACTAAAATCAATGTTTACATGCTGTCTGGTTCTCTGCACTTCACTTCTTGTTTCACAATATTGGTTCTGTAGTGTGACCAGTAGTGTCAAGGAGAGCCTTCTCCAAGACTGAAGACGCATCTGGTCTTGAATTAAGAATGACTAATTGCAGCTTTGAATACGTCCTTATCTGTCCTCGCTAGCATACAGGGAGTTAAGCACTCCACCACTAATTAAGCGAGCACGCCTGGGACACATACTTATCACATAATGTAAGGCTTCTAAGATGATATATAGACGTGAATGCTGCTAAATAGTCATCTATGGAAAACACTTAGAAGTCTGCTTCTTAAAATAGCATGGCACAGTCCTGCATTACTATGCAGAGCGTTAGATTATGGCAGCCGACTGGACAGAATGTATAAGCGTCGGGAAGCGCGCAGCCGGTGATTGGAATGGACTGGCATACTAAGGTACTATCAAATCAGCTTAAAGGCTTCAAAGCAGCGCTTCAGTACGTGAACGAGAGTTGAGACTAATTAGGCGGACAGGAAGAAGAATCCTACAGTTAGTGGAGAAGACAGCCAACAAGGCTTGACTGCTATGCTGCTATGCAGGTGGTTTTTGTGTGACATAAGGATCCTGTACCTATAGCAGGGTGAGGGATGCAATTCCAGAAGCCATTTCCAATATCATTTATAATAATTTCACATGACACATCTTATTAAGTAGTTAAAAGCAAAACATTAATGTGTGTACTCATTTAATAACCTTGAGAGCTTTAATAGCTAATCATAATAATAATAATAATCATAATTGAGACATGAGAGTCTGCATTTAGAACTTCTCCTCTTACCGGTGATGAGTTCTCGTACTTCCATGTCATTGGTCTTCCTCAGCAGGCGGATAAGCGCCGGGATGCCGTCACAGTTTTTGATGGCCACCTTGTTGTCATTGTCCTTGCCGTAGGAGATGTTGCGCAGAGCACCACAAGCCTTGCGGTGGACTTCAGATTTAGGATGATCCAGAAGGCCCACCAGAACAGGAATCCCCTTCAGCTGACGCACGTCCTTCTTGATCTTATCGTTTTCGTAGCACAGGTGCTGCAGGTAGGCAGCGGCGTTGGACTTGACCGGGTCGATGGGATGGCCGAGCATGGCGATGACCTCGGGCAGGTCAGGGTCACGCCAGCGCGGGTCCTTTCGGATGCTGTCAATGGAAGGCGAGCGCCGGCCTCCCATGCGATCCAGGCTGGCCATGCTACCCCTCTCCGGCTGAGCGAGCGGCGCCGAATACATGCCATGGATGTAAGGGTGGCGTTCATCGATCAGCTCTGCCTCGATTGGGTCATCTGGGTACCCTCTAGAAGATAAGAGACGAGAGGACGGTTAGGACGAGAGAGATGGACGAGCTAAATGGGGGGTGACTCAGACAGATTTGTCTGAGAGAAGAATTAGGCAGCCGGGGGATAGACTTTGAGAAAAGCCAGCTGAGGTGAGAGTTGCTGACTAATGAGGGGAAAAAAGAAAGCAGAGGACAGGGTGAATAAGAGGTGAGAAGTAGTGAGTGATGGAAGGGAAAAAGGGAAAAAAATCTGTGCTTTGGATGTGTTATTAATACAGATCTGTGGTGGCAATTCCTTGCAATAAGAGTGATATGGTAAGCAACATCCTCCTTATTATTCCTCCCTGTCAGGTGGCACCAACAAACATGTCAGACTTCAACAAACATAAAGTCTTAGAAAGAATGACTGAGAGACAGGAAAAGATTGCATACAGAGGCAAGGCAACACCAAAGACAAAGCTTTGAAGGAGACTCTTGTGAAGTTTTTTTTTTTTTTTTTTTTTTTTTTTTAAGGAAGCCAACATATACAACAGAGAGAGGATTTGATGTCTTCTCCCCCAGGGAACAAAGAAAAGAGCTATGCTGTCTCCCCAGGGAGGACTGTGAGCCCCTATGATGCCTCCGGGGCTTCCTTCGCTCACAGCTCTGAACACTGGTATGCTGCAGCTGAAATGTTAATGACCATCACGCTGGGACTTCTCTACTAGCATTAGCCTCATTAGCATTACTACGATTACAGATGAGGACTTAAACAGTATTGAGCTCTACTTATTTTTGGTTGATGGAATTAAGTGGCCAAGGAAGCAAGCAGCTCATGGGGGTTTCCTTAAATGATTCCTATTTCCCCAGGCTTCCTGTTCTCTGTGACTCTTTACTCCAAAGACAGACTCTATTGGCTCATGGGCAAAAAAAAAAAAAGAAAAAAATTATAGGTGCTCAATACCAATGACAGATCATTAGCTGCCTGAGTGCTGGCTACTTATTTTTCCAAAGGGCTCTTTAATCATTGGAACGGTTATCACAGGCAGGAGGAGAATCATTTCTGAGTCTTCTTTTTGAGTTGTCTAAAAAGGATGAGAAGATATTTGGTAGGCAGAGTTATGACATGGGGAGAGGAATTTAATTAGAGTTGTGTGCTTATGCACAGCCATTATCATCCCCCCACCCACCCCGCAGCTTGAGACTTGTTTACCCTCATTACATAATCCAGCTGGTTTCCTCTCACCATCTTTTTGATGCGCGGTGGTTGGTGGTGCAACAAAATGGTGGCCAACGTTGGCGGTTGGCAGGGAATTCCAGACCGAGCTCTGATTTTAATGAGTTTTATGTTAATTATGTGTTTTTTTCTTACAGTTCTTCCCAAACATGCTGCGAGAAGACGAGGAGATGGAGGAGGTGGTGGTGGGTGGGTCTGGTGTGTCTTCCCGCCTCGGCTATTCTGTTGAGCTACACAAACCTTGTAGTAACATATTAGCTTTTATGGCATGACTTTGTGCATTATACTGGCAGGAAAATCGATTGGAGATAAACTGAGGGGAAGGCTCCGGCCTGCACAATGTAACAAGATTATCCTCCATTCTGATGGATGGAAAGATGATTAATAGAAATAATGGGACACCACGGACCAATGCATGCTGGAAGAATCGTGGTTCTGAGTGGTTGTGGCAAACCCTGGAGACATATGCATGTCCAGCAGAGGAATTGTGTATCATCAGTGTTTCTTCTTATTTTTGTTAAGTTTTGAGGAACATGTTGGGCAGCCACAAGCCTCTATATAGGCAAAATATAACCCCTAGATGTAAGGAGGGGCCAGTCAAGAGCCTGATTACAGCAGATCATTTGGGGACTGATCTGAGGTTTGGCACAAACACCGAGCTGCCTGATGGGCCATATGGAAAGAGAGGGAAATCTGTGAGTGCATGTGTCAGTGCTTCCTAAATGCTTCATTGTGTACACTGAGATCTACATACACACACTCCTGCACTACATCCAGATTCTATTTGTCGTGGAGTATTGGGTATGAGAGGCAGGAATAACCCTCCTGAACGAACAGCAGTTAACCAACTCGGCACTATCTCCAACAGACCTGTATACACAACAGAGCACAGCATCCCTTTTTTTCTCGCCGGCTTTCTCTCTCATCATCTGTCACGCCATGTTTCTCATACACTTATATTCTCATGCACACTTCAACACACAGATAAGACGTACAGTTGTGCAGATCATGGCTCATTTAGATCCGGGCCGATGCGGCAGGGGCTTTTTTGGTAAAGCGGGCGTCGGGAGGCTGAGTGATGGGAATGTCAGGATTTGCATTTAAATTGGCGCCATTGTGTGTACAGGGGAGGGTGTATTCATGGATGTGAAAGGCCTCTCTGCCGCCAGACGCAACGCTCCGAGCGTGATTACAGCAGATCGCTCTCCTCATGTTAATCGAGCCGCTAAACGTCGGGGCTATTTGTGTGTGTATCTGTGCGTTCATCTGCGGATGTGAGATGGGGGGGGGGTGTTTGTTTTGTTCTATGACACAAAGAATAGAAGAAAAGATTAAAAGACAGAGAGTAGATATGAGATGCAACCGTGTCCACAAACTTCAGCACTATACTCATCTGGACACATTATTATTCTTCCATTCCTTCAACTACTTCTTTCATCATCTTTCAGCTGCCGCCATGTTTGACCCTCCACTGCTGCAGGCCCATAAAAGGAGATGAACAGAAAAGAATAAGGGGATGTTTGCATCTCATGTGTACTATCATTTCTGAAGGGCTTCTTATGGGCTCTCCTTGTTAAGCTTATAGCTCACAGTGAATTATGAGCCATACTTTTTTCATAGTGAACTCGAGTTTTTTTTAATGTGAAACTAACAGTAAAGCAGTTTCTATCAAGCCACACTTGAGCTTTTTCCACATTTTGTTTTCATGCTATTAAAAAAAGTAACATTGTTTCTTCTGTAATTTAAGAAGATGCTTCTGAAAATCCTCAAACATTACAGAGAGGAAGTGGAGTATAATGTTAAACAGAGTATTTGGCTCTCAGTGAAAGCCTCTTGGCATGCTTAAGCTGCTGGCTTGTGTCATTTCACTTCCACAGACTGTTCCCTGTGGACACCGGCCTACTGGATGAGATTAAGACACCTCCCACTCTCAATTAAGTTAGCGAATGTGAGCATGTATGCATGTATTTAAGTGTGTGTGTGTGTGTGTAGTGACCCCTGGATGCAGGTGGGCAGGTGAAGCAGAGCGGATCGCCCAAGGAGAGATGAGCCATTAGAGATTAGTTTAAAGACGCCCCTGTAGTCTGGCAGGGTTCAAAAGCGGCTATTAATCACACTGCCATGAGGACACACACACACGCACACACACACACACAAAGAATGGGAAAAAAGAGACTAAGCCACACTCACATCCAGGCAGTGAAGGGGGAGGGAAGACAGACATACTGTAACTTATTTGCGAAGCTCAAGCAGGAATAAAAGCAAAAAAGATGCCCTTTGCTTCCTTAGTAGCTATCTTTGCAGTCAATGGGCATATGATACTAAAATGGACACCAGTGTGCTGACAAAATGAGTGCTAAATATCTTCATTGGCTGTGTTTAATTGGGGGCTTGCAATGCAATGATAACCTGTAATTAACGTGCTTTAATTCCCAGATTCATTACAGCACATTGGAGTCACAGCTTGGAAGAATGCTAATCAGTGCTCAGGATAGACTGGGCACTTGAGGAAGAGCCGACGGTCACTGTTCCTGTTTGGGTATGATGAGGTCAGTACAGAAGGTCCTAACGAAAGACTTTTACTTCCTGCTGCAATTAGCCAGAGCTGCTCAAAACATGTGTGTCGGGGCATTCGCATGTGCAGTTGTCAGTGTGTCTGTGGCTGTTAGGACTGTGTTGTGACACATGTTAGGGGGGCTACAAATTGCCTGCCACAGCAAGCGCCTCTCACTAGGAGGATGAGGGGAGTGACTCATTTTCTGAGGATGTAGTTTTCATTGAGTGTGTGGTGTGTAGTGTCAGAAATCAAAAGTGTGTAAAGACAGCCTGATTGAGGCAGCTGCTTTTTTTCAGATGCAGGAGCCATATTTTATAAAACTCTTCTAGCTGTAGATGTGTGTGTGTAAGCCACCATGACAGAAAACACAGATACAGCAGGGCTCTAGACTAACTTTTTGCACTGGTTGCACCGGTGCACCTAACCTTTTTTTCTTGGGTGCACCGGCACAAAAGTTAGGTGCACCGCATCACACATCACACAGCTGTTTTTTAAATGCTGTCCATATATTTTATGGATCAGGCCTTAACTTGACACCTGTCTTAATGCAGAAGTTCTTTTCATCTTCTCTCATCATCTGCAGCTACATCTACTGTTTACCTGACGGCCTCGCAGGGCTGTAGCTAAAGTTTTAGAAATACTGAGGTCCAAAAATTGATCTCTAGGAAATATGAACGGGCTTAATAATAACATATCATCCTAAACTGACTTTGGACCTTGTTTAATGAACACAGGTAAATAAAAATAAACAAATACATGTACCGATAGTACTCATTCAAATTATGGACAAACTATCCAACAAGTCTGCCTGTCAGAAATCCATGATGAAGATTCAAAGTTACAGCACTCTTCAGTTCCCTGTTTGCTTTCTCTCTGTATTTTCTGGCTGTCGCTCCTCACTTATCTATCTGGCAATGGGAATTAAAAATTATTTAAATTATATACACCTTTATTTATTTAATAGCTGTGATTGAGATTCACGTTTCTAATGCAGCTACAGTACTTCTTCTCTCATCTTCCTCACCTCTCTTCCTCTCTGCCTCTGTCTCCTCTCTTTCTAAAGCTGAGCTCCAGCTGACAGACTCTTCATTCTGTCTGTTACAGTTTAGCTGTATGCAGACATCATACTGACAGACAATGCTCCACTATAGCAGGATAATAACAATACTTTTTAAATGGGCGTTCGTCATGTAACCATGTTCTATAACTCCTTAAAACCAGCTGACTGCTGTCAGAGTGACTCAGCCTTCATGGATGAACCTCACAGGTCAGATAACACTGTCCTCAGACCTGCTGTTCAGTCTGTTATGATGCTACGAGCACGTCACGCCCCCTCCCTGAACATGACCGGCTCGTTATCATCACTCATTCAGGTCAACAGCAAATTATCAAAACCCGCATAGTAGCAACAAATCCTGCTCCTCCGCTGCATGTTCACTTAAACTGCGGTTTCTGCAGCGAAACGTCTTTAATACCTGTCTGTCTGTGTGCGCGCTGCGCGCTACAGTCAGAGGGCCGTATGAGTTCTGCACACACATTTTAAAAAGTCCGGGCCGAAACGGACTTTGTTCTCGTCACCTTGGTCCAGATCTCTCTGTTCTCGTGCTGCATGGAACAAGCTTTATCACACAGCATCCGCTCTGCGCAGCATATGTCCGCGTTCTTCTTCTGAATTTTCGGTCTCTGCTGACCGCAGCAGACACGTTTTCAAAGACACACACACGGAGGTCCCGCCCTTCACCGTCTCTGATTGGTTCAGACCACGATATGAGCCCAATGTGTGTCTGTTGTTGGAGACTTTTGAGAGTCGCGGAGAACGTATCTCCCTCTTACTGCTGGTCGTACTGGTGCGACCTCTGATATTTTTTGGTTGCACCTTTGAGAAATTAGGTCGCATGTGCGCCCAAAATGGTCGCACTCTAGAGCCCTGTACAGATACACACTCTCACCCCCTTGTTTCTTTAGATTTGGCCTCAGACCCAAACATTCTGCTGTTAGAGGGGTGGAAATGTACAAAAACATCCATCCGCTACAGACCACTGGAAAAAACAGGTTTTAACACACACACACACACACACACACACACACACACACACACTTCCAACTCAACTTCATACTCTTGCTCCAATTTACTTGAGGGTGGACACTTCTCCCGGGCTCCCCTTTGGCCAGCATCAAAATGATTGGAAGCTATTAGGAGACAAGACATCCATTTTTGGATCCCATTGTCAGAAGCTAACAGGCTTTTTTCTGCCCTCTGGAGCTGAGACTTATACCCTTTCAATAAAGGTTGCTAAAAAAGGAAAAGAAGGCTTTGAGAGATAACTGACAAAAGCCTGCTGTCCTCCATCGTCTCCAATCATTCTTGCCTATTTACCTCTGACACTAACACATGTTTTCAATCCATTTGCAGGAAAACGGCAATCAAAAACCTGTTTTTTCCTCACTTCCTTTCTCAAACAATTCGCTCACGGAGAAGAGACATCTGTTTACTGTAATGTAGTCTTTTTTATGGTGAGTACATGACAAGTATTATGTATTCTCTCTGATCTCTTCCTCTCATGAATGTAAAGAAGAACTCACTGTCCAAAGCAAAAAGGAAAACATGTATACTGTATGGACTTGCACACCTTCACACATTAATTATTTCCAACAAACTCTAGACTGTTGAATCATCCAGACTGTCACGTACTAACACCGGGTATACACTACCATTCAAAGTAGTCACCTTTTGCTTAGATGACACTTTTGCAAACTCTTGGCATTCTCTCAGTCAGCCACATTGTGGTCCCACTAAGCACAAACCAGACAGGATGGCATGTTGCTGCAGAATAGCTGTGGAAGCCATGCTGGTTAAGTGGGAGGACTGTGTACCAACCCTACCTCTGCAACACAACTGATGGTGTCAAAGACATTAATAATGCAAGAAATTTCACAGATAAACTCGAGTGTGCAAGACTATCATCAAAGCAAGAGATGGCTACCACTGAATAAGAGGTGTGTTCAAACTTTTGGCTGGTTGTGTACAAAAATACAAAAAGCTGTTTCATTTGTGTTGCCCTGTGATGGACTGGTGACCTGTCCAGGGTGTACACCACCCATAGATAGCTGGGGTAGGCTCCACCCCCCACATGACCATGTACTACAGGACAAAGCAAGGCAACTGGACTTGTAAACTTTTCTTGCAGACGTTTCGCTGCTCATCCAAGCTGTTCTGAATGAATCTGCCTGGATGAGCAGTGAAAAACTCCACAGTTTCCTTGCTTCAACCTTAAATGTCTTAAATGTCCATAAAATGTCCTTTCATTTGTCCTTACCTGACTCGGGGCCCATCACGAAGAGGTTCCCGGTGGGTACGACCTCTGTTGGCACCTGGAAGAGTACGTCGGTTGGCAGTAGAGTAGTCAGGCTCCAGCTCATACGGCTCTTCCTCTTCGGGCCCCAAGCTGCGACGATCATCCTCCAAACCATATGGCTCAGGCTGGAAGCGCTCTGGTTGTGAGCGGTTCAGATCCACAGTGCTGCTACCCATAGGCACCTGGGGCTGCGCCACATGACCATAGTCATCCTTGCGAATAGGCAATGTGTAGCTGTTCTCCGGCCGGTAGCTATTAGGCATGTAGGGGTAGCGTGGAGGCCGGTAGTTGACGCCACGTGACAGACTTCCATAGTTGTCTGTCAAATCGGCGTAGCCGTCGTGCAGGCCGTAGTGGCGGACATACTGGCTCTCATGTGTGTCTCCATATGAATCGTTATAGGAGTTGTTGTAGGAGCGCGTCAGGGTGGAGGTCGCTTGGGGCATGATGAAGCGGTCACTTCCATTCTTCATGTATCGCCTGTCAATCGAGTCGGTGTAGCTGCCAAGTGGGGACGAGCCCTCCGGCAGGGGTAAACCATCGGGACCAAGGGGCACCTGACGCACTGTGCGGGTGGTCACCGTCTTCACCGTCTTAGTCACCTGTACAAAGAGGAACACATACACCTGTCAGACAGTGCTGACAACAAGTGGTGGACAAGTTATCTTCAGGCACATAATACCTGGGAAAGGTAAAGTTGGCTTTAATTCTCATCCAGATTAAATCATGCATGCAAAATCCAATGCAGAAGAAAATATTTCTGATTGTGTTACTTTATGTGGTAGTAATATGGTGCATTATGGGGCTATAATTCATGAACCCTGAACTTAATGATGCTCTTAAATTGTTAAAACACATGCTAAAATCGGCTGAAAGACAACACACAAAACACCTCAACTATATTTGAGGCAGTCTTGTATTCAATAATACATTGACACACATATTTGGTCATTATTTAACTATTTCACATAAAATATATCACTTAATAGCTTGCACTGATCATTCGTTTTTACTTGAGGACACAGAGTAACCACAGAGTGATTATACAGAGTCTCCTTGCTGAGGAGACCCTGCTCCACTGGAGCTTGAGCACTGTATCTCCCCGGGGGGCATCATACTCTGTAGCTGTGACAACCAGACCTGCATGTATCTATTTCTCATGCTCACTTCATCCTTTAGCTTAAATAACTCTACTTCCTCTGCCATCTCTGAGGCTGTCTGACTGGAGAATCACATACAGCAACTCCCTCCCACAGGTTCTACGCCCACACAAAACCAATTTGCTGCCCAGTGAATTCTGCTGTGGCCAATAATTGGCTATTTTGTCAGCGGCTATAAATTCATCTTCCAAATTAATGAGGTTGATGAAAATTAATCGTCATCTGCAGGGGTTCAGTTCTGATGTTTTTCATGTTGGGCCTTGGCAAGGTGTTGGAAAGAGGTTCATTTCCACCTGACAAGAGTAGACCGGCACAATATTACGGGCGGGCAAGAATAATAAAAAACAAAATATGCTAATTTTTGCATCTGATGGTGCCATTAATTGAAACAAAATTAATTTTGTTTTTCCTTTAATTTTCTCATTTTAATCAGCAGCCAGCAAAAAGGCATGTAAAGATATTAAGTAACCACAACGACGCGCTACCACAGGAGCGTGTCAAGAGCAGGCGCACAAACCACATATCAGTTGTTGAACACAGCATCCTTATTAACTTGTGTGAAACAAATAGAAATCTTCACTGGCCTTGTTTCCTGATTACACCCTGACTGTGAGCTACATAACAAAGCCTATTTCAGGAACATCAAGGTTCATTTCCATGTTCCATGTAATTACTGAGCAGTTTGTTTTGGATGACAGTTAGAAATAAAAAGCTCATTTACTTGATTTACATTGCTAAAAGGATAAATATGACCTCATCCTCTGGATTCAACATCATGAGAGGGTTATACAGGCACAAATAAATGTCTTATGAATATTCCTTTTTTAAGCAACTTTTAGTCAGATTGAAATTCCTCGCCTTTTACAAATCATCATGTTGTACTCTTTTTCTCTTTCTGGCTTGTCAGAGGCTGAGTGGAGGCGGCACAATGAATGCTACAGCTTCCCAGCCTTGACATGCCCAGCTGCCTTGTACTAACATAGCTTTTTAGGCGATTTGCAAGGGCTGCAAAGGGAGCCATCACACAGGTTTCAAACACACTTTGATGTACACTCGAGTTCACAAGGCGTTAAACCGTCACGCAAGGGGAAACGAGGAGAGGCGAGGGACCTGGGATTCAGAAGATCCTCTGAAATATGCTGTAGTGGGGTAAACAGGGCTGAAAGAGAATTGCTAAATTGGTGGAGAAAGCGAGGATGCGCGCATGTAGCAATGTTACAGATTTTTTTGTGTCTTTTCATGAAGTAAGAGCTCTACTAAAAGAAAATGTTTAAAACAACCTCAGGCAGTTAGAAACAGTCCTATAATGTTTACCAAACTGTTAAAAGCAAGCATGCGTCAAACAGTCCATTTTCAGCATTGTAAGAGGTTTCACAACCTCTTTATTAAAAGCTTAAATGGACACAGTGACAATAGAGGGATAGGATGGGGTGATTAAAAAGCCTGTGATTGTGAACTTTTGAGAGCATCTGTGAAGATGGCAGGTGTGATTTTCTTCACAAAGTCTATAAAACCTGTTAGAGGAGGGAGGCATGCGAGGGGAGAAGGCGTGGGTGTACAGAACACAGCAAAAACATAAAAATCACACGCGGCGCGGCGTTCTTTACTGGGTCTGTGTCAGACAGGGTGGGGGTGGTCGAAATGGGGACCGGGGTAGGTGTCCGGGTGGCGTGCCTGGTCTCCACTAACAAGCTGTCAGGCACCATGATTGGATGGTAGGTGCGGCGGGTGATGGTTTTTACCATTTTGGTGACCTAGAATTGGAGGGATGGACGGCTCATAATGTCAGTATGGATGGATGGATGGATGCACAACAACCCTGTGGTTTTGCTCCTTTTCAATGCACAGAGTGAGAATAGAGACACACACATTTAAAATAGAAGCAACTGCAAGCACTTTGAGACTGTTCTTGTTCTAGTAACTATTTATTAAGTCAGCCTGCAGAAAAAAATAACATTGTTGAGTTCAAAGACTGACAAACAAAGCAGGTTTCAGTTCCCTTTTCACCAGCATTTTTCATTTTCAACAGTTGAAACCACAATTTGGCATTTTTGTGTACAACTCGTACCTACTTAAGGTTGGCTCCCCAGTGTGTGCAGGGAAGTGAAAACTCTATTATGTGTTTGCTTCCACTCTCATTAGCTCACATCCAGAGGAAAGAGTGAGGAAGGCTGCTTTTTATTGGTCTGACTGAGCTCTTCCTTTAAAATGACTGGTGTTCCATTCAGTGTTTCTGCCAGGGCTTGCTGGATGATGGCCAAAGGGGAAAGCATGGCATGCTGGGACAGGAGGACGAAAGTGGATCTAATTGAGCGTGTGCATGCGCGGACCCGGGCCAATTCTCTTTGAGTTTGAATTGATTGAAAACTAGCAGTTAATCTGAGAGTAAGAGGCCAATTCACAGCAATACTTTTATTAGGATCTTTTTATGTGAGCTGAATTCAGTCAGCTGAAACTTACCGTGGCCCCACTCTCCTCTTTTTAGCTGCTGGTTGTATACAGCAGAGCCTTTTTCTGTTTATTTTCAAGTATTCAAACTAGTAATATTGCTGATGCTAAATCAGTGGAAACATGTTTACCACTAAAAAATAAAAACTTTTTTGCCTGCAAATCAGGAAGATGGGAGAGAGGCTTCTGTGTTTCATCTTTCAGCGGTCGGATGGGGGATAACCATCAAGGGAAAGGAGGGCGTTAGCGTTAGATAGTATGGCAAGACTTTGGTGCAAAAGAACACATGAATAAAACTGTGAGTTGCAGGGAAATGACGAGAGATGGAGAAGTGTTGAGGGTAGAAAAAAAATCATATAAAAGGGAGGAAAACAAAAAGCAGCAAATATAAGAAGAGGGTGTGTGGGGGGTGGGGTGCATCTATTTAATGCCACAGAGCTTCTAAAAGTTCACCCTGCACATTCTGCTTTTCTCCTCAGAGGTGCCTTCCAGAAAATGCACATCGTGAGCCCCCACAAGAAGCATCCTTCCTTCTTTCCTTTCCTCACAAGCAATGCCTTTGATGTCTGTAATGTGCTGCTGCACGTGTACTGCAGTGTTTCTGCTGTCCCAGTGTGTAAAAATCATGCATGTGTGTGGCCGATCCCCTCACAGTAAACAGGCTGGAGGGCATTGGGTCCTCCCTGATGAGGGATTAGACCAGGCTTTTTAATTACAGTTTGACACTCCCCGGAGTAAGAGTTCCACACAGCAATCTCCACCCTCTCTAGAAGCCTCCAGCAGCTGATTGTAGCCATCTTTACAGCACTATCTTTAACACATTATTTTTTGCAGGTATGTCACAAAATAACCAACTGTGTGATAGATGACCTGGTGGAAGATTATGAAATTCATTTTCAGGAATGTAAGGCCCACCTTTTTTTCTTTTGGTATAATGTCAGTGAGGCAAAAGAATAAAGAAATAAACATGCAAAAGAAATAGTACTGCAGAGGATGGAGGCAAAAAAGAGGTGACATAAGTATTATAGAGTATAGGAGTCATATTTAGCTAGTGATGAAGCAGATTTTGTGCTGCCGCTGTAGCCTGTATGGGCACACAGAAGACGGTGGTGTGGTGGGAAAAGCTATACTGGTATAAAAGTCCACTCACCTTCACGTTAGTTGACACATCCTTACAGAAAAAACAACAGAACACAGTAGAGGACAAGTCAACAAAAGAGCTTTTAATAAGAAGCTGGGAGAACATCAGGGGAGTTGGTTCATAATAATGAAAAAAATCAAGTAAATAAAGCAATGAGAGGGAGATGAAACCACTCTGGGCTGTAGGATTATGGGATTTAGAGTTCTTAAGAATGGCAGTCTGGATAGGAGGTACAGTAGCGCAGTGGTTGGTAGCCATAATTAGAATTTTAAGTTAGGACGAAAAGTGTCCTGTGGTGTCCGACTAATGTGGCACAGGAGGACTATCGGTTTTATCTGCAGGTGACGGCTAACACTGTATAGCATCAGTGCAACAGGATAATCATGTACGGTCTATAGACCTACAAGTCTTACCTTAGTTTCTGTGCGCCGCGTGGTTCCATCATCCGAGGTGACCACTGAGACGTGGGAGGTGGGGGTGCCGGGGTCCTCTTCTATGGTGACCGTCTCCTCCACCACCTCCTGCGGCTCTTGCATCATGGCCAGAGACGTGGCGTTACTAGGGCTCTGCTCCTGCGCAGTGAGAGAAATCTGTCATTAGTGAGGGGGAAAAACAACATCCAAACAAAACAACATCCAGGTAATCTGCCATTGACAAGATGAAACTTTAATTGGGCCACCGCGGCAACAAATGATATTAGAATCCAGCAGAGAAAAGCGGGGCATAAATAAGACTATTGTAAATGAAGGGTATTAAATACAACGCCACCTGCAATATGCAAAGCAACACTTGAGAATCAAGTAGATTGAAAGTGTGAAATGCACTACATGAATAATAATGTGTAGAAAATAACAGTGATAAAATATACTGAAGCGAGGAGAGGAATGAAAATAGACAAACATGGCAGGCAGAGAGGAGAACACCACAAAAACAATACAGATTCTAACCTCAAGTGAAAAGTGATAAAAACTACATTTTACAACTGCCATTGTACATTATTGCAAACACTCAAGTGGTAACAATGATTCAATGTGTAAAATTTATTCAATAAGTTACTTTAATACATGCAGCAACACGATTCTTTCGGGAATCTTTCTATGACAATGCTTCTACAATATAGTGCATAGTGGGAAAAAGATAAAGATTTTTGTAGTTTTTTCTAAGTTTAGTCCCGACACTGTGATTTATATCCAAAAACTGAAACTTCAAACTGAGTTAAAGCCTCTGTCATGGCAAGCAAAAGCCTGGAGGATTCATATGATTCATATATTACTGGAAGGCCATGAGTTTGAAGAAATGTATCCATGGGTTATGGATAAAAGTGAGAACGGACTCCTTTATATTCCCCCACCTGACCCCTGCATGGAAGCATGAGAAAAATGTGCTTCCTGCTGATGGAAAAAAGGATATGAAATCAGTGGACAGAGATGCAACGCCCAAGCATGGCCTGCTGCCGGGCAAGAGTGTGACAAAATTACAGCTCTCATGATGGAGAGGGAAAGGAAGGCATTTGAAGCAATCACTGATAACCAAAACAGCACGAGGCCGAGAGAGGGAGAGGACATCGAAAGTAATAGAGAGGGCGGAGAGGGAAAGAGCTGGAGTAGGACGGTGTAGTGGAAACTTGAGTTTTTCCTTTACAAGAGGAAGGGGTTCTACACTGTTAGGCAGCATAGCTGAATCTTTCTTTCAGGTGGTTTCATGTTTTTATGATACCCAGGTGAAAAAACATGAAAAACATTTTGATTTTATTTTATCCCTAATAATAAGAAGAGAAGAGCTTTAAAACAAACAACTCAATATTTTCTTTTCTCATAGGCTAAGCAGTATTTTTTGCAACCAATTGCAGTAGGCTGGAGGGAGAACGGAGGTGACGGCCAATGAGAAAGAAGGAGAAGCAATTTCATGTTAGTCCTCAGTTTGTTTAAAAAAACTACAAGTGATGCCTCGTGGAAGAGGACCGCTTGTTTGGTTTACGTCTTTGAAGACACTAATAAGTGAGCAGTTCTCCATTGATTGGGCAATTTCTCTCAAGCTTCAAAGCTCCACACAGCACTCATTGATCTCCACCCCTTCTTGCTGATCAGTCAAAAGTTTGCACCTTTTTTTTTTCTTTTTGAGGATTTCTTCT
The DNA here is from genome assembly GCF_900634625.1 of Parambassis ranga. Taxonomy (NCBI): domain Eukaryota; kingdom Metazoa; phylum Chordata; class Actinopteri; family Ambassidae; genus Parambassis; species Parambassis ranga. The sequence goes on along the minus strand of NC_041030.1, from coordinate 3,192,025 downwards.
CCTTACCCTTCAACCCTCCAGACTCCCTGTCCCTGCTGGGGATACAGACCAGGACTGTGCTCCTAGCTGTTTTAAGGGGTAAGCATTCCCTCCTTCAGCAACACAATGAACATGAAAAACGTACTTTATTTACCTGCTTCACTGTATTCACGATCCTAAGAGTCAATTAGCACTCTGAACTGAGCAGAGTTAGGTCACTACAGTTGGAGAAAGGTTCCAAGACCCTATTATTGGGGTTAATAACTCTGAAGGCTATGGTGCTTCATAGAAAAAGACATTTATTTACACACAATCATAGCTCACAGATAAAGAAAAGACTTTTATTTTTAAACAAGAGACCTCAGGCTAAACAGCCTAGTGCTGGTGGGACTACGGAGACAAGCCTGTGTACTACGGGGTTATGGTGGGGTTATCGCAGCTGTCAATGGGCGAGAGTCAGGGTACACCCTGGAGGGGTCACCAGTCTATTGCAGGGCTATTAGACGTTCAATTTAGGTAATTAGGCCACATTCTATATGTAGATGTGACTTTTTCATAGTGATATTGTGATCCTTTTTTCACCTCATCAAATCTAATCTGGACAAATTATCCATATTCTTGGTTGCTTTGAAGGCCTTATCGGATGACCCCAGAGGAGGCGCTGTCAAAGCAATGATATGTAATAAAAGCAGCACGATCCTACTCTTGTTTAATACACATAGCACTTGGCAAAGTGTTGGACAGAAAGGCGGGGGTGGGGGGTGGTTTTCCTTGGAGGCTCGCTGACAAACTGGCTGCTTGATCTAAGCGTAATGCGGTATCTCTCAATCTCTCATTCACTTCCCCCACTATTCCTCTCCACTCTGCATGCAATAAGTGAGAGAGTGGAGTTGAACTCGACATTACAGCCCCTAAATAAATGATTAAAAGCCGTCTGGCTGTTGGCTAGCACAGCTTTCTGTCGATCCCGGGGGAGCTCTAGGCTGAATCAAGGAGACTCAGGAAAGCATACCCTTTAGTCAAGGGCAGGAGAAGTGGAGCGCAGTGTGTTAATGGCTGATCTCAGAAAAGGGGAATGATAAAGTGGCATGTGAGAAGAAGTTTTGAGCACATGCAAATGTTGTTAAATCATTTTGACTGGGTAGTGGTACTTAAAGTTTGGATGGACCAGCATCTGACAGAGACAGAAATTCCAACCAGCAACACAAAAAACATTTCAAAGGACAAGTGCATCAGTAGAAGTCAAAGCACCTTATAAAAAACCAAGGAAAGCCTGTCTTATCTGTTAATACTGGGTTCATCTACAGACACAAAATACACTCAGTGAAATAGCAACAAAAGAATATTTGTCTCCTAACCTTAAAAGTCTTTCAAAGACCTGGACCCCACTTCTGATGAGGAGAATAGCACTTGCAAGAGCTTTGCCAGTTAAATCACTTCTGTTCAGTCGGTAGCAGAGAGGCTGAAGCATCAAACAGACAGGGATTTGGCTCAGAAGAAGGCCTGAGGATTTGTACAACTTGCACTTTTACTCCATCCAATGTGGTTGGCTCTGACTATAGCAGAGGAAGAGTGGCTGACTTTCTGGATATGAAACCTCACCTTTCTGAGCAGTGTCTAGACCAATAAGACTATTACACTGGCTAAGTCATGAGCACTGAAGTGTGCTTGTGTTAAAAAGAAAATCTGCTATTGCTAAAGAAAAAAAATGAAATTGTGTACTTTAAAGCTTTGTGTTGCTTCAGGCAGAGGATGAGCCTTAGGAACTTATACTCTCCTGTAATCGATGCCTCTGCAAAAAAACAAAAAAAAGCAATACCCTTGACAAGAGCCCTTGAGCAATCTCTTGGTGGAGTATATTTCATTACAATAGATCATGCAGGGGACACACGGCTTCTTAAAAGCAACTAATCTCAACTATAATAGATTGCTGTGCTGAAAAAAGAAAAGAGGGAGGAGAACTAGGCATACAAAAACGGGAGATTAAGTGATACAGCGGTGTCAATTAGCAGCGGCCTGCTATCTGCCATCAATCCAAACCCATTCATCATCTCTGTTCAATAAGCTGCTCAGTGTTGTCTAAGGATGGAGAGATAGAGTAAAATAAGAGAGTGTCTGCAGATAAGGGGCTTCCCTTCCCCCAGGACAGAATCACAACAAGAAAACTTCAGCTGGAGTTAAGAGAACGAGTCATCGCTGCTGAAGGTGTCCAGTGGAAATAGTACAGAGATTGTACTGAAAATAGTAAACTTGTCTTGCCTTGGGGTAATGAGGTAAGTTTTCAAACTAGAAACTATAATGTTCTGTCCATGTTCTGGCCACTTTATCATGGAAGTCTATGGACCCATGACTGGACTGCAGTTTTTTTGCACTACTGCATCATTTTGTGGTCATAGAGGATGTTAAGATAACATCAAAAATGCCCTCAGGCCCCCGGTACAATTCCATGATGGGACCTAGGATTTATTTGCTCACAACTTTCTGTGCTTGATTACATTACATATATTTCTCACTCACTGGCGACACAGTGTACTCTCTGATGTCTCTAACCACACTTGTACTAGTGATCAGACTCTGCTACTCTCCTAGCTCCACCACCACCTGTATGAGCATAATAAGCATTCACAGAATATAACTATGGATGAAGCTTCTGTGACATGTGTCACATGTTGGTTTCTGAAGCGCAGTTTTGAGTCTCTGTGGAGTCACAGTCCACCTAAACTCCAAATACAGGCAAACAGGTGAAGCACAGAAGCAGAAAGCTCATGCTGTGAATCAGCACCTCTCTGTTGCTGCTGGTCCTGTGCTAAGTTTAGTGTTTCCCAGTAGTGACAAGGCAGAGAATACACTTCAAACACCAAAACAGAGCTATTTGTGTCTGGATCAAAGATCAAACAAGTTATTGAGCTGAACATATTTAATTTTACCATAACGATTTGAGTCAAAAGAGACATTTTAAGCTAGAAGTCCAATCTGATTCAATTCCAATCTTATTGCCAATTACAGGTACACATGAGGGACAAGTGTCCCACTCACTGCTACAGGAGAGCAGAAATGAGACCTGCATGTCTCAGTCTGAACACAGCGGGTGGGAGGATGTGGTTCTTTCAGTTTGAGACAACAAACCATGTCAGTCCACCACCTGGTCACGCATGCTAGTGCGATCAGTCACCTTCTTTCCTGATGCACACACATGCACACACACACGATATGCTCTGGCTTAGCCTGACCCCTGCGCAGTGACTAACAGGATTTCACTCCGGAGACATGCCAGCAATCATTACATGGCTCTTACACAATTAATCCTCTAGCAAAGATCATCTGGCTAACCTTGGGTTGTCCAATTTCCCATCAGCCCCTTCTGTTTCTACCACCTGCCCTCTCAGCAGGTCTCTATGGCAAGGAATCACATGATAAAGTTCAAGAGAGAAAAAGGAAAAAAAAGGGTGTAGGGTGAAAAAACAACTATGAACTGTGTGCCGTGTGATCCAAACATCCAGCCAAAACAAGGCTTGTTTGTGGGATTCAGCAGAGGCAGACGGGAAGTCAAGCAAAGGAAGAGGAACTAGAGAGGCTGACAATGCGTGGCAAAGGCCCAAAACAGCATGCTATCCCAGGGTACAAAAAAAAGGGGGGAAAAGGGGGGCATTCAGTCAGATCCAAGACCAGTCAGGCTCTCGGTTACAGCCAGGGCAGAGGTTCAAACTCTGGAATAATTGGTAGTCCAGCTGACTGGTGTGTGGTGTGTAGACTTTGTGTGTGAATTTGTGTATCAAATTTAAAAATCCTTCAGCTGTTTAAATGGGTAAAGCACACAAATAACTAACAGGAGAGGGCCAAAGTCCTGATGATGCAGCTGGCATCGATGGGACCTTAATCTCTCCTCTGGTGACTGATCCTGGGCCAAATCTGGGCTTCTCCTCTCTCTCTCTCTCTTTCTCTCTCATCTCTTTCACGCTTGGTCTCCTGGTTTCAGACGCCTCCATCATTTCCCACCCCAGGCCTGCTTTTTCTACCTCTTCCCAGAAACCCCCAATCTCATCTCCCTCCCTCGCCCCCTGCACCACCCTCAATGGATGTGCCCTTTTGTTCCTTTTGCACCAGCGCCTAGAGACAGAACAAAACTTAGCCATGCCGACTGACAGACTCAGTCTTGATTGCTTCCCGACAGGGCATCGCAGCCATGTTTTCCCTCTGAGAAACAACAATCTGGTGACAGATGGAAACCCCAGCTCGACCCTCCCGGCAACATTGAACACCCCCCATAATCTCTGGAAAAGGCTGATATTCCCATGCAAATTGGCCAGGAGATGTTTTGAAACCTTGGATAATTTCTTACATATGCTATGAATTATACACAATACAAACACACAGACTCACATACCACATGTTTTCACATAGTAACTCATGGCCTGCAGTCAGATTAGGAGTCAAATATCCAGGAAATCAGACTGAATGTGGAATTCGGGGCATGATTTGAGCAGCGAAAAGATAAACAAGTGGTGCAGATTTTTAGTAAGTCTCCAAAGAGAGGCAGGTGGATTATAAATAATAAAAAAAGCTCAGAGCCAGCGCAGCAACTAAAACAATAAAGAGGGGTCAGAGATTAGAGCCCAGGTCTGATTATTTGGACAGTGGGTGCAGCAAAGAGAGGGAGAGGCTGACTAATGGCTTGTCACAAGCGATGGATGCCAGGCAGGGGGTGGACTTGCTATGATGGTGCATCTCTGGGCTTCCTGGAGGGTAGTTTGTTTGCTGCGCCCCTCCCCTGCAGCAGCCTCTGGATCACTGTCAGCATGAGTCTGTCAGAGGACTGGTGACTGGAGGGGGGAGGGAGGGGGGAGATGCGGAGGAGGCTGTGAGACAAGCCTTGCCAAGAGCTCAGTTCATGTGAGGTCTACTGGAGATTTAGGGAGTTGGAAAGGGGACATATGTTTCACTTCCTGTCAAGCTACCAGTTCAGCACTTATTGTCCCCTCGACACCCGTCCTCCAAAAACTGTCTGCATGTGCAGCCGCAGGGTCTCCCATTTAAGAGAATTTTCCCCCCTCCCTTTTCCCCTCCATTACCGGCTTTCTTTCTGTGTAGAAAACAGTAAAGCCTGAGGCACTTATAGCGGAGGACTACTAACAGGCTTAGCAGGATTCTTTCACTGTCTTGGAAAAGATACTAAACATCCTCCTGTGGGACTGCGATGGTAGGGAATGCGGGTAGGGTTAGGTCATCAAAACAATACCATCATTTTTTTCCTTTGAATAACACAAGCCTATGACTGACACAACTTGTGCTTTCTCTAGTTAAGACATTTTGGAACAAATTAAACTACTCCTCATCTGAACAGGAGGCCCCAAAACCTATAACAATAAGGCACACAAACCACCCCTGGAAAGAAAAAAAAACGTTCACACATCACAGCGCTAACACAGTCCATCACAATAACGGCGACTGCTTTTCAAATACACACTTGGTCAAATGTGATTAACTGCCCTCTGGGGATATTTTTTATGGCCTGGTGCCAACCGTATGTTAAAGAATTGGGCTCATTTTGTGGGCAGCAGTGCAGCGTCAAAAGGAGTCGCAAGAACCAGCCGATGGAGAAACCCCTGCCAATTTACTGCTAACCTTCCTCGGGTCAAGAGATAAGGGGAGGCTAAATGTATGTGCGTGTATGAAGGAGGCATTTAGCTGTTGGATAAATTTATCAGGACACCTGAGACAACCTTTATTTATGAAGTCACAAAGGTGACCCTCTCTGTCTGTGAATCACATACGTGTATGCACTGACCTCTAAGTGTTTCATGTGGATTTTAAATGTAGTATAATATTGCTGAATGCTAGCTGAATTTTAAAACAGACCTCTACACAAACACACAGGGTCCCTCAGCAGTTTATAGTCAGAGCTTACTGTTAAACACAACCACAATTCTCAAGTCTGCAGGTCAACCAGAGTACACAGACACAATGCCCTCCACATCACTCCGAGACAAAGACACAGCTCCCTCTCATCTCACAGTGTAAAACACTGAGTCGACACAAAGAGCGTTTTTCATGACAAGGCTCAAAATGTACTTAGAGAGAGAGAGACAGAGGAAGGCGAAGCCATCACAAATGAACCCGGCCCCTGTTGCGACTTCAATGGGGCCGGTGGACCAGTCCAGCCCACAAACGACTGTGCAGTACTGCGGTCGTCCCATTTACTCTTTGGAGAAACACTGTCATGCTGTCTACACTTTAAAAATGCTGCGCGACTATGCAGAAATGTATGGTAAAGCGTGCGGAAACTCCACGGTGCATCCAGATGTTACTGCGGTGCTGCCGCTGATTTCATTCATCTGCTCTTAAAAAGCACAGTTCTTGCCCGACTTTCAGAACTTTGGAATTTGATACTTTTAAAAAAAAAAGTGTTTTCTTGAGTAAAAATATCCTCACATCATCTGTGCTCCACTGCACTGTGTGTGCAGGAGTATGCTTCAACATACAACCAACACACACTCAAAGACATGGACACACACACAGGGTATGGAGAGGAGAGGACAGAGGAGTAAGCAGCAAATGACAGCAAATGATACAAATGTAACAAGAGTATATTTATGAAAGTAGAGACTGCCAGTGGTCTCCAATTTGTGGTCCTTTGCTTTTCTTATGAAAGTCCATGTGGTCCTCGCAAAAAAAGCAATTGCCCATCCCTGACCTAATGTATTCTACTGCTTCTAGAAGAGGGCTAAATTGGATCCGAACAGGATCTGTATTGGTTTGCTACAGATGTGATTGTGTTACAGTTAAGATTTTTAATCAGATTAATAGCTTCACAAAAAACAAAAACTCATTTAGAAGGAAACAATTCTACCTGATTTCCTCTGAATATTGAGCAGGGATAAATAAGTGAGTGAGGTGAGTAAGTTTTAAGCTCACTTTCAAAGCTCTGAGCTGATCATGAATATTTAAAACAATGCAAGATATCTCAAATATAGTTTTGGTAGTGTGCCTTTTACTTTGCATGTTAAATTAGCACAGAGTACAGCTTCAGCAAGAGAATGGGTTTAAAGTCTTTGAAGCTGTGGCTCATTCACAATGAAGTGTGGCTTTCGTTGGGTAAATGTAGCAGAGTTTAGATTTTAAATGCAGAGGAAAGCCTAGGTTGGGTGGGTGGGTGAGTGAGTGGGCGGAGCTGAAAGACTTTTTTTTTTAAGCTTGGTAACTCTCCGTCCCTGATGTGATGAAAGTGAAAGGCCATCTTTTTCCTCTGATAAAATGTTCCCAAATTTTCGTTCTCTGTCATGCACTATTCATGCTCTGGGCTCTGCGTTGTGTTGCTCTGCAGGTGGTTGGGAGGAAGAGGAGGATGCAGATGAAATATGGATTATCTCCTCTCAGTGTCTGGCTAAGCCCCACTTTGCTGGCACTGCTGCTTTTCAATGTAGCTCCCCTCCCACACAGCCAGCCAGCTGCAGGCCTAGCATCTGGCTAACACCCCCCCCACACCCTACCCCGCCCAGCCTTTAATCAACCAAACACGCACACATACATAAACACATCTCTATCCATATCAGCCCCATGATGACACCCCCCTCCTCCTCTCCAGTATCCTCGGCTGCTTTCTGTACAAAAGGAAACGCTGACTTCTGAAGATTTGTGTATCCAGTAAACAGGATCTTGCCCAAAAATAGCCGGTAGCTGGTAGAGGAGTGATGACAGCCCACAGACTACAAACTGTCCTATTAGGAGATAGGTCAGGGTAGTTTGGATGACAGATAACATCCCAACTCTGCTAAAAGACATGACTCCCTACAGGAAGGAAATTTCAACCCAGCCCATCTGAGTCCTCTGGGACAACAGTAAGAGCTGCTCCTGATTCACAACCCCCCCCCTAAAACCACACTGAGCTGCTCACTTACCCACTATCAGACATCCCTGCTCATACAGATTTACATTAAATGCTTCAGATTTTCTGCTTTGAGGTCCTTGATTTTGCACTTTTGTCCACAACGTTCAATGCAACAGCACAAGCATGACAATCGAACTTTAAACAAACACTTCGGAAACAAAACAAAAATGAAAGCCAACAACAAAACGACTGTCAATGCTGTGCAGTAACATTTATTATGGCTCAGTATTTAGTAGAAGCACCCTTTAGATGTAATACTGCCACAAGTCTCTTTCACACCTGGATTTGGGGATCCTCTTTGCTCTAACATGCACTGTGAGCTGTAAGGTCTTATACAGACAGGTGTGTGTCTTTCCTCATCAAGTCCAATCAGTATCATCAAACACAGCTGGACTCAGATGAAGCTGTAGAACCATCTGAAGGATGATCAGAAGAAATGGACGCACCTGAGTTCAATATATGAGTCACAGCAAAGGCTCTGAATACTTAGGACCATGTCATGTTTCACTTTTAAAACAAAAATAATGAACAAAGATGAGGTATTAAAATAAGCTGTGGTGTGTGCAAATGCATGCTATGTAAGTGTGTGGAAAAAAAGGAAAATAAGTAAACAACAGGAAACGGCGTGGGCACACAGTGCGGAGTCACACCACAGAAATGGGCGGAGCTTTATACACTTGCACATGACTGGCCAGGTGCTATTCATTACCGATTTGATTACCTATTGAAACCAACAGGCCACTGTGACATCAGAATGAGGGACTCGGCAAAGCTGCACAGTCACTATGTTTACATGTAAACCACATTTTGTCCATATTAACGTTAAGGCAATATTCTAAATGTGTTTACATGCTCTGCAGCTACAGTAATGTTCCTGCATGTTCACTAGAATATATTGACTCAACCAGAAACAAACACTAGTAGCAACAAACGTTATGAGGTCAGCACATTATTATCAGTAACTATTTCCATGAAGTCTAAAATGTGTTGCATTGTTTTTTTTATTAATCTATGCTACCCTTATATATTGACAACCCTCACCCTCATTCACATTCTTAAAAAACACGAGAACTCTAGAAAATCACAAATAGTGCCATAAGACTTGTTAGCGTTAGCATCTCATGTCTGCCAAGTCCACCTAAGAGTTGGGGTGAACCTCTACAACCAGGACTGGTAGGAAAGAGCAGTGATGGTCTAGTTCAAAGAGAACATTGCTGTATGTCGTGCTTTAAAAAATCATTCCCCACTGGAACTGCCACAAAATGCTGTCAAAGTACTACAGTACATTCAAGGCGCTTCCATGCTGTAATAATTCGACTAAGGTCAGCATACTTCTTATGTCTTAAATCTATTATGACCTATAAGAAAATAGTGTCATATTCCAAATATGCTCTTATTCGGGTTAATATTGGAGTTCTGCTGTACATGTTAGACCTCACCATCACAAAAGCCAATGTATGATCCTTACACATCGATGTTGCTGCACATTGCTGCAGAAGTGGCCCCTCTCCTCCTGTTCATTACGAGGTGACAGTTTTAAAAAGTGATGCCCATGTCTGTATCAGTCACAGTGACATAAACTCCACTGAGGCTAATTTAGAGTGAGTGATGAAAACAGTAAACACGCACTCGTTTTCTTGTAGACCTCCTAGAAACCTCCTCAAGGACCTCCAGACTTCCACTTTGTTATAGGCAGCTCCTCACCACAACTATGTTAACCCAGGGGAATGTGGGTAATCTAAAAGCAATTATGCAAAGAACAACAGCCATCATCGGACACTTCAGTGAGTGGTGCTTCAGGCTAACCTGAAGAGACTGCAGTAGCAGCTGATAGAGCCTGTGCGCCTGCCTGTCTACCGCTCTGATTATCAGGAACACTGAGAGGTTTGTGTGTTTTTGTCTGTGTTAGACAGAGGATGTCCGGTGAGCGCCAGCCATCTGATTACCCTCAATTCTGATGCGATGCAGCCATGCTAAATCAGTTTAGTCTCATCTTCCTCTCTTAATTGAGAAAGGTACTTTCCAGAGTCATGATGAAACCTGAAACCAGGATACAGCATATTACTCTCTTGTGGCTGGAAACGTTACACGTTAACATTTGGAGTAAGTCAATATTTAACAAAATGCACACCAGCAACACTGTGAATGGGAAAAGCTAAGTCAATAAGCTGTGACAACTCATATTAATATCAGCATCGTGGGGGACAGACGATGTCCTTAACCCTGTCTACTACTTGTTTATCTTACTGTAATAGTAAGTGGCGGATTGCTGGCACAGCATTACGAGCTGACGGGAAGGAAACATGGGTGCTAGTCATTTTCCTGCTGTCTGCCCACTGTGGAATCCAACCCCACCCTGGTAGGTTCATGACAACAGGAGAGGCTAGCTGGTACAGTTTCTAGTGTATGAGACTGCTGCTGCTGTATGACTATTTATATTTGGAAGAGCAACCACGCTGATGCTGCTGCTACAATCTGGTTCATGAGAGCAAGAAGTCCATAAAGAAATCTGTCAAACTTCATGGACTGGAAATATAAAGGAAACTGTTCTGAGCAGTGTGTGTGTGTGTGTTGACCCACTGGAACAGGCCTGACAAACACATCAACTCAGCTGCAAGAAAGTAAACTTTAATGAGCATCCTCTGCAGACTTCCAGTGTAGTCAGGGCAGAGGTTTACTAAGGCCACACCATCTGGGAGGTTACCTCTGTTGTTACCTTTGCACCAGCTGGCAGGAGCTGCTTTGTGTGTGCATGTGTGTGTGTGACTGTCTTGGGCGAGCAGAGGCCCATGTTCTAGCCCACACAGAGAGCGTGGGGTCCACTCAAGGATGGGAGAGCAGGCCTCTCTGTCTGAAGGCTTAAAATAGAGCACAGGGTGTGAGATGACTACAGCCAGTCTGGCAGTGTGGAGAACTTTTTTCCTTTTTCTTTTTTTTTGTAAAGAGGGGGTGCCACTGCCACATGTTGTGAGTTCTGCAGCATTGAAGTGGGGCCCAGAACTAAGTCACTACAATGTTGGATCCTGATCTGGCACCCCCACACTAAAATCATCTCATGAAGCAAGAGTTATGAAGTTGTTTGAGGTGTGTTAGCAGCTCTTTAAAGTAGGGTGAGGCTGCTTTTACTGCAGGGTTTACACACCATCCTCAGGCTGCAGGCACAGTGGAATAATCTGCAGAGTAAGACATCAGTTTTTATAATTATTCCAATAACCTCTGGCTGTGGTCCTTCATATCAAGGCTGAATGGAAAATATCTCATTTTTAATGAAAGTCTAAATATATAGGCTAACATGCTAATACTGTTTCTCACAAGATATTTTTGTCAGCAGTAGCCAATGCACTCTACTCCAAACACAGTGCACATCACACACACACACACACACACCACTGCCACAGCACTTTTTATTTGCAGCTATAAAAAAAATGTAGCGGACGGTGACAGGCTTCTCCAATAATCCTCCATGAGAAAGAGCTGTAAGAAGGCAGCTTTGGCAAAAGAAAAGCAGGCACACAATCGAAGACAAATCTTTCTCTGGGAAAATGCAATATAACCACAGGGCTTTTTTTGTCAGCTTTACACTGCTAGAAAAGAGGCAGATATGCAAGTTTTCTCAAAAGGTCCTAGTCAGCTTTTCACACAGGCACACAGGATTGCAGAGGTTACAAAAGCACTGCGTAAGAAACTAACTTGGAGGGCTGGACCAGCACCAACAGAATTAACTACAATACATGCTAACATCCTGTGCTTTTGTGGCCTCAGCCAATGTCCTCTTCTTTTATGGCTCAGCAGGAATGCAAGCATTCATACACAAAGGTGGTCTGAGGCGTACTGCACTGTGTCTGGGAAACACCTCTGCCTGCCTGCTGACATACTGTATTCCTGAGGCATCAATCAATGATGTGTATGAAAAAATATATTCATTTACGTCACTTTTACTACAACTTGTAAATTACATTTCAATCCTGATCTGTATTTCTGTGCAAAACAATCCATTGTCTTATCAAATTCCTGTGCTGTGACTAGATGCTAATGGCTAATTATGCATATCTGAAGCTTCTTTCTTTGGAATAGTGAATATATTCCACCCATCACTTTTGCAATTAGTGCAGTTTATTGCACAAAAAAACAAACTTCTCATGCTGATCTCGGCATAAACATTAAAGCATGCCAGGTCTTCTCCTTCCTTAAAATCTTTTCGGCTCAGTTTTTTGTCTAAGATATGAAAAACAAATCTATACTGGTCAAGCCCATGTATTCATCAGAGCCAGCAGGCAGTGATTCACCTGCATTTATGTGCACTTGCTCTACACCTGACTTCTCAGGTCTGCATCAGCTCACCCATGCAAGCAGTTTCCTGATCAGAATGAATTTGTGTTTGACAGCCAAACTGGGAACACAAAGTAAGAGAGAGAGAGAGAGAGATAGACCCCCATGTCTATAAAGGGACTCACAACATCTCCCTCCCCTTGTCTGAGACATCCCCAGATTTCACTGCAATTACTCCGAGCATCTGCACACTATATCCAGGCTGCTACAACCTGAGCACTGTGGAGCATAAGACTGGCAGAGCTGTGAGCCAGGGTCCCTCTGCCATAGCAATTTCAGCAAATAAATAAGATATGTAACAATTGTTTCACTCCTAATTCAGGACTCCAGATGCCCCCTCATTTCATTAGGCTGAAATCCTGACTGAGACGAGACAGAGCCATAAGAATTGCGTGCCAGAGAAGCGGTTAGATAGATAGCGGGCAGGCACCATCCAATAACAAATGAACACTCAATCTTATTTTGGATCCCTGGAAACACTGAGGTTGTGTTTTTCTCTTCAATCGTAGCAGATTTTTATCTAACCACTAAAACTGCTGTGAACACATCAACTGCTTGCTGGAATGCCCCAGTCATGGTGAATATTTCATATGAAGCCTATTGTTGTCTGCCCCACTGGGGCCTCAGCAAATGGCCCAATGAGGGAGAAAACACTAGAGTGGATTCCACAGACCAAAGCCCATTAGTCCACTGCCCTCAGGAAAAAACTAGGCAATATCTCAAACTGATGAAAACAACTTTTTTTTTTTACCCCCCTTCCCGGTCAGTGATGCAGTGAACAAAGACCTAGGAAAGGATGATATGTGAAGAGCTCAGCTAAAACCTGAGGAATGCTTCAAACCGAGAACAGCCTGTCCCAGATTATGATTCAAGGATGCAAAGAGAAACACCACCGCAAATGATTCTCCGCACACTGGGAAAGAAAATGATGACTCGCTGTGTTTATGCATAGCTTAGTGTGTCGTGTAATAAGAAGCCAAAGGACCCCCACCCTAAAAGCCTCAACCCTGAGAAATTCCACATTTGATGCCCACACTAATAACGAAATCTCACAGCGTGAATGATGCAGTCATCAGTGCTGCTTCTAACTGAAGCCATACATGGCTCCTTCTTACATCAGACAGAAGAGATTCTATTTTAATCATTTAAATGCAGATGGATATAAAAATATAAAACTGCTCCAGGGCCTCAAAACTAACTGTAAACTAACACAAAACATTGCAGACTCTTTCCCTGTAGTTGGTTAAATGGGTTAAAGTTGGGGAAGCAGACAGCCTTGAATCACCAGCAGACTTTTAGCAAGTTAGTAAAAGACCTCCGTAAACAATAGAAAAGTTCAACTGCTTCACACCCCTGCAGCGCACTGCAGGGACAGCCTGGCACTACTTTACTTGAGCAGAGGTGACACCTCGTCAGCTGCAAATCAGAAGCTCTTCCTACTCAAATCCACATCTGCTCCCGCCTCATGCAGTAGCGGCACGGAGGAATAACAGTAACTGTAAGAAAATTGAAATAGCAGATGAAAGTATTTCCAGCTTCCCATAGCCACGACTGCACAGACACAGTACATTACCCATATGTGTGTGCATGCATGTGCGTGTTATGAAAGTCAAAGTGCTACAGGGGTGCTACAAATGCCACTTTCACGCTTGCACTCCAAAAAGGGAAGCCACGTGGTAGGCGGACTGCTATTTTTTCGTCCTGAAAAACAAGAGCTTCAGATTCCTAACATGTTGTGGAGATTAGAGAGCAACGCTGTGGAATTCCAAGCCCCATATGGTGACAAGGTGCTCACATCTCCCTCTGTTAGAGGTTCCTTTTCCTTGCCAGGAGTTTCCAGCACTTGTTCTAAAGCCAAAATAAAGATTAAGGAACAGAGGGGAGCAAAGAGAAGGCCAGCAGCATGCAGCAAAATACTGCTTGTTTTAGTTTGAATGGGTAAATCTTTCAAGCATCAAGACCCAGCGCTGGGCAGTAAAGATGGTAGGATGGAAGGTCGAAGTGGGGTTAGGGGGAGGGGCCGGCACATGGATGATGACTCATTTGAAGTATTAGACCACTGCTGCTCTGGTTTCCCAAATCACCTCTATAGACTTGTGGGACAACTCACAATGAGTCAGCCCTTGGATCCCTTCAATGAAAAGATGGTGGCATTCCCGCTTCAATCCTCACTGAATCCAGGGAATGAGCAATAAGCTCCTATTATGCAAATCTCTGGAGTTTTACAGGAAAAGCCCCACCATGACTGCAATCTATACGGGACCTTCTACCTGCTCAGCAGCGATGTCGAAGAGGATTAGCAGCTATGATCGAGTGTTAGCTGATCCACTTTACTGGAGTATAGCAGCATCTGTAATGGCATCAAACAAAACAAACCCCGCCATTGAGGTTTTCCTGGAGTAACATCAAAAACAAGATTCTCTGCTTGAATTAGGTTGTCACAGTCTGAGAAATTACTCTCTCACTGCATGGCTGTCATTTTTCATCACGCCTGTTGTTTTCACAGGACCATCCCGGTGACACCCACAGCAGATATTAACGTAAAAACATCATCTCTGCTGGATCCCGCTTTGACATCAGACGGCACAGAAAGAGGCATGAAAGCAAGATATCATCCCTTCGGCCTCCTGAGTGGCACAACCAAAACAAAGCAGTTTGTTGCATCATAAAGGCTGGCCCCTGCTTGTTAGAGCCAAGATATCAGAGAGGGGGGGGGGACACAGTGCTGACTGATTGGAACTCCAACAGCCCCATTAGCGAGGCACGTTCTAGAGGCATGCAACAATTAAGGTAGCTCTGCCTGCCAGGGAGGACTGAAAGATCCATGAGCAGCCAAATGCTCGTCATTCAAAGTAGCTAATGCTGAAACACCAACACCAGATGCAACTTTAATAGGGTTAAAAAGATCATACTGACTGCAAGGATTCTGCTGCTTGTTTACAGTAACATCACTATGAAACACAGACAAAAAAAACAATATTCGTATTCCAGTGAAAAGAAAGCTGCACCTGAATAAACTGGACTTACTGTGACAGCAGTGAAAAGAAGTGGAGAACTGCATCCAACTTTTCAACAGACCCTTGGATAGGTTACTGAATAAATCACAAAGGAGGCATTCATACCTTTATACAGGTATCTTCTATTTTTTTTCAATGTTTTATGCCCACATGGGATAGAAATGTGTCACAGGGACAGTGAAATCCCTGCAATACTTTTCAAACATTCCTCCTCAGAGAGCTAAAAGGAGCTTCAGTGCTATAGCAAGGATGACCCACTTCACAACCTCATTGCACAATACTGCAGTGCTGCTGTTAGCAAAGTTCACGCTGCCACAGGAATTCATACATATCTGCTTTTGTAACATTTTCGCAGCATTCACGATGTGCACAAAGACAGAAACGTGCAGCGGCTGTGTAGTAAACAAAGAAACCTAGTTTTTAAACTCCATCTTGCAGATACTCTCTTCTTCTCCCCGGAGAGATTATCTGCAGTCAAGATGCAAAGAAAGTCTTCCTCTCTGTAGCACCTGCTCCAGACTTTACACACACTCTCACACACACACACACCTCTGCAACCCTAAAGCAGGCCAGTCAGACTGTAATATGCTGAAGTTTGACTTTAAAGCAAACTCAGAGTTCAGGTGCTGCAAACTGGCACTGGATAGTCAGTATCCAAACACTCTATTCAAAGCAGTGAGAGCTCTTCAAAATGCACAGCTGTGGTAGAAGAGAGGCAGAAGCATTTGGCCGAGAGGGAAAGTTAATTAGGTTTGTTGGAGAGAAAAGACAGGAGGCTTGTTTGCCACAGAGACAGGAGTACTACAGCAGCAGCAGCAGCAGCTTGTGGTGTTGGGGCTCCAGGGTCGGAGGACTGGAGACATCATGCCAGTCCTGCTGCCTGCAAGCCTCAGATTGCAAAGAGTGGATGGAGGCCTGTAATTTCAGATCGGGCCTCTGTGCACGTGCCCACTGTGATTTCCACACCGCAACGTGGCAGGGGACACAACAGCCTTCCCTTTGAAGGCAGTCCCGCACAGATTTAGTATCCAACTTTCAGCCACTGCTCCAATGACCATATTTCAGAGAGACTGGTTGGAATAATTCAGGACTCACTGGAAAACGCAGGCAATTTGTCATTGCTATTATAGCAGAACATGAACATATTTGCATATTCATCATTTGTAAAACTGTACTGCTATAAACTGGCATTTTCTGTTTGATGCAGTATATGCACAATCATGCTCCCTCACATATACTGAGCAGCAGAGGGTTTTCTGATTTCCCTGAGATTCCCTGTTTGTTTTAGATCACTTAAAGCATCAATGTGCTAATCAATATCAACTCTCCATGGTAATATTACAGGATTTTGCATCAACATGATGATGCACATTGATTTGTTAGGTACTTTATTCACTGGATTAGATTATCTTTGTGTGTTGATATCTGACTCAGGCTGCAGGCATCTTGTCAATAGTGCACAACAAGTGAGGTTTTCAAATATTCATGTCAGAAAAGCTGATATTTGAGCTGGCCTATTCAAATTCAGTTCTATGATCCACTTGACTCGCTGCATGCGACAAAAAGGCAGAATTCAAGCAAGCAATTTGTCAGTTCATCATCTCATCACTGATTGAGGTTAGGCATTAAAACGGGAACGAACACATAGAGGAAAATACACACATGCTTTGTTTTCAAGGACTCAAACAGTAGTTTTTAATGCTTAACTCCAATCGTGGGTGAAAACAAAACAGCTCACACTGTCAGGGGGACTCGGACCCTAGACTCCACAGTGAAAGTCTTTGATATCCCTAGTCATCCGCAGCCTACCTCCTGATGTTGACCTCCTAATGTGGCTGTATTGACCCCCAAGATTGGATTGTTGTGTAATAAAATCATATGTTCGGTTACCATGTGTTGTATCTGGGGGATGTCAAGCAAATGTGCCTTACTATGAATGCACAGAGTCCTGTAATCAATCTATCCAAATAAAGATGTGGCAACACAGCTGAGCAGGGTAAGTACACTCACCCCTCAGCAACACCTGCAGGACCCTTGCCAGAAGCTGGAAGAAGTTAGCATCATTTATATATGCTAGTATACGCTATGTGCATCAAGATGAGGTACTTTCCCATTTGCTAGCATCTGCAAACTAAATTATTAAAGAATATACTAACTAAAGCCCATAGAACTACAGTAAACTTTCATCTTCCCTTAAATCATTCAATCCATAAAAGGGACTTTGGATCATTTCTGCAGGTAATTAGAGCAGGCAGCATAGCACTCAGCACACTTCACTTTCATCACCATTAGCTGTACAAGATCCTAACAAGGCCATGCTAAAGTCACAACATGAGCGGCGTGAGAACATAAGGCATCAAGGAAAGGGCACACTCAGTCTGGTCTCCTGTGACTTGTGGCTCACTGGTAAGTGACGCTTCCACACGACACAAGAGGGGCATTGATACGTGTTCTGCTGGCCAGCTACAGACACCAGCCGCTTTAATTAGTACCGGTGTTTCAGGGACATTATGCTTAAAGGGCTGAGGATAAGTGGCACAGGGAAATCAGTGGAGGTGGGTTATGGCTCAGAACAGACTGAGGAATGAGTGCTCCCATCTGAGAATTCAAGTCTGGAATGTAGCTGCTTCATGACCCCAAAAACACTCCCAGTGTTCCCTTGTGGCCTGAACAACGGAGGCTGCAGCTGGCCACTCCTTCACAGGAACTTACTTAACCCCCCACCCACCACTGCCTCCCCAATGCATACACACACACATACTCAGATTCAAAAGAGGCAGTGCACAAAACAGACGAAGAGTGGGTTTTATTGGATTAAGCCTCTCTTAACTGTACTAGAATATGATGGAAAGAATTTGGGAACTCGAGGAGGTCTGTGTCAACAGGCTTTATTTGCTTAACTTTGAGAACCTTGCAGGGTTTACTGCACTCTTCTCCACACATCTGAGGAGGTAAAAGGAGAAAAAACGGCTTAGTACAGCTGCTGACCAACCAGGGTGTTAAATCGAAACACTCTTTGAATCTCTAAGGATCTAGGAAAACAGCTTGGTAACCAACGGCAACCCAGAAAATGCCACAGGGAAATAAATACTCATGCGAGTGTAATGCCATGGCAGCCAAAGGTCCAGTTGGGAAAACAGGAGCTGTGACGCACAGGGTAAATTTAAGAGGCAATCTTCAGAACACAGATAATCCAAATGTCACAGGTGAAAACAAAATACAAGTTCTGACACAGTCTTTTCATTCAAACTTTCAGCTGCCCCCTCTTCAAAAAGAGGACGCAGAGACACCATGTCCTATTACTAAACTAAAAGCTTGCTTGGCCAAAGTGACAGGATACTGGCAGCTCTAAAAGCCCGCACCACAGGGCCAAGATTGTACGCTCTCCAACCCGGCACAGAGTGTTAAGTACAGCACCTTCCACGGATGGCTGGCACCTGTCCCTCCATATCCGCAGACCTGGTTGGCACAGATCAACACTGCACCACGCTCCACTTCACAGCCTATTATACATTCCAAACAAATTAAATATGAAGGGGTGTGATGGGGCGAGATGGTATTTTTGTGGAAGCCCCCAGCAGCCATGGCAGGCCACGCATGCAGCAGAGGTTCATTAGACAGCTCAACAGAGCCTTGTGGAATGTGCGGGGAGGCGCATCACTTCATTGTTCGCCAGTGGTTCCTCTGGGAATAGAATGAGCACATATCAAGAGATGATGAGAAAATGTACAACGATGCTGCGCCATCATACATAATGGCATAAGAACAGTGTCTGGATACCTCTATTGTAGAAATCAGTGAACTGTTGCAGCAATGAAAGTGTCAGTGACTCGTTTATCTTTCCCATTTTCAGGAGGCTCTCTTCCTGGTTTGGCTGAACTCTTGCCACTGGTTTGCATAATGTTTGTGTGCTGTGGCTGCTACAGTACAGGGGCCGCTGTGGCCCCACGAAACCGGTCAGCTTACAGTGGTTTGGACTTTCCCTCTTTCCCTCTTCTATCATTCTCTTTCATTTTATTCTCTGGACTCGAGCCATGAGCGGTTACAGCAACTATTGTGAGTTGCTGGGTTCAGAGCAGCATTCTAATGAAGTGCCGGACCTCATCAGTGCACTTCAACCGCCGGCTGGGTCAGTAACGGTCAGTCTGCACTTCAAATACCCAACAGGCTTTGTGACTGAGCTCTAAGTAAGCAAGACATGGATCTGCTATAGATAGATATTCACTGGCTTTCCAAGTACTTTGAGCCCCTAATTACTAAAAGGTTCCATGCATTTGAATGTAACTGCTGGTAAATGTTATCTTTCTCTAGGGTGTGCTGAAGAAATTTAATGTGAGATTACAGCTGATGTTGGTGAAATATGAATGCTGTGTGGGCGTATGTCTACAGGTGAACACTGTCGACAGATGTGTCACATGTCATCTGAGCATGCACCGAAAAATACAGCCGGCCGCAGATGTACGCCTCATTAAACGAGTCGCTGCTTCAGAGCAGCTCATTTGGCTTCGATTACTCAGGTATGGATGGAATGTGTGCTGACATTTGATCAAACGTTTTCATGTTTCATTTAAATGCATCACTGGAATTAAAAAAAAACAAAGACTAGCGTCTGCTGGCTGAATCTATGTAAATCGTAGATGCAGGTTCCACACACTGCCACATGACAGTGTAATCTGAATGGTCGGCCATCACTGACAGAGCCCTACTAAAGAGCTGTCAGAAAGGAATCATTAATCCCAAAAGGCAGCATGAGACAGATGGTGTGATGATGGGAGGATCAATGCTCTCCCCGCCATCCCGACTGCTTCCAGCAGCCGGCCCAGAGGCAGGAAGTGGGCTAATCCCTCAAAAGAAAGTTCCAGACTAAACACGCAAGAGGAGCATGAACCATCTTCTGCTTCTTCCTCCTGCTCTAATGACAATGGCATGTACAGCCAGTAGTACAATGTGGAGTATTACTGGAGGGGGTTAAAGAGAGAAAAAGGCGTTTGTTCCTGCGTTTCTGGTTGAGGGAAGCTTTATGAGGACTTTGACCTTCCCCCTCAGGGCCCCACTAAGAGGTCCCCAGCTGCAGGACGAAGGGGGTGGAGCCTATATGAACTATACATAACTGTCAAAGAAGCCCCAGTTCTTTTGAAAAGGCCCCAGAACCAGACCTCGCATAAAGGTTCTGGGTGGCAGCAGTGCTCCCAGCAGGGAGCTATGGAAGTGTGAAGAAAATGGAAGAAGGAACCCCACGTCAGGAACTTGCATTCCTATAAAAATGGCTCAGACCATACCAATTAAATTAATTGATGGTATGTATTAGATACAGATTAAGTATATGCATTTGAATGATAGTTTTCTTCTACTAGCGGAAATTAAACCTCTCCTATCTATACGGCACTGAAATGTTTACAGTACAGTCTGTTTGTGTGTCAGGGCCATTTTATCCTCAGATGCTGAGAAAAGAAAGTCGTGGTCTCATCAATCACCAGCTTTATAGCTCATTGGCCTTACTGCTCCGTGGTGCTACCCAAAGAGCTGTCACATCTGCAACTTAAAACCACAAGTCAATTACAGTAGAGACACATGCAAACATGCACTGAATAATTATGTGTGCACAAACATACTGTGTACCAGCCAGCGTGGGCTGACAAAAAATTGCATGGGTTATTAAGAAAAGGAGTCTTCTTCAGTAACCCTCAGTCACTCTCATGCAAAAACAGCAAAGTGTTTCTTCAGAATTAGAGCATCAGGTTGTGTAACATCCAAACTGTTGCTATTATATAACCGCACCACCTCAAGGATATGAAATTATCATGTAAATATTATCATTAAAATAATTCCAGCCTTGAAGTGGACCACGGCACGACTAAACAGTGATGTTTCTCAGGCATTCTGGTTAGCTTCTATCACAAAGTGACAAAGCCTCCTCTGCTTTTTCTAGAAGCAAGCTGCTTTCTTATCTACCTGATCGCAAAACATGGCTCTTCCAGCAGCACAGATAGGAGGCTGTTTATTGGACATAGTCAGGGGAAACCATGAATTCAACTCCGTTATAAACAGGGCTGCCCTGACCATAGCCTGCAGACAAACACAGAGTAAATAAGCTGGGAATCAAGCTGATGTAACTCTGTCACCTCCAGTGAATGTGTGTGTGTGTGTGTGTGTGTGTGTGTGTGTGTGTGTGTGTGTGTGTGTGTGTGTGTGTGTATTTGTGTGTAGAAGGGAGATTGGGCAGATGCCGTGTCTATGTATACCAAATAAAAGAACTAAAAGTAATCCACTATAATGTTTTCATGGTTTGAAATACACCAATATCCATATACTGTAAGGTTCATACTGTGCAGGCTGCACACATTTTAACAGGCAAGCTGCAAAGCTGAAAAGGTAGGAAAAAAAAGCAAGAAGATAATAAGCTGCCATCTCATTAATGCGCTGCTTCTTCTCGCCGATACCGTTTCCAAAGCAGTATGAAAGCATCCATCTCCAGCCTTCCCATTTACTGCCACTCACCCTTTTTTTTTAATTCCATCAGCGTGATGATGAAAGCTGAGAGAGCATTATGGTTCTCGCCAGTGGTCAGACAGTGAGTGAGCGAGTGCGGGTCCACATCGGTCACACTGTCAGCCAGCCAAATGGGTTAGGACAGATAGAGGGGAAGCCAAGGCAGAGAGGGGATGGAAGGGGGAGGAACTGTGTGGTGCCAAGGGTTGAGTGGCAGAGACTCCACGGTCCTCCAACAGAACACAAACACCAAAAAACCTGAGGGCATGTTCATTTGATACAGGCCCAGGACCAACAGTGTGCTATGTATAGTGGAGCGTGATACGTGTTGAGGTCAAATACACATGCACATAATTCTTGCCGTTTGTTTTAACCCCCTTGGAGGAGCAGATGTAAAGTATAGTGTTGCATCAGAGGAGAATTCAGCAAGTAGAAAATGGCTACAGAGACAGAAAAGGTTGAGCATGCCTGCAGAAACTGGCTTTGCAATTCAATAGCAAAGTAATAAAACACTTTACTGACAAGTTCGTGGAATCCTGTTCAAAAGTAAGGGCGCCATGAGGATGATCGGTGTTATGGATGGTGGGTGGGGTGGCAGATAAGGTGACATGACAAGCCATGTTGTATCATAGGTCATGCGATCACAGCAGCCATGGGAATGGTATGGGAAACATGGGGAGTATGGCCAGCATGGACAGGCTGTGTGACAGGATGGCCATCTGGTATCACTGGTCTCCAGTCGTGCATCACCATATGATCAAACCTTTTCCAAAGACACCCCCCCCCCAACTCCCAGCTTCCATCCTGCGCCCAACCCCCCCATTTTCATTGATGGCAGCTCTCAGCAGCTATTGAATACTCATATGTTTCCGGTCATTGGCATTATTATTGTATGACCTCCACTCTTCATGCTCTACATGTCTTCAAATATTGATCTGTGCAACAATCTTCTGTAAAAGGAAAGCCTGAGGGAAGAAATAAAAAAAAAAAAAAGATACGCAAGGACTTTCGAGCCATCACACAACGGCACCCCTGCGCCGAAAGAAGTCTGACAGCATTTTAATTTGGGTGAGGATTCAAACAGCACCAGAAAGGGAGGAGAACACTCAAGTTGCTGCATCTGAAACCCCCGCTTGCTGTCAGGAATCTGGCAGTAACCCGCAAGCTGAAGTCAAGACCTGCTTTAGTCTTTGGCTGAATCACTGATGAATTATTTTCTTATTCAGATGGGTCCTTCTAGCTTGCGGAGAAAAAGTAAAGTTTTGATAGACCTTGGCAAGATGATGACTACTGGATTATTCATAATGTTTTCTTTTCTCCTTCACGACAAATCTGTTCTTAAATTTTTCATGAGCTGAGGATGCTCCGGCCTTTGCAACTAAATTCTAAAGGATTTGGGCGCTACCCCGCTGGTGTAGTTCTAAAATAAAGGCCAGTTTATATTTAACTCAGACGTGGTCTGTGCAGGCTCCCTCACTAATTGTGGGCTGTGCAGTAATCTTCAGTGGGCTAAAACTCATTTACTGTAAGCTGTGCTGCAGCAATAAGATGAGGTCAAGGCAGAGCAGCATCCGTCTCCTTTCCCCTTGCTAAAAACATTAATACAGTACAAAGAAAATGGGGAGGATTCGGTGGTAAGGGTGAAATGGCAGAAGCAAAAAATGACACCCTAAACAATAACTCTGACCTCAGCCCATATATGGTCTAAGTGTGACTCTGTGAACTGTGATGCTCCAGCAGGTGTTCCCATTCCCAGGAATGTCCATCAGAGTTGAAAAGGTCGTCCCACGATGCTGGCCTGTCCCAAAGTATGCCAACCATCTCTGGACCTCGGACGGGGGTTCACGGACACAGGAGGGGCACCTCTCCATCACGTTTTGGGACGCATTTAGAGAAGACATACTCTCAGGTTGTTGACATGCATTTCATTTCCTTCAAATGATCCAAGCCAGGATTCCAACAAGCCACTTTAACCCTGCTTCTGATACCACCAGCACACACTTGAGTTTCAACTTTATCAAAAGCTATAGAAAGAATGTGAGGAAAAATCTGCTCCTCCTGGTATCTGGTGGCACTCACACTCACACACACACACGGGGAAGCTGTTAACATATTATTATCATAGCACCATAAAGAGCTGATAAGCTGTTTTTGTGTGCCAGACATGGGTTTGTTAACTCCGCCTCTCTCAGCCCAGGCGAGAAAAGCAGCACTGATGAGAAGTTGACCTTATTCAATCAATTTTTTTTCTCTACACTTACTTTCTTTCTGCATGTCTGACTTCCTTTTTTTTGTGTGCATCTGAGTGCTGCCAAGCTTGGCGGGGAAAAGAGCGTTGTGATGGTGTAGGCTGCCTGTGGATGCGCTTCAAACACAGGGAACGCTTCCAATAATGTATGCACATCATGCCCTGGTACGCACACACCCACACAGACACAGTTCCACACTCACAAGAGCTAACAAAAGCACATTCCTGCGGTATCTGTGCAAGCGAAAGACAAAAGGGTTTAATGCCATGTCTCTCACACAATTGGCACTACAGCCAGTGGGCTATAAATCCTGGGGTAGGCTCATTCAGAGCCTTGCAGGCGATGATCAGGGACAAACTTTCAATACTTCACTGCTTGTCCCTGGATCACACAAGTCATTCCATAGGTGCTGCTGACACATCTGAGCCCATGAATGTGTCAGGTCACTCATAAGTCACAGCATGGAGACCCCCAACACACACACACACACACACACAGACACTAAACATATCTCATGGTCAGGACTATTTACAGAATGAAATGGTTACTAAGTGGTGTAAGTGCATACTTCTTCATGTATCTGATGTCATGTACACACATGTATGTCATGCATACCGACTTGTAGACACATATGTGCACACACACAAACACACACACACACACACACACCTCCTAAAAGACATCAAGAAATCTCTGCTCGTATGTATTTAAATGAGTGATAAAAAGCTACACAATCCATAAACAGTGATGCTGCAAGATAATACAATCAAGAGCACAATCCAAACAATCAATTAAGAGCAAAAAAAAGAAGAGTCAGAGAGGGTGAAGATACGATGAGAGGAGAGCCGGTAGGAACAGCAACACTAACCTGTTTCACTTCAGCAGGCATGGTTCAAAATCCCCCCTTCGATCCCAAAAAAACAAAAAAAAACCTTTCCGGTGTCACTATTTCCTTTAGGAAAAGTTCTCCTTTCCCTCCTCTCCTCCGCTCGTCTCCTCACGTTCTCCTTGTTTATTTACGCTGAGTTTTCCCTCTGTGAGCACAGAGGCAGCAGCTCAGACGCAGGCAGCCATCCTCTACTCTGCACCGACAAGCCCGACACGGTTAGAGAGGAACGCAGGAAGCGCTGCGGCGCGCCTTTCAAAATAAAAGGACTGCGCGCGCTCAGACTGCCTATGTGCGCATGAGCAGTGTAGAAATTTGAAATAAAAAGAAAAAACTTTAAAGGATTCAAGTTGAATATTGAGAGATGGCCGAATAACATATTAAGGTTTGATGTCTTTATTATGAGTAGATTTTTTGTAAAAGCAACAAAAATCTCAGCATACATTCTGCAGGTTAATTAAAGTCTGCATTTAAAATAAACAGATTTGGTTAATAGGCTATTAGTCCTAAGTGCCTGTGGCTTAAACTTAATAAAAAACTTTACAACTGCGATAATTATATATCTCAAAAGCAGCACAATTTACATAATTAAATATATAAAGTCAGGAGAGTTGCCAGAAAGGCAGGAAAATACACATTTATTAATTCTGTGTAAATCTGTGCTCTTGTTCAAAATGAATCACCTACGTGGCATCTACTGTGGAATCTAGAACAATAGAAAACGTATTAAATAATGACAGGCATTTTGGATTTCTAAACATTGACTGTTCTCTCATAGAGTTTTTGAGGGTCTTTGAAACATGCTTTTATTTTGAAAGCGAATTCACCTTGCATCCAGTGTGATTGTGGTTATGTACGGCTAGTTTCACACAGCTGAAAAAAGGGGAGCCAGTCTTCTTATTTGCAGAGATGCTGTATTTATGTATGGAATGGTGAGAGACACAGAGCAAAGGCAGAACCCTATCTGTGTAATGAAAGCTGGAGCCAAGGAAGAGGAACAGAGCTGAACCAAACTCACACACACAACAAAAAAGTTAGGCAGTAAGAGAACAAAAACCTCCATGGCTGAGAGAATGTGTGTGTGAGGGTGGGGGGGTGTTAATAGAAAGTAGGGTTCCCAGACAGGCAGCAAGAGCTGGAAATTCAGCAGCTCGCTCTCTCTCCTCCTGCTCGCTCTCTTTCTCTCATTGGGTCTATGTCTCTCACTCTATCTCCGGCATCTATAGTGGGGTGGGACCAGCTCCCTCTATGCACTCCAGCTGCGACTGTCTGTCAAATAATCGACCCCTCCCCCTTGTTGGCATAGACAGAGAGAGAGAGAGAGAGAGAGAGGAGGAGGGGGAAAACAGGGGCTCACACACAAAACAAAAGTTGCCCCTATTGAAGCGAAGGCACCCCATACTCTGCAAATTTTTACACCCTGCACACACACACACTTACACAGCTCCTTTTCTCAGCTCTTTGTGCCGTTCCTCTCACTGCACTTGATATAAGGGAGGGGAGGGACGTACGTGAAAGAATTCACATTCAAATAACTATGACTGTGACCAAGACTGAGCAGGAATGTTAATCTAATAATGTCGATGGAAGCTTAAGTATAAGGACAACTTTGAGAGGAGTTTGAAAAGACAGGAGAAAGAGGTGACTGGACTAAAAGAAGAAAGCAAAGAAAAGGAGAAGTCCCAAACGGAGGGGAAATGGCTGAGGTTTTGCATTCCACCGGCTTGGCAGTGCTATTTCATGTCCCAGAATGTTACTGCTCCATTTGTTCTTAATGAAAGACCTGGCCCAGCATGGACCATTACATTTAGATCTATTTACGTTCAACAAAGCCATTAAGAATTCATCCAACCAACATTACCTTCAAAAAGTGGTTTCCAAACTCTTGTATAACTTCTATCTCGTACGTGATCTGCAATATCACATTCCATTTAAGCCATTTAAGTATTGAGTGAGTTTCATAACCCTGTTTAAAAATCCATTAAGTGCTTTGGGATACTCATGGGAGCAGATATGAGAAAAGAAGGATTACTCACTTTCTCTATAAATCTACATGTGTGGCTTTTGCTTATCGTGTTTTTTTTAAGGGACCTTTGTCAGATTTCTATGCCTTATATTTAAATCTGTAGCCATCATTGATACAGATAAATGCTGACATCAGCATGCAAATTGTTCATTTTTTTTATATGGGTTAAAGGTAGGGTAGGAGATTTTGAAAACTCAGTGAGAGAGTTTTGAAAGTCAACACAACACAGGGTCGTCCCGGAGGATTGGCTGATGTTTTTAGCGTTTTATATCTTCTGCAGATGTTTAATATTCTTTGTTTTAATTCAAAGCTGCCTAATAATAGGTTGCTATCGGATTGTAAAGAGAAGTTACACTAATTTAACAAAAAGTGCATCAGAGTGAAATCTCCTACCTTTAATAGCATGTTCGCCAGCTGAAGCTGAAGTGTGTTAATTAATATTTGAGAATAACATAGCTAAATAGAAAGTATGGAAAGAAGAGTTTGCACCAAAATTTCACTGGAATATTGTGAGTCAAAATGATCAAGGCATAATTTTACCAAAAATGTATTGATAGTCCCAAGAAATATCAATCAATGGCTGAGCGAGGATCCCCTTGTGCTCAACTTCAGCCAGCCTCAGGAGCATCCTCACTGGTAAGCCTCTCTCAAGGCAGGCACAAACAAGTGCTCAAGGTCCACGGCTACTGGTCTGATAGGCCTCCTTCGACAGAGAGTGTAAGTACAAGGCTGAATGATGTTCAGGCGCACAATCGACGATGTGCCTGTAACACCTGCTGGTGGCCCAATAGGACATCAGGCCTGTGCAGAGGAACTTCAAATGGTATAGAGGATTGGGGTGACACCTTGTCTTATGTTTTAAAGCCATAATGATAGCTAGCAGTTGCCATCTGGTACTAACTAGTAGGCCAGAAGTTGTATAACATGCATTCTGCTGAGTGCTAAAAATAATAAGGTTACTTATTATGGTTGTGTGAACAAATGCATGCAATATTTTTGCTGACACTAATCACCATGGTAACCAAAAAAAAGGTGGTATGCAGGATTTAAACTGTAGGAAAAAATAACCAGTCACAAACATAAATGTAAAGCCACCTTATCAGCCTTACTCAACATAATATCATTATATTGAGGATGGTACCTACTTTCATATCTATGGACGTAAGAACTAATAATTAGCATTTAATGGGATAATAGTGTTTTGATCCAACTCATCAAATATAGATTTTTGTCTGGCAAAATGAAAACACATGCCCGTGCTGTTAAATGACAGATGAAGACAGAGTTGGATTCATCATCTCAATCTTCAATGAGACCAAAATGAATTAAAATGAGTGATACATTGTGTTTTAAAGAATAAGTTTCTTGAGTCCAGCTTGGTTTTGTAAAATAAATTATACACAGCAGTGTGTGAATAATCAGGAGTTATAATAATCAAAGCTCATGAAGTCAGCCTTAGTCTGTCAGAACACGTGGTGTGAAACAGATGGTAGAAAGGTTAATGTTCAGAAACAAGGCGCGCTTTGACAGCCAGACACCTCCAATGAAGCTACATCTGTTAAAATCACGATTCTGCCTCCATTCATGATGACAGAGGCAGAAAAAAACAGAAGAGATACAGTAAAGGGAGAATGGACTAGCAGTTGGAAAATATGTGCTGCCTTGTTAAAAATGTTTAATAATCGTTGGTTTCAAAGAGACTTTAATGACATTTAAGTTTATTTTTTCCCACTCTGCAACCATTTACCTTAAAAATATAATAGGGGCACTCTATAAAATGCACAAAAAGTGGACTTTAAAGGTAGGGTAGGAGATTTTAAAAAAGCCAGATTTTGAAAGTAAACACACGCCCCGTTCTCTCGGAACTCACCCCGAAGCCACACCTCCCAAC
This sequence comes from Parambassis ranga, assembly GCF_900634625.1. Classification (NCBI taxonomy): domain Eukaryota; kingdom Metazoa; phylum Chordata; class Actinopteri; family Ambassidae; genus Parambassis; species Parambassis ranga. The sequence continues at coordinate 3,163,274 of NC_041030.1, read as the reverse complement.
CAGTCTGTGACTTCAGCCATCATGCACGTACCTCTCTGGTGCACGCAGAGCAGGAAGAGAGTGACAACCAGCCAATACTCCGCGCAGGTGCACCTCGTAGGATTGGCTGATGTTTTTAGTGTTTTATAGCTTCCACAGATGATTCATATTCTTCGTTTTAAAGCGAAACTGCCGAACTAATTGGTTGCTATAGGATTGTAAAGAGACGTTACACTAATTTAACAAAAAGTGCGTCAGAATGAAATCTCCTACCCTACCTTTAAAGATACATTTGCACAGAGAGCCTGTCAAACATTATGTATGCGTGAGAGGGCAAGATGATCTGCTACGAACTGACTGCTATTTATTCCAACAATGGCACAGTTTGTACAAAGAGAAAGCCCTTATCTAATGACTTTTACTATTATGTTTTATTTTCCCCTTGAAAAATGTCTAGTCAGCGATGCAGAGGATTACAGTCCAATCTATTGGGGAGCTTTTGTCTTGCAAAAAGGCAATTTTGCCTTCATTTAGGGAAATAAAGCTCTGTTAAAATGACATCACTTTAAATCAAATACATTTATTTTCTTTTTTTATGTTGAAATACTGTAATTGCGGAGCAAGATTTGTAATAAAACTACACTTGTATAACAGGATTAGTCTATTCCCTGCTTTCCATCTTGTCATGTGTAATTGGAACACTGAATGAGTCCACGAACATCAGTCTGAAGCTGATGGGCAGAAAATGTTTTCACATTTATTCTACTTGAGCATAACTTTTCTATCTGTCTGCTCCAGGGTATGTCTGTAAATAAGCTGTAAGTTAATCAGCAGTGTAAAGACTAGCAGTTTGTGACTCCTTTAGTGGGATAGGTCAGCATTCTTTTTGCCTGTTTCAGCAATGAATGATCAGCTTGAATGAGGTCCCTCAAGAATCAACACAAGGCGATTTCCTTGACTGATCCTGGGACTATATTCTGACAAAGCACTGCTACATGGAAGCAGAGATATCAAGCAGCCCCTGAAAACCCTCAACTTCCATCAACATACTGGCTCGGCTAGGCTGACTTCTCATACCAGAACCACACCTTTATGAGCCGCTCCACAGCCTGTGGACATGAGGATTAGGCCTAACACGAACAGGTGGTGTGAGTGTGGAGGACGTGACTGGTCCTGTTGAGCCTGGTCATCGAAAGCAGAGACATTTCCCACTCGCAACAGCACAAACACTTGCAGAGGCTGTATACTGCACCACACTCACACCACAAAATCTGTTTCCCCACTCATCTAAGTCAGTGAATAACCCAATTTCATACAATGGTGTTGTGTTCCTTTAAGGTAGTAGACACAGATTTATCAATCACCCCTCATATGTTCACTCTCTCTGAAGCAGTCTGCCCTCTCTGCCCTGTCTTTTTTCATTTCAAACACCAAAATACAGAAAACGACAGCCCTGCAGCCTGCCTCCAGTGTACATCAGTACAAACGATGTGATTTTCAGATGTGCATGCATGTGTGTGAGCAACCCTGTGACACAGGGAACAGCAAGGGTTTGCAAAATCCCAGGCGCTCTGATGTCCAGTCTCTTTTTTTCTACATTCTGCCCAGATGTGTAGTAGTGCCTCTCAGCCAGGGGCAATGCCACAACTCATTAAGTCAGTCAGTTGGAGTGCAAAGTCAATAGGTGGACCTGACTTTGTGGTAATAATCTGAAGTAAAGAATTACACTGCTGCAGCAAAGAATTGACACCGCTCCAGTGAGCACAGGTAAGGTGGATGAGGGATGATTTAGAGAGACTAGCAAGAGGGTTGCTTCCGTTACCATCAAGGAGAGCTGAGACGTTCCTAGGTGAAGTACCCAACCAAGAGTTGGGTTGCCCCCTTTTGAGTTGATTCATCCACTGTTGAGCTAGTTGGTCTTGAGGGGGTATTATCATTATCTGTCTGCTTTAGTTGTATTTTGAGCTAAACTTTGAATGCAACAATCCAGATGAATATTAGCTTGATTTGGACAGGAATGCATGGCTGAAACACTGATTAATTCTGCTGTGTAATCAACTGAAGCGTTCATGTTGTTGCAATGTTCATTAAAGAACTCAAAATTCCAAAGAAAGTCCCAAGAAGTGTCCATTTCCTCCTCAAACCTCCCATACATACCAGGACTCAAAACTGCTTCTGTTCCTCATTTGATCATCATTTACATGCTTGTAAGTCATGTTGTAAAAATGTCGCACAGGTATGTTAAACTCGTGGGGATAATTAAATCAGTGCTTTGAAGAACTCCTCCAACAATAAAAGTTCTCAAGAGACTGTTTTCAATTAAGGTTTTTCAAGTGAAGGGAGCCAGGGTCCAGCCTTGTTTACAAAACCTGCCGGACACTGGGAAGGGTTAAGGTCACATTCCTCAGGTGGCACTGATTTATTTTAAACACATGGGCCGGGGTCTGAATTTAACAGCCAAGCCCAAATGTCTCTTATGGACATCTTGAAGAACATAAGTACACTTCTGTGTATATGTGTGGTGAAGGAAATGGGGGCAGCTTTTTAGATGCCTCTTTGAGTGCTTTTTGTGAGCATAATGGTTTAATGGATTGTGATCAAATGGCAGAAAGGTGCACCAGGACAGGCATTAAGTCCACCAACGTTAAGGCCGAGTTGAAGGATGAAGGAAGGTTTGAGCCGCCCCCAGAGGAATATAAATAGCCCCACAGTACAAAAGGCTTTTCCACTGCCTCCCCTTCAAACCTCGCTCTCCTTGTTCACCTGACCAAGAGGAATATATGCACAACCCCAACCTTGAGTAAAAATTCCTGTCAGCCTCTGAGATGAGACTCCAAAAAGGGATTTACCCCCACACTTTAAGCAGTTAGCACTGTGTTTCATGGGCTACTGCCTAAAAACTTGACTTTTAGTGTTGACATGGGGTTAATAAAAGATTATATTTAGGACAGTAATGGCACATGCTCTCTGCTTTGTTAATACTGCATTGCCTTTTTTACACTTCAAATTAACCTGAATGTGTCAGCTCAACGTGTAAAGATGGGCCACCTTCTCCACACAATGGCTGCAAGGACAGAGCTAATAACATTAACGTATCATCTTCAGCAAGTCTGAAAGGCATGTGCTCGCATAATACGACAAGCGAAAATATAACCAAGAAGGAAGGCCAGGCTTCTCAATGCAAGAGAGGGCATGTGATGATGGAGCGCAGAGAGGCAGGAATCGATGGCGATATGGAAGAAGAAGGCGTAGGATCAGAGCAACTTCCAGTCTTTTTGGCTGTCTGCAGCATTTATGAAAATCCACCTGAACAACGCTGCTGCTCAGTTTGTCTCATTAGAATTCTGCAAAGATGATTCCAAAATATGAGCAGAAACATTTGATTTTAATGTGGCGTTTCTGCAGGCTGCTCCATAATGAGAGGAAAATGTTTTAGGAAGGATACAGTGTGGTATACCAAAATAAACAAGGCAGACACTTTCACACCAAGGTAATTAGGGTTTTTTATGGGAGGCAAGACAGTTTATGATGCCACAGTAAGGGAAGAAGACAGGAATATATAGGAGGGGAGCAGGGGTGAACTAAGGCTCATTGTTAGGCAGGTGATTTACGAGGGTAAGGGGGCTCCCGAGCCCTGCCAGTGCGTGGATAGATCTTCTGTCGCTATAGCACCCTTAGCTCTTTGTATCCATTGTGCCTAGACAGGACTGGGGGGCTGTGGGTTATACGGGATGAAAGCGGGTGGAGGGAGGCTGGAGCGATTGTTGGTTGAGTGCTGTGGTGCCATCGCAGGGCCGGGGCCTGTACATCTTCAGCACAGACAGCAGCACAGATCAAAGGCTGCACTGTTCCCTCTCTCTAAAGCTCACAAGCCTTTGAAAACTTCCCACAACATTTGCACAAAGGGATGATATGCCTCAGCTCTGCTAGAAGCCCACTGAATCTAGTATCTGAATACCAAACAGCAACATTTTATGATATCCACAGTGAAAAAAAAATTACCCCAAGTTTCCAGAGTGACTTTTTTGCAACCAAAGATAGGATGTACGCATGTGCCTGGGCAGCGGCTGTGGGTAGATAGATTAGCCGTGTCTGGTGTGTATGAAATAAGGTCACCTTCTTTCCTTTGCTACAGGCAGACATGCTTGTCTGAGTGCTGTCTGCCATTCTCCACACATAGAAGTGTCACCATGCACCACTTGACCTTTCAGAGCCAGCACGATAACACCCCTTAAGGCAAAAATCAATTACCAAGGGCAACGTGATATCAAATAAGGAACGGGTATGATGTTAGCATGTGAGTGATCACATGGTGGGGCTATCTATGCATGTGGATTTTAATTCTCCTTGATCCGTGTCACTGAATCTCTACTGATAATTTCATCAGACAAGCTAATGGAGTGTCCGACAGCTTTGTTCTGATTTTTCTCACAGGACAACATAGTAGCATAAACACTCTAATTCTTTTCCTTGGCGGCCATTCACTAGGTGTTATATTGAAGTGAATAAGGATTAGAATTCAATTAGAAAGTAGGGCAGTGCTGTTTACAAGAACCTCTACCACACACACATACAGTATAATCATGTGTGGACATCATGCAGGGACAAAACAAACAAAATAAAAGAACTTTTTATAATAAGAATGAGCTGAACTACAATATTATTTCATTCAATTCAGTTGCATGAACTTGAATTACAATGGGTGATGCAAACCAGAGAAAAACAAGACCTTAGCATGACATTCTTAAAAAGTTTCAACTATTCTTTATTGTCTTTCTAATCTGTGTATCAAAACAAAGTCAACAACCATGCAAATAGCCTTTAACTATGCTGAGGGGCTCACAGTGACAAAAAAGACAGCAGATTTTATCCTCTGGGTACCATGAATATGTGCACCAAGTGTCTTTTCCCTTGACTGATTGACACCATCCTGCCACTGGAGTGCCCACACCCTCTTGTGTAAAACGGTTATGTTCACATGAACATTAGCCAACAGATTTCTCAGTGAACTCAAAAGACTACAAATCATCTTGAGTTTAAATGTGATGTGGAAATGACTGCTACATACTGTACTCCTGCCAAATCATCACTGTATGATTTATTTGAGTCGTTTGGCAGGGCTGGATCACATAAAATCAAGACACTATGTTTGAGAGCTTGACTAAAAAAAAAAAAAAACAGCATCTCATTGGACTGTCTGAAGTGACCAATCATTAACTGCTGTGCTGTTTGCATTAACCCGCAGCATCTCTTTGAGCTGATATATAATTTGCCTCATCTTTATTTGCTCCCCGCTGAGCCGGCTGTGTTAAAAGGCTAACAATACTGATAAAGGCAGATAAAAGTGTTGCCCACTGATGTTTCGACACAGTCTGCTCCGAGATAAGCACCCCGTAGCGGAGTGCTATCTACATCAGTGGCTTATCACGCTCATTAGGTGTCTAGTTGCATCTGATTTTGTTAAATTGACTTGGTCCCCATTTACGTTCATGGACTTAACTTTAAATAATGGCAGGCCTCATTGAGCCTGGCCCTGGGGTTGGGAATTTGAACTTTCGGTTACTGATCCATGCTCCATTTAATCCATCATGCAGCCTGAGGATCGTATGCGAGTGTGTGAGGAAAACTGAGCAAGGAGCAGACAGAGATAAAGAGAACAACCTGATGCATTTATCATATCGCCTCATTATGTGGATGGAGCGAGTCTCAAGGTACGCACATACTGACAAGGCAAAGGCCCTGACCTGCACACAGGTGCTGTCTGAACCAGAGACTATGATCAACATCCCCTTCTAGCTTCCCACCTCAGCAAGTTGAAGAATATGTAGAATCTGCGGCCAAGGAATGCATTTTGATGTTATTCTAGATATGGATCAAGATGTTATGCCATTCTCGTGTCTCAACACCCTACCCTTCACTCCCCATATGCGACAGTTTTCACTGGTCCTACAATAATCCTGTCAAATGTTCACCTCTGATCTCTCTTTGCACCAATTTTGGTAGGTACTGACCATTGGCTATAGAAAGATGGGATGGGATGACAGCTTCCCAAAAGTGAAGCCAAGACAGATTGATCGCCCCCTGTTGGCTGACTGCAGTATAGATCATAAACGTATCCATTTTAGTGGACAGGAATACCGACTCAGCTATAAACTAAAAGTACTCCTCAGATGTTTTTTGTTTTTCCAGAGATAGTTTATGGCTAGTTTTTATCATGCCGATCTATGTGCTCATTTTCCCAACACATCTGTATTTTATTAGTTATTGTTTGCTAAAAAAGGAGGACGTAACATCAAGCTTAGCAGCCAAAAGAGCAACAAAGCTACTGGCTTGACACGGAAGTGGACGAGTGTTTGGGCAGAACAGTAACTCTGGACCTCTACTGCACAGACTCTGGTTTTTCTCCCATAAGAAAGATGTGTTTTATTTGTACAATGAGTGGAGACAGAATGCATGTTGTCCATTGCTCATCGCCGCGCTCAGTGTTATGCTAAAGAGTGTATGTAACATAGTATATCAAAGTATATCTGTAATTCCTGGTGACATGGAATAGCAGGTAGATTTGGTCATGCACTTTTACACTCCAAACATCCAAGTCAGAGTATGTACATGATCTGCGTGTGATAGCAGAAAAGAGTATGTTCACTTCCTGTCATGTTAAGCACTCTCCAGTAAGTCACTGTTGCACACAACCACAAAATCAGCAGATTACCTTTGTGGTGGTTGAGGATTTTACAAGTTTGCTGCTATACTTTCCCTGCATCCTCTTCATTATTCCTTCATGAAACCAAATTGGCATCAAACCTTTTTAAAATGAACACTGACATGACTGTTAACAAAATGCGACTGCAGGCAAAAACAACCAAATGTAGGCAAAGCAGTTCCATCTCTGCAAGTCTTGCTACATTAATAAAACATGAGGCTGCCTCCTTTAGCGTGATTAAAGGTGATGTGTCGAGGTACCGCACGTGTAGCATCGCCAAATTGTGCTTTCAAATTCTACTTAGTAAAACATGTGTACAGTCTGAAAGGCTTTCTTCAAAGAAGTGATCATACCCAAGAGTAAAAATGTGAGACATGCTATGAGACACAGTCACACCTTCAAAGACTGAAAATAAACAGAATAATAACATTTCACGCAACCTCACAATGGTTAATAACACAAAAGTCTTTAACGTTTTCTCTCAACAGTGTGTAGATTGTTACTCTTGTTGTGGTTGCCGACAGTCATTTCGACATCTTACATTTTCCTGCCCTAGTACAGTCAGCCAGCATTGATAGAAGCCCTGACCAGGGTACTGTCATCCCCCAGACGCCGGTCAGAGCAGGGTGAAAGGCCACATCCAATCTTGCAGCGCCACCAAACAATATCAAAGACCAGTGGGCGAAAGGAGATAGGATTGGATGGCAAGCAGTGGCGTAGAAGAAGGAGGCAAAGGAAGGCAGAATGAGGGGTTGAATCTCATCAGCTTGCTTTTAAAGTCAGAGTCAGATTATTGCACAACATCCAAGACAGTGAGTTCAGACAATGGAAACAAGGGTCCCAGATCACAGAGGAACTGAACAGAGAGATTACGGAGTCCCATGATGAAAGAGCAATGACTGTGAGCAAACATGGCGATGGGATGAGCTTGCTCTGATGGAAGAAGCAGGAGACACATGGAAGCACGAGGCTGGTGGTTGAAAGGAGACAGGCAGGGGCGGGGTGGGGGAGCAGGGTTAGCCAGCATGCTGGCATCCATTACCTGCATCACCACTTGCTGCCATGCCAGTGGCTGGCTGGTGGAAGGGTTCGGAGGCAGGTTGGCACGCTCTAGCTGCAGGGTGACGTTGCGGCGCTCCTCCTCCAGGGCTCGGGTCAATTGCTCAAAACGCGCCTCCTGCTCTTTCACCGAAGCAAGGATGCTGGCAGCCGAGCGAACGTCATAGTCCTCCATGTCCAGTGTTGGTTGCGGTTGTACAGATCTTCCAAGTTGGGAAGGGAGGGAAGAGAAGGGAGGAGGAGGAGGAGGAGGAGGAGGAAGGGGCACCAGGTCATTAAAAGACACCCAGACTCAACAGTCTGAGTCACATCCACAAGTGAACACATGCCTCAAGTTCTAATACAAGATATGTTTTCTGGCCAACAGGACATTAGTATGGCTTACTGAATATCCAGGCAGAGAGGGTGATTGTGCAGAGTCTGTCTGTTACTGACAGATCTGTTTAACTCGGATTGTGTTTTTTGAGCCAACACCCTGAAGGGACGTGATCAAATACACTTAACGAAGGGAGACCACATGGGGGGGAAGTCACTGATACTCCAGGCCAGCATGACAAATAAATATATAATACGGACATTACTGGCATCAAAGATAAAATCCAACATTGTTGCTAAAGCATCAGGGCAAAACAATGAAAAATGATCCACCTATTCTTAAACAAAAAAAGAAAATAAAGCATTTCCAACTCACAAAAAACAAATAAACAACAACAACAGCTTGTTTCTGGGCATCCAAAAAGGTGGAAAGGAATGATCTCACCCTTACAAATGAACAATCACAGCCAACATGGAGGAACGGCACTGCCATTAGAAATAGTCATGCACAGAGCCATAATGCATTCTGACACACAAGCACTGTTGCAGGCACAAATCCAACACATGCAAGATTCCCACAGCTATCCATACAGACACCCAGGTCTGATATCTCTCTGTCACACACACACACACACACCCACACACACACACACACATGCTGTCTATCATAAACAATCATGATTTCCAGATAACGTTTTGCAAGCCACAGTCTGTATCACTGTCACACACACACACGCTGATATCCATAACCGATGGTGGCATGATATCAAGGGGGGGGTCGACGACACAATAACAAATAGAGAGTTGGAAATACCAAAATCTGCAATACAGACCGAGTAGATAAGCAGGCAGAGAGGTGTTAGAAAACAGACATCCCCCACTCTAACAGAGGCAGAGGGACAGAGCAGCGAGAAGAACGGAGAGCTGGGAGATAAGGGAAAGAAAAACAAAGGGAAGACAAAAGAGAAAAAAGAACCAGATTAAAACAGAAAAGTATCAGACAGCATGTGGGTCTTTCAAATGTGTGATAAATCCAAAAGTCATTTGTCAAAGTATTGGACATTAGCACAGCAACAAAAGAAGCATGATGTGTCCCCCATACTTGAACAGAGCTCTTTGTACTATTTACATAAAATCTTTATTGCACTTGCAATTAATTGGTTTGAAATTTGAAACAGGCCTTTTTCACAGCATTAACCACATGTTTACAAGGCTATCAAGGTGACACGTTCTGGCCCCAACCAGGAGATTTAACATGCACTCTAGCTCACAGGGCACATGGCTGTGTAAACATTACTCAGTCCTCTGGTGGGGATGTGATGGAACAGAAATGATGAGGACCATCCTGCCAAAAATAGCTAATATTAGACAATACTAATAGATTTCGCCAACATATTTGAAGCCATTTTCTTGTTACAGTGTTATATGTTGTACATGACGTTTTAAAAAACTTAGTTCACAGCCAAATCTCACTAATCTAACACTGTGGTTTCCATCAGAAAATCTGAGGACGAAATGTCATTTCTGGAAAAAAAATGAAAAAAATAATGACAATCGCGGATGCAACCATTAGAATCTTAAACAGGTTGGATTAGAGTGTATGTACGTCTGAGCCTGTGTGTGCACAAAATGTATTCATTTATTACTATAGGACCCGGCGAGCGTGATGCCCTTATTCCCTTTGAAGCACACAATCCCTCTTTGATGTTTGTTGCATGCTGATCATTTATTTATCTGAAGAGGAGTCTCTTCTTCCTCACAGAAAGGAAGAAGTACACATCGAAGTCTACCATTAAACACCACCCCACCCCCTATTTTCATATCAGGAAACTACAATGTTGTACAAATTAAGGTGTCAGTATTCCTGGCTGGTTCACAGTCACCAGATGGAATTTTTGTTTTAAAATAGAAACAGTTCTGGACATCTAGAAATATCACCCATGTCTATTTTCAGAGGTATCCACTAAAGATACAACAGGGTTCTAAGAGCCATGTTGATTGGACATACTTGGTGATAGACTCTAATGATTCACACCCCTTGAGGGTTGGGAAGGGAAGGGCCCCCTCAACAGAGCCATTACTTCCTGAGTCATAAAGGGAATAATATGGCAGGCATGTCAGCTACACCCCTCAGCTTATCAGTAAACACCAACTTCTGGCCCTACTTAAAATAACCCAGAATGCACAGGGAGGGGCATCTGAAGAATTCCCCCTCTGCCACCATGACAGCTCTGTGTTTTTTGTTTTTTTCCTAAAGCCTTGGTCCAGCAGATGTTTGCTAATGGCTTGGGTCAGAGGGGACAAAAACACAGCCATGGTCTGCATGTTTAACCCCATCCTCAATTACACACGCCCTAGTTACTCCCAGATTTATGTGCTGGAAAAATATAAAAGTACCACTCCAAGGGCAAGAGCGTTGTTTGTAGATGCCACCATAGGAAAAAAAAAAAGAAATAATACCAAAAAGAAACTGAAGAAATGTTTAATTAATTCCACAAAGAGAACTGGGTTAGATTCGACTACTCTTAAGGCGTAAACATCTTTAATTAAAAGGAAAGAAACAGGCTAATGTTCCATGTGTGGAGTCGATGCTTCACTTGTTCCGTTGCAAGGTTTTTCTTGATGATAAATGCACTTCAGCACAAAAATCCCTCCGATCTAAAAATAGCTTTTGCAATAAATATATCTGCGTGGCCACAAATTTTGAGCGAGGATCGGCAGATGAGATGCAGCGCCGGCCGCTCACTTCAAAGGCTCGCTGGAAAATCCGGTAATAAATCCTTGGCACTTTATTCATCAGGTCTGTTGGACTCCCCTAAAACAAATCTTCCAATGACAAGAGCCTCTGCCATCACAAGCCTCTCAGAGGTAAAATGGCACACATTTCAACAGATGTTACTCCTAAGAACAGCTTTAAATGTGTGAGCACATCAAAACTTCAATATCCCAAGATTCCCCTCTAGCAAAACAACTTATTTTCAGTAATGTGTCATATATATATATATTTGTTAGTGTTTAATTTTTCCACCGAAGCGTGGGCCGATTGGTATGAGAGTGCCATCCGCTGACATACAGCAGGATTTATGGCTGCTGATGCTGTACTCCAGCAGTTACCTCTCACTGACATTTGAAACCACCGATGTGAAAAGTTGCCATGTGCATCTGTAAAAAGAACCGACACCCTTCATGCTTGCATGCCAGTGGGTATTTTGTGAGGTTGAGGACAGTCAAATGAGGTGACACCCTGTCAAGAAAAGCATACCATACGTGTCCATATGTTTTAGCAATTTAAACTCATTGGCTTTTGCATAGTTTACGTACTGTTTTTATATTTATCTCAGAGACAATTGATACGTGTGTGTACAGAGGAGCTTGGATGGGGGTTGGGAACAGATTGTGAGGTAAAGGATGAGGATAATTGAGTGTGACCATCGGTGCCCGATATTGAGTTAGGAACATTCACCTGATTAGGGACTAGGTGGGTGGTGAGGTCCTTCTCCCACCACTAACCACCCCCCTCGCCACCAATTTGCCCCTTTTCCAGAGGCAGCTCAAATTAATACCTTGCCTAAACCCATCTGAGGATGCAGCTCTCAGTAGCACAATTGGGTACTTAAAAACACCTGCTTCTCCTCTTCCTACTGTGTGTGTGTGTGGGTGTGGGCCAGTCTTTAATCTCCTTTTGCTTTTGCTGATAATACATTCATAGTCAGAAGACAAATTGGTAATATTAGTGGCATTGCTCCACTTTAAACTGTCATTTCAGAGCCACTAATTTCAGCCTCTTAAGAGATTTTTTCCCCTCCTTCACTAAGCTGCCCAATATTTCAAAGCTCTTATGGGGGGGTGTGACTGACAGTTAAGCGGTTCATCATAATGACAGATATTCATCTGCTGTGTTTGAAACTCTTTTTGCATCTCATTAAAAGCTTTACAGCGGGACATGACAATGTTTGAAAGTATCGATTTTGCAGGCTGGCTGCCAGGTAGTGATTGTTTCAGGGTCAATGACAGCAATTTCCAATAAAAATCCAATATTATGATTGGCACTTCACGCATATGTAAGTGACTAAAAGGATCCTACCTAGAGAAAATAAATAAATAAATAAATAAAGAATAAATGCCTTGTCACCACAATTGATCCTCCCTCCAATTTAGGATTCCAGTCGCCATGGCTTTGAGCAACATTAAAGTGAGCGCTAATGCCCAGAGGAGTATCGTAGAGTGATGCCAGGATAAGCAAAGCTCAGTGAGGTGCGTGGAGTCCATGGCTGATCACTTTCACAGCCAGAAGAAAAAGGAATTCAGCTGTTGTTTACTATCCATATCTTATTTCATCCTTTTCCTTTGAACCGCCTTGCTATGAGGAGGATTTTTAGGCCGGGAAAAACACTAGAGGAGCACACACACACACGAAACACACATCTTTGTTACTTTCTTAGAAGAAGATATGGAACAGTTGCTTTGCACTTGTAGAGATGCTCATATGAAGTGAGTACAGAATATTTGGTTCATGTTTAGATGCCCTCTCTTCCATTTCAAAGTGTGAGACTGCTTTATATTCTCAGGTGTTTAGTCTTAGTTCATGCATTTAGAAAACCAGCGAAGTCAAACATTTTTTTCATTGCAGGGCAGAGCAAAACATAAATTAAAAACACTCTTGTGAAAAATATATGAATCGATATAAAGTGCTACTGATACAAACATCACAGTGTTCAAATGTGTCCTTTCTTTAAGAAAACGTCTGAAAGCAAAGGCAAGGCAAAGAGAGAAAGTCTTTTGCTTCACATAAGACACTCAAATTGTAATTAAGTGTCTCAGGTTGTATCTAACTACAGGTGACAGACTTCAAACACTCAATTACACAGTTGAGTCTGTCTTCAGAGAGTGGACCAGAACAAACACCCTCTCCCCATTCAGCTCCACAATCTGAGAGGAGAACTACTGACATTTACCTCAACTGATTCAACTGTGCGAATTATTGAAATTTGAGCACATTTCCTGAAGGGGGAAAAAAAGCTTCTGAATGTATTGAAATAAAAAAATCATACAAGGTACTTCGGCGACAAAGTGAAGTGAAGCTCCCTCAAGGAAAGATAACAGAGAAAGTGAAAGTCTTGGATTTGCAAGTCTTAAAAAATCTGTCAGGAAATGTAATTACTACAATAATGAACTGAACAAAGTGATTAAAGAAGGCTGGAGGTGAGAGAGAGAGAGAGAGAGAGAGAGAAACAGAGGTATGTACCTTTGATGTTGGTGAGTGCCGTCAGACCACAAGTAGACGGAGGATAGGTGTAGCTCGGTTGAAGTCGGCTCGTTTGTTTAGTCCGCCAGGGGAGATCTGTGGATAAGAAAAAAAGAAACACAACAACATGAAATATAAGCAATTCTGACACATGGCTCTTATATAATAGAGTATACAGCATAATCATAGGGTGCGACAACTGGAACACAATAAAGTGCCTCATTCTGTGCTGAAAATCTCACCTTCGGTGTACCACATAGATCTGTTTAGGGCCCACTACACTGTTGTACTTATACATATATTTTGGTAGATATGACTTGCAAATAAAGTTTCACTTTTATGCAGACGACACTAATTTATACACTCAGCGCCATCAGTAGTCTTTCCACTTTTACTTCCACAATTATTTCAAGTTTGTGACTTGACCAGTAGCACTACACTGTTAGAGGCATAGACTATATGTAACTTTATGGGCAGAAGTGGTGATGGATGGTAGGCAGTGCGTGCTACTGGACCTGACCAATCAGAGCAATTTTGATTATTTCCCACTTGGAGATGCTACAAAAAAGCTAAAGCAAGGATCTTAAGAATTTTATGAAGACATGATCACATTACACTTGGCCAGGCTTCACTGCTTTTTGGTTCATTTTTTAAATTGATGTAAAACTTTCAACACTAACAAGTGAAGCCACAAAATGACAGTGTAGTTTTACCAGCTTATGCCTTTACTGTGAAAGTGTTCAATTTTTGGAAAACCTTGCCTGAGGTATTTATGTGGCATTTAGATGTGGTGATAGCGGATAGAAAACCCAGGGAAGTGTAAAAATGTACAACTATGCAACAGGCTAAGAAGGTCTAATGATCCATTCTTCTCAAATATGTGAGGCGGAACGATGTCTGGCCAATATCTGAATTCTAATAATGATGCAACACTTGCTCAATACCAATATGTCTCTGACCTTAGCATTCACACTGTACCGCCTCAGAAATATAGACATCACAGGCACAAAGAAAGAAAAAGGCCAGCGTCCAATACCATGCCACAAATTGGTTTTGATGCTTCATACCATGGGATGAATCATGCTGCCATACACACCAACCTGTCCAGAGGCTCTGCTCTCTTTGATGGCTGAGGAAACAAAAGCCTCCCAGCGAAAAAAAAGAAAAACTGCTAGATCAACTGCACCCTTGAAGATGTCACTGATGATGAAATCAAACGTGCCCGTACGCATGCTTCCTCGCAGGGCAACTTTCATTTCTACACTATGTTTTTAATAGGATGTAATGGTTCCTTAAATATTGCCTCATACTGGAAGACACATTTGACTCTGTTGGAATATTTATTTAAACTAATATAATTCTCACATTGAGGTTATCGGCAGTTTGTCTGAAACGTTGGCTGGCTTTGCAGACACAGGGTGAACCGGGGTTCACATGGATTCTGGTTAAACAGACATTGGCATGTAGATGAATGGTGAAAGAACAAAAGCCGGTTTTGATGCAACATTATTATTTACATCAGGTTGTTTGTTGGACATTTTGTTTACTGCAGTTTTCCACACTGGAAGCAGTAAGAGAAGCTACATGAATTGATGCTTGAGATCAAACATATGAACCACTGCTTTATGCTCAAATGCATAGGCAGCCCTATACATGTCAAGTATATCTACATGCAGCCCCGATTCCAGGGCAATGCCTTTGCATCTGTGAATAGTAGAGACACACAATGATTCATGATCAGAAGCACCACAGTGGAAAAAAAAAGAAAAAAAAAGAATCGATACGATAAAGTCAACTTTCCTCTCCAGGTTTGAGCTGTATCTGGGATTAGAATATCTCTCCGTCTCCAGGGATTCCTGGGTGTGTTCACTTCAAGGACAGATAGGCTCTGAGCACCTTGGATTTCTGGTACAAACATCAAAGTTACAGCTAAGCTCGGGTGCATCACCTCGCCGTCTCCCTCCCTCCCGCCCTCCCCACCCCCCGATTCTGGAGGAGGCCTTACATTGCTCCTGAATAGAGATTACCTCGACACACAGGTACAGCTCTGATTAACACACGTTTTCACTCTACTTAAAGCAAAGTGTGTAAGTGGCAGGTCAGCTGCACAACAGGCTGGTTTGACTGACGGTCAGTGATGATAAATGAATGAATGATGCTCCTGCTGCCCTTGACTAAATGGTGTTTAACCTCCCACCTCCCATCCTGTGGAGCTGACTAGAGGTTAACAGAGGGATGCAGTGATTATGCGCGGGGCAGCGAGAGATCCTGTGGCTAAAAAATGTGTCGGTAAATGGCTAATTCTGACATAGTGCTGACACGTTGCTCAGGTATTAGGGGGTCCTAATGTTTCAAAGGGCGGTGCTGGGCATTGTTGTTGGCAAAACAAATCTTTTATGGGTAAATAAAGATATAAAAAAATACATGTAAGATGTCTTACCCTAATAAAAGATTTATTCACACATTCACCCCTGGCCCCTGATGCTGCCACCTTCACTTGACAGTAATAAGTGCAGAACCCTCATGCAATATTTGTGCCTCATATCAGCGCCTGATACCTCACCTGCTGAGGATTATGCAGACAATTGCATATTCTATCGTGACTTGTCCCGCTTCAACCCACATCATTTGGAGAGTGCCCCGGTGTAATTCTGCGATTAATAATGAATGTAGAGTGAGGGTTGGCTAGCAAGCAGCCTGAGTGAGTGAAGGGCGGGCTGTCTGGGGAATGCTACACTGATCCTCAGCTGTCGGTGCACTCTTTGCACTCATACAGAAGAAATGCAGCCACGTATATGACCAAGTGGATAAGCACTGTGTGCTCACTGCGTACAGGTGAGTTGCAGATGCAGCCTGAATAATTGTGTGGGCCACTATGTAAATAAAATACTATTAAAAATGTAAATAGAAGCATTTATTATGTAAGACCTCTGCGCTACAAAGTAAGATGTGAATCACACATTCAGTGTTTTCCATCCCCTGTCCATATTGTCAGAGAGAGAAAAAAATGAAAGTGACAGTCTGACACAGACCACAAGCACTAGCCTACAGGGTGGAAGTCTGGACTCAAGTTATTTTTGGTCAGTCTCCTGTCTTGTTTTTGGAAATCTTTGGCAATCAGACAAACAACAAAAGGGGGAACGGCCAGTCTGACTCTGACCGGTTCCATTAATAGAATACAAAGACTAGCAAACGTCTATGCACAAACAGAATGTGCAAAAGATTGCTTTGTTGTAATGATTTCTTCACAACCATCACCTTATGAATTGTAAACATGGTGTCCCAGTGACTGTGCAACCAGTGTAGAACCCAGCAAATCACTTTGGCTCCTATCAAAATGTGTTAAGTCTGCCTTTTCCTCTTATTAATAATCAAGACATGTCCTCACACAAAATCCCACATTTGGTTGATAATACCCAAAGACATGACACATGGTTGCATTTATGCAACCAATCATGTGGCCATACAGCTGCAAAAGTCTGGTGAGGGTACATGCAGCATGATGATATCTACCTATATATATATATATATCTATATACAGTCTCGTGATGAACTTCCAGCAGATTGCCTTCTGCTATGCCTCAGGTTTGCATGACTCCATTACCCTATGCCTTCCATTCTCTCTCTCTTCAGAGCTAACAGTACTTATTAAAGCAGGCCTGGAGCACCCTTTAATTATTTTGCTGAAAGGAAGACACACTGTACTGCAAAGGCCTCTCCTGTGTGTGCAGACTGTGTTTGCAGCGGCTAATTGAGTATTCCAAAAGGAAATTACGGACCCATCGTTGTTAGTCCAGACAAACAGGCAGGCTTGCTTCATATGAAAAAGAACTTATTGTGATGTGCTGACCTTGGCGAAGGTTGCCTTAATTTAAGGCAGGAAGAACTGATTCTACCTCATCAGACCCAATGCCGCTCAACATGTTAATAAAGAAGCAGCGATGGGAAACACTGGCCTACAGATCAAGCCGAAACTAAGCACTCAATGTGAAGTTTGAAGGGTATATGAGGCAAAATTGATTGGCTTATTTGTTATTTGAAAGAGTTTTAGCATTTCTTCTATAATTCAGCAGGTTTCTTTGAAAGTTGAATTGGTTACAGATCCATTACAGACTGTGAGCTCTAATAGAATCCACACCCTGTCACCTTGGTATATCTCCTGATAATGACTCAGATATCACAAAGGCAAAATGAGAGATCATCCAGCTCCATGCGCCTGTGTTTGAGCTCCCTGCTGCCTTCTCTGACCTTGTGATGGAAGGGTGTTTAAAAAAAACAATATTGCACAGCAGAGGAGTTCATTGAGGAACCTACAAAAACAAAAGAAGGCACAGAAATCTGCATAGATGGTGCAACATAGAGCATTGTTACATTAACCACAAAGGGTAGGGAATGCCTGTAGAAACTCATTATTACAGGACAGGACAGGACAGGATCTCCAAGTATGCCATTACTTTCTGCTTATATACAGTAGATCTCTTAATTACTTCCTAAGACATCCCTATTCATCCCTCTTGTTGCTGCAGGAAAGCAGTAGAAGTTAGTACCATGCCAACCTTATCTCAGTAAAAGCTGATGCCCTGGATGGAGCAGAAGGGTTGATGGAACCTCGGGCTATTGCTGTCAGGGTCGTGTGAGGTGTGGACACAGTTGCAGAGGCACAGAGTCTTTTATTTTGCTGACAAAGTCAGAGCAAGTCTATGACTGGTGGTCAAAAACCATGATAAGACTTAAGGTCTTCAAAAAATAACACAACTTTTACCTTTGGAGAAATCTCAGTCCGCAGATGAAAGCAGGCAAGGCTTGGCATGAGGACGAGACACACAAAGATCACAAGAGCACAAGGTAACAAAACTCCAGAACAAACCCTCTAACAACAAGGACAAACTGGCACCCGGTGCAGAGGAGACACAGGCTGTGTCTCATTTCAGGGTCTGCATCCTTCGGAGGACGCAGCCTACGCGGTCTCAGGAGGCCGCGTCCTCCTGAGGATCCTCCGGAGGATCCTCCACCGTTGGTAAATGGGACGGTCTGGCCTTCAAATCACTTCCTGATTGTGGCGCGACGTCATAAATTTTGCCCCGGGAAAAACAAAAGCAGCGACAGCGACACAACACGGACTAGACAACAAACGGGACAACAGTGTGGATTTAGACATTTGGAATATTTTAATATATTTATTTGTTGTTGGAGGAAGAGGAGAGGCGGCTCCAGCGGCAGCAAAACCGGTGACGGCTCATTTTCTTCAGGCTGGGAGAGCGCAGTGGGAGGTGACGGTAAGCTGCTGTTTAACCATATTATTGATCATAATTAATATACCGGTTACTGAGCAAACGCTAGATATATAACCAGTAGATAGACAAATATGATTAAATGTAATTTATATTTGATTCAATTGTAAGACTTGATACAGGGTCTGTTTGTAATTTTAATACTTTAAATAAATAGCTAAATGTGTAAGAACCCTGCAAATAACCCTGAAAGCACTGCTTTAATGTGTCATTAAGCATCAGGTCTGTCACTGCACCAGAGAATTACTGCTGGGTGGAGGAGAGTGGGGCTCCCTGCAGGACCAGCTGTCTGTCCTGGAGGAGGTGTACTGACCATCATCACCTTTGGAGGGTGAGGATACATATTTTATAGCTTTTCATATTTTAAGCTGCGTTGGAAGCCGCTCTGTTGAAGTTATTATTTTTATTTTTGCCCTTTTTAAAAACATTTTTAGTAACATTGCAGCCGCCGATCGTCAGCTCTGCAAACCCTGATGGACGATGTGGTGGACAGAGGAGACAGACACCCCCCTCCCCCAGATGATGTCCCACTCACAGCCAGAGGACTCCAAGGTCTTCACCGTGGCATCATCCAGTCCAGCAGCACCAAGGACTCCTGCTCAGCCAAACATTTATATATATGTTCTTTGTGAATAGTATTTTCTGCTGATCTTTATAAATAATAAACTGTACATTTTCATAATGCCCACTGGTAAATAGTTAGAAATGTTCAAACTGTGTCTTTGTAAATATTGTACATAACACAACACACACACAATAAATGATTTACTGTGGTCACTGAGAAGTTGTTCAAAAGTTTACTTAAATTATAAATAGGTGATGAAACACATAATGTAACAAGGTTAGAAGAGTTTAAGAACACAGAGACAAGAACGATTTAATATCATCCTTTAATTTAATAAGTAACATTTAAATAACACAGAACATAAAATCACTGCTGTCCACCATCCTCTCAATGAGCTGAGGTCTGTCCGCTCTTTCTCTGCTCTCCCTCCCTCTCTCTCTCTCTCTCCCTCTCCCTCTCCCCCTCTCCCTCTCCCTCCCTCTTTCTATCTCTCTCCCTCTCCCCCTCTCTCTCTCCCTCCCTCTCTCTCTATCTCTCTCTCTCTCCCTCCCTCTCCAGTCTCATCTCCTCCGTTATCAATTGTCAGGTTTCTTCTGTTTCCCTCTGCTCCTCCTTCAACAAAATGCCAACAGGCAGAATGACCGTTTGATATAATAACGATAATATTGCTCCTCACGTGAACTATACTTTATACTATACTACAGTAAACAGTCCAGAAACATTCAATCAAAGCGTTTACTTCACAGCGCCTCGTATCAACAGGACGTCATGTTTGTAAATATAAAACTCATTTTTTTAATGCCACTGTCACTACTAGCATTTTAAAACTCTCAAACTACTGCTCTTTACTTACATTTAAATGTGAATTCGGCACTCCTGCCGCTGCCGCTCGCTTGGTCCGTCATCGTACTATTGGACAAAAAGTAGGTCCGCAAAGCATTGTGGGATATTTAAGGCCACGAAGGATGGTAGCGATGCGTCCTCCAAATTCAGGCAAAAGGAGGACGCATTTGGAGGACGCATTTGAAGGACCCTTCGACTTTTGGCGAATTGGGACAGCCTTCGCGCAGCTTTGTGACGTAAGCGGCCTTAAAATGCGCACTCCGAAGGATGCAGACCCTGAAATGAGACACAGCCAAAGACTAGATACACAGGACCAGGGAAGACAACGAGACACAGGTGGCACACATTAGGCCAGGGCAGGTAATCACGCAAGGAGGGAAACACAGGAAGTAAAACATAAGACAATGCACAAGGAGGACAAGACTATCAAAATAAAACAGGAAGCACAAGACAAGGCAAGACAACATCACAAAAACAGAAACCCAGAGAACAGAACAACCACCTAATGAAGATAACAGGACACAGGATTAACAGAAAACCCAAAACAAGGAAACAAAACCAGAACTAAACACCAGGTCATGACAATTGCAGCTTAAGACCAATCTCCTGAGACACAGAGCTATGGCTCTGTCTGGACACAAGCTCAGAATTTGGTTTGCTATATGATGTGACTTTTATCTACCTAGTCATCCTAGGATTTCCTACTGTATGACAGTAGGCAGGAGGACATCCAACTTTGGTTACAAAAAAAGAAAAAGGTTTTCCTTCGAAATGATTAATCTCAATTCTGACATCAAGAAGCCTGTGAGTGATAACACACTGACATATCATATAATGTGATAAGATTGGCACAATGAGCACATAGCATTTTTGAGTTCTTGTGTGTTTATGTGTGTGTGTGTGCACGTCCACCCCAGGGACTGTGTTTGCAAATTCAACTCCATCACTCAGCATCCTATGAGACATCTAAAGGATCAACCATGCGGGATCATTTTTAACAGCACTGCTACTTTCACTTAAAGATCCATGTGAGGGTTTGCGTGCATTTAAAGGAAGCACCCACTCTCCATTGGCCAATTATGTAATGTGTACCAGTTCAGCCCTTGAAAACCTTTGCAAAGACATTCTTTATCTGGGGTGAGGGGGCGGTGAAGGAGGCAGGTGTGTGCATTTATGTGTCAAAGCCATAAGGTGATCAAACATTATTTTGAGATGTTATCTGTTGCTTCTGTTTGCAGCATAAGAGCCATCAAGCTGCATGCGTATAGTCAAATATAGACTAATCAAAGTAAGTAAGTAAAGTGTGAATGCAAACACTGATACAGACACACAATGAAGTACACTGTCAGAACACGCTTTAGCTGACTTATTCAAAAGAACGCTGACTGATAGGGCTTGTAATTATACATGTTAAACTGTCAGTCAAAATGTGTGACTTGCAACTCACCCACTATTCACAGTAATTTGTTTAAATGATGCACTCCAGTCCTGCTGACAGCCATGAATTAAAAGGTGACCGCAGTCCTTTTCATTTTGTGCGCCTTTCTTTCTTTTTTGTGTGTGCAGTGAGCCACAGTTCATTACACAAAAATAAACACTTTGTTTATGCCAATTACTGTGTAATTAAGAAGGACATATTGTTAGGAGTAGCAAGCGGATAAAAACTCCAGGGAAGAACAACTGATTAATTGTTGACAATCCTAAGTCTAATTGCAGTTAACTGGTGAAAAACAACACAACAACACAGCCGTTCATGAAAAGTCAGGCATGTGTGGACCCCGAAGGTCACTGGAGGAAATGAACCTGCTCCCAAAAGGAGGAAAAACATAACGTGTACTGTACATCTGATGCAGCTCATGGCAAGAAGGGAAATCCTGCACAGCACACGTGCAAACGACCACCATCATATCACATTTCTGGTAAAATAAAGCTGCTATTTTTAGAGACACACACACAGGCGGCCTGATTTACTCAAGTGGACACAGAGAGGCAGCTTAACTAGAGTGAAACTGGCCACTGGAGACCAGAGGAACATACCACTGTAGCAGCTACAGGATCTCACAAGGGCCCCTTGTCTGTTCTTTACCTTTCATTTCTTTCATTCATGCAAAAAGGAAAACCCTCTCCTGAGTCGTGCTGACTGGACTCTGATTCAATTATTTGTTTGACATATTTCCATTTTCTGGGAGCAATTTATGCCAGAGTGAAAATTCTCATTTAAAAATGAGCACAAAAGGAAATAAAAAATGTCATTTCAGTTGGGGCCACAATAATCATGTGCCTTTTTGCAGCCTAGATAAATACCTGCTGAAAGGGAGTGAGACAGTGAAATGTTCTAAGTGTGAGTCAAGCTAAAAAAGGACTGATTCAACTGAACAATAGCTTTTTCACTGACTGATACACTGGTCAAAAAAAGGGAACACTAAAATAACACATCCTAGATCTCATGAATGAAACATTCCAGATGAAAATCTTCATTCATTACATAGTGGAATACATTGAGAACAAAATAACATACACTCAACAAAAATATAAACGCAACACTTTTGTTTTTGCTCCCATGTTTCATGTGGCCTTGACATTTCAGGGTGGCCTTTTATTGTGGGCAGTTTAAGGTACACCTGTGCACTAATCATGATGTCAGATCAGCATCTTGATGTGGCACACCTGTGAGGTGGCATGGATTATCTCAGCAAAGCAGAAGTGCTCACTATCACACATTTAGACAGATTTGTGAACAATGTTTGAGAGGAATGGTAATATTGTGTATCTGGAATGAAGTTTAGATCTTCAAGTCCATCTCATGAAACATGGGAGCAAAAACAGTGTTGCGTTTATATTTTTGTTGAGTGTAATAATGATGGGCAGGCCAGTCCATGGCATCAACGCCTTCATCATGCAGGATCTGCTGACAGACTTCAGCTACATGAGGCCTATGGCATATGGTCTCACAATGGGTCTGAGGATCTCATCCTGGTACCTAATGGCAGTCAGGGTACCTCTGGCTAGCACATGGAGAGCTGTGCGGCCCTCAAAAGAAAAGCCTCCCCACACCATTACTGACCCACCACCATGCTGGAGGATGTTGCAGGCAGCAGAACGTTCTCCACAGCATCTTGCTTGTGGATGAGCTGCACTCCCTGAGCAATTTCTGTGGTTGTAGACACCGCCTCATGCTACCTTCAGGGGTGAGAGCACTGACAAAATGCAAAAGTGATCAAACATCAGGTAGAAAGGATGAGAGCAGAGAAATGGTCTGTGGTCAGCTCCTGCAGAACCTCTGCTTTATAGGTCTGTCTTGATAACTGCCTCATTTCCACCTGTTGTCTGTTCCATTTAACAACAGCAGCTGAAACTGATTCACAATCAGTGTTGATCCTAACTGGACAGGCTGATTTCACAGAAGTGTGACCGACCTGGAGTTACACTGTGTTGTTTCAGTGTTCCCTTTACTTTTTGAGCAGTGTATTTCAGTTCTTGAACATGTGTGCATATGTTTTCTGCATCTCTATGTGTTTATAGAGTTGCGTAACAGTAGCTGAAAATGGCGACCTCAGATGGTTTCCTAGTAAAATGTGTTTAATGTTTTGAATCTGTTTGTTTAAGACACACCATGAGCTTTACCTTTTTATTCAGTTTGTTTTTTTAATGCCCACCAAATTTGAGTGTTTTAAAAGAAACTATGATCTTTACCTAGTAAATACTCTTATTAATACCTAACCTTAACCAGCAGTTTTAATGCCTAACTCCACCAGTGAAAAGGAAACTTAACTGCAGACTGAAAAGCAGAGAAGCATGTGGTGTCATGATGTCTGGCAATATAATATAGGTCCATAGCATGAATGTAATGTGTTGTGGGGCGATATGTCCATGTATATTCCATTAGCATAAATGTAACCATATGTTCTCGGAGATGTACAATGACCAACTGTCAACTGACATGTCTAAATGGCATCCCTTTTTACATAGAGAGCTAACGGCTAAGTAGACACATCAGTCTGCAATGAGCCCACATGTACAAAAGACCCAGCTGTCTAATCAAGCATTAGTCGCTTTTTAAATGGTATATATAGCATGTTTTTAAATTGCTTAACACTGCACTCTTCTCCCTCAAACATTCTATAAATCTGCAGTAAGGAAAGCCGTGCTCAGTTTGGAGAAAGATGTAAGGTGATGGGGGGAAACTGAAAAAGTGCGGATAAGGCTAAAGAATTTATATTTCATCGATATTCCTTCATGATGTGCAGGCTGGAGCGATGGCAGAAAGCAGAAAGGCCGAGCAGAGAGAGGCTGATGGAAGGCCAGCACACTCTGTCTCTGAGCCATCACTCTGCCAGACATGGAGCCTCAATCTATCACTCCTGAAGAGTATTCAGTGCCAACCTGCTCTGCTCCTTCACTATTGATGAAGTCTCACACCAAACTATCCTTTTTTTTAACCTTTGGTGTCTTTGCAGAGTCTAGATTCAGCTAAACAAAACAAAAGGGGTGTGATATTACATTATCATACTGTCATTGTCAGATCAGTGTGACTTTTGCCTTTATTTGAATTGAAGAGGTCACTTAGTCTTTTGCCAGTTTGGCACCAAAATGCAGCTCAGTATTGCCCAGAGGTTTACTGCTGTAGTTTAACATCAGATGTCAGGGCTTTGTACTAAGTCCACACCATTCAGACAATTAAATGCTTGTTTACCCAAATGAATCATTAACTATTCTGGAAGGAAACAACATATTTTCTTGTGAAAGGCTACTTTTTTATTCACAAAAGAGCTATTGTTAGCAGAGTTTACCAGAGTCAGAATTAAATAATGCCCTTTGTAAAGATTTGCATCCCTTCTTTGTTGTGCTTTCTGGCTGGCGTTTGCAGCTTTATCTGTTCGGATGGAAAACTGTCCTGCTGGTGCGCGATAGGCGTGATGTGGCAAACACACATCAGCACTGACAAACAACTGATCATTAAAAAGAGAAGTCAATAACAGCGAGAGAGAGAGAGGAGAGAGAGAGAGGCTTAATTTCTTCTGCCAGCATCCACTGACATTGACAGGAAAAGCTTGAAAAGCCCTGACAAGAGCCTGCATCAGTGCATGACAGAAATTCATCCTAAATTTAACACTTGTCAGCAAATACAAACTGATACATAAAAAAAGATGTCCAAAAAGGAGAATGAATATCAGAGAGTTTGTCAGTGCAGAACATCAAAAACATCTTACTGTAATGCTATCCCTGCTGTAAATGCAGTGCTGTGCAGTTCTGTTGACTCAACAACTCCTTTGAGCAAGGCATGAAACCTCAGAAGCACTGGAACATCTCCCAGTGGGGGTAAAAAGCAAAGCAATCCGTCCACAGATAAATACAGGCATGAAGAAAACTACCAAAATAAAAGACTGAGGCTCCGTGGTGAGCATTTAAAAACCAACGGACCGTTTTCCCTCCCTCAGGTAATGTCCTCTTAATCTGTGCAAAGCCCGGAAGAATCTCTCAGCACTATCTGGGTGATTAAACAGTGCTTCCACGGGGTGATGCAGGGGGCCGGTGTGGGAGCGGCAATTATTATATCTCAGAGATGAGCAAAGCCTTGTGAGGACCCTCACAGAAAAAAAAACCAAGAGGTATGAATATTAGAAACTGCCTGCTTATATGTGTAGGTACAGGAATCCATTTGTCTTTGCAGAGTTAAAGTTGCTGCTCCGTATCTTGACACAGGTTTTTAGTGTATTTCAAATGACTTTTCATCCACTCCGACGCATTCTATCAGTGTCAATTCCGAACACAGCCAGCAGACTTTTTTTCCCTGATACACACTCTCCTGAGCAATACCTGCCTGGCAGCAAAGTTCCCACTTAGCAGTAGCGTATAGTGCAGCATTTAGCAGGTAAAGAGCCAGATATTTCCCTCAGGAGTTAGTTAGTGAAGAGCAGAAAAACAGAGCTGAAAGAAAGTGGATATTAGACTTTCTGGTGAAAAGAAACATTGAATAAATAATGATAATGTCGCTAGAGGTTTAAATAAGCAATGTCTTGCTGTCATACTGAGCTCATCAGCTTTTGTGAGATAGCACACATCAAACTGCCACACATTAGTTCAGTGTTTGGAGTTAGCACATTGTTGTAAAAATATCTTAGAGCCCAGCCCGTCCTTAACAGGAAAACATGCATCTTTTCATTTTTCAAAGTGAAATGTGTTAGATGTTATAAATGTGTTTTTAAGAGATACCATATCTAAGCCCTTCATATTGCTGCATACCAACGCAACATTATGAACATAGCTAAAATCTAATCCATGATGATGTTGCTTACTTGTTTTTATTCGTTATACCTGAACACGTTTAAAAATATCAAATCAATCTGGTATTATTAATAACAGCCTTAATGACGCAGCCACAGTCCACTCAGCCTAATGTGATCATTTGTTCAGCACCAAGAAGACACTGGGACAGCAGTGTGCTGATGAGCTGGCCTCAGCTCTGCTGCAGCTGGCTCGCCTGGCCACTGATAACAGAGCCTGAAGCTGGAGGGAGAGAAACCCATTACAAATAGCTGCATTAGGTCTGTCAGACTGTGCAGCTGAGGCGGTACATCTCCATTGACCCTGCACTGCCTCGGCTCCCCTCTAGGGTCAGAGCGTTGCCCCCTCCTGGGATAAAACGCACTGCTGCTCTTTTAAAGGGGATTGTGCTGGGGCTCAGGCAACAAATATGTAACTAAAAACACACAACACACACAACACAATAAACTAATTAATAGTGTTACGCAGCTAAATTTGATGACATGTAGTTTTAAAACTGAATACAAGAGGTCATTAAGGTCAGAAATCACATTTGAAGAAGGCTCAAGGTGAATCAGATTATCATATTTCTTTACACATGACACTTTTTAGGGTTAGGAGCAGGCCTATGTGGTCCTTCTTCAACAATACATATCACCAAAGCTGCAGCCACAAGGGCTGGACACCACAATCAGGTGACGTTATTTTTAACGGTTGCTAACTTTGAAACAAGACAGTAAGACCATCACTATTATATGGCCAGTACCTGGAGTACTGCGTGTGCTTTCAAAGCCACCTGCAGCAGGTGAACGAGGTGAAAACCAGCAGGAGGAAGAGAAGGAGGAGAGAGAAATGAGCCGAGACATAAGTGGCATTGATTGAATCGGTGCATGTCCGCCCTCATTCATAAACAAGGATAACCTGCCACATGTTTATGGACGATCTGTCTCGATGACAATGAGCAATGCTGGCATGCATCCCAGCAGCACCTGTGAAACAGTCTAATAGGTCCAATCACACAAAAACTGAGAAAAAAAACAAAGTCACAAATCACAGATTTAAACCTAACAGGTACACACAGGATATTGACAGAGTCTTAAGTAGGCCATTTGCCACATTGGGATGTGGAATTCTTTAACGGTGCTTTACCAATGCTTTACAAGACATGTGATTACACACACGATGTACAGTATTGATTGGTAAAGGGGAGCTTTGTGGTGCAAATGGGAGTGAAAGGAGATAATGTGCCAACAGTGAAGACAAAGCTGGTCACAGCAACTTCTGATAAGAAAGATAAAGTTCAAAGACAGATTTTAAGATGGATGCCAGCTCAGATCACTGTATGAAATCAGACGATAGATATGCTTCATGCTCTTGAAAAGAACAAGCACACAATAAACTCAATGGGATTTCATTGTTGTGCATCAGTAAATGAGGCAAATTATTCTCGACATTGAGTCAATAGCACATAGCTGCCTGACACGGTAACAGGAATCAAAGAGCATTTTGGGAATGGCAATTACATAAGTGTCTGGGGAAATAAAAATGAAGACAAAAAAACTACGGACATAACTGGAATGATGCATGTACAGCATCCTGATCAGAGCTGAAGCCCACAGCCACAACAGTCTGCTACAGAGAGCCTCTTCAGCTGATTGAGGTTCTGCAGCTGTAACACAAAAAAAACGCAAATTAGCTTCATATATTAGCTGGAAAAGAGTGAAAGCATGTTTGCTGACAGGAGGCCTCATTCTAATCACTTTGATCAAAGTGCTGACAGTTAAATCTGCACCAGACTTCTCAAGACTATGCAAATCCCAAATGTAAGTTGATATAAACAAAGAACTCCTAATTAGTGATAAGATCACAGAGGGTATGAGAAGTGACGGAGGTTGCACTTCTCCTCCAGCTTCTTCACATCAGTCATGCAAGGCTGAATCTGACATTCATAAGCAGAAGTTATGCAGGCACCACGGCTTGTTTTTCCTGCACTCGGGCGCCTTATTTTTGGGCATCCTCCGGGGCACAGTGCCGCACAGAGGAGTATGACTCTACAGTAGCGAGTCAGATTAGCCACACTGGTTCATCTCTCAGGGAGCAGTGAGGTGAGTTCAGGCTGCATGTGATCCCACAGGATGTCCTAATGAGTCAGACTGCTCCACCCTGCTTATACTGCGAATATATCTGAACCCCACGGGTCCCCTTATTGCATCCAATCACAAAGTGAAACATTTTTAAAGTAGAATGATGAGTCACCAGCAAGAACTGTAAACAAAGCATTGTTGGGCAGGGGGAAGGCGCTGCAGGCTACAGTTCGTTTTTAGATATGCAAAGCTGTAGAGATGATTCTCGGCGGGTTCATCAATCATAATGAGGAACCTCTTTTACTTTGTGTGAAATCCCTGTGACCTTTAACCTGCATAATTTAAGCAGGTAAGATGTGAAAAAGAAATCCCTCCAAAGCACTCTTGTGATACAAACACATCAGAGAGATGTTCCAAAGTGAGCACCCCCTCATTTTATTCTGCTTTTTGTGTAAAACACATTACAAAACCATCTGATGGTAGCAGGTCTTAGTACCAGGCAAACACCTCAGACAGACAATAATGTATAATGGTTTCCACTGTGCCATTATTTGAGGAAAAAACGAGTGTTCCATACTAAGTACCCCCCATGATCCAATAGCTCCACCTTTAGCAGCAATAAGTTGAAGTAATAGTTTTCATGTATGACTTCATCAGTCTGTCACATCTTTGTGGAGGAATGTTTGTCCATTCTTCTTCACAACATTACTTCAGTTCATTGAGGTTTTTGGGCATTCACTTATGCACAGACATCTTAAGGTCAAATCGCAGCGCTTCAAAGGGGTTGACTAGTCCATTCCAAAACCTTATTTCTTTTAGTTTTCAGTCACTCTGATGTAGATTTGCTGCTGTGCTTTGGATCATTGTCCTGTTGTACTGTGTATACCAGAGTATTCCGTCTCCAGAATACTCTGGTATACACAGGAGTTCAAGGTCCATGACTGCAAGGTCATTCAAACAAACTGTTTGTTCAGTCTTCTTCTCATTGTGCTGTCACAGTAACACTGAGCATGCTCAGTGAGGTCTGTAGTTTATTTTGTATTTCTCTCATCTTGGGCTGAATTTGCTGGGACGTCCACTCTGAAGACTGTCTTCAATGTCTTGAATGTTTACACTTGTGAATCATTTTTCTCACTGTAGAACATTGAACTCCAAATAGTTTAAATGGTTTTAGAAGTCTTTCTGATTGATGTGTAGCAACAGCTGCTGCTCTAACACCATTGTTTCTGTCTTTCTCTCTTCTCATTGTGTTAACACACACCTGAATGCTGCAGAGCAGCAAACTGCCAAAACGTCTGTTTTCACCTGCTGATGATCAGCAGCACCTGCTGCAGCTCAACTAATTAAATCCTATGGAAGCAGGAAGGTGCAGTATTGAACACGTGTTTTCCTTTTTGGCTTAAATAATGGCACGGTCAAAACAGTTACATGTTGTAATTCATCAGAGGATGTATTTACCTAATACCAAGAAAGAAAATTAGGGGAGTACTAACGTTTGAACACGACTAACAAAAGCTTAAAAAGATTTTAGCAATACAGTTTAAATCATGTTGTGTGTTTGTGTAAACACCTGAGGGCCTGACAAGAAAATGGGGAGATGACCTTAAAAATAGCATGGTTGACACGTAATGATTACTGTAGTCATTTCTGAAGCTTGCAAACCTTGGTGTGTTTTTGCTGAAGTAGTTGTTGATCAGATATCACAGCCTGAGGCTGAAATCTTGGCACCATGTAACTAGCAGCAGAACATAATTATCAGCTGACCAGTACTGTGGTTGAAAGATGGAGCACAGAAGTGTAAATGCATCTGGAAACCATCCAGCTCCTGTGCAGATATCGCCCCTTCCTCCTAGTGAGAGGTCAGTGAAGCATGTGATTCAGTAGAATTTTCCTTAATGCCAAAATCACAATAGTCCTCTAGATTGTTCACACAACATGTTCCACCCTTCAAAAGTGAGTATATACACACAGGCGTGCATGGGGGTTCAAACCATAGCCAAACTTTGGCAAACCTACATATACAGTAGTAGTCTTTGTTTGCGCTTAAGCCTTTGAGTGCCTTATGGAACATAGGCTGCTGATAAAGTGCTTGCATCCATCCCCTTCTGTCTTGGGCCATCTGGATCCAGGCGATGCCATGGCAGTTGTCCCGTCTTCATCTCCCTTTCAGGGCAACAAATTACCACCAGCCAAATGCTGATAAATTTTGGATGTGGCCAGTAAATCTGTCTGCTCTACCAGCCACTTTGGCAGGTCACCAACCTCATTCAGAGGTTCTTTTCTATTCTAGAAATCTAGTCTGCTGGCATAATACTGAAAGTTTTGGGGAGGATTTTAAAGGCAGGATGAGTCAGTGTCAGCTTCCTTAGTTGATTGACTAGTGGGCTCTACGTCAAAGACTCTTGTGTTCTTGTGATTGTGGACTAACGTGTTGTACAGCGAACATAAACTCCCTGGATTACTCATACTTTCATAAGCATTAATAATGCATTCATTCCTAATCATTTGCTCAATTTCAGCCTTCATTGGCTGTGATAATCACCTCCTCTGAATCAGTTCTCCATCTTGGATAATTTGAACTCATTATTTTACCAGCGGTGAGAAATTATTCAGCCTCTGCATCACTTCCACATTTGGCTTCTCATCACAGTCTTCCAATTTCCCCTCTTGGAATGAGGGTAGAAAGTCTGTCCAGGTTTCCTGTGTGTGTGTGTGTGTGTGGTGTCCCAGTGAGGGACATGCCTTCAAGGCAGATGACGGGAAAGGGAGTGATGCTTATGCATACTCTCTGCCACACAGCACTTGTTGATGGCACCAGCTGCATCAGCTGCAGCAGGTGTGCATGAGCAAAACAAGCCACCTCCCTGCTTTCAGGTAGGACAGATGCTGCTCTCAAACAGATCCGATCCTCTGACAGCCTTGAGCGCAAACAAAAAGAAAACATTAACAGAGAATATAAGGCTGCACAGTATCACCTTCTGTTTGCAATGCACGGGGTGTCCAAGCTCAGATGGGAAAAGAGAGATTAATCTCACATAAATGGCAGGCTGGCACTGTGCAAGGACAAAGGTCACTCACAAACAGCAGCTGCATTGTGTAAAGAGACAGAAATGTGGGCTACTGATGATGTGTCAGGGGAGAGGAAGGGGAACAGAGGCCAGTGTGCTGTTGGTTTAATAGTTCTAGGTCAGTGTTGTTTTTAGATATGCCACTTACAATTTTAAAATCAAATGCTATTCTAAAAGCAATGCTGAAGATATCTATAATGAGCAGAAAAAAGACAATAATACAGTATTGTTGCTTTTGCAGGACAAACTCTTTACTATTACTGAACAACGGTACCATCCCAGAAAATGGACAGCAGACTTGTCAAGAAAACAGAAAGCTGTTGCATGCGAAGTGAAGAGAAGAGAAAAAGTATATATGCAGTTTAACAGAAATAATAAACTGAAGTTGACAAAACCTAACTGGTACCTTTCATCTGCTCACGTTACCACAGGGAGTGATAAACAGGTGCAACGCTTCAAAGGCTATACACGACAAACAGAGCAGAGGCACATCACAGTCGTATACTATACAGATATTATCTGTATAGGCACACAGCCATTAGTGCAGCGACTTTGTTACGTTGTTATGTCATCAGTGTGGGACAAGCTTCCCTCCTAATGATGCACACCTGTTTACACTAATTACGCAGATAATCTGCACCAACACAAATCACATACAAACCTCATTCTGCATCTCACACCGGGGCAGTTGCATGTGTGTGCAACACCGTGATCAGCTAGAGGCTATTTTGAAGGTACAACAAACCACAATATAGTTTTTAATATCATCCAAGGTGTCCCATATGTAAAATTTAAACAAACATATTTCCTGCAAAAGTAGTTCAATACAGATATTGTAGTGCAAAACAAAGCCGGGCTGCATGGAAGGTAATACGCATAAAGTCCTGCCATTTCATCAGCTTAAATGTCTCCTCTCACCCCCTATTGAGGGCATTATTTCAACTAAAGTCCAGCCAAGGTCAAAGTTTTACTGTCAAGGTAAAAGAAAAAAAAGTTAGATGTTGTTGTGGTCTATGACCTAAGGTCCCTGCCTTTCAAACTTTTCATTTTGTGCACTGCTTTAGTGGCAATACTTTCTCCCAACAGCGTGTCAACAGACCCAAGTTAAAGTGCCTGGGAGAAAGAACGCTCACATGTCAGGTAAAATGTTTGTGCTTGTGCAGCTGTGAGAGTGTGAAAGCGAGAGAGATATCATCCCCCCCAATACTATCACTGCTGGAGCATTAACTGGCACCCGAGGCTGTACCTGCTCGTTTACAGGGAGGAAGACAGGTTAATGAAAAACTATTGATTCTGCCTCTGTATCCCGGGAGATGAAAGAAAGTAACACTAATACTTCCGAACTTTGTTTTTCTCTTTCTTTGATGGCCTGACCATTCAGTGGCCACACTGAGTCTAAAAGGATAGGAGAACAGAGGACGGGGGGATCTATGTGAGCGGTGATGCCGTCAGTGGAGTTTAGCAGAGAGTAAAAGGAGGACAATAAAGGTGAGGAGGAAGAGAAGGAGCAGCTAACCCTCTTTCAAAGACAGTCAGACAATGTCAGTGTTGTTTCACTCTGTTTCAGTCCGAGCTGCTGCCCATGCTACCTCACTGCCCTCACTGCTCTGTGAAAATAGGGGCATGCCACACATTAAAATCTGTCTTGAGGAGTATATGTGAGTTGTATGAAGCCTTTTGTGGCTCTAGGATTGTGCAAAATCAGATTAATTGCCTCCTGTTCACTCAGCCAAGGCGTTGATGATGTTTTGTCTTCCGAATCAGGTTATATTTTTAGTGCGAAATTTGATTTTCAAAGCCAAAATATAAAGTGATTGTACTGGCTCCATGCATATGATGTCCCCTGAGGTTGCAGGGGATTGTAATAGTTTCACTAAACTTTGAGAATTTGCTAGGAAGTGAGGTATAATAGATACGTGTGCTAGCAAGGAAGGGAGGATCCAATGAAGACACTATATTAAAATGAATTATGGGTAGTGTAATCATGAAGTCAGTCACTGGATGAACTAAATAACACAGTTTGACAACTGGACATTGTAACCGGATGCTTTCTTTAACACACAGTGCCGGTCTGTCCCCTGTTTACTGTCAATCCTGCAGCACTCCTGCAGGTGCTGCAGGCAATCTCTGTCTGATTGTGTGATGAGTACCTTGTGGATTGAAGTGATTTAATGTAGTGCAGCAGCAGCAGGAGACGGCATATCTGTTACTACATACAACAGAATATGATGTGCAGGACTACCGATGATTTTTTGCTAATTTTAAAATTGACTTCAGCCACATAAAACAGGCTGACAAAAAGAGGACAGGGATCAGTGACTGTGTTTTAGAGACTTCATGTGTGGTCTCTCTTGAGCCGGAGGTCTTGCTGTGGGCACATACTGGGAGTTAGTGAAAGGAGAAATGGTCACCCGTCAACAATCAAACAAAAATCAGCCCCTGCCTGGTGTCCTCTCTTGTTAAGCAACAAAACAAACAGCAGATGGTAGTAGGTACAATTATGCACCAGAAGCATGCTGATTGGTGGAAAAAAAAACACTTGTGCTAACAAGTTCCTGGGATTTTAATTTAAAACAAATTGCTGTGCAAAAAAATACAAAAAAGCAAAATACACACACACGCATGACTGCTCCTTCATTTTAAAATGTACAGGTGTGCAGCCAATTTAAAGTCGTTGTCATGAGACTGAGTGTCCTTCTTGACCCACATGTGCACAGTTTACATTCAGAGTGCTCTTCATCTGCATTGTTGTGACGATTCCATTACAAATAAAAGAGGATATTTCTGCAGGTCACTCCACTGTGGAGCTTGTTGAAATGAGATCTCATGTAGTTGAGAGGAGGTCCCTTCCTGTTCAATTGCAGCTATGAGAGGGTGAAAAAGGACTGCAAATGTGATGCTACAAAATGCTTAAACAATGCTTCACACACTAATATACAGCACCACCATGTCCTTGTACCAAAAGGAAAAACATAGTAGTTGTTGAGGATATTCTGCTCTGTGGTATTTCAGGTTGTGTGATCATTTGCTTTTGTGCATTCGAGGAGTCCAGAACCTGCCCTATTCATCTGCTCTGAGAGCCTGAGAAACCTCTACATGGTAAATATTGCATCTCTATACTATCAGTGTGTAGTATATCCTCACCGGACAAACACAGCCTGTCTTTATATAAGTAACATGTGCCTGCGGTCAATGTCAATAATCCATTCATTATTCACTTTACCCACTTTTTTCTTGTACAGGATAGTAGCCTAGCTTCAGATTCTCCTTTACCATGGTAGTCAAGGAAACTGTGGAACAGCCCCATGTTTGTGTGTGTGTGGGTAAACATAATGTACAATCATAAATATAGTGGCTTTGAAAAAACAATGCCGAACAATGAATCCACACACCGAGGATCAAAACTCATCTCAGTGTCTAGCTCATGCACTTTTAAGTTCGCTTGCACCACATATACGGCCCTCTTTCACAGAAATCAATAAGTTAGAGTGGATTTAATATGGGAGAGCTTATTGACACTGTAAGCGCTGTATGCTATGTGGAGTCCAAACACGGTTGCTATTGTTGTTATTTCAACTCATTGCGTTCTGGCTTTGGATGCAAAGAGAGTTTCACTCGGTCTGAAATGTAATAACACAGGAACCGTGACTAGACTAGAGCCCTGTTGCTTTGTATGTTTGTATAAATCTGTGTGACTGCCTGTGGTTACAATGTATTTACATAATCAGTTTTTACTTTAGACCCAATATTCTGTTTGATGTTTTTTTCCTATAGTCCTCTTTTGATATAATTAAATTGCTCTCATTTTATTTAAGGACTTTGCACAGCCAGGGCAGCATGGTGGAACAGCGTCACCTCACAGCTTCCTGGATCGAATCTGTGTGGAGTTTGCACACCCTGTACCTGTACCACAGGAGTGCTCCTCCCACATAGAGGTTAATTAGGGACTACCCGGTGTCCTAGGTTATAGTGTGGGCATGAGTGGGTGTCTGTCTCTTTTAGTTAGCCCACCTCTCACTCACTGACAGCTGGGATAGGCTCCAGCCTCCCTGGCACAGCCTTCCTTTCCATGAACATGCTTTGTTTTATAATATAACCTCGGTGCACGTTGTGATGAATGAATCACATTTTTTGTGACACCTGATTATAACATTAAAACATCATGTCATATACGGCTCATAACATCATGTCATTAGAACATGATGTCCTATGTGGTGCATATAGTGGTTGGTCACGTAATGGGAATTGCCATCTAACAGCTGCGTCGACAACAATATCATTTATGACATGAGTGAGTCTGTGAGAACAGACAGCTCCTCTGTCGTGGACGATCCATCCCACCCACTCCACAGCTCACTGCGGAGACAGAGGAGCCGGACGACCCCGGGTTCCCTACAGTGATGCTGCTGACGAGTTTGTTCATCCTGTGAGCGGAGCACAGATGGCTCCTCCTACAACAGACTGGTGGAAGATGTGGGAAATGTGTTCAAACCATCTAGGATTAAAGTGGGATTTGGAGTTTGAGGATATTGTGAGAGATTATGAGAGAAAAAATGTGCCTCATGCAGTTGGCACACTTAAAAAAAAATACTGTAGTTTACTGTAATTTGTAACATACTATTATTGGCTGTGTGCTGTAGCTTCACATTGAACTGCATCACAAACTACAGTACAAAATGGTATTATATTAATATAGTATATTGCAGTAGAAATTTGGCCATAAATTAACAGCAAATCCTTACAGTGTAGTCATAAATATATATATTCCTGCAGTCTCAGTGCTATGTAACTCTGATATACACATTAAATATGTGCTTGAGTCCATCTCCCTGCATTTTACAAACATGTCGAAGGTCAAACTGTAACTCAGAAATGTACAAATTATTATTCCCCTCACTCACCACTCAACTGGACTACTGTATCTTCCTGCTCTCTGGCATCTGCAATAAAGGATCCTGTTCGGTATAAAACAAACCCTGCTACATGTTGGTGTTTGATATCAGCCTGCTGATCTCTTTATTTCATAACTAATCAATACCTTTGCTTGTCTCTCTGAACACTATAGCTACCACACATACTAACTCCATGATTAACTGAGCAGTAGTTGTGGTATTATCCTAGGGTGATTTAGTGTCCTTGGTTTAATTTTTCAGTTTCAGAAACTCTTCAGAATAAAAGTCTGAAGGATATGCAACGAATACTCTGCAGCTCAGTGTGTGAAAATGCCCTTCAAACCTGACTTCACATCGTCAGAGCCTCTATCTGCTAACTGCATGCTAAATATTAGCAGAACACAGGATGCAGAGGTGTCAGGATGGAATATACGTTTGATTTTCATGACAGATTTTATGCGATTCGCTTCAATTTACAGATAAAAGATAGCGTGGGTGTTCCTACTATGTATACATCCACACAGATTTTCCTGTGTGTTCTATGTATTTGCATGACAGGAGGAGGGGAACATAATATGAGCTCCTTATTATAGGTTTAATGTGGGAGGAGAAGCCTACGGTCAGAGGTCTGTGTTGAGCTTTCTGTAGCTGCAACCTAATCTACCATCACCTCCCTTAAAGAACGCGTGCACGGCTTCATGCCAGTGCTGCGTCCTTGACTGTGTGACTCTTGCGGAATGGAAAGAAGATGGAAAAGAGGACAGAACAGAGCAAGAGGAGGAAGAAGAGAAGGGACGGGCAGAGAAATTATTCAAATGATGCTTAGATTTGTAGCACCAAAAGCCTCCTCATTAGCATAACTTCAAAACCTTGCCTCTCCGGTCTTAATAATACATGCGCTTTGAGTCTCCCTGTGAATCACCTCACACTCTGTAATATTTCTGTTTTTCTATTTGTTATGAGGCGACGGGATGTGGAGCTGTGTGGGAGAGAGGCAGGAAGGAGAAAAGAGAGATTCCTTGTGTCTTATCAGACCAGTCATACCAATTAACATTCCACAGTACAGTGTTTCTGCAGGCTGAACTCCCTCTCCTCCACTCACTCATTCACACACATATATTGTTGCCTGTACATACAGTACATATATCAAATACCACAATAAATGTACATTAATGATATCCTGAGAAAGGACTGTTGGGACACATGAAAGCACACAGTGTTCGGCTCAGCAGGCAAAGATACAATACAAAAAAAAAGAAGCGATAATGTAGCAGGCCGTATCTGGAGCTGGCATGGACAGAGTCAGCACAGAGAGATTTACTCTGGCCTGGCTTCACTGGGTCGCCAAGTCTGAAGAAACAGTGGAAAACAGAAACAGATGGTGCTCGGGCCTAAATGCAACAAGTCTGAAAGGAGGCTTGTGACCCAAGAAAAAGCAACATATTCTATCACACAGAGATCTGTGTGTTCACCTCAACAGCCCCTGCAAACTATTACTCACAGGGTAAATTAAAGGGATGACCGCCATTCCATCAGGTGATTCATAAATATTTCAGTCAGGCAGCTTGATCTACCTGACATGATGGATGCACTGTCAGCAGTAGATCTACCTGTCCTGCATCACAAAGCGAACAAAGTTTTAAACAGAAACAGATCTCTGTAGCTATATTACTGAATTTATTTCAAGTGAAGGCTGTGCAGGCAAAGAGCTCACAAACTCTGAATGATGAATATAAGGGATGGCATATTAAAACATTAGTTTTAAAGTGAAATCTTTTGGGATTCAAAGTGCTATTTGTGTTGAGCTAATGGACTCATCACTCTGTGCTGTCACGTAAGGGGGATCACCTGGAGGGCGTAACACATAATCTAACCCTCCACAGCTGACAATGACCAATCAGTCTCAGCCAGAGCCAAAGGCATACAGTCTCACCACTGCCAACAGTGTTTAGTGGTGTTTTTGTCACTGCGCTTCAATATGAAAGAAAACAACTGGACTAACTTGTAACGCCAAAGTTTTGCGTGCTGCCTGCTGGGCCTGTAATTGAAAGTCTAAACCACACTCAGTGTGGTGCTAATGCGCTGCGCAAGGCCTGCTCCTGAATCTTTCCCGTATTCCATCAGCGTGTGAGGCCGTGGGTGTGCGCTCCCCATCAGCGAGGCGTGAGGCGTGAAGGACGGCCAGCCGCACACACACCACACGGGAGATCCCTGGATTAGTCACGCTCGCCGGCTCTCTGCTGCGGCTGCTACCCTCCGCTGTATCGCCTCTACGCATCCAAATACGCTCTCTCAAAACACAACAGCAAGGGCAAGGCTGCACCTCCCGCCATTACACAGCGGAAACAAGCTACTGCTATACTAACCAATTATCATTGTCAATAATGTAACCCCAACATTTTACATGCACCAAGCGGTGAGGGCGTATAACTATGTGCAAAGTTTGTGATGTCACATTTGACCGTATTAGTGGCAAAAAATGACGCAATACACCCAAAGAAGAAGAACTTAGAAGCACAATCAGGGGGGTGGTGACCTTTTCTGCCATTGAATCAAGAAAAGTAAACCGAGAATCTGTGGGGAAACAGTGCCACTCTTCACTGCAGAACGGTAAAACAAAAGTGTAGCAATGTCAAACTGAAGACAGCAGCCCTCCTGGGTTGGCACCATAATTTGTGACCATTTAATAAAACACCTACAATTGTCACCCATGATGCGAGGCCCACTGAAGCTAAGTGCATGCTCTCTCTGCGCTACTCTGGAGGATGTAATTATTACTGAGAACGGCTGTAAACATATGCCTCCACGCTGCTCTATAAACCGTTCCACTGAAATGAGTCAGTTGGTCCCAGAGCACCTCCACAGCCTTACAAATGTGGTGCGGCGACAGAATGGGGATATATTTATGGCGGCAGGTCGATTTTGCAGCAAATACGCAGCAGACCTGAGTTCAGAGGTATATCTGAGCACGACCACACGCACGTCCCCGAGCATCTGCAAATATCAGCTTACCACCAAACACACCTCGCAGCAGCACACTCATTTCGTCTCCTTCTAAGGAGGCAGAAACCTCTTTTTCACCGTTAAGTGCTTCGCCGCAGACGAGATGCTGGAAATGGCATGTTACAAGTATGGTTAGACTCAATGCTGCAGTAAAAGCAGACAGGAAGAACTTGACGGCTTTATCATTACAACCTGTAATTTCCTAAAAAGATTGCACAGTCGACTGTGGCTCGGAGTTGACTGCATGGCTAAGAAACCCATTTCGCGCTCTGTCTCAACCAATTCATGGTGCCAGATCCAGTCATAAAAAAGCTACTCTCAGTGGGTGTACATTAGCTTATTAGAGTCATGTTCCCTGCACCATTAATATGCTTTTAGTGCATGAAATGATAAACAGCGGCTTCACGCTTATTCTGCCATCCAATGAATCAAAATGAGGAATAAACAATATTTGGACACTTCCTGAAGCTGAGGGACTGCATGACAAGTAATCACTTCACAGGCAACATGACCTAAATGTCACTTTGAGCAGGGAAGCTCTTGTGAAACTGTTCTTATTAATCATGCTAAAATGTAATTTAAAGGAGCAGACAGGGTACTGAAATAAAACTGTCTGCACTAAAGTATGATTAACTTTAATAAATACTCCTCTGTCTTAATTATGTGGAGAAAAAAAATAGGCCAGATCACAGGATATGGGCCAGCAGTTGGTCTGCCTTCAAATGAAAACAAAATACTGGCTTCTCAATCATGTCAGTGCGAGAGAGAGACACAGAATAAAGTGGTTTGTTAATGAGGAAAAAAATAAAAATAAAAAAATTGGCGAGTTAATGGCTGTGGGCCTATTGGCCCTCAGAGAGCCTGTGTGACTCCCAGCTGACGCTGCCTTATTAAATAGTTTTCTCGGCACATTCAACACCACTGTCAAAAGTAGCTTCCAAACTTTTCATTTTTATTCAGCTCAAGTACAGGACAGAGCTGAACAAAATTATAATGTGTGTGATTTGGTGAATATTCTTATCCAAGCAGAAGAATGGATGACCTTCAGAGAGATGTTACAGAATACACAGTGTATCTGCAGTGAGTTGACCTTGCACCTGCCTCTCAACTGTTGACGTGAAATTGGCGTAATAACCAAAACAACATCTAAGTGCCCTCTGTGCGCATCTATTTAGTGGTCAGCCAGCAGAGAGGAGGCTGTGCACCCTGGACTTGCTGCAGGGCTTAGAACACCCAGCTGGCATAAAGGCTGGGGATCCTCCAGGAGGAGCTGGAGGAAGCTGGAGGCATAGTGAAGGTTTTTTTTTTTGTCACATGCTAAATAGTAAAAGGCAGTAAAAACTGCTCCACCAGTGTATGCAACACATATAGTGGAATATATACATATATTTGCAAATGCTGGGTAGATGCAGTATAGTATGTGCAGTTGAGGCTAGTTATGATGTGGTACGTGTGTAGTGCAGCTTAGACGGTGTGCAACAGTTTTTAGAGTGCATGGTCCAGATGTGCAGTGTGTGTGTGCATGTTGGCCCCCCTCCCCTGATGGAAGCATTGGCTTGGAGAAAGAATGAGTGTCTGCAGATAAATGGATGTAAGTGAGCTCTGCCAGACACCACAGAAACTGGCTATGGAACTACCAGCATAACACTCATATTACACACTTTAGTCATAAAACTGCTGACATGACAAAGGAATGATGCAAAAATGATGACGGCAGCAGAGAGGGTGGTTGTGGGCCTGTGTGCAGCATTACAGTGGAAGTTACATCACACACTGTACACTTTATGTTGCCTGTGCAACCTGGGTTGCTGTAAAAAATGAATTTTAAATGGTCATGTTAGCGTTTAACTGTGTGCTACATAAAGATTCATCTGATTCACAGCACGCCTGTCTGAAATATCTGCCTCCATTACAGAGAACGGGCTGCGTTCCTATATTTCTAAAACAAAACTTCACAAAACCACTGAGATCCGGCCAAGAGAGGTTGTATTAGTGTAGACGCATGCAGAGTGACAGTCAACCATAATTGGCCCCTTGCCAGCAGATTAATATGCGATCCCTTCACCATTAAAATAGCCTTCCTTATAGTTAGGCTCCAGAGAATTAATTAAACTGATGCCATTTTGGTAGGTGAAGGATTTGAGGATAATATGACCTTGATATGAGAGGGGGAGGTTCATGGCTGGATAACTGCACTGTGTCAGTGCACTTTACCTGCTCTGCCTCCTGAGGAAGGCCACGCTAAATATGGTTCTTACAAAGAATAGTCTCACTGGATAAGGTGCCATTCAGCTCCGATCACACATACACTCCAGTGTGAGGAAGTTAAAGATCACAAGATCATTATTGTCGTTGCCATGCAACTATATAAAAAAGTACTGTATCCTAACTAACCCGAGGTAAGAAAGATATGATGCTAAAGATAAACGCTGAGATAAAAAAAGTTATTGCTCTGCTTGAGCTTGGCAAAACAACAAGCTATAAAGTTACTCAAGTATGCTCTCCAATCACTGCTTTACTTTGCTTCTATAATAACTCAACAGGTCCCCAGAAAGGAATAAAAAATTGCACTGGCCCTTACTACATTTCTACAATATCACCCACAGAAAGGTTCCTGTTTGAGCTGCAGGGTGCAGAGTGTGGCCGTGATTTGACCTTTTTAAAGCAACAAACAGTTGCTACACAGATGGCCACGCACCTTTGTGAATCATAAATAAGGTATTTTTAGAGGTCAAAAATAAAATAGATCTTTACAGCGTACAGCTAAGAGGCAGTGAAGCAGCACATGACAGTGAGGAATCACTCAGTGGGTCTGTCCCAGCAGACCTGCCTCTCAGGGGAACAGCAGAACAGGCACCAACTGGAGCTGAATCATAGCCCCGAGGGAGGTGGTGGAGGTGGCTTAATCTCCCCATGCCAGTGCTTTCAATAACCACATGTCAGAGTCTGGCTGCCGCTGTCTTCCCCCATTTTGTGCGAATGTTTTTGCTAGTCTTTAAATCTTCCCCCCATGTTAAAAGCCGATATCTCATCCGAAGCCAGGCAGTAACTCCTGGTGGAAGCGTGTAGATGGAGCTCTGGTGATGTACTGCTCCCACAATAGGAGCCAGAGCAGGAACTCCTATTAAAGAAAAAAGTCCAATTCCAGGACAAACACAAAACATGACCTGGAGCTGGGATGTGCTTTTTCTTCAGCCAAACTATGCAAA
Organism: Parambassis ranga; assembly: GCF_900634625.1. Lineage (NCBI taxonomy): Eukaryota > Metazoa > Chordata > Actinopteri > Ambassidae > Parambassis > Parambassis ranga. The sequence goes on along the minus strand of NC_041030.1, from coordinate 3,120,754 downwards.
TGACCCGCTCTGGCTGCCAGAAACAAGATTAACTTTGGGAATTAAACAGAGCAGCATAAAATAGTGGCTCTGTCAGAAAAGGCTGACCATTTGGTTTTTTTTTCTTCAAGCTTCAAACAAATATGGCTTCCAGGCAACCGGCATCAAGGCCTGAATCGTCGGGTGGACACAAAACATTACAACAACAGCATCAGTAGTTTGGAAGACAGTGAAAGCAAGGGCAACCAAAGACAGTCTCTGAATGGAGCAGTTACTCTGGATCTTGTTTCTTTCAGAGTGTTTCATAGATGTAAACATGACACAATGATTTTCCTCTCTGACACACAAAATACTGCTACCCACCCAGGTAATCTGAGCTATAGAAACAAGCTACACCCCTATAAAGTAAATCTGGACTTACATAGCTCCAAAGCCATCTCAACCCCAGCCTTGAGGTTTTCGAGCATGTCATTAAACCACATCACGACTCTACTGCATCATCCTGACTCCTACTTGATGAGCCATCTTTTTACAGCTTCTTGGACATGCATTTGTTTATACATAAATCTGGCAATAACATATCTGGAGGCAGCCCAGCTGCTTTTAAAAAAGAGGATGAACTCACCTTTGGTTGAAGACGAAGACCCATACAAGTATCAGAGCAGGTGGACATTTATCAGAGCAGAGTCACAACTCATGAGCTGCTGCACCTGAAAAACAAGAAAAAAAGAATTTGTGTTACTGAAAGATGAGAATAAATGAGAAAAAAAACGACAATTGAGCTGTGTTTGGTAGACACTTCACGTCAAATCCAAATACAACTGCAGTCATATACCCATCATGGCTGTTTTGTCAAAAAGTCAGTGATTCTGCACCCAAAGAGTGTATTTTCATTGGTCCTCATTGATCACATATATATGTGCCTCTACTGCCTTGAAGCTCCAGTGAGAAAACCCCTTCCAGTCAGTTTCCCTGCACATGTTACATTAATAATAACATCAACATATTGATTTGCTGTGTTTAAAAGAAAAGCTACAGCATATCAAACGTAGACAGCATCGACTGGTAGCTATCAGATTTATAATTTCACATCGACACCACCTCATGCTGCTGGAGCACCTTTCCTCTCTGTGCTCAGGGCTAGTAAACAACAGAGAGCATCCTTAATAAAAGCAGGTACATGAGGACAGCAGCAGAGCCAGACAGCAGCATGTGGTGCTGAGGCTCATGTTCTGTTTGGTCAGGGGGCGAAACCGTGACAAGATACAGACAGAAAGTCCAGGTCCTCCAGCTGAGTACCTGACATGCCCCTGACTCTTTGCTCTCCTCACTCTATTTTCTGTGGAAGGACCGTGGTTGTTGTTATGCTGTATGTTTTGTTAGACTAAATTGGCAAATGTGTTTCTGCCCTGTTTTATCCATCTGCAGTGTTTTATGTTTGTGCTGCTGCTGTGTTTTTGTCTCTCTGTATGTGTTGTGGACCCGATCTTACATCAATATGTGTAATAGCTATTGTTGGTCCACAGAACAAAATGTAGTGTGGAGTTTCACAATAAAAGCTCTACAATTGTGTGATGCCTGTGCTTTCCCATTATTTTCCATTAGCCAGCAGACACAAAGGCTGACAATCTGCATTACAAGGTTAGAGAGACTTTGAGGCCCAAGTTTAGTCCACACGTGGGAGCATGTTTTTTTGGTAATGGTGTTCTGTTAAAAAGTTTTGTTGACTTTTTGTTGACTTGGTTGCCCGGGATCTTAAACTAACAATGTTATCTCAATGTTTTTTGAGACTTTACGTGAAATGCTTGCATTTGGGATCAGAGTGAGACAAGGCTGATGTTATTTTTTATGCCTCAGCACTGTCAACAACCATGTCCACCTGTCAACATTCACTCTGACACTATTATGGTTTGTGATCAAAAGTCCTTGGAGGGAAGCAAAAACCAGTGGTTTAAAGGTCAAATGACAAAATGTAAATTTTATGCAAGTAGGACACAACTTAGCATAGGATTTAATGAGTTGAGCTGCAGCAGGTGCTGCTGATCATCAGTCCTTGATAAATTGATCATCAGCAGGTTACAGACCTCTGTAAAAACAGACGTTTGGCAGCATCCAGGTGTGTGTTAACACAATGACAAGAGAGAAAGACAGAAACAATGGTGTTAGAGAAGAAACTGTTGCTTTGCATCAATCAGAAAGACTTATAAAACCATTTCAAACTATTTGGAGTTCAATGTTCTACAAAAAAGATTATTCACAAGTGGAAATATTCAAGGCAGCTGTCAATCTTCACAGGAGTGGATGTCCAAGCAGATTCAGCCCAAGATCAAAAAAGAGAAATACAAAGAACCCAAGAGCTACATGTCAGAGTCTACAGACCTCACTGAGCATGCTCAGTGTTAATGTGACAGCACAATGAGAAGAAGACTGAACAAGTACAGTCTGTTTAAAGGGTTACCAGGAGACGGAGTCTTCTGTCTAAAAAGCACATGGAATAAATAAATTAATTACTTAATAATGGCACAGTGAAGTGGTATTGGTTTTTGATTTTACAAAATAGAAGAGGGGGAACAAACTTTTAAACATAAATGTAATCATATCAGGACATCGTAACCTAGAAAAATACTTAAAAATCAATACACATTTTATAAGTCTGTCTTTGTAATCTCATATTAAAACAGTCCTCGATGTGTCTGCACTGCAGAGAAAAGTAATCACACCCCAAAACTAATTTTAAGCAAATAGCAGAAACCTGTCTGGTCTAGAATGTGGCTACAGCTACAATTCCTGAGAGGACACCAAAGGGAAACTGACAGTACTGCTCATTCTGCAGGATCTTTTATGTGACACCATTACAGCTGGAGCATTTTTTGTTTTGTTTTGTTTTGAAAAAGTGGTTGATTGAATGCTTTTTGAAAAGAACAACAAATATTTTTGTTCTACAGAGCACGCAAATAAAGACTTAAACTTCCTTTTCAGAAGCCTCGAGGGGCAGATTAGTTCGAAACAACAGCGTCTTAGAAAATGGATCCAACAATCAGCAGCAGCATTGGGCTGAGTCATAATCTGCTGCTCGTGCTTGATAGCGCCTGTTGGCGTGAAACTCAACGCTGGGCATCTGACTTAAAAATAGATACAAGAAAGTGGAGCTGGGAGGATGATCACATTACAGCATTGTTGGGCTTTTATAAAAAAAATAAAAATAAAAAAAAAGCGTATGACACATTTGACTGTAGCTCCGTGGTGTCTGATGGCAGGGAGGAATTTCTTTTTGTTGTTGTCAGTGTATCAGTGTCTCATGCTCGCGTTTCATCGCCTTGGAATAACTGCCTGCTGCAAATACAAAGGAACAGCGTGCCACCAGCCTTCATGTCATTTGTAGTATTACAAGGCCCTTGTAGTACTTGGATTTTAATAAGCAACCACACAGAGGTTGTATTTTTGACCTAAGATAAGAGTGTAAAGCAGTTTTTACTGACTTGAAGCAGTCAACAGAATTCACCCCCTGCTGCACAAATACAGTAGTCAGCTCCCTTAAATAGAATGGAAAGTAGGCTAGTGGCTGCTGGGAGTGGCTTTTACTGGGAATATGATCGATTAAAAAGCAATTTGCTCTTCCGCCCAGCCCCTGCACTCATAAATGACAGCCCCCTACGGTCCAGATGGAGCTCTGAGGGATCGGAGGAGCCGGCCTGCCCCCGCCGCCTGCTCCTCCACTGCTGGCAGCCTAAGCCCTATGACCACACACACACTCCCAAGCATGAGCCTCGGTGGTCACAGTCTGATGGGCACCTTGAAAGCGACCAGGCAGAAATGTCCCACCAGCCCCTGCTGGTCTCAGAGAAACTCTGGACTTTGTTCTAACCGAGTGTTTCAGAGAGCTGAAATAGAGGCGAGAGGGCAGGTTAAGACAAACTGGAGCACAACGCTGCGCAGCACAAACTAAAATGAGATATGACTGTGATTCAGTTTTCTCTATCAGGTGCACCGGACCAGCACCACCTGTGTCACAGCTGCAGCCGTTTACACACAGCCACCATGTGATGGCTTCATTGTCCCTGTTGCTCATAAGAAACTGACAGTGCTATTTTAATTATTTTCTCTAAAACAACACTCTAAAACTTCTTATCACCTGATAAACTGTACATTATCGTCACACAACTCTATACTGGTGACATAACACAATAATAATGATCCCTGTCATTTATTTTTACTTTCATTTTCTGTCTTTCATTGCCCATGTTTAGGCACCAAAAATATCCCAAACATCATTAAAACAAACACTGGGTTATAATGAGGATAATCACACTACAAATTCTTGTTTACATACGGAGATGTAGTCCATAATCACAGTGCAGCCCCCTTTCCCACAAACACGCTGCGTGGGCGTCTTCTAATCGCCTGCTGTGAACAGAGGCTGGGGTGAAGATGAAATGGGAGGAGGTGATGGGGGGAGAGCAGGCTGGACCATATGGACACAGGCTGTACATTTGGCTTGCTTGGGAGATGGTGGTCTTCCTGTCAGTGTTAATACAAGACTACAAAATCATCTGTGTTATCCAGATTGTGGGTTTAAATAGAAATTAAACCACAGAGTTCATATTACTAACAGCCTTGTAAACTCCAGGATTCATTAGATGAAATGAGTAAATGTGATGTGTGCTCATAGTAACAGATATGATTGCTATCATTGGCTTCTCCATGCTGCATATGCTGTTTTTAGTCATCGCTGTGGCTAAGAAACTCTATCATTTAATGGTGGAAAATTCTGATTCAGATACATCAGCGGGGCTCAGTGACTGAGCTAAAAGATAAACACTATTTGGGAGAGCCAGGGACTGTGGTCTCTGTTACCATAGGAACGCAGGTAGTAAGTGATGGTGGTGGTGGAGATTATACACAATTGAAAACAGTGATGAAACAAGTAAATATAAAAAAACCCACAACTAATCATTTACATACAATACACACACACTGCAATACGAATGGTTATGTCTTTCCACATCATATTAGCTGATTTGAGCTGCTCTGTGTTTATTTTTCTAGCCTTCCTGCAGCTTTGGGCTTCTGCAGAGCTCGGTCTTTGTGGCTGAAGGTTAATTGATGCCGACAGATGACGTAAAGGGGAAGTCGTCTGAAGAGAGTTCTGGCTTCTTTATCAATGGCAGCACTCAACGACACACAGACACGGGGGGGGAGAGGGAGTTTGCTGAAGTGATTCTGTCCAGAAGGCTCATGTTCTCACAACAAAGGGTTGAGAGGACTAATGACTAATCCTTCCAAAGTTAGAAACATCAAAAACTCATTTTCCATGGTACCTTATCAGCTATCATTTGAACTTATACACTTCCAATTCTGGTTAATTCATTTAAAGGGTCAGGGTTAGTTAGCGGTTGTACTGGGAAATATTATGTTTGTTACTACGGGCTTGATATGACTCAGACTTGTTGTTACACTGTTTTGATAAGATGATAAATTTAAGTGTAAAACTTATTTCAGAGATTTGTTTCTCATCCCAAAGCAGAACCAAGCTCATTCTCTCCTGACTCTTGTAGGCTCTCCTGAAGCTTGCAGCCTAACAATGAGCCAACAAGATCCGGGAAGAGCAGGATGGCAACACTAGTGGAAGGCACACCTTGTTACAGTATCGTGAAGAGAAGGAGATCAGCCTTGTTTTAGAAGGCAGGTCACCTCAATGGAGACCATTGATGTGATCTTGACGGATCAATAAAAAAAAAACACTGAGCTGATACGACAAACTGAGTGCTTCAATCGACTGTGGTGCTGGATGCCATTCAGGAACATGGATTTGAATTTGTTCAAACACCAGTCCTTTTCACCTGATCTGTCACCCTTAAAACCATAGGCCACAAACATCTGCTTTTATTTGCATTATTATATCTAAAGTCATGCTCCAGACATACCACACTGGACCTTTCATGCCCCAAAAATAGAACAATTTATCTGATGTCTATAGTCAATGACTTGGTGACCTTGCATGGTTTACCAGAAGTCCCTTGAGTTTGGTGCTAATGGGATGAAGGGATAGCGGTGGTGGAAGGGGTCTTACTGGATTTCAGTAAGGAGGAACGGCCAGGAGTTAAAATCCCTGTGGGGGGGAAAGAAAATCCATCTGAACTTTTGTTCCCTGTCTTTAACCCACTCGTACTGACTGACTGATATTCTTATGAATGCTAATACTAAAGCACCTCTTCCAACGCACAGGCAGAATTGATTTTCTTCAAAACTAATTCAGCAGAGGCATAATGAAAACTAGTAAAAGTGCCTCAAAGGCTGGATTCAACGGTTTTGAAGTGGAAAAAGTTTCAGTCGTGATTTCCTTCGGTGTGAAAAAAAAGGACTCTCTGTAGACTGCAGATCCAATCTTCAAATTATGGAACAGATTCAATATAGGTACGCCAATGTTTGACTTTATGACCTATTGTCTCCTGCTCCATCTTCAGACATAAAATATTCATTCATCTTAGGCGTAGGGATTAATAAGAAGCTTATTGCTGCAGTTGCAGAAAATCCTCAAAATCCTCATTTCATTTTTTTCCTGTTCTTAAATTAACAGTTTCTTCATGCATACTTTCATGATTCTCACAGAAAAACCAATTGTTAATGTGAAAATAATGTTTTGCCTTTTTCCAATCACTTCTAACAGCTGTAAAAATTTATAGCCTGGTGACGGTCAAACCTCCCTACTCGCTGCTAATAGCTGGTAAAATGGTTACTGCCAGAGACGATGGTGCAAAGACACTTCCACTTGATATGGCATTAAAAGCAACAGCCTCCTATTATGGCTTATGGATTAGCCAGCC